>NC_080086.1:155517798-156117798 GCF_950005125.1 Chionomys nivalis | reverse complement strand
AATAGATAAAGATGATGGTACAAACAAGGATAAATATGCTTAATGTCACTGAGTTGCCCATTAAAATAGTTAAATGATACATTGATCTATTTTTAAGATACTGTAGGCAAGCCATTTCCCTCCTCTGAGCCTCTAGCACCGTCTGAGAAATGGACATGTTAGAAAAGGTAACTCCAAAGACACCTTCAGCTCTACAAATCTCTGTGACCAAACTGCTCCCTCCAGTCTCCCAGAGCTTTTAGATGCTTGCACACGAAGGTAATGATAACACCAGTTAATATTTCTAGTAGCCACTTAGCGATGAAGAATAGCATCCCATCCAGCAGCTTGGTAAACAGAACTGGACAATACCACCTACAAATAGATCAGAGTTAGAGGAGGCTCAAGCCAGGGAAAATGGTCTTGGCATAGGTGGGCTGGTATCTGCATAGGAGGAGACTTGAAACAGCCAGAAGGTGAGACTGGTAATAATGGGGGGTTCTAGTGTCGGAGTACTGTGAAAAAATATTGATGGAGACCTGTAGAAAGTTCTGAGAGACTGAGTAAAAGAGGATGTCTGGTGGGTTAGGACCACGTGGGCATTAGCTGAGTGGCTTTGGCTCATTATTTGGGTCTCATCATCTGCTGCACAACCCAGGGCTCTCTTGTTTATAAATTTAACCTTCAGTCCCACTAACCTTGCCATCCATACTCAAAAGCACAGGGACACTGCCTGAAAGTGTGCAGGACTCCCTACTACCAGCCCCATGCTGGATGTTAAATCTTCAGCTGCAGCCACCCTACAACATGTCCTCGTGAAGCAGCCTCTCTTGGCTACAGTACCTTGCTCATCTGCCGCGGGATGTACAGGGGATGTTAAGAGGAAATCCCTATAGCTGGAGTATCCTGGGTTTAAATGGAACAGTTTCTAGCAGCAAGCCTAGTGAAGGGAACACTAGTGAAGGTTGGATGTAGGCTATGCTTGAAGAAGTGCAAAGTCCTGAACTTGGTTGAGGGAGAGAAAATGGGTTCAAGAATTACATGAACGTCAAAACTCGTACGGCCATGCTGTGCTTCCTCGCTCCTGCCCTTGCCCGCTTCAGCCCCCAACACTGCTATTCTTTCTAGCCATCACTCCCATGCCCTTCAGATGCCCTACCCCGTGGCCTGTGAGCACCCTGAAACTGAATGAATATTTCCACATCTAAATTTTAACTTCCTCCTGAGAACAGAAAGATCCTCAGGCTCAGAGACAGAGGGTTTCATTCTCCAGATAGAGGACAGAAATGGGTGACTCAGGACTTCCCCAGAGTAAATCCTCTCAATTGTAAAACATCTACTCTTCGAAGACTCGTGACACCTGGTGCCAACAGTTCTACCTGCCCTTACCACTTAGAATCATTCTCTATGTTTTTGTTTGTTTGTTTTGTTTTGGGGTTTTTTGTTTGATTGTTTGTTTGTTTTTGAGAACTTTGAAATTTATTCAGTCTTTTCTCTACTCCATAATCCCCAGGTCAGAACAATTTTCTGAAAGCAGCCCAGTTTGACCTTCCGCACCCTGACTCTCCTCTCCCATCCCCCATCCTGCTAGCTCACACTTTTGCCATTCACCTCAGCCCTGAATCCCTGAACTGTCCTCGGTCCATCCGCCCTTTCTTGAAGCAATAAAACTACAAGAAACTCCCCGGTCATTTCTCACCTGTGACATTTTCCCACTAAGTCCTCAGGTTGAAGGACCCCCATTCTCACACCATATACTATCGCTCGGTGTTCCTTTGTTCTTAGGACCCTGAGTCTCTACACTATTTTCTTTCTTCCATCACTCTACCAAAGCATCCCTCGCTAATGTCCCATCTATGACCCTATAATGACCTTTCAAACACTGAACCGAATGGGCCCAGCTTTCCCACCCATCTCTCCAACACTACTAGAGACTCTGGAACCTTCTTGGCTCCTTCAGGAGTCACAGCCTATATGGACATTGGTTAGACCTCTGTCTCTCTTGAAAGCATTCCTTTCTTGGTCTCCTCCAGTAGGGTCTCCACAGCTGCCCTTCCTCCACCCATGCTGAGAGTCTGCCCTGACCATAGCTTCCTTCTAGGTCTTCTTCCCCTTCACTCTGAACAACTCCTGGGAAATTGCGTCTACCAAAGGTTACAGCTACCTTCTACCCACCCCCCAAACACTGAGCTCCCTCAGTCCTCATTTCCTAAGGCTCACTTCTTGCCTGCCAGCCTGAAAGGCTTTCTTGAGTATTATAAGGCTTTTGTAGCAAGACTGAGTGGAATTTTAATACAGCTTATGACTGTCATCTGCTCTGTAAGCCTGGGCATGGCTCTTAGCTTCTTCAAGTTTCCATTTCCTAAGGAGTTTACTGAAATGAGGATAATAAAACACATCACACTGGACCGAAGGCATAATATTGTACAGCACAAAATACATAGTGTCCCCTTGACAATTTTTCTTCAATTTTTCTGGGTTTTACCTGATGCTGAGCATGTCTTTACTGGACCTGGAACTAGACTCATCTTTATTGGGCTTATAATACCAGCCAGATTCATCTCAGCAACCCACCATCCGTCTAAACACACTGCCACGAGACTGCAATAATTGCTCAGCCTCGTGTATCGTTACTATGCTCTTAGAAGAAACATTTGCATGTTTGTGACATTATTTACAAGTAAAAAGTCAGACTCATCCATGAACGAATGGGCTGTGTGTTGGCAAAGGCTAGACCAAGGTAATTCCATCTATTATTTATAACATTCTGAAGCCAGTGAACTGGTCTGCTGGTTGGTTTGTCCTTTATAAGGGCAAGTCTGTAATTTCCTTTATTAGAGTTTAAATTCTACTACTATCATGGGATATGATTTAAAATCTCAGTCTCTAGACTTTAGTCCATTCAGGTTATATAACAGCATACTGTGCCTTGGGTGAGTAACAATTGACAGAAATTTGGTTCTCGTTTTTGCTGAGCCTAAGTCCAAAATCAAAGCACTTGATAGTTAAGTGTCTGGTTAGGGCCCAGTCTCTGTGTAGCATACTGTGGTGGGAGGATTGAAGAGTCTCTAATCCTCTTCTGTAAGGACTCCTACCCCCTTAATAAGGGGGCTTGATTGTCTCCAAAAGGCTCCACATGACACTGTGTGCCAAGTGTTCAATATATGAACTCTGCGGGACCCTTCAGAGAAATCAAGTCAACTTCCCCAGCCAAAATCTGTGGACCTTTGAGAATGACCTGTGGTCATCACTCCACCTGTACCTTAACTCCCTGCAATAGAAAACCTAATCTCCCCTTCTCCTGCCCATCCAAATAGAGCTGACCCAGGTGTCAGTCCTCACATTAGTCTAGCTCCTTCCCTGGCCATTATAACTCATAGAGCCCATGGTCTTTAACGCTTTCATAGGGATCTCACATGTCTTCCCACTATGTTTTCATCATAACTATGTTTGCGTCCTCCATAGGGGTTCACACAGGGGAGAAGAGGCAATAACTAGAAAAAGATTTGGAGTCTAGAGAGAAACTCTGATATGATGCATACTGAGGGGAAAGGTTGATCGTGGTAGGTACACAATAAGCCTACTTACTAAATGTGTAAGTGGTCTGGCCAAGCAGAGAGTAGAAGACAGACGGCCAACACCGGGTGAGCCCTGGAAGAAAGAATGTCCTCCTTCAGGAGCTAGGAGAACTGGCCAGCTAACTCAGCCTGCTGTGCTAGCACAAGAGCCCCTGGGGGCCTATAAGGCTTCAGTAATCAGCAGTGCTGCAACTTAGATTTCTGCTGAGTCTGCTCATAAATATTAACCTGAGAATATAATAGTGAAAGTGGCGCCTTGTTTCACATCCCAAACCCAAGAGCACAAATATTTGCCGTCACATCTACAGTATAATATTAATATATTATTAGACTTTGTGCATATTTTTAAAAAAGCACATTTTCCCGAAAGTGTCCTTGTTGTTTTCCTTAAAGCAGTGGCTAGAAAATGACCTTTAAGGTTGCTGGGACATCGCCTAAACAGTTACTAAATTGGAAACCTGTTAATGGCTACGGCAGCTTACTTTCAGATTAATTATGGATGTCCTGCCATTTCAAGACTACATTAGGAAGGAAGTGTGTCACCAACTTGGATCAATGGGTGGAAGGTGAGTCTCAGCTGCTTCCTGATGAAATAAGGAAGTTGAGGTTTGAAGAAAATTGGAGTTGTGGATTGCTGGGAAATCCTTAGCCACAGCTCCCCAGACCTAGTACAGAGGGCGGAGAAGCTGTTTAGAACATCGTGCCTAACTTCAGGCTTTCCTTCTTCCTACAGTTCCAAACTAAAAGGCAAGAAAGAGGAAAGATGACTCAGAGAAGGAAGTTAGTGTAAGCAAACTGTCAAAAAATCAGGAGAGACATCAAAGAAGAGAGCTAATTTTTAAACATTCTTATCAATTTGTAAAAAAAAAAATTTGTCTGGCATCTCTGCTCATTCATATCAACAATTCTTTTATATTTTGCTGTTATTTTTATTAAAGTAACCCAAATACTTTGTTAAAGTGTCAAATAACCCTTTGTGGGTTATTAGGGGGGAAAAAAGTAGCCAATCAATTTTCAGATTTTTCCCTCCTTTGATATTTGTCTCCAAAGCTTAAAGATGCCCAGTTGCTACTCAAGGCTCCAGCAAGTGTTTCCTGTAGGGAAAAGATACCAAACAGCTTACCTCTGAGAGTCACATGGCCCATGTTTCATTACCCCACTCTGATGCTGTATATGAAAGTAGCTATATGTAAACAAGGACATGGTTGTGTCTCAATAAAGTTTTATTTACAATGCAGGTGACAGGATCATGGACCACATGATCATGAGCTAGTCCTTGAACATTACTGTTAGTCAGTCAGCTGACCTGTTATTATGGAGGTGAGGAAAAAGATGTGCTCCTCCAAGAGTAACATTTGCGGCTCCACTCCTCCAGCAGTCTGTATAGATCAGTATGCGGTGTTCCATTATCTCTTGTGACTTTGTGTGTGCTAGTGGTAGGTGAACTATATGATAAAACCACATTTTATTTTTTATTTATTTTTTTGTTTTTGTTTTTTGCTGCAGTGCTAGGCACTGAATCCAAAGTCTTATGCATGCGAGACAAGTACTCTACCACTGAGCTACAACCCCAGCTCGTTTTCATTTTCCATAGATGTAGTCATATATGCTTCACTTTTTATAAACTAGTTATTAAACCAAACCAAAATTCTCTCTCAACTTTTAAAATCTTCACCAAACACTGTGTATATGACAGTCTCTCCTGAGAACATCATTCTGAGGCATTAAGACTAGAAGAGTCACTGTGGTCCCTGCCTCTGTGACACCATGGATTCCTTGGCCTCCAGATGACAGGAGCACTTAATCCTTCTGTGCCCAGGTTCTTATTTGAACCACCCTTCCCGCGGATTCCTGAGGAAGAGAGCATGGCAGTGTTTTCTGAGACATTACAGACCTGGACAGAGTTAGCTTCCCCTCACACTGAGCTGGGATTAGATGGGGTGTGGAACACTTGGATGTAAACCACTTCCCTTTGTAGTCTTGGAAGACTTGTTCCATTGTTAGTAGTAGCATTGTTCTGTCCAAGTTTAAGGCCATTCCAACCCTTGATTCTTCACTGAACACAGTGTTCCTCTCTCTGGAAGCTCTTTGAAGATTTATATCTTCCCCATTTTCTGAAATCTTAGGAGTATTATTTGATGTAAGTTTACTTGAGTACTTCGTACTGGAACATTTTAGTGAGCTTTCTTTCACTCTGGAAGGCCGATCTCTGTAGCTCTGTGACATTTCTTTGAGTTGATTTTGGAGGTTAATTCTCTCTACCTTCTACTTTGCTCCTTTCCAGAACTTGTGTCATTGAGATGGCAGGGCTCTTGGACTGACTCTGATTTCTCATATTTGTTCTCATTTGTTCAATTTTCTCACTGCATTTACCCAAATTTCTGAGCCATGGCCTCAAATTTGCATTTTGAAATCCCTCATTGATTTTTTTTCTTATAGTCTAAATTTCCGAAAGTTCTGTTTCTGCTCTTTGAATATTCCTCTCTTGTTTCTTCTTTCATAGATGTGATATATTTATTAGAAAATATTGATGATGAGTTTATTTTTATTTAATTTTTTAGTGCTGGGTCTTGAACCCAAAAACTTACATATTTGGAGCAAGTGCTGTGCCACTGACCTGCTAAGGTTCCAACCTCAGTGATGGTTCCCTTCCAACTGTACACCTTTTCTCTACTCCACCTCTTTTGGCGTCGAGTAACTCTGCTTCATGTTTGTTTATCTCACCGTACACATTTGTTTGAGTTGCCTACAATTAGGAGGGAGTCACTAAAACTCTGACTACCAGTTCTTGGAACACAGATGGAGCACCTCACCTGGGCTTTCCTGGCTAAGGCGTTCCAACTGGAGAGCCCTTGATATCAACCACGCTGGGTTTTCCTTTTTGATCAAAAGCCCTAGTAAAGCGTTTTTCTACTCTCTTCACTAGAGGGTCCACACCTGGCCGCCATTTTGTTATTCAAGCTAACAGGAAGAAATGTTATTAATTGGCTAACAAGGATTTTCTTTTTTTTTTTTTTTTTTTTTTTTTGATTTTCGAGACAGGGTTTCTCCGTAGCTTTTGGTTCCTGTCCTGGAACTAGCTCTTGTAGACCAGGCTGGCCTCAAACTCACAGAGATCCGCCTGCCTCTGCCTCCCGAGTGCTGGGATTAAAGGCGAGCAGCACCACTGCCCCGGCGCTAACAAGGATTTTCAAATGGTCAAATCAGTTATTATTATTAAAAGCAAATTTCATGTCTTAAAGTGATGTGCTTTTCCTTTTTCTTCATGCTTTAGGAAGGAAGCTTGAGAAAGAACATAGAATCACATATAGTTGTATGTACATTATATGCCATAGGGTTATGTACAGAATTATAATTATAAAATTCAGGCACAGTTACTGTAGAAAACTTGGAAAAAAATTTTAAAGTATAACGGAATGTAGGCGGAGGCTGCTTGTTCATTCCCAGCCACCCAGACCCGAATAATAACACAGAAACTATAATAATTAAAACACTGCTTGGCTTATTAGCTTAGGCTTTTTATTAACTCTCTCTTATATCTTAAATTAACCCATTCCTATTATTTTATACTTTACCATGAGGCTTGTAATTTACCAGTGAGGTTCTGGGGCATCTGCTCTGTCTCCTTTGGCAGCTGCATGGTGTCTCCTCAACTCAGCCTTCTCTCTCTTTACATATCTGTTCAGGTTTTCTGCCTGGCTTTACTCTGTTAAGCCACTGGCTGGAAGCAGCTTCTTTATTAACCAATAGCAATAAAATACATTCCCAGCACACTTAGGGGAATTTCACATCAAAGGAATCTTTAACATCTCCTGTATTTTCAGCATTAATAGACAGCTGACAGCTTGATCCATGTTGTGCATAGTGAACAAATGCACCTATGTGTCTAGATTCGTTTCATATTAGTGTTTTAAGTAGATCCAATTTTTAAAGATTGATATACGTGTGTGCATTTATATCTGTGTGTGTGTGTGTGCATGCATGTGTATCTCACGGCTCCTCACATAGCTTATGTCCACCCCATACGCAATCATCAAATGCAGCTCATTTCCCAGCAAACCACACCTGTCTATACAACACTGCTTCTGTTACTTTAGACTATAAACTGAGAAAACATTTTTATTTGACCGGAAATATGCAGTTGAGATACAAATAGTGTCAATTTCTCTGGTTATAGGATGGAACTGTAGCAATAACAATCAGAAAATTCATGCATTTTATCTGCTTTAGAGTTAAAGTGGCCAGTTCTCTTTACAGACAAATGAGAAGGCCTTGGTAAAATGCCATTTTTAGAAACCGGTTTTTATAAATACATGCACTTTTTGTGAATCCTACTTTGGGCAAATTAAATACATATACCTACCTGTGGGGGAAGAGTATTATTTCAACAACATACAGTTTCTGAAAGTAAAATCTAAACCAAAATACATTCATGTTTCATATCTGTGCTTTCACTGAACAAACATGTACTGAACGCTTGCTTCTGCTCTAACACAGTACTTGCTGTTCCCTCCGGAGCATCCCCCTTAAAGTGAGAAGAAAATACCTTGTTTGGGGGAAAGAAGAGAACTACATATATGGTAACACCACAGCAGGAACAGGGCCAGGGCCACAAAGACATGTTTAGGAATAAAGATGTTAATCCGTGTAGAGCCACTGAGATTAGAAACAGGAAGGAAGCCAGCCCTTAAAGGGCAGAAGAACTGGGTCAGAGTTCAAGCATGACCAGCTGCAAAGAAAATCCCTTCTTCCAGGGCTCACAATTGATACCAGAGTCCTTAACAGAATTCAGTGTGGATGTCTTTAACAGGGATGAGGGGATTTCAGAAGCAGAAAACTAAGTAGGGGCAGAAATCCCCACACAGGGCCTATTATACTGATTTTATGGGACATTCTAAAGAAAACCATTGTCTGCTTTCTAAGACCCAACAGAGTCCAACACAAACAAAAGACCGTGGCAGAAGAACTGTCAGAGGCAGGAACACTGTCACTCAAAGACCAAGCAATGCCACGCTAGTCAGCAAGAGAGCAGATAAACCAGAAGCTACTTGCGAGATTGATTTTATTTTTGCAAGGGAACAAAGAGCCTAAATAGCTTTGAAGACTCCAATGGACGTGTTATTAAAACTTCATCAAGAAAAGACAGTTCTCAAATAAACAAAAATTAAGGACAGCTCTCTCTACCCAAATGGATGCCTGAGGTTAGGGTGCTTAACGAGATTATGTTTGCTTTATAATGGAGAAACCCATTTATCTGGAATCGTTCTGCCCCATTTGGCAGCCCAGCATTTTTTTTCTGAAGCCTCAACAGGGTCATTAAAGGGCTCCATTGATCTCAGGAAAATCAAATGATAGTTGATGCCCTCTCTGCACCGGAGAGAAAAAGCAGAGATTGGAACAGCATGGTGTGGGTCTCCTAATGATGGGTCTGTGGAAAAGAAGAATAAGTCTTCACGTCGTAAAGTCCCGCCACTGCGCCTCCTGTTACAGCAGCACCAGAGCCCACTTGGGACTTAAAGACCCCAGAACGGACAGAGCAGTTTTGCTCAAACAGTAACTAAAGCATTAGCCTCCGTAAGCACATTTCTGAACTCATCTTCAGTGATGTCAGGAATATTTCGCTGGTGGGGGAAGGGGCTGTGTTTTAGTTAATGAGACCTTCTACTTTAGGACTCTTTTCCTTGGGAAGATGGCCGGGGTGGCCCTCCTCTGAGCGTCAGTCATCTGTGGGACCTGAGTCAACCGAGTTTCCTAGTGACAAGTCAGGTCCTACTCCACATTCATCAAGCTGTCACAAAGTCGTGCCCACTGCAGAGGCACATCCCTTCCGTCACACGCTGACGGCTTACTCAGCCTTCCCCATTCTCCGTTCATTAGCAGTGTGAGTGTTCACACCCTTCGGTGTGAGGATGGTGCTAATGAACACAATCCATCTGTGGGCTCCTGTGATTTCCCTTTTCCTACTAATCTAGGGATCAGCAGAACATGAGGGAAGAGTTACTGTCTGGAGACATCTGCGAAACAGAAAGCAAACAAGACGTGAGTCCAATTGTTCAGAGACTCTGAAGGGAATAGAGCCTTCCCGAATCAGTCTGACTGCTCCTCCGAAGTGCCTGGACACTTGACACTCCCCACAGTCCCACTTCCCCCAAAATCGTTCAAACTAGGCTTGTTTTTAGCAAGGCAGATGGCATGGCTTGTAGATTGCAAGAATACAGTTAAGGTTTGCAGATTAGCTTCGTGGTCTGAATTGGTAATTATCTGTTCTCTTCCCATTAAGACTTAAAAACTCATCCAGATTCTACACCCTACATCTCACTCTTGAGTTGAAGCTCCAAGCTCTCATGAGAGAGCAAAAGAGAAGAAATACATTGCCCTCTTTCCCTGGAACAGAATAATGGTCAGGGGGTGGGGAAATCAAAAAGTTAGAACTCCTCTTCCATTCACTCAGCTTTCCCAGGCTGATATACACTTTCTGTAGTAACCAGGAACTGGGAAAGGAACTCACTGTAAGACTTCTTTAGAACGGCTTGTCTTAACTAATTCTCAACAGGCTGGAGCTTTTGATCACATTATAAGCTATCCTTCAAGAATTTATGGTCTTAGATATTATTTATCAATGTAGGGCATTTGTCAAAGAATGTAAACACTGATAAAGTGGCTATTAATATAGATAAAAAGCATATTGATTAAATTGACTTTGTATTTAATAATATACTGCATACCAACAATGCACGGGACACATGCCTGGTATTTTCTTCATTTTCATTAAGACTTGAATGATCCTTGTGTCAGAATAGATTACAGCCCTTACTTGTGTCCTTATCAAGAAAAGGGAAATAACTGCAATTTTTTTCCAATGCAAAATAGTAATAGCATCAGAACCCTTCAGGGTTGCGGTGTCTCCAATGTTTACTCTCTCATCAGCAACATCAGTAAAGGCTGCAGGTGCAACCCAGGGGCCGTGCATTTGCCTAGCACATGTGAGACCCTGGGTCTCACCCCAGCAGCACGAGTCAAACATAAAGCCTCATGAATGTCGTGTTTTTGCGGTTTATGTTGGAATGTGTGTGTTATTGCTTTCATCTAGAGATGACGACTGCTTTACCTGTGTTCCTCAGCTGTGGTCTCAAAGCTTCCCTACCCAGTGCAGCTGCATTTCAGGTACCGATGGTTGTGTGGCCTTCCCAGGACTGAAGAGAAGTTTCTACCTGGACTGAATCATTGATGGTCAGGCTTGGGGTGGGGGGCAGGGAAGTCATACCTTGCATGATGGATAAGCTCCATTTTCTCTGGATATATCATTCTATATATGCATTGCCTGTTTTCTTCTTTTATTTGGCTCTGGACTGTGGGCAGTGGCAGTGTTAGGTCCAGAGTGGAGAACTGAGATGAAACAAATTATTACTTAGCTCCTCCCATCTACCACACCTGTGCTGGTTAGGATCCACCAACAAAGACAAACCCAGTACACTGTCACCCAAGCACTTATAACCCGAGAGAGACGTGTGCAAAGGCTAATTCAGTATCTGCCGGAAAGTGAGGAGTCTGTGCAACTTCCTCGTAAAGGGCTGCCTCTGATTGGACTGTAATCTGTGGATTGGCCATCGAGGTAGGCCATGCATCAGTGCCCAGGAAGCCTGGTGGATCAGCGGTTTACTGGCCATCAAGGTAGGCCGTGCATCAGTGCCCCGGAAGCCTTGGGAATCAGCTGTTTATTGTCCATCGAGGTAGGCCATGCATTGGCACCCAGAAAACCTGGTTAATCAGTGATTTATTGGCCATCGAGGTAGGCCATGCATCAGTACTCAGGAAGCCTAGTGGATCAGCGGTTTATTGGCCATCGAGGTAGGCCATGCACCAGCACCCGGGAAGCCTGGTGAATCAATGGTTTATATGATAGGCCAGTAAAGAGAAAGTTCTAACAAAGAGCATCTGGCCAGAGAACCTAAAGCAGCTTTCAGGTAGTCTGCCATGCAGCTGTTTCCTCTCAGCTGCAACATTCCCTCCTGGAAGGAGCAGGGAGGTGTCTAAGACACAAAAAGCTAAAGAAACTTACGTAGTAGTTCATAAAGTTGCCAAGGTTTAAAAAGCAGTAACAAATTGCTGGGGTGGGGACGCTCCCTGCAGGTTGTACAAGGAGCTTCAGGGATGTCACTTTCGTGAGTGGTGACCCATGACCAACTACCTTGCAAGTAACCTTTTGCCTACGTCCTGTAAGTAACCTCAATAAACTCATAAGCCCCAATAAGGCTCACCAAGCTGGTCCCGGGCAGAGGCCGTTCTCTGGTCTGTCATCAGTGGCCCTTCTGGGGTAACAGATGTCTGCTCATGTCTTTCCAGGAAAAGTCACACTACATAGTCAGAAACAGCTCTAAGGAGCCAGTGTAACTATAAATGGAGCCAGGGAGGGAGAGCCGTGAATTAATCAGAGGCAGGGTACAGTCATTACTTTTCTTCTTTCTGGGACTAAATGCCTAATATAATAACTTTTTACTGTAAATAGAATTTTTTTCATAAAATGTATTCTAATCGCTGGGCGGTGGTGGCGCACGCCTTTAATTCCAGCACTCGGGAGGCAGAGGTATGCTGATTTCTGTGAGTTCAAAGTCAGCCTGGTCTACAAGAGCTAGTTCCAGGACAGGCTCCAAAGCTACAGAGAAACCCTGTCTTGAAAAAACAAAACACATATATATATTCCAATCATAGAATCATAGATCCCCCTCCATCGTCTCCTCCCAGATCCTCCCCACCCATCTCACCTTCATCCTCTCTCTCTTTAGAAAACAACAGAGAAAAAAGCAACAAACCAGAATTTTTAAAGTTCTTTAAAAAAAGAAAGAAAAAGCATGATAAACACAGAGAGACATACACACACACACATACACACACACACACACGGAACCCATTCAAACAAAAAACTTGAAACCGTAATATATAAGCAAAAGATCCCTAAAGGAAAAAAAAATGCCCAAACAAAACATTATGAGATAAAAAAAAAAAAAAATACCATTGAGTTCGTTTTGTGCTGGCCTCTATTCCTGGGTACAAGGCCCTTAAATGTGGTTGTGCACCCAGTGGGACTACAAACTGATTTTTCCTTTGTGAGCAGTTGACAGCTGGAGATAGCTTCTGGGTAGTGATGGGGCTCATGGTTGCTTTCCCTTCAGTGCTGGGACCCCATCTGCGTTTGGACCTGAGTAGGCCCTGTGCATGCTGCCTGTCTCTGTAAGTTCATCTGTGTGTCAGCCCTGCTCTATCTGGAAGGCCTTGCTCCCTTGGTCATCCATCCCCACTGGCCCTTACAATCTTCAGCCTCCTCTTCCACATAGCTCCCTGAGCCCTGAGAGGAAGGGTTTGATGGACATTCCACTTAGAGCTGATTGTTCCAGGGTCTCTCACTCCTGTGCGCTGTTCCTATGTAGTCTCTGTATTAGTTCCCATCTGGTGCAGGAGGATGCTTCTTTAATGACAACCAAGTAAGACCCTGATCATATTTGTCCAGAAGAGCCTTCAGGAAGATGGGACTGCAGTGTGTAGGCACTGGTGGAAGGGAGATGTGGCAAAGGAGAAGAGTGGAGATTTTTTTTTAAACCTTTTTATTGATTCTTTGTGGATTTCACATCATGCATCCCAATCCCATTCATCCTCCATCCCTTCGCCTCTGCTATTTGCCCCTGCAACCTCCCTCCGTCAGAAAAGAAAACAAAATTTAAAAGTAAAGAAAAAAGAAAGTTTGAAGCTGCAGTGTGACACCGTGAGTCACACAGTGTACCCTTTAGTCCATAGTCTTTACTTGCAAGTGTTCACTGCAGTGAGCCACTGGTTTGGTTCGAGGCCTCTGACTTCTGCTTGGCCCTCACTGGTACTGCTCTTGGCCATCCTGCTGTGTCCCTGAGTCATGGAAGTCCTGCAGCTTTGGATCTGCAGGCTATGCCCCCTCATGTGTTCCAGCAGATGGTGGGGAAGTTAAGGTGAGCCAATTCATAGCCTTACTTCTAGGCCTGGGTGGCCGCTGAGTTCGTCAGCCCTCCAGCTCTCCCTCATCCTTCTTGAAGATGATTATTCAACACAGCCTATCATCACGGTCAAATTTATCAAACATGATTAACTGTCAACAGGCCCCAATTATCTCTCATTTAAATGATCCAAAATAGCTCTGTGGAGCACAGCAGGGATCTTGCATAAGTTAGGCCCACCCTCCCAGCAAACAAGCAACATCTCTTGGTAGGTAGCTATGAAGTAGGGGTTCATGTGTTCACGTGCTCTACCCAGTCTGACAGGAATCCCATCATGGGTAACTCCAACCTGTGCTGGCGGCTATAAAGTCACAGGCAAGTAGCTTTTTGTGTGAATTCCTGCCTTTAAATTGGACGCCAATATGAAGCAAGAATTCTAATGGGTCTTAATAATAAAAGCCCAGAGTCAGACATAGGGGGAAATGCTGAGAGAGCAGAGAGACAAAGGAGCCAAACCACAGCCACCTTACCTCTCAACTTCCCAGCCAAAAAGAGACTGAGTTCCTGTTTCCTCCTGCCCTATCTCTTCCTCTCTCCACCCAGCTATATCACTCCTGTCTGTCTGTACAGACCTCCAGACCTCTATGGTTACTAGTAGCTAGCTCCACCCTCTGATCTTTAGGCAAGCTTTATTTGTACAAACAAGCTATCACCACACCTCATCACTATGGCCTCCCACTTGTTGGGGTCTGGTGGCAGCCCCGACCCTAAATTATTTTCTCTGGACCAGACCCCACCATAAACTATCTCTCTCTTGACCGGCGTGGAGGCGCGGGAATAAAGACAGAACTCACATGGCTTTATCGGGAGGGAGATTCTCAGTGGTCTCTCATGAAGTCCTGAGTTCACATGCTGAAGAATTTCTCTGCTTTATTCTCCAAACAGCCTTATATATCAAAACTTAACTGAGGGGGAAATACATTAGCATTCTGTTTCCTAGGTAACCAGGTGAATGGCTTTTAGTCCCGTCTACCTCTTTGACCACACCTTTCTGTGCCCATTTTGTCACATCCACAGCTCTGTCACTAGCTTGGAATTGACCCCTCTTCTCAGGCCATCAACATAATTACAAAGCAATAAGCAGCATATCCTGAGCTTTTGTTAGGTAGCGACAGCCTGTCTGGAAGGTTAGTGACCACCTCAGGTGGGGAACTATGTCTTGATAGCCCGGCTGCTGTACCATATAGAATATGGGCCGACACCAACTCTGTGAAATCACCTCTTCTTCTGAGCTATGTGAAGGAGATGGGTGTGTGGTTGGACATTCCTAGGACCCACACATCCTCCAGTAACTTACTGTCTGAGGCTGTTCCAAGAGGAGAAAGGACTTCTGCTTACATTCGCCTTTGGGGTTCTTGTTGCATCGCTCCAGCCCAAACCCTCACCCTTCACTGCACAATACTAACACCTAGAGAACTTGAAATAATCTAGAGAGGCCCAGTTGCCCAGAAACAGAGAGATCCTGTTTCAACAGGTATCCAGCATCTTTGTGTCAACACTTAAAGTTCTCTGTAATTACAATGTACAGCCATGATGATAATAACCATCACGCTAGTCCCAAGAGCCTGACCCATCTCAAGATGCTTTGGAAGGGTGACTTCAGAGCTCCAGACTATCCTAGGCTTGGATGCTTTAATCATATGTGGTCTTCATGTTCTCTGATAGAACATACACTTTGTTCATATGTAATTCTCTTTCTCTATTTCCTGCCCTGCCCTCTTATTCCTTAATTTCTAAGACTCTGGCCCAAACTAACCATTATTCCTAATCTGGACTCTTCAATAAATAAATAAATAAATAAATAAATAAATAAATAAATAAAACAGGGAAGTGAGTTTTTAGGAAAGTAGATTTACAAAAGCAGTGGAATCAGTAACCTGGTAGAGCTGTAGTGATGAAGGCAGGTGGACCACAGTCCTAGCATCCACACTTAGGAAGCAGAGCAGTGGCCTTCCATCCCCACAACCCCTCGCTCTAAGGAAGCGGGTGTTCCATGTGACCATGTGGCTTTCTGATCGTGGAACACCTCGTGCTAAGTGGGGAGGACTGTGTCTTTCACAGATTTTGCTGTATGTAACCCAATCGCCTCTACTTTGTGTTCGGTGAAGAAAATATTAGCACAGAAAAGAATATCTCAGACTCGCACTTGCAGGTGTGTCTAATCTGTGAGCTGCATGCACCCCAGGATAGCTACAAAAAGCAGCAGGGCTAGCCTGCATGTGACTGTCCTCACAGACACCTTATTGAGGCTTACTCAATAGTAAGTTTTAATCGACTATCCAATAGGAAACAGCCTATTGACTGCTGCCTATAGGATTCCATTGAGAGGCATTTCAGCACTTCAGAATTCCACTTAAAAGTGTGAGGATTTCTCCTCGAGTTTTGCCAACTGTGTGCCTGTAGCCTCCTCTTGGCATGCTCCATTTCAAGCATCCTCACTGAGTTAGTTCCTGTTATCACCATGTAATTAGAGAACAAAGTTATAAAGTGATATTTAACATGCCTTGTTTAGTAAATGCCTGTAATAAATTGCCTCGTTGTTCGGCAGACTGTCAAATCACAGCCCTACAAACATAGACAAAGGATGCATGCTGCAACTAAATGGCTAGATGCTCGATCCCAGGGATGATCACTAGTCTAAGTCCCAGAGGGGCTTATGCATCTCTTGGAACTGGCATTAAATTCGACTCTTACTGTGTTTGTTTGTATTTGGCAAATGGCATCTAACCTGGGTAGAACATTTTGTATTTATTACTGTGGACTTCTACAGTCTATGTGTTGATCAGCTTTCCATCTCATAATGAAATAGCCAGGATAATTAACTCATAAAAAGAACGGGTTTGCTTTGGCTCAGAGTTTGAGATTCTTGTCCAAGATCCAGTGAATCACTTGCTTTGGGCCTCTGGTAGGTGTGCATGTGGCGCTGGCTAGGAACATGGACTGGAGCCACCTGCTTGATAGACAGGTAATAAACAGAAAGAAAATACACTAAAGTCCCACAGTCTCCTTTAAAAGCAAATTCCACAAAGCCTATCTATGAGTGATTCTACCAATCCTCAATAGTCCTACACTGGGGCGGGGCGGAAGCCCGTATCATATGGACTCATATCCAAATCACAGCAGCCTTAGAAACTCAAAGATCCATCCGCATCTCCACTACCCCTGGGGACTTCATTTCAAATACAGTCTACACGCATGTAGGACGAAGTGACTGTTTGAGATTTTGCTTTTGCTTTTATAGGACACTCCCAGAACCTCGGAATATTATGACAGAATAGCATATCTAACAACATCTTTAAGACTGAGTACAGGACTGGAGCAATACGAAGTCCACCCAAGAGAGAAGAGCCAGAGCTGGCCATTCAGAGATTCCTACAGCACAAGTCAACCACCACTACTTGTTTGTCAGAAATCCAAACCAGGGAAAGACAGGTTCAGTATATATAGAGAGAAGTCTCAGGTGGGTCGCATGAAAATCGCTGACATGGAAAAGCTAGAGAGGACCAAATGGAAGCCCAGCATCCAGTGTTGCTGGTCTAGGTAGTACACTGAACTTTCTCTGGTTCATGTGAAGTTGAGGACAGGGACATCATTTAAGGAGCCTGGTACTACTAATGAAGTCCTAATCACTCTTTGGAAACATTGTCATCTGTCTGCTGACCATTGTATATTCAATCCCTCAGTATTCAGTAGAGCTTGAGCTATAGACTCATGGGGATCATTTTGGAGGGACTAGACAGCAAAAGCAGAATTGAGGTACACACAGAGCTCGTGACGACTCACACAGGGCTGGGCACCTGGCTCTGGGATGCTTTCTCTAGAAAGACCCAATGGAAATGAATTTGACCCAGTTCTTAAAACACGTTCTTTAGGCTACTCAAAGATGAGTCAGAATCACCCTAGACCTCCCATTGTTCTCAGAACTCTGATCATGGACCCTAGAGCCACAGAGTCTAAGTGACCATTTATATTCTCTGTTATTTCTGAAAAGTGACTGTGTTATTGGCTAGTTATTTTTATAAGTTACACTCCATTTTTATATGGCCTGAATTGGAAGGGAGGAAGGAGACTCTGGAGAAGTATCAGAAGCTAAAGAACTTGCCTAAAAGGAAGTAAGGGGCTTCAAGAAAGTTTCTGGGTGGTTCAAGCAAAGCCACAGATGAGTCTTTCTATAACTAACACCTGAGCACCCACCGAGGGCATGGTGGCAAGTAGTGGATACTCTTCTACTGTTGTGATGGAGAAGACCTGGGAAATGGTGCAGGCACACAGTATGGGTCTTTCCATCACAAGAAACACAATCAAGATAATCCTCCAAGGGCTCCCCTCCCTCCCAGGGATTCTAGGTTCTGTCAAACTGGCAATTAACACTGTCATACCTATTATATAAACGCTTGGTTCAGCTGAGTAAAATTCG
Source organism: Chionomys nivalis (assembly GCF_950005125.1). NCBI lineage: Eukaryota > Metazoa > Chordata > Mammalia > Rodentia > Cricetidae > Chionomys > Chionomys nivalis. The sequence continues at coordinate 156,099,805 of NC_080086.1, read as the reverse complement.
TAATTCTTATGGTTATTTTTAAACTGAATAACTACAGCATACAAATACAAGTGGATACATACACATGCGCACGTATATATATATATATATATATAATATACATATTATAAATATATAATAGCTACATGACATAAAATGCAGGTTTTCGTGTGCCCTGCCTTCATATTTCATTCTTCAGATAATAGGATGTAATTGAGGCTTTGCTCACAGTGAAAAAGAGCGTGATTTGGAACAGGCTATTCAGAGACAAGAGAATGATTTGCTTGCCCAGAATGTGGCCTTCTGGATGCTTAGAGAAATGAATCAAGCTTATAAAAATTCTGATGGTGACCAAGGCATTTTAGTTCCTACCAAGCCCGTTTTTTGGTTTTATATTTAAATTTCTACTTAGCTAGAAGCAAAATACAGTCCTGAGTTTTCCATACTAAAATGAACTATTTCTCCCTACAAAATAAGGAAAGCCTCACACGTTATTGCCAGTCCAACACTGAAATGTTTTCTCCAGCAGAAGAGAGAAGCGACATTACTCAGACCATTTAGAACAAAACCAAGCCATCGATTGATCCGCTTCTCAGGCTGCTGAGCCAGTTCCAAAGGTGCATTAGGGCTCATCACAAGAAACGGGGAGGATTTGTTGAGATTGTTTTACTATAAATAATGAGAAGAAAAGAACTGAAGCTTAAATCAAGTATAAAATAAGATCAGAGAACCTCGTAAGGGCACCTCTGTACGGTTGTACTTGTAACTCCTTATGTTGTAAGGAAATGGTTGAAAGAGCATCGCATGTTTCTAAGAGTCAGGTAGCCCTGGGTTGAAATTCCCACTCTGCCCCTATTGATTTTGTATTCCTGAGTGTCCTCATCCATAAAATGAGAGGCAATCATCAATTCATCTGGTGATATCATTGAGAAAATTAAGCAGAATGAAGCACATGGCAAAATGGTAGAGCATTCACTGAGCCCCAGAAGGCGTGGACTGTGTCTGCCTTGCTCATCCTGTACACAAGCACTTGACACGTGCCTGGGAAGAGTTTGCTAGGCAGATAGATTAGGGAATGCTAGCTGACCTGACACCATTCTCTAGTGTTCTTTAATGTTTCCATGGCTTTATGGCATCCCATCAATTAGATGCAGGTTCCTCAACCATTTGTCTGTGATCTCAAGGTGTTTGGTGTGGCTCTCTAGCTGTCAGTATGTGGTGCTTAGTTTGGAATAGAGCGGTAGGAGAGGGTCCTGACATCCAGACACCTAATCTTCAGACAACATGAAGACAGAGGACGTGTATTTGAGTTCATGTTCTAATCTCAAGAAAAGTCAGAATTTAAGAATTAAACAGCTCTTTATTTCAAATTCTTTATATCAGCTCAAAAGAGGCTGAAGCAATAATGAAGTATGAGTATTTGAACACAATCCAGGTCTTAATTCCTGTCCAGACTGGTTTTTTTTTTTGCACTAGACCAATATTCCTTTGTCGTGTGTGTGTGTGCGTGCGTGCACACACATGCACACACATATATACAGCACGTATGTTGTACTTTACCTACTGATTCAGATGGTGTAGACTCAGACTCAGGCTACGCCTCTCACTTCTCAGGTGAGGTTGTAAGACTGGGTGGACTTTATAAAACATTTTGGTTCCTTCTCCTACTAGTAGATCTTGAATCAAAGTACGTGCGACAAACTCATGCTGTCGCTGTCAGAAGGCTGTCAGAAATGCTAGTACAACCCCCAGACACCAACTCACACTGTCTCACACATTGCAGCCCACTCCATCTCCTACATTACACTGCATTCCGCCTCCCAAAGCTGCACCTCACACACCACCCACATAACTATATACCAGCATTTACCATCTTGTACACCACCTCACACACTCACACACACCACCTCACACGCTCACACACACCACCTCACACGCTCACACACACCACCTCACACGCTCACACACACCACCTCACACGCTCACACACACCACCTCACACGCTCACACACACCACCTCACACGCTCACACACACCACCTCACATGCTCACACACACCACCTCACATGCTCACACACACCACCTCACACACACTGCTGTAACCAGAGACTGCGATTTGTTTCCCGACTTCCCAGACCCAAATAATCACACAGAAACTATATTAATTTCAGCACTGTTTGGCCTATTAGCTTAGGATTCTTTGTAACTAACTCTTACATCTTAAATTAACCCATTTCTATTCATCTATGTATCGTCACGAAGCTGTGGCTTACCTGTAAGATTCCAGCATCTTAAAAAAAAAAGATTCCATCATCTTTCTCCTTTGATAGCTAATTGGCATCTCCTTGACTTTGCCTACTCTCATTCTCTATGTCTGTTTGAATTTCCCCACCTGACTTTACTCCATTGAGCCATTGGCCAAAACAGCTTTATTTATTAACCAATAAAAGGAACACATATAGACATCCCACATCACACTACCTCATAAGAACATCTCTTACCAGGAAGGATTTCAAACTTCATTCCAGAAATTCAAATCAACAGTGTCTCTGAGTTCAGTAGATTGGGAGAAAGTGATTTATATAGACACAGTTGTAAACATATCAGCATAAACAAAACTATCTACCTGTAACCTAAAGAGATACCATGAAGTGAAGTCAAGCCTCAGGCTTTGAAAAAAAAAAAAACTCACATGCTTACCTAAATTTCTAGCTTGTGACATAGGGTAAGGAATGTGGGCAGTGAGTGGCAGCCAGAACCATGGCTGTTTTTGATGAAGTCACACACAATCACACAATGGGACAATGGGAAACAGGCAAAGATCTGTGAGGCCATGATATTTAAACCCCTTATTCTGAAAGTGGGGAAAGTTGCCCCCCAAGAATTTGATAGTGTGTAAGGTCTGGTTTCTGCTCTAGAACATTCCCTGATAGCAGTCTTCTCTACCCATGAAAAGGGATTGCTCAGTCTTCATCTGCAACATAACCAGTGCTTGTTGGGATGTGTGAACTTTTTATAGTAATGGGTCCCATAGAAGTTCCATAACTTTCTGAAGTCATTGCATATTCCCACTCTAAAAGATGGTGTACCATTACCAGGGTCAGTGTTCTTATTATGCAGAAATTCTGGTTTGGTCATGCTGTGCCTAACATAGGTATGGTTGGGAAAAGGAAGATCCCAGGTCAGATGATCTCTGTCTAGGAGGGGTCCCAAATTCTCACAGGAAGAATTGCAAGGGAGACCAGAGTATCCAGATTAAGAAACAGAGGTGGCTTAGTGGTTAAAAACACTGGCTGCTCTTCCTGAGGACCCATGTTAAATTTCCAGAACCCCCAAGGCAACTCCTAACTGTCTTCAACTTCAGTACCAGGGGACTCAACACCCTCATACAGGCATACAACAGACAAAACACCAATTCACATAAAGTAAAAAACTTTAATTAAAAAATTCATAAGCTTTAAGTCTAGCATTGTGACTAGTATTCAAATGACCTCACACGCAGGGATTAATCCTGGGGAAAATGAGCCTCAAGTCCAGACCAGGATTTGCTGCACACTACCCTAGCAGGGAGCACTTTTGTGAAATGAGTGAACGCCAGGAAAGTTGGGGAGAAAGGCTATCCCATGTCCTAAAGAGCCAGCTCATACTGCTGAGCCTGCACTTCTGTGGACAACTTCTGCAAGAACCGTGAGCTGTGCCAAGAACGTTGGTTGTGCCAACAGAGTGTGTCTGGGCTCTGATTCTCAGCATTAGCACGGAGCTCCAGGGCCAGCACATCTCTGCCAGGCTGGCAAGTACCGCCAGCGCCTAGATCTCCACAGAGGAAGAAAGCAGCAAGTTCTGTGTGTCAGAAGAGGGTATGGAAGGCTCTGTCTGGGGGCCCCAGCAGCCATTTGGGAGAGATTTGAGGAGGGTGGGGGTGGGCTGGGGGTGAAAAGACACAAGCAGAGAAAGCTATTTTGGTGAGATTATGGTTCTTATTTTCACCCTTATTTTAACTCTGTCTTGCATGAGGCAGATCCGCTGGGGGAAGGTGAGGCATCGGGACCAGGAGCCTTCTCTTTGTGTCTGCCCTTAGCCCAAGTTCCCTCTCAGCTGCATTGTGTCTGCAGGATGCAGAAGCATGACTAAGCTGATTTGTATTCTGCCAACCAAAGGAAAATATAATTAACACAGCAGCGCGGCTCTGCAAAGCCCATGGGAAAGTCCCAGAAGGAAAGGACTCCCACCGTGCAAGCGGATGGCAAAGGGCTAGAAAGGCTACTCTGCGGTAATCCCACAGGGTCTCCTCGCTAATACTCACAATCAACAAAGGGAAAAGAACATGAGCCCTTGCCTATCGGGCATGAAGAAGAAGCTGCCATTCTTAGAACTGAGTGTGGGAAACCCAGCAGACCTCAGTGAGAGTTTTCTGGCCTCCTGCTGTTCTAGCCTGCCAATTATGATTCACACCTTCATTCCGGGCAACAGATCAATTGACACAGCAACTCTGATGCACCTTCCAGCAGAGACAAGACACTTCCTAGGCTCGGGAAGACTCAAAACTAACTGTGCCTATACATACACTGAGCTTATAATTAGGTGTCAAGAGGCCCAAGAGAAAAATTGGGAGGTCAGATGGCGGGCTGTAGCCTGCTCCCCAGCTAATCACCTTTCTTACAAAGCAAGCAGAGAAATCTGCCTGTCGATGCCTTTAATTAGCCCGTTATTTCCCTCTGGTGGCTTGTGCTCCCAGAAAGAAACTATTTGCTAAGCTTTTTAGATTTTTATTGATTTAACTTTTAGCCTTTTTGATACCTTTTCTGAAACTCACAAATTTTTCCCTATTTTGATTTTCATGACTTAACAAATTAGTGCGCAGCTTCTCCTAACTTGAGACTCTGTATCTTTCATGCAGCTGATGAAATAAAAGGCCCGAGTAGCTGCTTACCTACCTCCCACCCCTCTTCCACCCAGGTAGTAATGTCTGCCTTCCCACGCTAACGGCAGCGTATGCCAGCATTGCTACTAAGTTAAATATCTGCCTTTTATTATGAGACCAGATTCTCCATCATTCATTCCTCAGAAACTTAAAGAACATTAATGCTGATTTGAACTGAGTCAAAACTGTCTCCAACTGTTTCTGTCCTGTGTCACAGATCTAAGGTTAGAGTTGTAGGAATGCAAACATAATTTTATGGAGGATAATAGTTTAATATCAGTCTTCAGTAGATTGGTGATATTGACGAAACAACATGATGCAGTTAAATTGGTTTCATAGGGAGGAACAAAAAGAGTTGAGAACTTTAAAAGATAATAGAAGATTTTCAAGAGGGCAGAGACTGACTGTCATTGTAATTATTAAGTGGGAGGAATTTTTTGTGTGTAAAAGGTCCAAAATTTATACAATCTAAGGAGAAACTAGAGTATTGTAACTTTTTTTTATTAATAAGGGGTCAGCTACTTTTAAGAAAAGATCATCCAATGGGAAATCACCATGTACTGAGTCTGATTCACCTCGTGTTTGGCACTGAAAAAAAAAGATAAAGCCGGGCTGTAGCTCAGCTGATGAAGTGCTTGCCTGGTGGGCATGAAACCCTAGGTTAGACAGCCAGCACCCAGTGATTGCATGCCTGTAAACCCAGAATTTGAGAGGGCAGGCCAGGAAGATCAAAAGTTCAAGGTTGTCCTCTAGTCTATAGGAAGTTGGAGGCCAGCGGGCTACATAAGCTACTGTCTCAAAAGAATGGGGGGGGGGAGAAGAAGGGAGGGAGGGAGAGAGAAGGGGGAGAAGAGAAAAGATAAGAGTCAGAAATATTAAGTATATTCTACAGCAAGTATGAAGTCATTTAAATAAGCCTAGAGATGAGAAAACCCAAGCAAGCTGTCTGTTGTGCCCCTGTCTGGTGCCATCATTAAAGGCCATATTGTCACAGAAGCTGTATGCAAAACAGTTCCACTCATGTCCCTGAGGAACACTTAAACGTTATTGGTTTGACCATAAAATTTCACCATTCCGTTAGGAAATCAATTTTTCCTGTGTTTCCAAATATAAAACACTTAGGTTTGTCATTAAAATTCTATCAGTGACAAGAGAAACCTAAGAGGTTTACTTTTGTTCATTCTTGCTGAAATGGCTGCTGTGTTTGTCAACTGTGACACTCTGGCTCAATTGTTCCACTTCTCTGAGCAGCAGGCATGCCCCAGGAAGAAAGGGGACCACTCTCTCTCCCAGGGCTGGTTCTAGGGGGTCAAATGAGGCAGCCCCTGTGTGACCGGCTAGCTGAGTACTACCCAGTCACCCATTCAAGAAAGGCTGACTGGTTGGACGTGGTAACCAGGCATCACAGACAGGAGAGATGCTGCAAACAACACAGACCGCCCTTTGACATTTCCTCTCATTCTTCTCTAACACCAGAGCCTAAGAAAGTCACCAAACCTGTCTAGGTTCTTGATGGACACTCTCCCTCTCTACTCTAATCCTTGACCTTCTAAAGGGTTTGCCTGGAGCCTCAGGGAAAGCCCTCTCCTCACAAATCCAAGTGGCCACTCACCTCTGCACCTACAGAGCTTGTCTCTCCTGGGAAACTGGGTGTGGCCCTGGGTTAGGCAATCCCCAAACCCACCTCACCAGCTCTGGCCCAGGGAAACTGTAGATAGGACCCAGAGGAAGAGAATCTCTGAGCCAGCCCTGAATATCTTGGACACTGAGGGAAACCCATATGAAGAGAAGCATGGCAGGCTGGAGAGATGGCTCGGTGGTTAAGAGCACATACATACTGTTCTAGCAGCGGGCCTGAATTCAGTTGCTTTGTACACACTCTGGCCAGTTCATAGCTGCCTGTAACTCAAGCTCTGGAGAATCTGACACCCTCTTCTGGAGTCTTTGTTCATAGTGCACATACCTACACAGAGACACACAGGTAACTTCAAATACGTCTTTGTTCAAAGACCTTTATAAGAGATGTTGGGCGTCTGCTACTTTCAGCTACCACACTTCTCACATCAGCAATTGTCTCTCTGCTGTTCTGTCCAATGTCTGCCCTTCCTTCTTTGTCTGCTTCTCCATCTCTCTAAAGCTCAGCTGCTGGTCCTTCTCGCCTGCACGGAAACCCCTCTCACCACTCTGGAAACTGAAGCAGACATGGCTTACTATATTGCTAGGCAGCTCTGGTCCTGCACCATGCAGTCTGCTAGACATTGGACCTAGCACACATGTTCCCATGACTTTCCAGGCTCAGGCCTATGGGTTCCCTGGTGAACAAGCTGTAATCACATTGTCTGCAAAACTTCCTAAGGTGAAGGGGAAAGAGGGACAACTGGCAGCAGGGACAAAAAAAAAAAATTCTTAAACATGATTAATCTAATCTTTAGTGAGGCTTTTAAATTTATAAGCTAAAAATCACCTTTTGTGATACAACTCTATATTTTGAAAAATCTATAAATCCAGGCAGCCACTAGTGCTATCAATATGTAAAATAAGTCAATCACCTCCCAAGTCTCCCTTACACCTTTGTAGCCAACCCCTCTTGATACCCTGAGAGACACTGTCCCTGTAGGTTTGACTTCCAAAGCGTTATACTCTGCATATCATAGCCTGACCTGAGCGTTGTCTTTGCAATTGTCGACCACCTTGGCAGGTTACTTAGTCTAGGGGTGTAACCCGCCTGGCAGGTCCAATAATTCCAGGGTCACGGAGAGGCACTACCTGAAAAGACATGGGCGGGAGACAGGAAGAAGGCCAAGCAGAGTTCTTGTCAAAGCCTCCGTTCATTAGAGTCATGGTTGCAGCTTATATAGCCCCTGGATGAGGAGCTTGGGGGGCTGGGGCACGGGATCTTGCCGCGTGGTCCACGCCGGGCCGGTCACGTAGGCCAAGAGGTTACGATCGGTCAGGTCACGATTCCTCTGCCAGGAGTTCACAGGTTGACACACCTAGTTCTCTGGATAATTAGAGTGTGAGGCAGGTTCCACTAACAGCTAGCTCTCTATTGACAGTTAACTTGGGTGTGGGATAGGCTTTGTCAATAAAACACACACACACACACATATGCATACATACACACAAACATATACATACATACACACACATGTAATAGAAATTAAAACAAGGTCAGGTGTGGTGGCACACGTCTTTAATCCCAGCAGTGTAACAACTGGGAAGCAGAGGCAGGCAGATCTCTGCAATTTGCTGCCAGTCTGGTCTATATACAAAGTTTCAGGACAGCCAGAGCTACATAGTGAGACCCTGTCTCAAGATAAAATAAGTAAAATTTAAAAAAAAATTACCTGGATTTACAGGATACCAAAATATTCTGATGCTTTCAGAAACTATGGAATTATCAAACCCTTCCTAAATGGGGGAGGGAGGCAGAAACAGCCTTCCCACAGTCATTGGGTGGATTGTGACCCCTGTTCTAAGAAAGAGGGGACCCAGAGCTCACTCTAAGCTCAAGAGCACCAAATATTGTAATTTCTTCCTTATTAAAGTGTCCAGATGTCCCCTGATTTAGAAACAATCCCATGGTGCAGCTTCTGTGTCTTCCTCCCCGCCTGTAGAGCCAACGGAGCCTCCCTTTCCCTACTAACCCCACTGCAATGGCACCTAGAGCCAGAAGTGACAGCTGAACTGAGAACTGAGTTTCTCCCCCAAAGCCCAGGTCCTCAAAGATCCCCTTGAAGTGTCAAAGCATGCACGCGAGCAGTTGATCCGGCCACGCCCACTGCTGTGCGACCAGTGTCACCAGTGTGTAGGAGTAGTAGGTAATGTTATATCCAAACAAAACAATTTTTATACAACTCCAGTCCATGTCTTAGACTTCGCCTTGGCTCCAGTATGGTGGCTGCAACTCTTCTGTCAGATCTGCTACCAATGATCCAGAAATCCACTCCGTGTTTTCTACCCTCCCTTCACCTGCCTTTCAGTAGCTGAGAGTTTGATCTCACCAGTGGTGGGAGCAGCAGGCAGGAAATTCCAGCATCTGGCGACAAAGGACTTGTATTAGGGGCGGCTGAAGCGTGACTGGCCAGTGGGAAATCCACCTGCATCACAAGGCAAGGGCACACCTGAGCAAGCTAAAAGGAGGAGGCAAGTATGGTCAACTGGTGGGCTCCTACTTGGAGACTTTGAGTCGCTATCTCTGTATAATACACAGTGCTCTCCTGAAGTCCAGGCTGAGAGGACATCAGTGTGACAGGGACAGTGTGGCTGGGTTTCAACCTCTCTGCAAAGCAATGTTTTGATGAAGAGATGTCTCTCTGTAGCTCGGGTGTCTCAGCAAGGTCCATGTTCTCTGAGGAGCAGAAATGCTACCAGACAGTGCCACTTAGAATGTCTGGGTGCAGTAGCAGCACCAATAGTTAGACGCCAAAGGAAACTGTGCTGGAGTACTGATTCCTTCATTGCCAAGGGTGTGTGTGTGTGTGTGTGTGTGTGTGTGTGAGCGGATGAAAGCTGAGAGCTACACAGTCTGAATTACTCGATGCCTTGGGATTTTGCTCATATTTATTTAAAGCAAAGGGCTTTCTTTTTAATTTAAGACAAATTAGTTTGTTGTTGTAATAAGGGCGCTAATAATCACAATAGGCAGTTGTTTCTCTAAGCATAGAAGCATGCCTCTACACAGCAAACTGAAAAATACCGCCAGAAGGGAGCATGCTTTCACGCTCGTGCAAAATACAGTACCCTCTAAATAAAACCATAGAATTAGTGTCTTAAAGAAATAGAAAGCATGTAGGTTCCTACAGTTGTTATCTTAGTTTAATTGGTTCTGTTTGTTTTGCCTCTTTCTGAGGGAGTAAACATGACATCCGATTGCCTGCTTGGTTTTTATCCCCCCTTCCAAAACTTCGCCTACTGTTTGGTTATTCCTTCAGACGGCTTGAATCTGCACCCTCAGATTCGCAGAAAACTCTCCGGACTTGTCTCCCCCGGCGGTGACAGAAGCCCAACTGTCAGCTGGTAGAACACTGAATTGATTTCCTGAATTGATTTCAGCATTTCCTTTGCATAATAACTCATCATTAGCACTTTAGAAAGTCCCGGCTTCCCTATTGGGGTGGCTTATCCCCTGTGTGCTATGCTTTACATTACAGAAATCTAAAAGGCAGTTCTTCTTTTGAATGAGAATTAGGAAACCTAGAACTCCTTCCCTTGTCCACGTTGAGGAGTCCCCGGCAGGTGGTGTGACAGGGTGAACTTGCCTTGCTGGAGCAAGGGGACTGGAAGCATGATGACTGCTTCTGCACACACAGCTTAACTCTCTGCAGAACCAGAGAGAAATAAAATCCATCATAAGGGGGAAGCCTAGTGTTCCTCTGGGGCCATCAAGTTCATGTCATAAATGGGGACCCTACATACATGGTCATTTCTTTTGAATTAGCCAGCCAGGCTAGGCTGATCTTCCACACACAGTTACTGCTGACAGTGAGGATCCCCTCACTCATACCCAGAAGAAAGCATCAGGTGGATGCTCAGGGCAAGAAGAAGCACAGACAGAACTTGGGCAAAGCCACCCATTCCTCTGTTCTTTCTGATCCTGTCCTGGTAGCGTCCCTGTCCAGATGACACCTGCTCAATGAAATGAACGTGCAAGTGGCAAGTTCACCACCTTAGCCCGCTCAGGTGGGGGTGCTTTCGTTGAAAGTCAGTATCTGAAGTGTGTGGCCAAGCAGTATGTTTAAAAGCCTTCCTTGTGAGCTGCTGGCTCTTATTTAAATCCCACAGCTACTGAAAATCAGCACGGGAACTAATAATAGCAACCATTTCTCAAAGTCATCTGCTTACCCGTGACTTTCCTAAAGGCCCTGGCACTGTTGTCCCCATGAAGTCTCTCTACATTTTAATATTTATCCAATGTTACCCACATCCCAAAGATCAGGAAACTAAGTCGCGGCACCTTCTAGGTGGAGAAAGGCAAATCTGATTCCTAGGACATGGTCTCTTCATCATGTCTTGGCTTTTACATTCCCAAGACTTCCAGGTTCATAAAACATGTGGCCTTGATGTTGTCTCACTAGGGAAAGGATGTGCCCCAGGCACACGATGTAAGGTGCATGGGATGTGAGAGAGCTCTCTGCACTGCAGTGACTGTCCTCGTCTCCAGGACTGTCCTCTTGGGTGCCCTTCAGTCTCTAGCTGAGCTAGTGAGGATTACCTGTAACAAGAGGACGAAAGGGGAGCGGGTGCCTTGTTGCTGTAAAAAGGCAATCTCTTCTGTTCTGGGAGCTTTGACGTGATGCCCCATGGGACTCGGGGGATTGGGGGAATAATTGAGTCAATGCATGTGAAAGAGAACAGGGCTTTGTGTCTTAGTTTCTCCTCCTTGGCTGAGCCTGGATCAATGGGAAGAGCACTTGCTTCATAATCATGAGGAGCTCGGTTTGGATCTCCAGAACCCACATAAAGCCTGATATGGTGGCACGTGTCTATAAGAGTCAGAGACAGAAGCGTCTATGGAAGCCAGGCAATCTAGCATACACAGAAACACACAAGAGATTCTGTCTCAAGGAAGGTGGAAGTCAAGGACCAATACCTGAGATTGTCCTCTGACCTCCTCCACACATATGAAAGCATCAACCCATGCACATGAGCATGCACACACACCATACATACACTTAACACACGTAAAAATATAACAAATTTTCTTCCTGTTGGAATCCACCAAGCCCCAGGTTGCGTACATGGAAAGACGTCGACCTCCATTGAGAGGCTTTTCCAGTGGCCCCTAACACTGCTCTGGGCAGGTTCATCATGTCTCCACATCTGACCCCCACAATGCAAGCATGAAATGTTTATCCTTAGTTAAAACCCTTGGACTCTTGATATTTTGAAAGTAATGAGAACTGGCCTCCTATTTTTTTCTGAATAATCCAAAGGATTAATTTGAGAGTGACCAGCTGGCCAAAGGCCAATGCATCTCCAATTTTTTTAATTCTTTAATATTTAGCTAGTCACAGAGGACTACCTGAGGGGCTAAGATGAGATGCTTTCTTGAGACTTTAGCCCACTCACACAAAACCAGACTAGACATCACAAAGAAAAACTCTAAAAAACTCTATACCTGAGAGTACTTTCCATAACTAATTCTAATGTGCACTAACTCTTCTTTCTGCTATTTCATGCTATGTAAGCTTGGAGGACGTGCTGTGAAGTCTCCGTTGTCATCCATTTTTCATTCTAAATCTTTATCTATCTGAACAACTATGGACAAGTAGCTCAATGATAGCGTTCCTTATTACAAGTAATCATAGTCAAAATGTGTGTGTGTGTGTGTGTGTGTGTGTGTGTGTGTGTGTGTGTGCAGGCATGCGTGCAGGTGCCCAGGGAGGCCAGAAAAGGGCCTTAAATCACTTGGATCAGGAATTACGAGTTTTCATGAACTTCCCAGTATAGGTCCTGGGATCAGAACTTGGGTCCTCTAATGAAGCAATACATGCTCTTAAGCGTGGAGCCCTCATCTCCAGGTCATTAAGATGCATTTTTACTCTCCTGCTTCCATTTTCATCTTCCACCCATTTGGAAGGGATGACATTGAGCAAGGACTAAACGAAAGCTCATTCCAGGCCATAAGAGACATAGAAACTGCGGAGAGTACCATATGATGGTATTGGAGGACAAAGAGGAGGCTTTTAAAGGCATTTTTAGAAACAAAAACTATCTCAATTAAAATGATCATCTTGCACATATCCATGGAAATCTATTCACTGGCCTTAGTTTATTTACCATGGAAAAAAAAATGCCTTGAACTAAGGAAAGTGCAAAGGAGAAGGTGGAGGCAGGAGAGTAACCAGGTTCTGCCTTCTACAAAAGAAAACTGCCGAGGCACAGAGCTGGTCCAGTCAACCCTACTTGAGAACCTGCAGGGACTGATTCTGGCTGTGCTGCCCAGTGGTGTCCCTCTGTAATATAACCTTCCACCATTGAGTATCAATCTCCCATGTACCTTCTCACCCAACTCTCTACCTGATAGCTACATGGAGTTCCCCATGTCCTACCACACTCCATGATCTGTTTGTCCGTCTGTGCCCAGGGTTCTTACAGTACTTGGACCAGCACCTTCCAACTCTGTATGACCTATGCACTCTCTGCTGGTGTCTCTGGCTCTGGCTCTGGCTTATTTCTGCTTCTGTCTGTGTGTTTTACATATGTCCCAAATTCCTTATCCTCTGTGCAAGGATTGGACCATATTTGTTTCTATCATTGCCTTTTCCCAACTCCCTTTTTTCTGTTTCTTTTGTTTCAAGTATTTTCAACTACATAGTAGTTGATCTGTAAGTCACTAATTCCTTAACATAATTACAAGAATCTCTTGCCCTGGATTTTGATAAATCCTAACTCAGAATGCTACAGGCATTTGTAATGAAATGAGTAGATAATCTTAGAGAAGCCTCACCAATCTGCAGAAGTGCTGAGAAGAGAGATGATGAAATGCCATCTCTCAGAAATATTTTCTGATGGGGCTAGAGAGATGACTCAGTAGTTAAGAACACTTGGTCTTGCAGAGGACCTAGGTTCAATTCCCAGCACCCATGTGATGGTTTACACACTATCTATAACACCTATAACACCAGTTCCAGAGAATCTAATGCCCTCTTCTGGTCTCCATGGGCACCAGGCATGCATGTGGTACACAGACACACATACAGGCAAAACTCACGTACATATAAAACCATTTTTTTATTTTAAAACAGTATTTCTTTAATAGTATTCAGAAAGCATAAACTGCTAAGAGTCTGGATTCATTACTAAGTAGGGAATTTGAGCTTCGGGAAGAATCATGTGGTATGTACATTCCAAGATGAGCACTTCAGAATCAGGTGATCCCAAGTAAACTCTATTTTTTAGGCATAGATTCCAAGATTCGTGAGAAGAGAAGCCGTGCACCTGAACATTGGTGACTCTACACTACACCTAATCTGTCTAGAGTTGTAGCTTATGTTCCAGAAGCAGCTCAAAATGGGCTGCAGACAATTTATGGTCAACTGATCAGAATCTAATTATATCCTGAGCTATGCCTAGAGGGACAGTCACGGGACAAACATCACAAACCCGGTCAAACAGGCTGGACATCCCACTTATTGACTTCAGCAGTGCATCAGAAACACCTTGCCCAATGTGTGTTTTCCACTTATTCAGCGATGTTTCCTTACATGCGCTGTGCATGCTAGTTATTGTATTGGCTCTTAACCAACGTGAAGTAAATTATGAGTTAGTTGATGGTAAGAACAAAAGTCAAAATCTGCTTGAAACTCTCTTTGGCAGAGAGGGAAGTCAATTGATTATTACTGAGTCACACTGTTTCTAGGGGTCCATTACCTCGCCCCTCCCTAATCACTCTGGTCTGCTACAAGAACTGTTCCCCAGCCCGCAGTCTGGAAGACAACCTGCCAGCAGTGTTCTCTTCCCTCACGTTGCTTCATTTTTCTTTACTGTGCTTTTCCATCTGCAGAGATCTTGTTCGTGGGGTTTTCACAGGGTGTCTCATCCCTGGGATACACTGTGAATAACCCAGTAAGACAAGGGATTTCACAGGGCTGGGTCCCTTATCCCTTGCTGTTCAATATGCTGATGAGTGATAAATGATGATCTTCCTGCTCATCAGATTTCCAGATGATGGAGAATCAGGAAGAACAAGGGACATGGTAAACAAGGGGATCCAGCTGTACCATGGTAGCATATGTGAAAGTACTCTGATAGTTTAGAAATTCGACTTAAATGTGAGCTGTCATCATTATTTTAGGTGACTTTAAGTCTGAGCCAAACCAATTGAATATAAGCGCATACATTTATGTTCAAAATCAATTATACAAGTTGAAGAAGAAGGCCTGAGTACTGCCCACACAGGGTCAGAGTCAGAAGTCAGTAACCCTGAGGCTGCTAGGCTGAGCTGATAATGGGCATCCTTGGGTCAACATCAGTTAGAGGTACCACACTGCGAGGTGGGTTGGACACTGCCAACCCAGAAGGAGGACAAGTGAGGACAGTACTAGAGAAGAGCAGTAGGAACCGAGGGGCAGCCTGAAGGCAACGGGCCTTAGGAACTGAGGTGACGGTCTTTAAGTGTGTCTGTAGGGGGTGCTCGTGAGTGTGCTAGGTCTGGGTAGGTGGGGTCAGTTAGCACTTGTGAGTTTTGGGATGAAGCAGATTTTAATAAGGATGCCGTGCATAAAGAGAGTGATTGGAGCCCAGAGTTAGGACTCAGTATTTTGGCAAGCCTCAAGCTCACAGGAACTTAGTGCTGACCTGCTATCCTCAGTTACAAAACAAGTTGGAGGCCAAGCAGGCTGCATAAGACCCAGTCTCAAACTCTTTCCCTCTCAAAAAGTAAAAAGAGAGATTAAGGAAGTTGGGTCCATAGCTGCAAAGCTGTCCACTGAGGGCTGGGACTTCCTCCCAATAACACAATTCCAGGCCAACACTTCTCATTCTTACATGACAGTGGGTAATTCGCATAAAAAGGATACATGAGTTTTAAGTCTTCTGGTCTGTATCTTATTAATTCTTGAGACTGTATGTCATAGTTGCTGTGTGGCATCCATTCAAGTGATCAGTTTGTGGTTCCCTGCAAACATCCGTGGGTTTGATCAGGTCAATATTCCGTCTCTGACTCTAGGAGCTTGAAACCACAAAGTGCACTTTAGCCAGGTTCCTTTCAAAGGCTGCCTTCTTTCCCGAACCAATATTTCCTACTCAGAGCATAAATTATTAGGAGGGTGACAGGCCGCAGAAGAAGTCTGTCTCTAGCAAGGGTTGGTTATCTTTGCAATAATACGCCCCTGGGGCTAACTTAATTGGAGTTTATTCACATGCTGTTCTCCGTGAATAGCAAACGCTGTGAACTCGTAATCTACTCTCCAGCTGAGTCAAGAGACTCAGAAAAGTCTTCGCACCTCTGTCATGGTCGCTTTTATCGTCACTGTGAACAATTCCCGGCAGAAACAACTTGAAGGAAAAGAACCTTGCTTGACTCATGGTTTCAGAGATTTTGGTCCATCGTGGTGTTATAACAGGGACAGAGAGGTGGGTGGTGGAGCTCATATCACGGCAGATAGGAAGCTCAAACACAGGGATACAGTAAGCAGCCGGGGTAGATAAAGCCCCCAAGACATGGCTCTAATGGCCTACTTCTTCCTTCTAGTTCCCACCTCCTGCCTCCAACTAGTGTCCAATAATAACTTATGTCTTCATCAAGGTATTAAGCCATTGATTCCTAATCAAAGTACTCATGATCTAATCATCTCTAGATAAATATCAAAGATACCAGATATCAAATATCAAAGCACACCAGCTGTGTGCTTCGGTAATCAACCAGATCAACCAGGTGTTTCTTCTTCTTCTTCTTCTTCTTCTTCTTCTTCTTCTTCTTCTTCTTCTTCTTCTTCTTCTTCTTCTTCTTCTTCTTCTTCTTCTTCCTTCTTCTTCTTCTTCTTCTTCTTCCTTCTTCTTCTTCTTCTTCTTCTTTTTCTTCTTCTTCTTCTTCCTTTTTCTTCTTCTTCTTCTTCCTTTTTCTTCTTCTTCTTCTTCCTTTTTCTTCTTCTTCTTCTTCTTCTTCTTCTTCTTCTTCTTCTTCTTCTTCTTCTTCTTCTTCTTCTTCTTCTTCTTCTGATTTATTTATTATGTGGACAGCATTCCTTCCAGGTATGCCCGCATGCCATAAGAGGACTCTTATGAGCATTATAGATGGTTGTGAGTCACCATGTGGTTGCTGGGAATTGAACTCGGGACCTCTGGAAGAGCAGGCAGTGCTCTTAACCACTGAGCTATCTCTCCAGTCACAGGTGTTTCTTCTTAATCCAAGTTGATACACAACACTGATCGTCACACCCCTGAACTCAGTTGGGCCCGGCCCTTTTGTTTGTTGTTTTGTTTTGCCTTTTTAAGTTTTTGTCCTTTTCACTATGTAGGCCTGACTGGCTGGGAACTTATTATGTGGACTAGACTACTAAAGACCTTAATAACACTCATCAAAGAGTGGATTGCTCTGTGTGAGTTCAGCCGGCCAGTGAAAGCCTTTTTGAGGACCTGGCGCATAAGCAGGAAGCCAGAAAGATGTGTAAGACACATAGCCACAGGCAAGCGGTGTGGGCGCATGCCTTTAATCCC
This sequence comes from Chionomys nivalis, assembly GCF_950005125.1. Lineage (NCBI taxonomy): Eukaryota > Metazoa > Chordata > Mammalia > Rodentia > Cricetidae > Chionomys > Chionomys nivalis. The sequence goes on along the minus strand of NC_080086.1, from coordinate 156,082,743 downwards.
AGCAAGGATTGCTAACATGTGATCTTTATCTTCCTCGTTGCCCAGGAAGGTCTTCTGCCATCACATGTGTTTTCCAGCCATTCAAAGGGAAAGCACTGAAAAGACAGCGTTCTTTCTCCTCTCTAAGCCAGGCATACTGTCTTCACATAACAGCACTGAGTTGTGCAAGAGACTGGGGTAGGGGGTCATGGGTCCATTAAAAATCGCCATAGGCAGAGGTGGAACAAGGACTCCATATTTAAGAGCACTTGCTCTTATAGGACCCAGGTTCAGTTCCCAGCACCCACATAGCCACTCACAAACATCCATAACTCCAGTTCCAGGGGACCCAGTGCCTTCTCCTGACCTCCTCAGCACCAGGCATAGATGTGGTGCACATCCATACATCCATACATACAGGCAAAACATTCATAAACATTGAATAAATAAAGCTGCAATACTATTGAAAATCAATGTCAGTGGGAAGGATGGATATTAAGGGGTAGATAATATGCCTGCCCTTCTTAGCGTGCAGAAGGGAAACCAAGCAGGTTAGGCAGGAGAGGAAAAGGATAGCAGAGATCAAGTCAGGACAGCGTGTGGGAAGCAGCCACCTGGTGGCCATGTAGAGCACGGAAAGGCATTTGAAAATATGTGAAGTTTACTCCAAGAGTGAGCAGGTGCCACTTAGGGCTCTGCGCAGCATGTCTGGTGGAGCTTTTAAAAGAACACCCTGCTGCTGTGAGAATGGGAGATGGTTTGGGGGACTGTTGTTCTTGACAGCCTAGAAGGGCAAGGGACACTTAGGGGAGGTATCACTGTACGGCCACCACAGCTTCGTTCGGTGATTTCCAGAGACAGTAGGTGGGGAGGAAATGTTGGTGCTTCTCCACATCGCAGGCATAGTCTGCATGGAAGGAAGATGCCTCCCACAGAAAACAGACTTGAACTGTGCACTGTGAGTGTGCATCCAAGCCAGACCTGCTTTTACTCATGGAGACCCCAAGCTTCTTAGGGATCTAGAAAGCAGGTAGAAGCATCTGGAAAGCCTAAGATGGGCTCAGTGTCTCTGGATGTCAGAAATGGAGGGCGGTAAGCTCACCTGCTTGAACCCCATTGTACAGCAGGGACAAACACTTCTCCTGGTCCTTGAGGTGAGGACCCTCTTGCCCTCATCTCCACAGAGACCACCCTTTTCCCTGAACACACATGGCCAGTCAGTGCTGTGGGCTTCTTGCCAGCACCTCGCTTGGCACAAGGTCCTTTCTTTACTTTTCTCCATTGCCTCTTTCTCTGCCTTACTGGGTATCTAATAAGTTACCTGATCTTCTGAGCAGAAACTGTCCTGATTCCAAGAGTAAAATAGAGCGATTTCATTGGACTATAACTTACTTGCTGATGAGTTTCACTTTACAAAGATGTGAGCTGTGAAGGTGTGGATAAAGAGGCTCAGGAAAGCCATGTGGCCGGGTCCCTGGGGCCATACTCTGAGGCCATGGGACTTACAGAACAGACCTCCAGCAGCTGTTTGGAGCCATTGTCGCATTCTTTAAGCAATGGGTGATTCCTCAGAGACCAATAAGCATGGTCTCTGAAGTGGTATTGCTCAGGGAATGCTATGGGCAGGAAATGATAATAAATGAACTGACAGAAAGGGAGCCACTGGGTGTCTTAGTAGGGTTTCTATGGAAAACCTTTCATTAGAGTGACTCACCTACAGTTCAAAGGTTTGGTCCATTATCATCATGGCAGAAAGCAAGGCAGCACGCAGACAGACGTGTTGCTGGAGAAGGAGCTGAGGGTTCTTATGTCTTGACTCACAGGCAACAGGAGGGAATCTGACACGCTGAGCATAGCTTGGACAAAAAGGAGACCTCAAAGTCTGACTCCACAGAACTCAGCTTTGGGGTCATGCGTACATGTGGCAACTTTTAACGTCCTCCCCCACCCCCACCCCAGTTAAAACATGCCATCGATTTCTTTCTGCTTGCACTTTTTCCATTTCTCTCAGCCCCTGACCTTTCCAGTCACTCTCATAAAATGTTAGCCCAGAAGGCCTGGAAGTTAAGTGCACCTTATAAAAACGCCATGTGCCTTTCAAATTGCCAGCCGTTCTTCAGCCCATGAACCTGCTGACAGGCATGGCTGCCGAGCATGTCATCATCAAAACAAGGAACAGACGTGGAAACGCTTAGCTCTGCTCAGGTCATCTTGCCAGGGACTGGCTCCTGAGAGCTGATGCCCATTGGCTGACTTCCAACTTAACCAAGATCCTCAGGGTAAATAGGGAAGCAATAAAGACCCCTTGGGAACGCGCCAGTGTTAATTGTCTGTTAAACAAACTGTGTCTTTTACTATATTAATTTTCCTGATCTTGGGCTGTCCTGACATTTATCAACATCCCCTTTAATTTGTCAGGCCCTAGACAAATAAAGCCAGGTTTTTATATGTTCATTTATAAAGTTCACAGAGTCGCTAGCTTTCCTTCCATGCCCCCATATCAGGCTCAGACAGACCGCTCCCCCAAGATGGCTGTAATAGTCAGTCTCCTAGTTTGTCCGTCCACTTTCTCTATATAATCTATCTCATTTACCAATGCTCAGCGGCTCTAACTTACGAACGCCCCTGGCTTTTCCCTCTGCTTAAAAATCCTCTACTTTCCACCACAGTTTACAGTTTTGAGAGATGCTTCAGTGTTTGCCCAGTCCGGTGCCAACTTTCTAGAAACAGGAAGTTCTGCCCAGTACTTATCCCAAGATTCCACCCATCTTTACCCAGGATTATCCTCAATTTATGGCGATTTAGAGTGCCTAGAACCTGAACACAATCATCGCTTGTTGATTCCCCACCTCCCCCACGCCCCTCAGCCATGGTCTTTATCTTATTATGCCTGGGTTAATGTTTATCTGGACTACTTAATTCCCATGGGAGGATGGGGTTACCTGTTTGTGGCTCACAGTGCCGACCACACATAAGGTCTCTTATCTATTTGATAGTATTAATAGCAAAGGCTCCTGATTTCAATGCAGTGTTTGTACACATAACAGCCATGAGTAAATATGCACATGAAATCCAAACTCTATATACAAGCAGAAAATTCACAAGCAGAAAGATGTGTGGTGTGTGTGCATGTACATGTGTGTGTTATAAAAACCCATTCCCCTTCACTCATAAACTGTAGGGCCAGGTTCTAGACATCACCTCTACTGTGTGGCCGTTGTAAGCAACTATGCTGGCCTTCTTTGAGAAGCATCCAGTCCAGACGGGAGAAAACCTCTAATTACATCCATATAAGGAACCCTGTTGACTCCTGACTGCACCCAAGAGACTGGAAGGAAGCATGCAACTCAGCCTGAGGATAATCAAGATAGAACTTGAAGGCTGAAGGCCTGGCTCTTGGGATCAGGGCTCACTAGCCTGCTTCTCCTCCCCGCAGGAGCATCCACCGAGGAGATTGTGTCTATGCTATGTCGTCCACGCTGGACAGAGGCAGCACTGGTGATGCCCCCATTAGGGTTCCATGCTTTAACATTCTGCAGATAAAACTGCCCTCCTCCCTGTAGCAAACCCATTAGTTTTGGCGTGTTCGTTGTCATGCTATAACCAGGAACGTCTTGCAACAAAGCAGTTAGGAGCAGAGTGATAGAACAGCGAGGAAATTTAGCATCTGCAGGTGTGTTTCCTAGGGAAAATGACGAGAAGCACCTGCCACGCAGGTAAACTGCAAGACCATAGGAAGTTCCTATAAACTGCTTAGCGCAGAGCCCTTTTACCAAAGCCAGAATTCGCGGGAGGTGATGGTGTATCTCTTTGTCGCTTGGTTCTTCTTTCCTAGAAAGAAAGAATTCAGTGGACACACACGGTTCTAGTGGAGGTTGTTGTTTGTTTGTTTGTTTGTTTGTTTTAGCAAAGCAAATACTGCAAAGAGAGATTGGAGTAGGCTGTCCCAAAAGAAAAGAGACAGCCTGGTGGGTTCTAATGTTGCGGACGTTAGAGTCATCTTACAGGTATTTGTGAGGTGGGTGACATACTATAATAAAATCTGGGTCTTCTTATAACAGGAATACCAGATCTTGCAATGCCAATGAGCAGAGGCAGGAACTGAGTCACTGAGGTGCACTTTATTCAGAGATCCAGCAGTGGAGAAGGCAGAAGGTTAAGACCTCAAACTCCCTCCCAGCGTATGTCCAGCCATCAGATTATAGAAGGAGAAAGGTGGGAAGGAACAATGTCGTTCTGGAACTCCATTGCCATCTGTTCAGGTGTCAGCCACTGAGACTTGTGATGTCTGTGCCTCTCTTGTCTTCCCTGGCACTGTCCCCCCATCTACGACTGTCTGGGCTTGAATATTTCTTTAAACACTGAGTCTACTTTGTTTCTGTTGACATCAACCTTGTACCCCTCCAGGAGCATCTGGGCTAGAGGAGGTGTTTAACACATAACAAACCAGCGAGCGTGTATGTGCATGTGCACGTGCGTGTGCTGCGTGTACGTGCTTCTGTGCATGCGCGCGCACATGTCATGGTGCACCCATGGGCAGAGGACAATTTTCAAGAGTTAGTTCTCTGTGGGTTCCCAGAACAGAACTCTGGTTATGAGACTTGCACAGCAAACACTTAGGGCAAAACACTGAGCTATTTTGCTGGACCAGGCCATTTTTTATTAAAAAAAAAAAAAATGCAAGCCCCATACCTACTTTCTAATTGTCTTCATGAGGAGATAATATTCTCAGTCAAACCCTAAGCCGTCAAGAAAAGCTATGGAATACATACAGCAGGGCCAGCACACCCATTAGAGAAGTGCCATGCCTAGAGCCCACCATGCTTTTCAGGTCCCTCAAAAAAAAGTGTTAATTTATTTTAAAAGAAAAAAAAACTGAACTTCTGGGTTGAATGAATCATGTTTAACATATGATATCATAGTCATCTTTATACTAACAACTATACCTATATTTCTTTTTTTTTTTCTTTTTTTCATAAAGGAAGAAACCTTGAAAAGCAAATACACATGTAGGGCCTGTGAAAGTATACATGCCCAGACAGTGGGTCTTGTTTGCTTAAGAGAGGGTCCCAGATAGCCAGATCCTCCACCAGAATATGAAAATGTGTTCATGCCAAAAGAACTAAGCTCAGTTATGGGGGCAGGAGTATCTACACCAGGTAGTCTCCTTTCCCAGGGTGCCTGGAGTTTAGAAGAGACGCTAGGGCAATTGCCCCTACAACACTCTACCCTCTGATCTGCTAGAAAACAAAGCACACAGCAGGATATGGGGGGGTGGGGAGGGGCGCCGCAGATTGAGGCCCAGTGCTGAGAAAATGCATTGCCTGCAAGGTGCTGCAGCCACTGTAATTTGCACCTTCCTAAGTGGAGACGGAAGAGCTGTCAACATGCACAGACAGCTAGGAGAGCAGAGATAATGACAGGACCAGAGAAAGGGCTCTGCTGGGGAAATAAGCAGTCAGCCAGCTCCGTGGGAGCTGGAAATGAAGACCTCCAAGGAGCAATCTGAGAAAGAGTAAAGTGAAAACCCACGGACCCCTAAACCACTCCTGGAAGAGACTCCATTTAGGGAAATTAGAGACGGCTGCAGGTTCGCTGTCTTGCTCAGAACAGCTTTGTTCTTTGTCTTTGTACTTGGGGCTAGCTCCCCAAGGCATCATTAGCAAACTGCTGGTGGGGGGTGGGGGCACAACAGACCCTGGGTTACACTGCAGTATTTGGAAGCTCAGGTGATGGTGACAACTACAGCTGAGTTAGATATCAGACATTAAACGCAAACAAAGTGGGGAATGTGGCACAATTGGTAGCGTGCGTGCCTAGCATGGATGAAAGCCTGAACTGAGTACCTCTCACTGTATAAAACGGGTGTGGGGACAACAGGCCTGAGACCTCAGCACTGGGGAGGAGCTAGCGAAAGGGTCAGAAGTTCAAGGTCATCCTTTGCTCCATAGCAAGCTAGCGGCTAGCCTGAGCTACATTGCCTCAAAAATAGTTTGTCAGTAAAGAGTACTTGCTGCTCTTCCAGAGGACTGACATTTGGTTCCCAGCACCTACATTAGGTGCCTCTCAATCACCTGTAACTCCAACTCCAAGGACTTCAAGACCTTTTTCTGACCTCCATAGACAGCCCCATACATGTGCATGCACACAAACTCATAAACACTCACCTTACACTCTCAGACAAATGTATGTGCACACTCATCAATAATAAAGATAAATTTAAATTCAATAAATAAAAATAAATGAATATAAAAGTTTGATAGCCTACAGTTTCAGTTAAAGTTGGTGAAAAGCCTTGTGTGTAACACAAACAACTGTCTCTGAAGGGTTGGCTTTATACCTACCCAACATACTGCAACTCATATTTCCTATAGATCCACTCAGAAGTCTTCATTTCAGTCAGAACCGGAAAGAATAGGACATCCACATCCAGGGCTCTCCTGGTGCCCTGGCTCCCTCAGTTTCTGTATCTCTTGGTGGCTGTAGGGGTTTCACAGGGAACTCTCAGTGGCTGTACTCCTCCACAAAGAGAGCTCTACTGATGGGTTGTTAAAGTCTAAATGTCCCTCCTTCAAATCCTTCCTCATAGAGCAGTGGGAACAGGGGATACCTGTAGGTGTTGCACCCACTAGCATAGTAACCTGAGCAAAAGTACTCAGTTCCTCACACTCAGCATTTAAAGGTTACTCAACCCACCTTATAATTGTTCATGGAGATTCAGATAAAGGGCTGACTCCAGGACACAAAGTAAAGTCAAGAAGCCTTCCCCTTCCTCACAGAGCCTCTTAGAGCTAGGGTCTGAGGACTTGACTTTTCTTTCAGATGGTTTGTTCCACCTCCAGTCCTAAGTTCCTCACCATCACCTATCCCCAACTGGAATGACACCCATCCTATCCATGCTTAACTCAGTGCCCTCGTACTTCTGGAGCTACTTCTGGATGTCTTTCCCCTAGGTGACCTAGTCTGACATTTGCTCTCTGGGCTCCTATCCATAGATTAAAGATAACTTCCTGGATCAAGTCTAAACCCTTAATCTTCCCATAGTCCTTCTAGAATTTGATTGCAGAAATCATGTGTTTCTTGTGGGTTATATAATTTTTCCTTAGCAAATGTTTATTTACCCCAGAAAGGACACTAACAACAGACCATAGAAGATTTTATCCAAACCTAACTGTGTGAACCAATAAAACATGGGGATTACTTACAGAAGCATGGGTCCTTCATAGGAAGCTATGGTATTAGAAATTCATTCTAGTGTGAGTTACAACTCATGAAAGCTATATCCCTGGTATTATCTGCACAACTTGCAGTTAATGCCACCAAAGAGAATCTCCTGCTCCAACAATTGTTCACCACATTTATAACCATGGAGGGGGTCTTGTGACTCTGGAAACTTCCTGAGCCTTGTATGTTTCCTGAGCTTCCTGAGCCTTGTATGTTTCCTACACTTTCTGAGTCTTGTATTTCTTGAGCTTCCTGAGTCTTGAATGTTTCCTGAGATTCCTGAACCTTGTATACTTCCTGAGTCTTGAATGTTTCATGAGCTCCTGAGCCTTTGGAGTTTCCCTCTTTCTCCTAGGAGGAAATATGTTTCCATTCAGGGAAAACATCTGCACAGCAAGCCTTCTCTTCTCTAAACTAAGAGTCTATGAGTCCTTCTGCTTTCTTCTGCTGCTTAAATCTAAGAACAAGCCAGTACACAAACCCTAGCTAATTATTGTAGTTATGACCAATGATCCCTTATCCTGAACTAAACACACCTATGGACTTAATCTAGCCAATCTATGGGAGAATCTTAGAATTTGCTTTACAAATTAGAATCTAGAACCCATTCTCTCTCTCTCTCTCTCTCTCTCTCTCTCTCTCTCTCTCTCTCTCTCATTCAGCCAAATCTTACTCTTATCTCCCAAACTACTTGTAAATAATTGAAATACAACACCCTTCTCTTGGGGAGGAAGAAGTTTGTATACTATTATCAGGTGTATCATACATTTTGGTGATGGTACAGTAAATGATATGTTATTTCCAAGTATAAAAATTAGGTATTCATTTCCTCTAAGCTTTTTTTAGGTATAAGCCATCATTTCAGCCTTTCAATGTTCTTTTGATATACGCTCTTTATTTCCTGTATAGCCACCTTTCTACTAAATAGCATGTGATAGACTGGCCAATGAACTGCTGATATCCATCTTAGTTGGGGTTACTATTGCTGTGATGAAACACTGTGAACAAAGCAACTTGAAGGGGAAAAGGTTTATTTGGCTCACACTCCCATATCACTGCTCACCATCAGATTCCTTTGTTAGGACAGGAACTCAAACAGGGCAGGAACCTAGAGGCAGGAGCTGATGCAGAGGCCATGGAGAGGTGCTGCTTACTGACTTGCTCCTTGTAGCTTGTTCAGCCTTCTTTCTTATAGAACCCAGGACCACCAGCTCAGGGATAGCACCACCCACAGTGGGCTGGGCCCTCCCTCCTCAACCACAAATTAAGAAAATATTCTACAGGCTTGCCTACAGCCCAGTCTTACAGAGACATTTTCTCAATTGAGGCTCCTTCCTCTTTGATGACTCTAACTGGTGTCAAGTTGACATAAAATTAGCCAGCACAACTTTTTATCCAAACTAATAATTAAATATAGTTTGGGATTTATATCACTAAAATTCCCTATTGGAGTTGATTCTCCTCCATCAAACAAATTCTACCCACTGTTCATCTTCTAGTACACATACCTTTGAAATACTACTTATATTTTTGCAAGTCCACAGATACTTATCTTGACCACAAAAGGTGTCATTAGAGACATCACAGAAGTCTTTGCTGAAATGTAAGTCCTCCATCAGTACCCACTAATTTAACAGACTCTTATCTCAGGCTGAAAATGAACAAGTGGATTTGGAGTCAGAGAAAATTGTAATGTGGAAAGAACCACACCTTTTTGTCCCCATAGCCCTATCAGTCCATCTGTTGGCCCTACTCCTTGAAGGTAGCAGGTATTGTAATGTTTGTGCTTTTGTGGTGAGCCTCTGAGGTTTCAAACTCAAGCCTAAGTGCTTAAACTTTGTCTTCAGATCATAAGTCAATAGTCCAAGATTTGAATTTCTTCTTGTGTTAATTACATGTGAAGGAAATAAAGGGGGATCACGCGGTACCCTTTCTAGAAACAACCCCTTTTCTCATCATGTCATGTGTACCTGAAAGATCTCACTTCCTGGGGAAGCATTGCTTTCACTTCCAACCTCAACTTCATTTCCTAACACTCTGATGTCTGTACTTTCATACAGTCTTAGTCCTCAAAAGATTGTTCTTTGCCTCCCCTTGAGAAAGAGAGCTTTGGACGCTTCCTAGAGCACAAATTCCAAAATAGCGAGAACAAAGGAAGCAAGCTGCTTTTTGTTTGCGTCACTCAGTTTGACATTATCTGTAAATAGGAAGGCTTGTCAGTTTCTCGTAGTCTAAGCCATGCTGCTATAACAAATGTCTGAGGCCAGCACTCTTCTGTCCTCCTTGGCCCCAAATGACCCTGCTCCTGGGATGTTCAAGTGACCCTCTGCTAGTTCTAGAAAGAATATGTTTCAGGACCTTGGATAGATAAAGGGGGGGGGGACTAGAAAATCAAACTCACTGTCCTTATATGTCAGCTACAGTCATCTATGGTTTTCCAAAACCTAAAACAATAAAGGGAACATTTACGCAGAAATAAGGCTTATACAAAAAGAAAGGGTTTTCTCCCTACATTTCAGCTTGACATGTCTGTGTCAGCTTGTATATAGGGTTCTATTTCCTGTGCTAACAACAAAATACAAAAGCAAGAATGAACTAAACCTCCTGAGAGGAAGAAATAGGTGTGTGCAGTCCTAAAATATTTAGGGCCTGAAGCTTGCGTTGACTAAGATTCTAAGAGGCACAGTGAGCCCGCGTTTCTCAAGGAGTCATAGGATGCAGCACCGATGGCTTACTGATAAGTATCTTAGAGTCTCTGGAAGGTGGCATTCTTTCTGCAGAACCTGCTATGGAACAGGACACCAGGACCTTCTAGGTTTGCTAGTTTATGCTTTACAATTTTGAAATAACCAGGAAAATATAGAAAATTGATCTTTCTGATTTGTGGCCTTCATGATATCCAATGTCTAGTGTCTAGAAACATGTAAGGAGTCATACTTCCTCTGAGCCACAATGATTTTTATGTTGAGTAATTACAACTATATTATAAGATTAATCATAAGCCTTTTTTATTCAGGCTAGATTTTAGGGATAGAAATGACAATTCCAATTTATTTAATGTCCCTGAATCTCGGGAACCATGATAAATGGATACGAATAAAAATGCTATCCTTAACATTTTTGCAAACTAGTATAGGTGGCTAACGTTTTCACACGAAGGCATTTCTTTCTACTGTTGCCTTTAGAAAACGAAGACACTCAGTCTTGTTTCACTAATCCTTAGAGAAAGAGCCACAAGTTAACAGGGAGCAGGCACTGACACAGGAAGACAGAGTCCGCGTCTCCAGCATTCTGCCTTTGTCATCCAGCAAGCACGTGTTACAGGTCAAGAGCTGTTTAAATCACACCTGCATAGTTTAGACTCACCTCCCTTTGTAAGAGAGCAAAGCATCTAATAATGACAATGAGATTTCATTAGCGTCTCTCCCAAGGGATTAATAAAATGTCATGGCACATAGTGATGCACATCAATTATGTATGTGGATTTAATTCTGGTCATGCATCTTTGGGAAGCCAGCGGGCCCCTAAGACAGTGATGAAAAGATGCAGCCTGTCAGCACAGAGGCCGACACAACCTAGCAGCCAGCTTTGCCCTGCCCTGCCTACTGCTTATCGTTTCATTGCATTGGTACTGGAGGAGGAGTCTTGTTGGATTTTATTTGCTCTTTGGGGTTAATGTTCTTGGCTTCAGGGAGTGGGGGAGGGTCCCTTCCACTGACCCAGCCAAGCTCCAGTCCACACTCCTGTAGACGAATGAGGCTAATGGGAAAACTGTGTCCCACCTAATGAACCCATCTGCATCTCTTCTCTCAGTGGACCAGATGCTGGACCAGATGTGGAGGCCTGACATTAGCATCAGGTCTTGGAATGGGCTGGCTGAGCATACCCTTGCTGTGACTGGAAGTGGAATGAGGGGACAGGTCTCCAATCCCATTTCAGTCTGATTTTATAAGAACTATGAGAAACCTCCCCTGAGCAATGACTTCAGACCTTCATCCCACTTAGTCCACTATGTACCACAAACTCAGAGCCTAGTGTCAGAGGCCCCTGGAGTGTGTAGATAGCAGTGGATACGCGGCACTAATCCACAGGTGTTGATATCAATGCAGCACAATTTGTGAAAGATAAGACCATCTTTGGTGAGATAGATCACTTTCTGAGTACTAATGACACCACTGTAAATAATAGACACTGATCTGTTGCCTCTAAATACACTGCCTCCCCCTCCTTTTTCAAGGCCATGTTACCCCTCTCTGTAACTTACAAAGCCAACAAACCTTAGATGGTACCTTATTCCCCAGTACTTGATCCCCACACAACCAAACCCTCAATGACTGAGTATTTAATATGCATTTTATGTTTATACCCATCATCACTAGGCAATTATTCTATGGATGACATTATTTTAGAGCCTTTGGGGAACACAGAGCTATGACATTCAATTCTTGACCACAAGAAGCTTTTCTCTATGAGAGGTCCAAATCGGGTATCTGACCTACCCAAGAGGAAAAGAATCCACCTGGGCCAAGTGGCTAGAATGGTGTAGAATCTTGAAGGGAGCCATTCCAAACTCCCTTTCTGAAAGCCCAGGGCCTATGTTGCTCTAGAGTGATGGTCAGTGGCAGGTACTGAGTGTGGGGGGAGAGGAGGGGAGAGGATCCATACAGATAGAATAGAGGATCCGTACAGATAGAATAGAGGATCCGTACAGATAGAATAGAGGATCCGTACAGATAGAATAGAGGATCCGTACAGATAGAATAGAGGATCCGTACAGATAGAATAGAGGATCCGTACAGATAGAATAGAGGATCCGTACAGATAGAATAGAGGATCCGTACAGATAGAAAGAGGATCCGTACAGATAGAATAGAGGATCCGTACAGATAGAAAGAGGATCCGTACAGATAGAATAGAGGATCCGTACAGATGATAGAATAGAGGATCCGTACAGATAGAATAGAGGATCCGTACAGATAGAATAGAGGATCCTAAACCTGATAAGGGGCAGCAAGCTCCTCTCCAACAATGTTCCCCCAAGTCATGTGAGGAGCTATGCCATAATTTTAACCATTGTCAGTTATATTGTTACCATTTCTGACGAACTCCTTAACTATTAATTACTCATATTTCCCTTTAAACAGGCTCACAATCTTTATTTAAATATGTTGCTATAATAAAGAAAGAAAACTGTTAAAGGGAAAAATTTTGTAAGATAACATGAAATGAAATACTGGTATTACATGCTGTCCCAGTAGAGATAATGATAAAAATACATACTATGGAAATACAAGGAAATTTGGTACCATGTCCTACCATAGCGTCCAGGTCTGGGGTCCAGTCTGTCTGTTAGAAAGAAAACAATACTAAGTATTATTGGTGTGAAGAGGCCATCTCAGCCCTGGGACCTTCCTTTTGAAAATATCATTGGCGCTAAGAAGTGACTAACATCTCACCATGTGAATCGATGGCATTCCCAGTCTGTGAATTGCCTAAAATGACTCTTGTGTCTCTAGCGGGACACATTCCACCTCAGAACAGAGGGGAGGAGCGGACAGCACTTTGGAACCAGCTCTTCCTAGGGCTTCTGTGGGACGATCGTTGGCCCCATTAGGGCTGTGAACAAGGATGGCCATATCTACAGGAGTCGGCCTCACTCTCACAGTAAGATCTCCGGCTCTGGTCCATAAGAGTAAACAATTAAGTGTTTTGCGTTTTTCCCTTATAATCACATTTCTCCCTTCAAGGAATAGAAAAAGAGTCTATAGGAAATTTAAAAGTCTAAAAGTTAATAAAATCGTGCATGAATGTGCGCTGTGGGAAACCCAGGGAATATATGGAAGTGAATTAAACCCCTCAGAGGAAAAGGAGAAATCTCTACTGGGAAACATTATCTAATGTCCCTGGGACAGGTGCTCATGTGTGTCCCTGAGCTTCCAGCACATTCTATCCTCTGTGGAGCTGCTTCTTTCCCTGTGTTTCCTATTCAGGCCCCTATCTCTTTTCACTTCTCATGACCCTCCTGCCTGTCACTGGTGCACAGTGACCAAGTGACAGAGAGTAGAGGATGCAGGCTAATGCACGCTTATGCACCTGCTGCCTCCCAGAGAGGACTCTCGTTAGCATTTATTTCACTTTAAGAAGAGGGGGCTGGAGAGATGGTGCAATGGGTAAGAACACTGGCTACTCTCCCAGAGGTCCCGAGTTCAATTCCCAGCAACCATATAGTGGCTCACAACCATCCGTAATGAAATCTGGTACCCTCTTCTGGCCTGCAGGCAGACATACAAGCAGAAAACTGTACATGTAATAAATAAAAAAAATAAATCTTTAAAAAAAGTTTCAAGAAGAATTGCACTGGTATTTTTAAGTGGACTATATTCCATATCCCAAACCACTATAAATATAGGAAATGAAAGGACCAGTTGTATTTCGATAATTTGATTCCAGAAGTGACTTGTTACATTTCTAATCTGCATTCTGTAAAGCAGATTTTTCCCCAGGAATGCACTGACCAAGGCATCTCCATGCACGAAGAAGCATCTTGCCATGAATGGTATTTTTATATATGACTCCAGTATGAGACATTTGACAGACTTTATGGCCTAACGTAATTTAACTGTAACAAACTCAGATGTGCTAAGTGACAGATATGCTGTGCTATCTAACCCTGAGAAATATGGACTCTTGTGGGGCATGAGGGGGCACGTCTGTAATCCCAGCACTTGTTAGAGAGAGGGGAAAGTTGAGTTCAAAGCCAGTCTTGTTTACATAGTGGACTATATAAAACAAATAAAATAAAAAAAAATAAGGCTGGGAATATAGTTCAGTGTAGAGAGAGAGAGAAACTTTTTCAGATAAGCATTTTCAGAACATGCTGGAGCTCTCAGTGACGTCAGATGGCTCTTAGTGGCAGAGGTTTCAGTTATATTGTCTCTTGACTCTATCACTTTGTACATGAAGTAACACCACAGATCATGATGGTCACATGGTAGAGAAAGCCTTTCATCCTGTGGTCTAAGAAGTGCATGTGGAGGGAGGGTATAGGAGAATGATACCTCTCCCGCCCCCCACAATGACCTAACTTCCTCCTCAATAGTGCTATAGGGACTAAATATATATATATATGTTATCCCAGTCACAGTTTCCCCTCCATCCTCTCCTCCCAGTTCCACCCCTACCCCATTCCTACCCCCCAATTTACTTCTTCTCTGTTTCTGTTTAGGAAAAGACAGGTCTCCCATGAGTATCAACAAAACATGGCATATCAAGTTGCACTAAGACTAAGCACCTCCCATGTATTAAGACTGGGCAAAGAGACCCAGTATGGGGAGTAGGGGCCCAAAAGCCAGTAAAAGAATTGGAGACAGCCCCTGTGCCCGATGGTTGTTGTAGGAAGGCCACTTGTTTGTTCCTGGCTGCTCAGCCCTGAAATAACCACACAGAAACTGTATTAATTGCAATACTGTTTGGCCAATAGCTTAAGCGTATTTCTGGCTAACTCATATCTTAAATTAACCCATCTCCATTAATCTGTATATCGCCATGAGGCTGTGACTTGCCAGGTAAACTTCCAGCCCTCGTCTGTCCCCAGCAGAAGCTACATGACTTCTCCTAACTCTGCCTCCTTTTTCCCAGCATTCAGTTTAGTTTTTCCCACCTAAGTCTGCTCTAGTCTATCAACAGGCCAAGGCAGTTTCTTTATTCACCAATGGTTTTCACAACATACAGAGGGGAATCCCACATCAGATGTTAGAAGTCCCACAAAACCAACTACACAATTGTAACATATACGCACAGGGCCTAAGTCAGCTCCATGCAGACTCCCTGGTTGTCAGTTCAGTCTGAGCCCCTATGAGCCAAGGTTAGTTGGTTCAGTGATTTTTCTTGAGGTGTCCTTGACCTCTCTAGTTACCACAATCTTTTCTCCTCCTCTTCTGGAAGACTCCCCAAACTATGCCTCGTGTTTGGTTGTGGGTCTTCATCTGCTTCCATCAGTTGCTGGATGAAACCTTTCTGATTACTGTTGGACTAGGGACCAATCTGGGACCAAGCTTTCTAATACACAGGCCTTTGGAATACATTCTATATACAAACTAGCAGAACTTCAAGGAAATTTTCTAAGAAACTGTATTAAAACGGCTCAGCATAGAACCCCACCTGTGGTCTAAACTTGGAACACAGTAGTGATGCACCTCTTTGAGAATAAAGGAGGCATCTTTTGGTTCAGACAGGCTTGACCCAGGGACCAGGTTGTTGGACTGTCAATAATCACCAAATGTCAATCTGAGACAGTGGCTCTCCAGCTCTTTATCTCATGTCAGTGAAGAATAAAGATGTGGACAAAGAAGGAATCAACAAAGCAAAGTAGATTTATTAAGGAAGATGCTCAAAGAAGAAACAGCATCTGGAGAGAGAGAAGGCCACAGGGCTACACTGTAGGAGCTTTCGACAGCAATGGCAGAAACTAGACAGAGAATGAGGTGCTTTCTACTGGAGACTGGCCAGCTCTCTGGGCATACATAGGCTGAGACAATAGGGGCCTTAATACTCTGCGCATGTCCCACTAGCCCAGCCAGGGAACTGTGTGCTGCTCATTCAGTCAGAGCAGTGATCACGTGTCGAAGCTCCCCTCAGCGTAGCTCTTCCTTGTTCTGTTAACCATTGACCTTGACTCAGCTGCTGGCTCCTCGGCCTGCTAGTCACTGAGATTACAAATATTGCTGGTCTCAGACCATAGCTGGCCTCTTGCCAGCTATTAAATAAACGATACTCTCTTTGTTTCTTTGGTTATGTGACAAGCTTGTAGTTTTACCATGGGCCTTTCCCAGGTAATGTCTATAGGAGTGCTAACTCCTGACTCAGTCTGTGCTCTGATTCTGTTGTTATCTCTTGGCCCAGAGAAGGGCTATCAGGTCCTAAAGGATCAAGAGTATTTATTGCACACTCCTCAGAAGAACTGTTCCTAGCCGACTCTTGAGAAAAGACTATGTCAACCAGATTTGAAACATTTAGATTTTGAAATATTTCTTTTTCTTTTTTTCTTTTTTGGTTTTGGTTTTTTGAGACAGGGTTTCTCTGTGGTTTTGGAGCCTATCCTGGAACTAGCTCTTGTAGACCAGGCTGGTCTCAAACTCACAGAGATCCGCCTGGCTCTGCCTCCCAAGTGCTGGGCAGATTTTGAAATATTTCTATGGCCTTTCAGGAAAAACAAAAGAATTGAACTTTGGAAATTTTCCTAATTACCAAGAAAAGAAAAATGTTGAAGAAATGAATGAAAGAGTCCCAAAGAAAAGGGAAGCATGCAAGGAGACATCTCCCGTGGCCTGCTCCCACCATCAGCCCCAAACTTGTGCCCCTGTGGCTGACAAATCTTCCAGTGCTCACTATGCTCAGTCGGGGACCCAGAGCCTCTGTGGCTACCATTGTTCCTCTAACAATATCAGAAGCCTACTTCTGGGATCCCTCCCGCACTCAGGTGTGGTGTCCCTGCCTTGGGGCCCTCTCTTCAGGAAGGTTAAATGGAGAACCCTCTGACAGGGAGAGCTTTGAAACTCCCCACTCTGGTCTGTGCGATAGGGAAGTCCACCTTCCTAAAGTTTAAAAATCTGTGTCGAGGACCATGTGAAATTCAACTGAAGTCAGACACTCCCCATCCACTAAGATAGATGTACGTAGTGGCTCACTCCTTTCATCTCAATATTTGGGAGACTGAAACAGCAAAGTCCAGAGTAGCTTCAGCTACACAGCAAGTTCCAGACCAGCCTGACTAAAACTTAAAAATGGAAAGTCCCCCCCACCCCACCCCCACACACTCAGATCTCTACAGAAGAAACAAAACCCAACCCGATTCTCTGTGTGTAATATCAGCTTTGGCGTGGGGAAGAGATTACAGAGGAGCCAGCATGCCTCTTCAGTTATCTTTCTAATGCAGTCCCCACAAGAGCCCTCTGAAGTTTCAACATCTTTGCTTTTGCTCCTGAAATGAGAACATTTGAATTCGGCCTTCAAGGCTCTACCCGGTCTAGCCTCGAGCTGTGGCCCCTGCAGATTCTCACAGTTCCCGAACATAACACAGCCAGCCTGGTGGTCCTTTTCCTTTCACCCTCAGAGCTTCCCTCTACTGCAATCCCCAACTGAAATGGCTTCTCTGGTTTACCAAAGACTTCGATGCTGTTACCAAATACAGGGTTGGTTTTTCAGATCAAAAATCTTTCTGGTTGAGAGATGCGGGACCAGATAGCCGTATGCACTTAAGGATTCCATCAGCGTTAGTCTTCTGGGCCCTAAGAACAGAGATAAGAAGCTGGAAAGGCAGTCTCTGCCTTGATTGACAAACAGTGCCGAGTTACCACACATGGGTACTTTGGAGCTGCCTGAAGCCAGGCTCGCTCTTGAGCTGAGAGTTTATGAGAAGATGTTGAGCGTACTAACTGGGGAAAGTGATGATTCATAAATGTACTGAATGCTGTACCTGAACTGGGACTATTTCCTGACTTTTAAATGCTCCATCCTGTACTAATAGTGTTATAGTTTAAAAATGGCAGGAGAGACTCACCCAAGTGACAGAGTCCATGTGGAGGGTTTATTGGGGGACAGGAATGGAAAGGTGGGGAAGAGAGAGACTGGCCTCCAGAGACAGGAGCAGCAGAAGATAAGAGAGACAGCAGGCAGGAAGGCCCACTTTTTATGAAGGGACATAATGCATGTGCTTCAAGAATAGCACATGCACTACAGGACAGGACGGTATGCGAGCCTGAGCCCAGAAAAGGGCTGGTGATTTAAAAACCTATGCACACAGACAGAGACATGGGGACACGGGTCATCCTTGAAACTAGAATGCCAACTTTATTGTGCTCCAGGGAAGCTTATATAGGGATCCTTAACTGATAGCCACATCCCAGCTCTTGGAATTCCCAGCTGTAAAAACCACCAGAATTCACTTCCCTGCCATCAGGAACTCATGAGGGTCCCATGCTCTGAGCAGCTGCAGGCACAGGTAAACAAGTTGTTTTGCTCAGTTCACTCCAGCAGGCAAAAGGTCTGAGGCAGGCAAAGAAAGTCAAGGGGCCAGGGGTCTGCAGCCCCCAACAGCAGAGAATGCTATCAGTACCTTGAGCAGGCCAGCACAGGGATGACGCATCCTGCCAGGTCCCCAAGGGGCAGACCAGCAAAATACCTGAATGCTAACAGAGATTCCATAAACCTTGGAATTCCAAGCATATTGTTTGTCAGAAAAAGGAAAATCAAAACTCTGAGCTAAGTAAGTCTCTTTTCTTCTTCCTTTCGTTCGATCGTTCCTTTTCATTCAAAATAGATTCCTTAAGGAGAAATTGAAAGAGAACAGGAGAGCTAAGCAGGGCCCTTTGTGTAATATGTCTAAAATAGTCAGAGAGCAGGAAAAACAAGAAGAAAAACCAGTCAGAACCAGTGTATGCTGGTATGGTAATTCATGTGGCTTCAAGAGAATCCTGTGTTCTTGTTGTAGTAGCTGTTGTTTTCTTTGTTTTCTCGATTGCAATCTTATTCTCACCCTCCCATGTTCCCCATGTTCTTCAGCAAAATGATATTTCATTAAAGTCTGCAGCCTTGAGGCCCAGGATACTCTGAACATCTCATCTCCAAAAACATGTCAGTCAAGGCTGGAACCTAACAAAGGGCTTGGCACAAGGCACTGCGGGACTCGTCTGCCTTGCCACGGAATACGGTGAATGGGCCTGGATTCTAATTTTCTCTTTCTTTTCTTCCTAGAAACGGGGAAAATCGACCAAGAAATTCACAAGTACAACACCCCAGGCTTCACAGGCTGCCTGTCCAGAGTCCAGTTCAACCACATCGCCCCCCTCAAAGCAGCCTTGAGACAGACAAACACCTCAGCCCACGTGCACATTCAGGGCGAGCTGGTGGAGTCCAACTGTGGGGCCTCCCCACTGACACTGTCCCCCATGTCTTCGGCCACTGACCCTTGGCACCTCGATCACTTGGATTCAGGTAAAGTCTGGAGCTATCTTGGCCTGATGGCTTCATTCCTTGCGACCTCTCTTTCCTCAGCTGTAGAATGGGTTGGTTATGGACTGTTGGTTATGCACTGTTGGTGGAGGATTAAGACACAGCAGGAAGAAAATGATGAGCTGTGTGTTCTCCATGTAATGCTTAGCTCCTATGAAAGACAAAAGAGTTATTTCTATTAAAAAGCAGAAACAGAGAAGTCAGAGATTACAAGCGTAGGGACAGGACTCTTCATGTCAGTTAAGAGATGCCCAAACTGCTGCCTGCAACATGGCTAAAGATGGCTGGGCCAAATCGGTTCTTCACTTTTGCCCACTTTCCCTCCAAAACAGCACAGGGATTCACCTCCCATCAGGATCACAGATTGCTAAATCTGAAAGAGCTATATCTAAGCTTACAGAGCCCAGTCCATGACCACACCATCCTGAGCACCCCTGATCTCATCTAAACTCAGACAGCCCTGTGGGTTTGGTCCCATTTCTGCAGGTGGTAAGACATGCAATTTGAAAGCACCGGCTTCAAACAAAAGGAAGTAGTATCAGAAGTGAAGTTAATTAGATAAAAACTCAAATTTTGAACTACAATTCTGCTCTCAGCCAGCCCGGGCTGACCATTGCCAGCACCGATAACCCACCTAAACCCTGCCTTTTCACTGGTGAGGTGGAGGTGGAGAAGTGGCATGTAAATTTCTCAGTGACCTGCAAATACAGGACTCAGGTGGTCTCCAAGCAACCCCAACTGACCAGGGATGTTAGTGACCCCCCAAACAGTAAGAGTTCACAAGACAGGGCAACATGGGAGTGAAGCCCAAATTCCAACGCCTCTGTTGCTTCTTACCAGCAGGTTAAACTCAGACAGCTGCCATAACCTCACTCCTCAGTTTCTCCACTCGTAAAATAGGGACATGAAGACCTAAGTCGCAAGAATTGCACATGAGATGATGTGCTCAGTGGTTAGGAGCGTGTGCTGCTCATGCAGAGAAGCGGTGTTCAGTTCCCAGCTCCCAGTCACTGGCTCGCAACCATCTGTAAGTCCAGTTCCGGGACATCTGAAACCTTCTTCTGGTCTCTGGGGCACTGCGTGCATGTGGTACACATATGTACCTACAGCAAACATTCATACACATAAAACAAAAAGTATATTTTAAAAAATCATAACTGGGAACAATCATAGATTCATGGCAAGCTTGTAAATATTTAGCTGTCACAATATTAATAGTCATTATGGTTATTATGCTAGACTGTTAGCTATAACTTGAGAATGTCCACTGAAGCTTCCAAACCTCACCCCTACACACACACACACACACAGAGAGAGAGAGAGAGAGAGAGAGAGAGTCCAATTTGTAAACAGCCCATCATACAGCAGTGCACGCTTGATTGCCTTCATCACCTTGCAGGCCTGAACCAGCATTCAGCTGCAGAGCAGCCATCACCCCGGTGATGTCCCTGGAACTGTTCCTAGGACTGTCCCTGGAAGATTCATGTCCCATTGTCGGGAGAGCCGACTGACAGACTAAGCAGCCCTCTCTGCTCCTCACTTAGGGATTCCTATAACATGATGAGAGCGCCATGTGCCAAGGGCACTCCCGGCAACTCCCTTTCATGAGTGTTGTTAAGGGCACTCAGCGGGCTGGGCTTTCCTCCTGGGCTGGCTTGAACAAAGGAAGCATTCTGCTGCATTAGAAAGAAAGGGAAGATGGAAAATGTAACAGGCGCAAAGACGTGTCAGGGTCACAGAGAGAGCGAGTCTCAGATGCAGACCTGCACGTGTGAGGGGGGACAGCTGGGGAGCTGCCTTCAAATGTGCAGGTTCTGGGGCGTTGCAGATAGATACTGCAAGGAAAGGCTATGGGTAGCTCTGAGCATGTGGGGTCCTCTGCCAGGAAACCGGATTCAAAAAATATCTAAACGCTTCCTTGGCCAAGACGAGCTCATATTCATTATGGCTTAATTAGCCAATTGTTTGCTTTTAAGGTCTGTGAAATGCAGTTGTAGAGACAAAACTATTTTAGTTCAGGGACTTTAAAAGATGCTTTATTCATGGCAGCTTCCTTCTGATTGATTCATGCAAATGAGTACAGTTTAGAAAACATTTCTGTTGGTATTCAACACTCAAATTAAATTCTGTATTCCAAGTCCTGTAATTGTAGCGCTTAGGCAAGAGGATTCCAAGTTCAAGGTCAGCCTGGGTTACAAAGCAGGACCCTGTCAGAATGTCAGAAAGGAAAAAAGAAAGGGTGGAGGGAGAAGGAAGGAAGGAAGGAAGGAAGGAAGGAAGGAAGGAAGGAAGGAAGGAAGGAAGGAAGGAAGGAAGGTCAGCCAGTTGGAATTTAGATCCAATCCCAAATCATTCTATAATTGGGGAAACACCATTTGCTGTTAAATGCCAGTCTTATGAACTCTATTAGAAGGAAGAGTAGAATACTTACTTCAAACTGTGAAACAGAAGGCTTACTTAGGTCACATGATTTCATCTTTATTCTTTTAGGTAAATGGGAGCAGGAGATGGCTACTGGGGAGGGGGGGAAGAGAAGAAGGAACAAAGAGAAGCCAGGGTGAGCCGTTACTTCACAGCAGCCTCCAATGAGACAAATAAGGAGGAAAGCATTTCCCCTGCCCTCTTAAATTCAGTGAGGCCCAGGGTTTAAGATGATAAAAGATAGAGCAGCAGGAGAAAAGAAAAAACAGAAAACCATTGTTGTTTCAAAAAAAAGGAGCATCTAAAAGCTGTAACTTACAAACTGTCAAAAATCAAAGGCCTCTAGACCATGTACAAAGGGAGATAAAACAAGTTACAACGACCTATTTCTAGGATTCCTGGAACAGATGAGAGATGAAGGCATGAGGGTCTCTGTCTCTCTCCGTAAGGGAGTTCTGGTAGGTTTACTCCCCTGGGACGAAAACATATCCCAAAGAGAGAAGTGTGGCTGCCTTGTCCTCTAGAATTCTCCACTTTTCTCAGAAACAGAAGCTCTAATTAGCTTTCTTTCTGAATCTACTGAACTCTAAATGTCTTTCATTTAAAATTAATTTGTGGAGCTCAAATGATGGCTCATTCAATAAAATGCTTGCCTTGCAAGCATGAGGACCCGAGTTCGAGACCCAACATCCACAAAAAGGAAAAGAAAGGAATCAGGCATGGCAGTATGAATTTCTAATCTCAGACGTGAGGCAATGAAAACAGGGTGAGCTCTGGGGCCCACTGGCCAGTCTAGAGGAATCAGCGAGCTCCAGAATCAGGGAAAGACAAAGTCTCAGAAATTAAGATAGAGAGTAACTAAGGAAGATATCTGATATTGGCCTCTGAACACACACGCACACACACAAACACACACAGAGAGACTTTTAATTTAATTTATAAATCTGATACTAACTGAGATTCCTAATGGCTCCTCACACCAGCAGCTGCACTCTCGTCTCTGCAAGCCTACACTCACCATTCTGAGTTCTGAGTCAAGGATTTTGAACGGTCTAGATAATTGCCCAAGCTTAAATACAGGGATAATTCTTGCTATGAGATATTCAAAAAGAAAACAATAGCGTGTGCACAAAAATAATATTTTCTTCCATGAATAATGTGAGGGTGGGACTAGCGTTTGGGACAGAAAAAGAATAAAGGTCAACACTGGCCAGCCCTGGCCTGGTCTGAGACATCTTGACTAAGTTTCTTCATGGAGGGACTTTGAAGTGTGCCCTCCATTTGGTAGCCTCAAGTCACCTGGAAGCTTGGTGGAGAGGAGGAATCCTACCAAGAGGGACCGAGTCAGCACCTCCATTTCATCCAGGAGTCCTCGGTGGCCGCAGAAGTCCTCGGTGGCTTGCCACATGTATGAGGAAGTCTGAAGTGCTCATCTGGTGTTGATCTCTACCTCGGGGGGCACTGTAGAATTCCCGGGGTGTCACTGTGGGTTCTGCACTCTGAGTAATTAAAGCTAATGAGTATAGCTTGCTAGTGTCTGTAGGTAAAACCTCCTCAAGTAGCTCCGGTATGTAGCAGGGTTGAGACTCACCAAATCTGGGGGGTTCCTTGAAGGGTCCTTGAAAGCAGGTTATGGAAAGAAACAAGTCGGGGCTGGGGTTCTGCTTTAGTGGCAGAACATGTGCCTGGCATGTGTGATGCCCAGGTGTGATCTCCAGCCCCAGAAAAATAAAGAAAAAAGTAGCTAATCTTCTTTATCAACAAGATTTAGAATTGCCTGGGAGACACACTCTGGGTATGTCTGAGAGCATTTCCAGAGAGGTCGAATGGAGGAGGAAACACCATCTTGAATGTGGGTAATACCATGCCATGGACTGGGGTCATAGGCACTCATCTGGAGTGCTTGGATACAGATGCAGCATGTCCACTCCCTCATGCTGCTCCTTCAAGCCCTTCCTTCCTTAAGCTGCTTTTCTTGGGCATTTGCTGCAGCCATGAGGAAAGTCCTTGTTAATCAGCCTTCGGAAGTGTTTTGCTTTAAGGGTCACAGAGTGCAGTTGCTGTGAGTCACCTCTTAGAATTGTTGGGTCTGGTGTTGTTCTCTCTGTCACATTCAGAATCTTACTTCCTTGGAATGAGAAAGACTTGCCAGCAAGAGATGGCTACAGATGGCGCCCACAGTCTGTAAAACACAGAAGCAAAACAAACAGCAGAAAGGAAGAGTCCAAGAGTCAGCTCCCACCCATTTCTGTGCATGCCAAGCTGTGTGTGTGCACTCCCATAGAGCCTTTGGGAGTCTGGTCCCATTCATGGTATTTGTCACACAATGAATTGGACCAAAGGCATTTCTTTCAGAAGATCATTACAACCAATAAGCTTCACTCCTACAGGTCTTCTGGTTAGAAGGATAATGGCTTCTTACTGTTTCACAGGCCCTGACTGCGCACAGTAAACACTCTTGGCATGATTCACACAGTGAAACATCAGCCTCAAGAGACCTGCCTTCGGAAGGCGCTAACAGCTGAATTCACAGTAGCCACTGTAACCCTGAGCTGTCTGACTTCTAGCCCTTAAATGATCCGGAGTCTGATACTCAACCATCCTTACCAGAAACCCTCACAGACACTCTAACCCTCATGCCCAACCCCAAGGGCAGGGTGTGTCAGGAACCCAGGGCTGAGCACCCAAACTCCCCATAGACTCTGGCAGCTCTCCAGAATATTCAGAAAAGCAGCCCTCCTAGGAACGTGCATCTGCTCCCATATAACATGGTACTTGAGGTTGTTCATTGTAACAACTCAACCCCTTACATTCCATAATAGTCTCTCTAGGAACTAGGAACCATGTTTCTGGTCACCACATCAGTCCATGTACCACTGAAAATAATGCATGTCTGAAGGCATCCTGCCTCTGTGGCTGTGATTATGTTCTTTGTGTGTGTGCATTTCTGCATAGTGTGCTTGAATGTGGGTGTGTGTGCAGGTGTGAATGCACAGTGTGCACATGTGTGTAGAGGCCCTAAGTTAACCTTGAGTATCTTCATTCACTCTCTGCTTGATGGAGGCCTCTTTGACAGAACCTGGACCTTGCTGATTCCAGCGAGCCTAGTTCGCCAGTTTGTCCTTGGGATCACCTGTCTCTACCTTCTCCGTGCTGGGATTACAGGTGGCCTCCAAGTCTACCTGGCTTTGACATGGGTGGTGGGCATCCGAGCTCCAGCCCTCACACTTGTGTGGCAAGTCATTTACCCACTGAGCCAGCTCTCCAGCCCCAATGCTATGGTTTTTAATGAGTTGGTTTCTTGTCCATATTCCAAATTTCTTTTCTACCATCTGAAGATAAAATATTTTTATATCTTCATATGCAAAGGAGTTATGGAGATAATGAACATTTAAAAACTTCACACATCTATTCAGCTTACTTCCTAAATACAAGCTGGTGTTTGGCTTTCTTTACCACCTGCAAGCACTTAAAAGTAATCGTTCCAGCTTTTATAATTACAACTTCATTTCTTTTCTCATCGTTGTGCTAAGAGCTCATAATTAATGCGCTTATTTCATACACTTAATCTTTGTGCTATCTTATTTGTCATTCCCCTCTTCAGTAACCGGCACAGCACACACTTTTATGCGAGTGCGAAGAATGTATTCCCATTAGCTAATGTGCCAACGCTCCAATTTCTCCTTTTCCTGCACATGTAATAAGGATTTCTACATCTAATGATAGTATTCATTACACTTTGCCTTTTGTTCCTACGTTATTTTCATAGTAAATAGCTTTGTAAGTGATTTCCGTCTGAGGATATGCTTATGTTTCGTTTTGGTAGTTATTACAAACTTCCTTCTGAAATAGTCCAAATGACAGTTCACTTTTTCCAACGTACTCAACCAAACTAGTGCCCCATAATATCCCTTTAACTTTTGCTGTGTTTTATTGGATAATGCAATTTTGCTCTTGTCTTAATTTATATTTTCAATACTCATGGGTGAGGTTAAATTTCCTGGTGCATGGATATGTATCATTTGTATTTATTTTTCTTTTTTTTTAATATTTATTTATTTATTATGTGTACAGCATTCCTTCCATGTGTGCCCGCAAGCCAGAAGGGGGCGCCAGGTCTCATTATAGATGGCTGTGAGCCACCATGTGGTTGCTGGGAATTGAACTCAGGACTTCTGGAAGAGCAGTCAGTGCTCTTAACCACTGAGCCATCTCTCCAGCCCCTGTATTTATTTTTCTGTAAGCTGCTTGCTTACTATATTCTTTTTTTTTCTTTCTTTCTTTCTTTTTTTTTTCTTTTTTTTTTTTTTTTTTTTTTTTGATTTTCGAGACAGGGTTTCTCCGTAGCTTTTTGGTTCCTGTCCTGGAACTAGCTCTTGTAGACCAGGCTGGCCTCGAACTCACAGAGATTCGCCTGCCTCTGCCTCCCGAGTGCTGGGATTAAAGGCGTGCGCCACCACTGCCCGGCGAGTATATTCTTCATTCAAAGATTATTTGAACATTTATGTTTTTCTTATTGGTTTATTGGTTACTTATGAATTGGCTTGTATGGATTATTTACATATTAAGCAATATACTTAGTTACTTTCATATTGCTGTAAGCAAAATACCTTCTAGAAACAACATAAGGGAGGAAGCAGATATTTTGTTTGATGTTCCAAGAGGATCCAGTCCATCGTGGTAGAGAGGACAGAGCAGAGCAGGGTGCTTGGCTTGAGGAGAGGGAGATGCTGGCACTTTCAGGCTGTCTCCTTTCCTCTCTTATTCCACCCAAGTCTCCAACCTAGATGATGGGTACGCCTGTGCTCAGGGTGCATCTTCATTTCATCTCTGCTAGATAGAGCCTCGTGGATACGCTGGAGGTGTATCTCAGTCTCCTAGGTGATTCTAAATCAATCAAGAAGAAATAAAAATTAACTGTCATGAGATAATTCATATTTGAATGTTTTCCTAGTTCAATTTCTATTTTTTTAATGTATGGACTTTTTCCTTTGTAGAAATCTCTAGTATTTACATGATAAATGTTAGTGTTGTATGCCTTTGGGGTTTTACTTACTGCCTTCTCCATACGGAATATGCTTTACGAATTAGTCCCTATTTCTTGTAATGATTTTGTTTTGATGGTAAGATCTATATATTTGCTCCACTGAAAGGAGACTGGTAGGAAACCAACTATTCCCCCCTCAGTGGCTGGTCCACTGTCCAGCATCAGTGATTGACACCCTAAATTACCCTTTACTCTCTAGCCTGTTACAAGATCTGACGCTTCATGAGACGGGAGCAAGCTCTGTCTGGCCTCTTCTGGAACATCTTCTAGAATGAGTTTCTCTCTCTCTCTCTCTCTCTCTCTCTCTCTCTCTCTCTCTCTCTCTCTCTCTCTCTCTCTCTCTCCTTTCTCCTCTTTCCTTAAAATAGATTTCTAAAACCTTTCAGTTTAGGACCTTTCAGATCCTGTCCAGTTCTCTCAGATCAGCCAGCCTCCAGCCCCTTCCCCACAGGACAAAGCACTTAGAAGCTTTCCCATCTTCCCCAAGTCTGCACCTGACAGGCATTTCAGTCATTAACTCTGTCACCCAGGGCTGGCTAAGTAGAGGGCACAACCCTCTGGTACCTGTTGCCATGGCAACTTCTCTGTTGGTGGCAGAAACAGGGACTCCAGCAGGGCACAATATTCATGTTGCTTCATTCCTGTACCACAGGAATGTTGTAGGGGCCAGCGGAAATGGAGCTGTGGACAGGGCTTTCCTCTTTCCATTAATCCTTATTCTCATCATTTCTTCTATATTGTAGCCTTTGTTATTTTTATTATAGTTTATTATTGTTTAGCTTGGTTTTTTTTTTTTTAATACAAGGCATTACTATGTTGCTCAGAGTAGTCTTGAACTTCTGGTTTCAAATGAATCTCCTGCCTCAGCATTCTAATAATTGGGGCCACACGTGACCGCACTGCATTTTCTTTTCCTTAGAAATAGTCTCGGATAGCCCTGGCCAGTCTCAAGGATCCTGTATAGCCAAGGATGACCTTGAACTTCAGCCTCTGCTCTCTACATGCTGATGTTACAAATGTACACCAGCACACTTTGTCAACGTGGTGAAGGAAATTGAGCTCGGGGCCTTGTGGAAGGGTAGGCAGGCACTCTATGCCTGAGCCCTCTATACTGATCTTTGAAGTGTCAATTGACTCTCTGTCATGTTATAGACCTGACGCACCACTCAAGGGAGTGCAAAGCCCTCCACACAACAAGGCGTGGCTTCTTTAGCTAGCTCATCATTTTTAAAAGACTGTTACCTCAATTCACAGCTGGGAGGTCCTCTCAGGGCACTAGCAAACACGGCTTAAAAATGCTAATTCTACCTCTGCTGACAGATTGGCTTCTGTCCTTTCTTATGGCCAGTAAAGCAGAAAAAAAATCTTATCCAGGTGAAGTTTCGAGCCAACAGTGACTTTCTTCTCCGCAGTCACCAATAACGATGTACTGCGTCCCTGTCTTGAGATCTCCGAGTGATTTTTGCATACACTACCCGGACTGTTCAGAAATGAGCAAGAATGAGACAATTCCTGATTCTGCTTTTTTGGTTTTGCCTAAGAACGACCACAAAGGTTCTTTAAAGAATTGAAATCTGGGCGCCTGTGAGATTTACACAGTAGGTAAAGATGCTTGCCGTATTACCTAGTGACCTGAGTTCAAGTCATCAAAGCCACCTAAGGTGGAAGGAGAGAACGGACTCCACAAAGCTGTTGTCTGACTTCACACACACACACACACACACACACACACAAACTTTTCAGAAAGAATTCAATCTATATATGTAAAGTATAAGCAAACACAAAATGCATGTGAATGTGGA
The DNA here is from genome assembly GCF_950005125.1 of Chionomys nivalis. Classification (NCBI taxonomy): domain Eukaryota; kingdom Metazoa; phylum Chordata; class Mammalia; order Rodentia; family Cricetidae; genus Chionomys; species Chionomys nivalis. The sequence continues at coordinate 156,054,261 of NC_080086.1, read as the reverse complement.
TACAGTTATATTAGAACACAGAAGATGAAATAACTCCCTTTGAAAATGCTCATTGGAAAAGCTAAAAATGGTTCTTAATCCTTTTCTTGGGAAATCAAACTTAAAAAACTGAAAAGGATTTGAACAAAAGTAATATTAGCTACAGCTTAGAAATTACTTCTGTGATTTTGCTATATGCTGACAGAGACCACAAGTTGCGTTGAATGGACAATTTTAGACAGATTTAATTTTTTTAAGTGTGGTGTGTGTGTGTCTGTGTGTGTGTGTTTGTGTGTGTGTGTGTGTGTGAGAGAGAGAGAGAGAGAGAGAGAGAGAGAGAGAGAGAGAGAGAGAGAGAGAGAGAGAGAATGTAGAGGTCAGTAAACAATTTGGGACAGCTGAGTTTGGTCCTTCTGCCCCGTGTACTTGGGTATCAAATTCAGGTCTAGGCACAAGTGCTTTTCCCCAGTGAGCCCTGTCTCTACCCTCTCAGACATATTTTAAAGATACAAACAGACAAGTGAGACTGGGGGGAGGGGATGGGGAGCTCAGTTCTTAGTTAAGAGAACTTGCTCTGCATGTATGGAATTCCGAAAGAACAAATACACATTATGGGGGGGGGACTCCTTCTAGGCCTAAAATCCAATCAGAAAATGGTTGGCAATCCCCCATTACATTCATGGCAATATGACAGGAGCAGTCACATTGTGCCTTGCAGGTACAGGACCGTAGCAGGTAGGATCCCCCAGTGCACAGGACCATTGGTAAATTTTCTCCCTCAGAGGCCACACTTCTTGCTCTGTGAAAGCTAACCACCTTTGGAAAATGTTGACCTCAAGAACAAAAAGAATTCCCCCTTTTAAAACTTTGAGTTGTTTTGCTCTATTTTGTCATTCTTTAAATAGAATAGAGAAATCTGGAACGGAAGATAATTGGCATAGTTGTAGATTAGCCACGCCTCTCTCCTCTTTCTTCCACTTTCTCCCCTCTCCTGTCTTTTTAAATAGAGAAATCATCCTCACAGCCGCTACAGCTAATTAAATGTTTTTCACACTTCGTTGACATGAAGAAGAAGAAGAAGAGCTATGGCAGAACCGCTGTTATAAGCTGTGGCTTACACTAGGTGTTTATCATGTTATCTGTATAATGAGTCAAGCCTGAGCCAGGGAGGAATCTGCAGAAAACATCAGGCTGACACTTCAGTAGCCCAGGCTAATTTGTTTCCCAGAGTCCTCTTTGATGGCCACTAACCATTCTGCCTGTCAGCAAGCACAGACAATTAGTTGTCTTTTGAGATCTATAGCTAGTTCAAAAAGAAAACATTTCAAAAGATGTTTTTGAGATACATTTAAAAATAAACAGAAATATATTTAGCACAAGGTTTTTTATATTCTGTTTTTTTTTTAAGTCAACTTTCAGGAAGAAAAGACATTGTCTTGGAATTCTAAATACATAAAATGCATAATATAAAGTTTCATTTGCACTGATACCGCTGAAGAGTCCTTCAAAACCCGGGACCCGGCTGCATTGATAAAAGACTTAATGTGTGTATGTGCCGACTTAATTCTTTTTTTTTTCTTTTTATTTATTTATTAAAGATTTCTGCCTCCTCCCCACCACCACCTCCCATTTCCCTCCCCCTCCCCCAATCAAGTCCCCCTCCCTCGTCTGCCCTAAGAGCAATCAGGGTTCCCTGCCCTGTGGGAACTTCCAAAGACCATCCACCTCCATCCCGGTCTATTAAGAGGAGTATCCAAACTGCTTAGGCTCCCACAAAGCCAGTACGTGCAGTAGGATCAAAAACCCATTGCCATTGTTCTTGAGTTCTCAGTAGTCCTCATTGTCTGCTGTGTTCAGCGAGTCTGGTTTTATCCCATGCTTTTTCTGACCCAGGCCAGCTGGCCTTAGTGAGTTCCTGATAGAACATCCCCATTGTCTCAGTGTGTGGGTGCACCCCTCGCGGTCCTGAGTTCCTTGCTCGTGCTCTCTCTCCTTCTGCTCCTGATTTGGACCTTGAGATTTCAGTCCAGTGCTCCAATGTGGGTTTCTGTCTCTGTCTCCTTTCATCGCCTGATGAAGGTTACTGTTCAGGAGGATGCCTATATGTTTTTCTTTGGGTTCACCTTCTTATTTAGCTTCTCTAGGATCACGAATTCTAGGCTCAATGTCCTTTATTTATGGCTAGAAACCAAATATGAGTGAGTACATCCCATGTTCCTCTTTTTGGGTCTGGCTTACTTCTTAAAGGCACTTTAAGTTTGCCCACCTCCCCAGCCCATCTGTATAGAGCCAGCAGGCTTCAATCTGGCTGTACTCCAGTGTTCTCAGAAACCCTCCTGTTCCTGGAAACTTAGGAATAAAAAAGGTCAGTTTCATCTTTTGATGAGTTAATAATCATAACACAAGCATGAACAGGGTCTCTTCACAGGGAGGGCTGGATCCAATGTCTCAAACTACAGATGGTATCACCTGCAAGTTGAGATTTCGAGTTACAGCTAAAGAGTAACTGTCTTAGAAATACATTCTCTGTCCACTCAACTCTTTCAAAAGACAGACAATAGCAAAAGACATTCCATAATGCCCAGCCATCTCCAAAAGAGACGTCTCTGTACTCAAAATGTGACCTCTGAATTTATTAAAAATTTGCATTAAAGGGAGGTCTGAGGAGAGCCTTATCTGATTCCTGAGATACTGCCATGAACCTACACACCTTCATAAAGGGCCCAATCTATCATTTAACTAGATTTTATTTGACAGAAGTGATTTTTCACTGAGTGCCAAACCAGAAATTCCAGACATCCACAGTCTTACCTGATTCTTGCATAGTTCACATGATTGTGTTTGTCAACACAAACATGAATACACGCGCAGGCGCGCACGTGCAGAAGGACACGGATCCTCCTAAGACTTTCATCTTATCAACTACACCAATCCTTGTCTGGGGAAAGCTGGAATGCACCAGGGAATGACCTTGCAATGCGCATTTGGGGTTTATCCACTGTGACTGGTCACTTCTTCCTTCATTCCCCTCACACACACCCTCCTTCAAAGCTGAGACCAATTCCACAGTTCTGCAGACAGCCTTGACCTCTTAAAGACAAAACCATCAGTTTTTTCAGCTGAGCCTTCCTTACAAGTGATTTGCTCGCAAAGCTTGTGAGTATGCAGATCTGTGGCCAGGCATCTAATAAGACCAATGGCAGGTTATTCTGAAGCATTAGGAGACTAGACATACTATAATATGCCCACAAAGCGTAGACTTTCTATTCTGAGCTGAGCTGGGTGTTCTAACACTGTACAACCCTGCCTTTGCAAGGCCCAGCCATAAAGAGGCAAGGATCCTTTGCAAAAAAAAAAAAAAAAACAAATCTATAACATCCAGAAAAACTACAGCCCAAGATTTAAAATGTGTGTGTGTGTGTGTGTGTGTGTTCTTTCTCATAGACACTTAAATGGATCAAGATCCTAAGCACGCCATTGTGCCAATATTTTTCCCTTCTTGAAACACTTCCTTCACAGACACGAGTTATCTGTGATGATTAACCTTCTGGTCAAGCTAAATTGGATTGGATTAAGAAGCACCTATGAGACTAGAAATGCGTGACTTCAGGCGTGTCTGTGCAGACATTTCCAGAGTATTTTCTAAAAGGAGAAGACATGCCTGTATGAATCTAGCTAGCACTATCCCTCTTTCTCCCTCCCTGAACTTATCCCCTTCCCTTTCTCTCCCCTTCTCCCTCTCTCCCCCCTCTCCTCCTTCTCTCTCTCTCTCTCTCTCTCTCTCTCTCTCTCTCTCTCCCTATCCCTCTCTCCTCTCCCTCTCCCCCTATCCCCTCTCCCACCTCTCTCCCCCTCTCCCCCTGTCCCTCCTCCCACCTCTCTCCCTCTCTCCCCCTCTCCCCCCTCCCACTTCTCTCCCCCTTTCCCTCCTCCCACCCCTCTCCATCCTGGCCACCATGAGTTCAGCTGCTCTTCTCCACCAGATCCTCCCACCAGGGAGAGCTGAAACATCTGAAAAGAGGCCAGATAAACCCTTGCTTGTGTCAGATATGCCACTGTCACAGCAATGAGAACCTGAAAACCACAGTATCTCAAGGACATACCTGAGGTAAACGCTCATTAATTCTTTGCCTGCATTTTCTTAAACTGTTTTTTAATGTGGATTAGAATAGACTCTGCCCCCTAAGTTCAAAGCACAGAAGACTCGTAATGAGATCTTAGAGTGGTGTCCCTTTTATGACTTCACAACAATAAACAGAAATGGAGCTAAAGAAATGGAATGGTGGGAGATTGGCCCCGCGGGGGCATTCTAGCGTGCAGATCATCAAAGACACAAATGCAGTGGTGGGGGTGGGTGAAAGTGCTCAGAAGGAATCATTTCAGTTCCTTCTTAGGCACAGAAAATGGACACACAGATACACAAGAACAGCTGGAGGTGGGGATCGTCACCACTGAGGGTCTCAATTAAAGTTTGGCAACTCAAAGGGGGCTGTGTATCCAAGCACTCTAGGAGCCTGTTAGGAGTGCAGACCCCCAGGCCTGGCCAGGGGTACGCTATCAGAATCTGAATTTTAATAAGATCCTAGATGCTTCTCATGCAACTTCCTGTTGGAAAGCTTTAAACTCTAAAATCAATTGCTCTCTGCTGGAGTGGATCAAGGGCTGAGGAGGTACAGTAATATCCCCAGGCCTCAGAACACTGCCCTGTGTGGAGGCTTTCTCAGCCTGACCCCCAGGGCCTGGTTTCCTTGCAGGGGCTCCTGTTACCATGGAACACGATCAACAAGCCACGTGGCACAAAGGGCATTTTTCCCTCAGATGGGTTCTTCCCAGATTTAGCGCATTTCCCCAGACATGGGCTTCTTTATTCTGGCACTCCCCGTGACAGGAAGGAAAAGAAATGATGACAGACCTCAACCATGAGAAAAGCGACAAGTCACTAGGGAATGTCCCACCCCCACTGTCACATGGAAACCACAGCCCTCAGCATACAGAAAAACCATTTTCAGTGACAATGGCTCAAAAACACAGGGGTAGATTGGCCCAAATTCCATGTTCCAACAGGGCAGCAGTTTCATGAGGTTTTATAGTCTACAGAACAAAAAATGTCATAAATCAAGGCAAGTTTAAAATGCACTGGTGGGTACATCAGAGAGGCAGGTACAGTTACAGCAAGATGGGGGAGCTTTTCTATAGGCCTCAGATGCTGTCTGGTGACAGTCTTAGCTTTGGGGAGCCAGTGGTCTGCTAAATCAACAGGTCCCAAAAGGCTTGTATCTATTAGTCACAGCGTGTTCACTCTCACACAAAGGTGGGCAGAGGACAGAATGGCTGTTCTGGAGAACTAGAACTAGTCCAGGATAAATAATTAGCCTCTGGACTTGCAACATTCCAGGCTCTTCCACAGGACTGAAATTGTAATCAGTCCAACAGTTTCTGCAGACACAGCTTCTTTTCCAGAGGTTTTTGCTCACACCACATAGCACCACAGCCCCTGGTTCTAAGGCTCCAACCTAGATGGTCAAGCCTTTTTTAAGAACTACAGTAACAAGCTTGGATTAGAGTCCAGAAGGCCTCTGCCGAGACTTTCAGGCTCTTTTGTCTCGTAATAAATAATTTGACCAGGGACACCTGAAAATAGTCTGTTAAAAATGAGAAAGGCACCCCCCAGAACAAAGAGCTTTCAAAATCTCCAGTCTTGGCATCTAACCTCCTCCCACACTTGGAAGTTTTGGCCTCTTATGTAGCATGCTTCGATCCTTCTTGTAGCACTGGTGAGTGATGGCCAATGGACATCTTTTATATTTGATCTCTCTCTCTCTCTCTCTCTCTCTCTCTCTCTCTCTCTCTCGCTCTCGCTCTCGCTCTCGCTCTCGCTCTCTCTCTTCCTCACCCTGTCTTCTAGCTTATTACTACAATAAGATTCCTAAAAGGCATCCTAAACAAGGAGACTAAAGGTGACTTGAGCACCTTTTGGCCACACAGCTCTGGCCTAATCACCATCAACACCTGCTCTGATACAGAGGTTGAGCGACTAATGAGATCTTAGAGCGGTGTCCCTTTTATGACTTGACAACAATAAACAGAAATGGAGCTAAAGAAATGGAATGGTGGGAGATGGGCCCTGCGGGGGCATTCTAGCGTGCAGATCATCAAAGACACAAATGCAGTGGTGGAGGATGGGTGACAAGTGCTCAGAATGAATCATTTCAGTTCCTTCTTAGGCACAGAAAATGGACACACATACACAAGAACAGCTGGAGGTGGGGACCGCCACCACCGAGGGTCTCAATTAAAATTGGGCAACTCAAAGGGGACTGTGTGTCCAAGCACTCTAGGAGCCTGTTAGGAGTGCAGACCCCCAGGCCTGGCCAGGGGTACACTATCAGACTATAATAAAATCCAAGCGTCAAAGTAACAATGTATAATCCACACATGTTCCCAAAAGTATCTAACAGTAACTGAGGATTGGTTTATAATCAGTTATACATGGAAGGAGAAAATACAATAAAGCTTATTGTATTGTTTATTCAGTCCTTTAATAAAGAGGTGGGGATTTTTTAAAAAAAAATAATTAGGACATATAGCGGGCTACAAGTTCATTTATTCTGTTTTCACCTAATTAACCTCTTTTCCTCATGGGATTTTAGTCAAACGAGTGGCCTCCATTTCTGCTCTCCTGTCTAAAGCTTGTAGTGTGCAGCGTAATTGTCAAGTCAGAGGCAAAAATTCAAAAATCTCTTCCCCAAATGGAGTGGGACATTCTGGCTGGCTGGCTTTTGTTAAAAACTGAAAGCAGGAAATAAAGATGGAAGATAATACCCAGAATCCCCTGGGCAAGGCCACACATTATTCTGTCTGAAAAGCCTGCTGAGCCCAAGTCTCCATGTGAGAACAGCGGTATCCACTTTCAAAGACAGCTTGAGTCTTCAGCGCCTTTAACGATAGCCATTTGTTTTCTTATCTATTTTCAAAATGCAGTCCATAGTGAATAACTGAAACAAATTAATTGAGAACAATCACTTTCTGGTATAGAACCCAGATTCAAAAAGAGAAGAAACAAAACAAAGAAGCTGAGAAAAACCAAAAGCACAGACACTTACACAACTCATTCTGTCTCAGACGCTGCCTTGAAACAAGACTGCAATTTAAATTAAATTATAATTAATAGCAGCAGTTTTGTCGAAGTGCCTCAGATCACCACTTTCAATGCTGAAGCTCCAATGGTTTCCATGGAGACATTTTCTCTATGTGATGTCAAATCCAATCTTTTTTTTTTTTCCCTTTTATTCTCTGGCATATGACAACCTGAAGCTTTTAGTGTCTTTCATTTGGGAGAGTTTTTTGTTAAATAGTCTCGATTTACTTTTATATGCAGTTAATGTGGTTCTTTTTTTTTCTATTTGTTTCTGAGCCTGAAGTCTACAAGTGTTCATATTTGAAACGTTAAATAAGAAGTACAACCCCTGAAGTTACCTCTGTCTTATTCTGCATTCTCTTCACTGCTTCCCTAGATGGAGGAGAAACTGGAGAAAAGAATTCAAATATATTTTTTTCAATATTCTAGTCTTCCACGTGCATTTAAATGTCAGTTTCCAGTTTCAATGCTTGTATTGAAACTTCTTTTTATTAATTTTTCATGGTTCAGAAACACAAGCAAAACTATATTGTGACAGTGGAATTTAAAACCAGTTACTCTGTTCTTAGTTTTGCCATGGCCATGACCGTTTTCTTGGTGGCATTTTGATTCTTTAGGGGTGATATCTGCTACCAAGAGGCTGGGGGCAGGGTTCTGATTTGCATTTTCAGTTCAGGTTTCTTCGAGTTGGCCCCTTCTATTGTGTGGAATTTTCCATTGTCAGATAAATAATAGAAAAAAATAATAAAACATACACGCAGACACTTAATTTTTTTTTAATGTGTATGAGTGGTTTGCCTGCATGTATGTATGTGTACCATTTCATGACTTGTGTCCATGGGGGCAGAAGAGGGCACTGACCAGCAGAAAGAGTGTAAGCTGGGGAGGTACACAGAGATGCACAGACTTCCACGAGAAATGAAATCGGAGCAGGAATGGCTCTTTGCCTGGCGCTTGTCACCACATGGCAATTATTTTGTGCTCTGTCACAAGATACTCGGTGTAAACAACTCAAGGAAGGAAGAGTTCTCTTGCTCACCATTTCAGGGGTGTTATTCCAACACAGTGGGAGGTCTTTGGCACAGCAAACAGCTTTCAGTATGATGGCCGGGAAGTAAGAAGAGATACCAGAGACCAGGGACAACAGGTCTCTGAGGATCCAAAAGCAATGGACTATTTCCTCCAGCTAGAATCCCACCTCCTAAGTTTCCAGAACCTCCCCAAATAGGACCACCCTCCAACAGATGAGTGTTTTAGGGGACACTTCATATGTTATATCATTTGGGGGTCCAGGAAAAATGCATTGCGTATACTCCATACTTACAGGAAGCCAGTCTGCCCCTGAGATTCATTAGTACCTCTTTATCTTACCACTCAAAATTTGGATTTACTCACAAAATTTCCCAAGATAGAGACTCCCTGGTATTTTAGCACCTCTAAACTTGTTTGGCTCTCCCAAGGAGATAGAAGGCAAGAGGGCATGGATATCAACAATAGACCAGAGCACATGTCATGAGTGAGCTTGTCATCCACAGCCAGGCTTGTATCTTAGTCACCGTATTTCTCTACATATTCTGAAATGATGTTAGGGGGGAAGACAGTAACAAAGAAATAGATCTACCAAAGTAGTCATTGCTGTGATTGCCAGGATAAAATAGCTTTGCCCCAAGGGAATGGGTACTCTCATGCTTTGGAATAACCAGGCTTAAGTTCAAAATAAAGCCCTAAAAACTGGGTTGTTCATGAAAGGAAATCAAAAGGAACTGTGCATGTCCTTGATTTTGTAAGGGTTTCTAATGGCCTAAAGGTCTTCCACTCATTGGTTTCTAACAACAACCAAGGTCTAGTGAGTGTGGCATCTTTAATATGCTTTCTGTATTGTGACAAAGGAAGAATGAAACTGTTGCCTTGCTTTAAGGCTTCGGTTGACAGTGGGCAGCTGAGTTTTTAAATCTGCACGGAAGAGTTGCTGAAGAGTGTCTTGGTTATGATTTCTGTTGCTGTGATGAAACACTGTAACCAAAACTTGCGGAGGAAGAAGTTTATTTCACAGTTCATCATCAAAAGCAGTGAGGATAGGAACTCAGGCAGGGCAGGAACCTGGGGGCAGGAGCTGATGCAGAAGCCACAGACGGCCGGGCGATGGTGGCGCATGCCTTTAATCCCAGCTCTCGGGAGGCAGAGGCAGGCGGATCTCTGTGAGTTCGAGACCAGCCTGGTCTACAGAGCTAGTTCCAGGACAGGCTCCAAAGCCACAGAGAAACCCTGTCTCGAAAAACCAAAAAAAAAAAAAGAAGAAGCCACAGACGGGTGCTGCTTACTAGTTTGTCTATCGTGGCTTGTTCAATCTTCTTTCTTTTAGAACCCAGGACTACCAGCCCAGGGATGGCACCACCCTCAAAAGGCTAAGCCCTCCCCCATCAATCACTAATTAAGAAAAAGCTTATAGGCATGTCTACAGCCCAGTGTCATAGGGGCTTTTTCTTAAATGAGGCTCCTCTGCTCTGACAACTTCTTCAGCTTGTGTCAAGTTGACATAACGCTATCCGGTGCAAACAGGCTCCACAGAAGGCTGAAGAACCCTGCACAGACTGATTTTAATCATGCTCACCAATGAATATGCATTTATCCCTCCCTCATTACTATTACAGCATAGTTACATATCAAAATGAAATTTTAACTGAGATTTGTCCCTTCCTTTAAGATGACAACTACCTCGTAAGAAGTGATAAGATGTTGGGAAGAAGGCTCAGAGGATAAAATACTTCTCTATAAACATGGGGAACAGAGTTTGATAGCTAAGCCCACATTTTTTTATTTTATTGATTTTTATTGAGCTCTACATTTTTCTCTGCTCCCCTCCCTGACTCTCCCCTTCCCTTCAACCCTTTCCCAAGGTCCCCATGCTCCCAATTTACTCAAGAGATCTTTTCTTTTTCTACTTTCTACTTCCCGTGAAGATTAGATCCATGTATGCCTCTCTTAAGGTCCTCATTGTTGTCTAGGTTCTCTGAGATTGTGATTTGCAGGCTGGTTTTCTTTGCTTTATGTTTAAAAACCATGTATGAGTGAGCATATGTGATAATTGTCTTTCTGGGTCTGGGTTACCTCACTCAAAATGATGTTTTCTAGCTCCATTCATTTGCCTGCAAAATTCAAGGTGTCATTATTTTTTTTTCTGCTGTGTAGTACTCCATTGTGTAAATGTACCACGTTTTCCTTATCCACTCTTCAGTCGAGGGGCATTTAGGTTGTTTCCAGTTTCTGGCTATGACAAACAATGCGGCTATGAACAAAGCTGAGCACATGTCCTTGTGGCATGATTGAGCATCCTTTGGATATATGCCCAAAAGTGGTATTACTGGGTCTTGAGGAAGGTTGTTTTCTAATTTTCTGAAAAATCACCATAGTGACATTCAACGTGGTTATACCAGCTTGCATTCCCACCAGTAATGCAGGAGTGTTCCCGTCTCCCTACAAGCTCTCCAGAATAAGTTGTCATCAGTGTTTTTGATCTTGGCCATTCTTACAGGTATAAAATGGAATCTCAGAGTTGTTTTGTTTTGCATTTCTCTGATGACTAAGGATGCTGAGCATTTCCTTAAGTGTCTTTCAGCCATTTTAGATTCCTCTGTTGAGAGTTCTCTGTTTAGGTCTGCACTCCATTCTTTTTATTGTATTATTTGTTCTTTTGATGACCAATTTCTTGAGTTCTTTGTATATTTTGGAGGTCAGACCTCTGTCTGATGTGGGGTTTGTGAAGATTGCTAAGCTCACATTAAAAAAAAAAAAACAACCTGGCATGTGATTGTGATTCCAGCACTGGAGGGGCAGAGACAAATAGATCCCAGCTCACTGGGCAGCCAATCTCAGTTTGGGGTGTGTGAGAAACTCTGTCTCAAAAAGATTTTTTTTTAAGTGTATGGTGCCTTAAGCATGGCATTCATTGTTGTCCTCTGGCCTCTACATACATGTGCACACATGAACACACATGGAGATAAGATAGAAAGAAAAGGAAATAATAAGAATTCAGACTGTAGCTATTGAAAGGAGACCTGGCCACCTAATTGGAAATTGGTACTTTCTTTCAAGAAAGAGATAAAATTTGATGGGAAAAGAGAAGGAAGGTAAACCAGATGTCCAGGCAGGAGTGTTCCCTAATGAGCTGACTTGAAACATTAAGAATTTATTACATCCAGAATATTCAGTTAGAAGAATAGCCCATGAAGGAAGAAACAGGAGAGAGGCTCTATGTACATGAGGTCTTTGCAAGACCAAGAAATCCAGGTTCACCTGAGTGGCAGTCCTGGGAGGTTCCAAGTGTCCCCTCACTCTTGCCATTCTCCCGAGTCATGGCATGTCTCTTCTCCAGCCCAAACTTCCAGCACCGTTTACAGCTGTGACATGAAAGGTACTGGAGAGAGGTCGGGATGTTGGCCAATAGTAGAGCACTCGCCAGCCTTGCACGAGGACCTGAGTTCCCCTCAGCATTGGAGGAGAAGAAAAATAAATGAGAAGAGCCCACCAATATGTCTAAGAAGATGAGAGTTTAGGCAGTTTTGAGGCCAAGGACACAACGTCACAGGCTAGGCTTTGAAGCAGAGAGAAATTTTGCCATGGTTCATATGCCACATTGTACATTATGCCATGCTACAAATTCCTGAAGTGTATCACGTTTTATTAGAGCCATGCAGACAGAAAGCAACCACCCCATAATGTCATGAATGTTGTCACAGTAGGCTGATAACAAAACTACTTGCTATACTTGTCACATAAAAATAAAATAAAAAGTTTAAATCAACTCTAAGAGAAAAAGAACTAAATTATATGCCAGGGCAGTGTGAAATCTCACATTTTATACACACATTTCTGAGCAGATATTTAATGTATGTGGAAAGTACATATTGTTTAAAGAAAGTCAGAAGTTTTGTGTTAATCAGAAGACAAGAAATTTGACCTACTCAAGTCTCCAAATGTCTAGAAGAAAGGTCAAAGTGAGAGTCCTATAGGTACAGCAAACTGAGTAATTCCAACACAATTTTTTTCTTCCATCCCCTGAAAGGGCTCTTCTTGTCATAGTTCTAACCCATACTCCACAATCTAAAATAAACTGGGTCTTTTAAACAACTCACCTGCCTGGATCTTCCTAGTTTTCAAAAGGCTCAAACATGAGAAGAATGCTTCTTTTGGAATTAGCTTGGGTTCTAATTTCAGTCAGGCTAGAGATGGACCAAGTAGCATATGGGGAAGGGTAATTAACAACATCCAAAGGCCTGAAGATGTAAAAGAGGGACAATAATAGCCTAAACTTCATCCTTGAAAAGTGGCTGTGTCAAGGAATGAAGCAAATCTTACTGTGCCTTATGGCCATATGAGTTGCATGACGCACAATGGGAAAACTACAGGTAAACTCAAACAAGTCACTACCTGGAGAAGACCGTAGTTCAAAGCACATCCACACTTTTCATTAGCATTTTCACCATCTAAGCAAAGTCTTCCATGGGGCATGTGATTAGGCCACCAGAGACAGGAAGTTCTCATCATTACACGTCTTGCCTGTTTTATTGTTCTGTGCATACTCAGAATAGAGTCTGACACAGTGAAGATACTCTACCAAGAGCTAAAAGGGAATGAGTGTGTCACTTTTACTGAGTAATCATTCTCTGAAAAAGAAGACCCAGATCGGAAGAAATCCAATGGATATTTTTCTATTGTTTTTATGTAAACAGGTTTAGTCATATCAGACAATTTTGTGGCCAAATTAATATCTAATGAGTATTAGGCATTTTTGTCACTGTGAAGAATGCCACGTCCTTGAAAGGTGTAGTTTTGGAAACTTGGGATTAAGAGGGAATGGAAGAACAGACACACAAATGCACATACAGAAAAGCTGGAGTCAGGTGGGTCCTGCTCACTCTGTGGAGTGGCACCAACTATACCACAACCGAGAACCTCAGCACATTTATTGCATACAGTCTAGGAAGAGAAATTAGTCCAAGTAAAAGGTGTCAGCAGGCCAGCAGTCTCAGGCCGGAAAGCAATGGTTACTAGATTTTGTACACATTGTCAAAATCTCTATGGAACCAGGGAAAGGTTTTGCCACTCTGCCATCTCTCCGAGCCTGACCCAGGAGGAAGACTTTGCCAGTTTTCCTCAGGCCTAAGGCATGAGTCCTTGAAATGGTCATGCCCATGTCAACAATACACGCTCACTCGGGGCTTCATTCAGTCTTTATACATTCACTGGAGGCTTCCTCTGCTCCCCACAGAAGAAAGTTTGTTTTGCCATACAGTTCCAAAAGGAGAGTCCAAAATAGCAGGCTGACAGAAGAGGAAGCTGAGACACCACCTTTCAGCTGCACATAGAAAGTGGAGAGAGTGAAGTGCAGGTAGAGCGAGGCTCTAAAGCCCCACACCCATGCTGGACTTCTTCCGGCAAGGCCTCACGTTCTAAGAGTTATGTAACCTCCTCCAAACAGCGCCACTGACAAGGGACCAAGGGATCAAATGCCTGAGCCCAGGAGGCACATTTTCCGTTCAAACCACCAGAGTGATGAGCCCATAAATGACTGACCTTTGTCTTCTTGGGATGACATTTGAAATCTTAAATCAACCAATGCTTTCTAGCCCAGAAAAGCTTGAAGAGGTGAGAGGGAGAATCATTAGGGAAAGAAGCAAACTGTGTTGTCTTCCTGTTTTCCAAGATGTCTAGACTTAGGATTGGGCCAGTTAATGCAAGCAAATTACATCAAAGGCACTGTTTATGCTCACAGTTAAAGATTTGGAGAGAGTGTGGATAACCTGCAGATGAGTTTTCTTTCACTCATATGCCTATCAGAGTTCATGGCGATCAACAGTCAACAGGTTTGAATGACGCTGATGGTTGAAAAGATCAATAATGTACAAATCCAAGAGAGAATGATTTCTCTAGTCCTGGGTGAACCTGTCAAATCTGAGGCCAGTGATATGACTCAGTAAGTAAAGTCACTTGTTGCCCAGACTGATCACCTCACTTCAATCATTGGTACCCACACGTTAGAAGGAGACAACCAACTCCTGCAGGTTGGTCTCTAACCTCCACCAGTGCCATCTTGGAACATTCATGCCCACATATACACACACATATGCAAAATAAATGAAAATGAGATTTTTAGAAAGTTTAGATGAAGTCTAAGAGAGAAAAAACAATCACATACTGATTAAAAATGTGAGAGCCCATATTTCTAAGGAGATGGGAAGGGAATGGCTCTGGCTGTTTTTATCATGATCCTGGAGATTCCTCCCTATCTATACCCAGGGATGAATTAGCCTTAGGAACTGAGTTCCTGGCATGGTTCTACCTGAATCACAACACCAGCCTCTGTTTAATTATAGCAAGTACAGACCTTGGGAATATCTCTCCTAGTGACTTGGTGCCATCCAGCAGGCTTCGGTTTGCTTCAAACTCGGGTTCTCTGCTCCATCTGCTGGAAGAAAAGTTACTTCCATCAGGAGATTTGCTTGAACTTTTCAAAGGAAATTTCTGCCACTGCAAATCCGTTTGTGGACTGGAAGGGTCTGGGGATGTAGCTCAGTGGAAAAACCTTGTCTGGCAGGTGCAAGGCCATAGGTTTGATCCAGCAGCCCTTCCCCCACCAAGAAAAGCCCACCCGTGAAGGTGAATTTGCTTTTTTTTTTTTGGATTACTTACTATAGATGCTCCACTGACTTAAGGTTTCAGAATCTATTTGCCTTTGGAGCTATAAGAGAGATCCATCTGAGTGGAACATCTAAATTTGACACAACTGCTTCTAATATTTTTTGAACAGGGAAAGAAATAGAAAATTAAGCTATTAACATTCTTCTCAACGTTTCTGAACTTTAAGGCCTTTACATATTGCTGAAGGTTCTGGTGTTTTATTAAAGTCATGCTAAATATTAAAGAAGCAGTTACTTTTAAACTAATAGTATGTGCCGTAAAATTTTCGTCAGCATATAAACCCCAAACTGACAGTAGCGGTATGGAATAAAAGTGGGCAGGAGACAGATTTCAGAATATGCGAAAACAAACACCACCCTGCTTCTGCATCCATAGGTCCTGCTGGTAAGGATTCAAAGAACTGCTGATCAAAAAAGTCTCTCTTTAAACGGTCTGTGCTCAATGCAGAGAGACTTGTCCCCCTGTCGTTATTGTCTAAGGTTATCTAGAGTCAATTTACAATATTCTTTAAAGTCCACGGGATATGATTAGCAATTTAGAGACTTTAAATCATACAAGAGGATTATGGAGTCATATGTGTCCAAGTTACATACAGGAGTTGAATGTCTATGAACCCAGTGTTCTGAAACCAACTGCTAGATGATACCCCAGGATGGCTATTCTAAAAGCAGACTTGCCAGCAGAGCAGTGACAGGCTGGCTCAGAACATTCTTAGCTAACATTCCCCTATCCTTCCCCTCAAACAAGTCATAGCACTGGAACTTATAGTGAAATCAGGGATGGGGGTTTCTGGAATTTTTGTAGGAGGCAAGGGTAAGGTTGGATCCATCTGAGGTGGAGATTTCATTTTACAAATGGAAAGTGTCAGAGAGTTGTATGAAGAAACAAATATGGAATTATTTGTGTGCTTGCCTCTTCTACTTCACTCTTTCTTTCTTTCTCTGCAGCCAGTGCTGATTTCCCATACAACCCAGGACAAGGCCAAGCTATAAGAAACGGAGTCAACAGGAACTCAGCTATCATCGGAGGTATGTGATACATACAACAGACTTTCTAGCAGCTACTCACCATGGAAAAGCAATGATTTTAAAAAAAAAAAATGGGGCTGGAGAGACGGCTAAGCAGTTAAGAGCAAAGACTGCTTTTCCAGACAGACCCGAGTTCAGTTCCCAGAACCCACAGAAGGCTGCTCACAACTACCTGTAACCCCAACTCCAGAGAATCATCCATAGGCACTCACACGCATGTGCACATATACCCAAATATATACACATATACATAAATAAAGTGTATTAAAAATATTCAAAAGGGTAGTTAAGTGACATTATCCCAAGTTCAAGTATAATCTCATCAAGGTCCCTATTCTTATTGATTTTGACTTTTTGGGTTTTTGTTGTTGTTGTCGTTTTAAGATAAACTCAAAGTATCATATGAACTTATACAAGAAACAGGTCAGTGACTTTTTGATATACACCCATATCCACCACCACAATGTAGAGAACGCATCATCATAAAATAACTCCTCTCGGCTAATTTTGCTATCCCTTTTTTTAAGTACCCACCTATTCCTTTCACTCCTCCACAGTTTCATAGCTGGTATAAAATTTGCCGCACTTTTATTCATTCAGCATAATATTTTTTAAATACTTATTTATTATGTATACAATATTCTGTCCGTGTGTATACCTGCAGGCCAGAAGAGGGCATGAGACCTCATTACAGATGGTTGTGAGCCACCATGTGGTTACTGGGAATTGAACTCAGGACCTTTGGAAGAGCACGCAATGCTCTTAATCTCTGAGCCATCTCTCCAGCCCTCAGCATAATATTTTTATATCTGTCCACACTATTTTGCTCATCAACAAATTTATCTCTCTTGCCAAATTGTATTTCATTGAATGGACAGGCCATCATTTGTTTTATTCACATACCCATTGCTAGATTGTTGTCTCATCTCCAGATTTGGCTTATTAAAAGTAAAGCTAGACACATCTTAATAATCTGGTATACACCTTAGGTAGACTCATCAATAATTCCTAGAAATGCAATCACAAAGACAGTAAAGAAAGCCATGCAGCTTTCCAAAACGACCCAACCACCTACAGTCCCATGATCAATCTCTAAAAGGCCACTTGTTCCCCACTCTCTTGGTGCTGACAGCCTTCTTACTTAGCCACTTTGCTAGGTGAGCTGTGGCATCTCTGTGCTTTCTGATGAGGGATAATCTCATCACTAGTGATGCTCAGTGTCTTTTCAGTGTTTACTGTCTTATGTGATTATTTTGTGAAGTGTCTCGAAATCTTTCTCCACCTCCTTAATCGACTGTTTGGCTTCTTGCTATTGATTTGAAAGCGTTTATATTCTGGGTACAAGTCCTTTGTCAGACACAGATAAATATTTTTTTCCCCAATCTTCAGCTTGTTAGCAAACCTGACTCCATGTTGTCCGGGTCTTGTACATTCTTATTGATTTTCTGTTTAGCGGTTCTGCCAATTACAAAGCAGAAGAGGGCCGAAGCCTCCAGCTGTGGTTGTGGATTAGTCTAATTCTTCCCCTGCTTCCATCCATTTTCACTTTGCTGTTTTGTAATTTTATCAGACAGGCACACATCTGGAGTCCTTATGTCTTCTTAAATATTCTGTCATCGTGATTTTTCCTTATTCTCTCTGGTACTTATACCTTTTGCCTCCATAGTCAGTCTTAGAGTGAGCACAGAGGGACCTATGCAAACCAATCCCTAACAACCGTTATCTCTGCCATTTCTAGTCTAATTGATTTTCTCTTCATAGGAGAAAAAAATGTTCTTTGCATATTTGGTCATTTTTATATTGGCTTCTAGACATTATTAGCATGACGGAGTTTGGGGGTTAGATGGTCTTTTGATATTTCATACCGAGATCTCTCACAGCGCTTACAGCTTGTTATCTTTTAGTCATATTAAGCTTTTTGCAGGTCAAATCCTGCCAGACCTTTCACTCCCTTAAAAGCATGCCTTTAGCATGACCTTTCCCAGTCTGAACCGAATGCCTGCAGTTATTTCCCGTTAGAGCCTGATCATCTTGCAGCCCTGTGTGAGCACTGGAAATTGTTTCCTGTGCCTCCCTGCCCTGTGGAGGGTCATGCGTGTGCACACATGCACGTGTTAGTATTCAGCTAGAGGTTCAGGACCTTCACGGATTAGCAGATCCATCTGTGCGGAGCACATGCACTGGCCCTGAAGCCCCGCCCCCAGTTCAAGAAGCCCACAGGGTTCTCCTGGTTCTCTCTACAGAGCGGTGTGGACAGTCAGAAAACTGGACAAAGTGTGGAAATTCATCATTTCCGACTCTTTCCTCAGGCACCGTGTGTCTGTCTATCTGTTGTCCACCATCTGAAAGCCTATGCTTCATATATTTTATCTAGTTTTTAGTTACTTTGGGCAAGAGGACAAGTCACCTTCTGGTTCCTGTTAAACCTTTTGTGTTTGGAAGCAGAAGCCACGTGTCTCTTCTGCTGTCCTCATGACTGTCACTGTTTTCTGTGGGGAAGAGTCATATCCAAGGGAGCTGGGATGCAGCGGCAAGATAGAAATGTAGACAAGGCTCATTTAACTTCTGGTATTTATCTGCTGTCCCCAGGGGTCATCGCTGTGGTGATTTTCACCATCCTCTGCACCCTGGTCTTCCTCATCCGGTACATGTTCCGTCACAAGGGCACCTACCACACCAACGAGGCCAAGGGAGCTGAGTCAGCCGAGAGCGCAGATGCTGCCATCATGAACAACGACCCCAACTTCACAGAGACCATTGATGAGAGCAAAAAAGAGTGGCTCATTTGAGGGGTGGCTTTTCAGCCACGGGCTAGGGAGGGGGTTAAGGGAGGAGGGAGAGGGACAAGAGCACCCTGTGTCACACCCCTGAGCACACGCTTACAGTATCAGCACAAGCTGGGGAAGGCAAGCAACCCAATATTCTTAAGACTGATGGCCACACAAAAATATACTTTTTAATATTTCTTTATAGCTGAGTTCCCCCTTCTGTATTAAAAGAAAATAATACAAAAATGCTTTTAGAGTTTAAGCAACAGTTGGAATTTGTAGGTAATATCTGTCTTATTTTGTGTGTGTTTAGAGGTGTTCTAAAATCCCGTGGTAACAGGGCAAGTTTTCTACATTTTTAAGAGCCCTTAGAATGTGGGTATTTTTTCCTCAAGAAAAACTGATACGCATCCATACAGCTTATGACATTCTCTTCCTTTTGCATCTAGTCGACTTTTAATGGGCTGTTGTAGCTATTAGTTTGTGTCCAGATAATATTTCTTTTGGTGTCCCATAAAACGGAAATGAGAAAGAAAAAATGGGCAAAGAGCCTATTTGCCAGTCTTCAAAGACACCTCGATCTAGGCCAGTTTTCTGATGGCCCCTGTCTGTCATTAGCTGGTGAAGGAAGAGGAAGCAGCTCCTGTCCTGCAACAATGTAACCAACACAAGTGGAGACAAGCATCCAAGAATCTGGCAAAGAAAGGCATACTGGGTTTATTGCTTCTGTTTTCCATTGACTTCTACATAATAATGTCCCATGGATGTAGTCTTAGGCCTCTTTAATGTCTGTAACTATCAGCTATAAACCATGGTGAGCAACTGTTACAGGACTTCTCTGTTTTAACTTTAACTTATCGGACTGTATGTGTATACACGCCTCAATGGGGAATTAGAGCCAGAGGGAATGTCTTCTTTGCTCTGTTTCTTTTATATTTATAAGGAAAATATGGACACTTTCTAGTGAATGCATAAATTAGTGTGCTTTTTTTTTCGCTCTAAACTTCAAGTTTTTACACCGCTGTGATAAAATCCTAGCAGATAGCACCCTCTTGATTGCACAATACAATAAAGCCAAGTTACAACAGCTGTTACTCTGGAATCATGTGGGAAACACTGCCATACCTCAAACCAACTCCACCGCAGAAACCTGTCATGAGACAGAGCTCTGTGACAGACACATCAGAGTGTACAGTCGCCACCAACCTGACCATCAATCACACTTCTCTTTAAAAGACTCCGGTTGTCTAGTAGATTACATATCTTAGGGCTATCAGGAATTTTGAGCCATTTGCTCCAAAAATAACACTTGATTTTATGTTTTTTTTTAAAAAAAGTAGATTTTGTGTAAGAAATCGGGAGCGATTCTTCCTATTAGAGCACCCAAAAATAATTTAATTAAATAATTTTTTAATTATACAAAAGTTTCTTGAATGACTACCATTTATAATTGTAATATGTAGGCCCTCTTATACTTTAAAACCTCTTTTTAAAAATTTTATAGGCTCCAACATTTGAGGAATTAAACGTGATGATTCTTCATTTCTGCTCTTAGAAGGGCAGAGAGCTTAAAGTGGTATAGACGCCGCTTCTCTGATGGTCTGTCTCAGTGAGGTGCTAGTTCCAGTAGTTGGGATTTTATGCACACACTTTCAAGGTTCTCCGAAAACTCAAATTATTGGAGGATCTAAATTTCTTAAGTAATGGTAAACCTTATCCCGAGCTGCTTATTGCTCCAACTTACAATGCACTCCTAAAGGAGGTAAGGGGTGGGCCCACTCCCCTTCAGTCACAGAAACAGAATATAAAGGAATCCTGAGACCTCTTTCAATTGCAGGCAGACCTCAGAAAGGCCCACGTACACTCTTACTTGTCAAGTCTTGCAAATTCTTTCATAAAGCATTAAATGGTTTTGTTTAATAGGACAAAATGCCAGAACAATGTTAACAATTACATTTGAGAGCCAAGTTCATTTTATTTCACCAAGATACCTGACCATGAAGCATTGTTTTTCATATTTTCAAATTGAAAAGGCAAATGTTTACCATTATGACTTAGAAGTGTTTCTGATTTTATTTTTTTAGAACTTATTTTACAGGTATTACTTTTGTACTTAACAAATGATGCCAGGTGGAAAGTTTTTCTTTCTGACATTCCCCAAGATAATTGTGTTCATTTTGTATTAGCTCAGCACTTTCCTTCCCCAAATGATTAGCAAGCAAAACCATCGGGACAGTCCCCAGTATTAGAGTGTCCTCATCTGGCCCTTCTCTTCACTGTTTCCTTCCCTTGCTCCCACCACAGAAAGCAAACACTAGGGTCCAACCTGTCTCACATATCAGCACAGCTGGGGTTCTGAATGACACTGTCCTCATTTAAGACACAAGGAGAGAGCCGACACAGTCTCTCCTAAGGCAGTTACAATACACCTGGCAGACAGGAACCAGAGGCGGGTGAAGCAGCAAGTCACTAAATTAGTTACTAAGTGAGTCCTGAAGTCTTGACCTCTTCTTGGAATTATGTCCTTAATCCAAATCCCCACATCTATGCATGGCAGACATAGCCAGTGTGTTCTGAATGGTAAATAATTTCTCGTCTGAAGAAAAAGAAGTGATTCTCTGTTCTAGTTCCCTCCCTTGACAGTTTGGCATGAGACTGCTTCAAGTCATGCTATAACCCGAATTTTGCCTAACCCCACTACCAACCATCTGGACATTTTATAGTCAATACATCATCAACCAAGCACAGACCAGTGGAAGCTCCTTTAAGCAATAAGACTATATAAACCAAACAAAACCCAAACACTGTGCCAAAGGACTAAGACACACTGGTACAAGCCTGAAATCCCAGCATGGAGAGACCAAGGTAGGAGGATAATGAGTTCAGGGTCAGCCTGGGCTGTATAGCAAGTTCTGGCTAGCCTGTACTGCCTAGTGAAACCATTCTCAAAAAAAAAAAAGTTCTAAATAAATGAAGCTTCAGAGAACATTGGTGACTGGAGGGTTGTGCGTGCATGAACTGCCTTTGCATCTAAATCAAATATCTGTGTTTTTCAAGAAGCTAAGAAAGACGCTGACTGAATGCAAAATCAGTGGCATTCTCTACTCCCAAAATAGCATATTCTCTGGGGCACAGAGACACTAATTCAGGACATCAAAAATTTCATGGTTGAATTTTCCCTGGGCCTTCTTAATATGTAAGAATGCATTTCCTCATTCTTATCTACCAACAGTTTAAAAATAGGAAGGCTTGTGAATTGTTTTAACTGAAGATCTGGGAACAAGAGTTAAGAAGACTTTTGTTAGAAATTTCCCTACTGATCAGCATCAGAAGAGAAAGAACTCCTCCCCAAAGGAGCAGGAATTCAAAGGTAACAGCAGCAGCAGCAATAGTCCCACCATGACCAGTGAGTAGATCCTAACCCTGTTGTTGCACATGGCAGGAGAGCACCAGGTACTCCTGTAAGCCTGGCCAGACAACAGCCTTGTACAGCAGAAAGTACTGCTGGGAGAAGCCAACAGGCACTGCTCCAACCACACCAGGGTTCAGGGAGTGAGAAGATACACTAACTTCTTCAATTCCAGCCAATGGGTCTGGCTCCCACCTCACCAGGGTTCAGGGAGTGAGAAGATACACTAACTGTTCTCTGTGTTTGCTCCACTTGTTACTGTTTTCTCCTCTCCTTGCTGTGCCCTTTCTTAAGGAGAGAATCTCCTTTTACATCTCATACTTCTAAACAATGCCTGATTTGAACTCTTTTTCCCCCTTTTGCTATGCTGTCAAGCACCTTTTTAAAAAAAGTTTAGCTAGCAGTTTTGTATGGCAAGTGCTTTTACCTGCAGAGTCATCTTGACAGTCTGAGATTCTTTTTGCTTGTTCTTTTGGATATAGCGTCTCATGTTGCCCACCCAGGCTTTGAACTCATTATGTAGCTGGGACTGGCTTTAAGTTTCTGATGTCTTGGCTATAAATTCTGGATTATAGGTGTATGTTGCTATGCCTGGATACATTTTGAGATCTACGAGCTGACTCTCAGGGGTCCCACTCACTAAAACATCATCTAAAAAAGATGCCCTTGCTTTTAGCCAAAAATTAGTGAGATGCATGGTTGCTGTTCCTCAAGTCAGGGTTGAGTGGCTCACCAGGAAGAACACTTTGGAAACTATTTTTTTGTTGTTGTTGTTTTTTGTTTTTTTGAAACAGGGTTTCTCTGTGGCTTTGGAGCCTGTCCTGGAACTAGCTCTTGTAGACCAGGCTGGTCTCGAACTCACAGAGATCCGCCTGCCTCTGCCTCCCGAGTGCTGGGATTAAAGGCGTGCGCCACCATCGCCCGGCTTTCGGAAACTATTATTGGTTGGATAAGTCAAACTCAGCTTAGTAAATGTCAAACAAAACTGGCAATCCAAGTCCAATCCACGGATCCTACAGTGGAAGGAAAGAACTGACTTCATACAAGCTGTCCTCTGACCCCTACACCTACACACACTCACACACATGAGCATGCACGTGCGCACGCACGCACACGCACACACACACACACAGACACACACAGGCACCATAAATAAAATTTAGCAAGAATTCCCACCCTTTCTCCTTCCTAGACTTGCTAGGTGATCCTGGCCATACCCTTGAACTTCTGTCCATCCTTCTCCAGTGTTTGATGTGGAGTTGCTTTATCCACGTCGAAAGACAATTGTGAACATGATGAATTCTCGACTATGCAACCCTTTGATGCCCAAATATAAATTCCAAGGTCAAAGGAGCCTCATTTGACTTGTGGGTATAAGCTGCATTTAAAAAGTACTATAGAAACCATGTAGCCATGCACATGCCTGGCGACTTAAGGGACATTGCTGAATCATTGCTGAATTATGATTCAGAAAGACCTCAGGCAGCTAGGCTGTCAACAGAGGGAAGTGGAACCCAGCGGAAACCTAGAGAAACTGGAAATTTTAATGTAAATCCCTGAATCCTCACCTGGCGGTGACCTGTGGCTCACAGTATACAGTCTCAGGCAGCCAGTAAATGTAGCTGGACTGGCTTACAAATCAGCCGCACACAAAAACGGTGTGCTATAGAGGCCCTGCACCTCTGCACTACACTCCCACTCGCGGCAATGTCGGAAACTTTAAAGAGCATTTCTCTCACCACAGTATTATTTTCCTCTCATCTGTAAAATCACTGTCAGTTAAACAGAGAAATTATGTTCAAAAGTTGAGTAAAGACTGGAAGAAGGGAATAAAGACCGGGCCCCCCGAGTGTTCGCACGCAGCGCCCATTCGCAAGTCTCTGGTCCAGATGGAAATGCGCTGTAAGAACAAGCCTGTTAAGACACTTTGTCCTGTTTCCCAGGCTCAGCTGACTTACAGTTCATGGGGGCTGGCTTCTGAGAAGGCTGTGGCGGTGTGGCGGTTCCTCCTGAATAGGCCAAGAAACTGTTCTCGACGCTGCCAGTTCTCAGCTTTGCTTTGTCGGGTGCTTTTCACCTTTGAAGTGAACATGGAGACGGTGGGGATTGGCGCCGCGGAAAGCCGGCCTAAGCAGTCTCCCCGTGAGCCAGTTAGGACTTCATCCCTGTGGAATGCCACCAAATTTTACCCTCTAAAAGCAACAGCATGTAAACTAGAAGGAAAGAAGGAAATGATGCATGTATGCCTATTATTCTTTTGTGAATGTCTTTCATTTACCTAAAGTTATATTAGAAACCAAATTGATAAATAAAATATTCGAAATAGTTTTAATTATCCTAAAAGCAATTCTTTGTGTTTTATGCCAATTGGGTTATTTTAGGGTTAATTTCCAGCCTTCTGCACATGTGCAGAAGTAAATGTCTACTGAGATTATGGCTGTCCCGAAAGCTGCGGAGAAGTAGACAGTCCTCAAAGACAGGTCTTGTTTGGATCCATGGTTAACCTTCACTTGCTAGTATACCCTCCCTTACCATTTTGCCTAAAGTAGCTTAATGGATATTGCCTTCATATTTGGGGTCAATTTATAAGCATCTTGATAAATTGTGCTTAGAGTCAACTTGTCTCTAAAATATATTCTGACCGGTATCTGGAAAGTGGGCAATACTGGACGGTGGCCAGATGGATCCAGGCCAATAAACTGGCTCAGAGGCCTTGGGCCGCATCTGCAGCTGCTAATCTGGCAAGCACATCCCATGTGCATTAAAAGCTAAACCGTCCCCATTTGCTAGTCTTCTGTTGCCATGGGAAAGCCATTTCCGCTTACTCAATTATCAGTGTGAATCTATATGTGCACCAAGGATATGTGAATTCCAGCCTAAAGCCAGCTTCCCTGCTCTGCGCTGATCCCCAAGGCCAATCAACAACAAAAGCCCTCCGAGTGCTTGGAAATCATCTCGATATGTGGAGATTTGTAGTGACTCCATTTGCTAAACATGACCAACAGGGACAAGTGCAGAGGGGCCGTCACCCAGTCTCCTAAGAAAAGGAAGTCAGCACTAGAAATGTGCAGGATGATTTGGAGAAGTATGAAATGCCAGCTTTGGGGCTTTGGAGCCTCAGTACGCTTGCTTCTTTCCCATCCCACTGATGACAAACCTTGTCTGCGTGGAGGTAAATTCCAGTACAGCATCGACCTCATTTCATATAAGATATTTGCTAGAGAGGTGGGAGCTAAAGGGAGATGGAAAGAAGAACGGGAGAAAGCACTTCATGTTGAAGAAAATAGATGACAAAATTACTTTTGGCAGTTATGATCTGCACATGCAAAAAAGTGGAAAATGCAGCACTGTGTTTTGAGCAGGAGTCTCTATCCTCCCAAATAAATCTTTGTATAAAAATTACATCATATTACAGAAGAAATTACAGTGGCCATCATCATCATCTGTCATTGCTCTGAGAACTACAAACTCAGTGAGACCTGAATTAAATAATCCTGGTACCAGGATTTCCCTCTCCACCTGCAATCCCTCCTTCCGGAACATAGCAACATGCTTCAGAGACACACAGCTTGAAGCAGTAAAGGGATGTGAATTTCCTTTCCTGGTCACATGTCCCGGGCCTATCTGTTCACCTTATTCAGCATCTAGGTATACAGTAAGCAAGACTCCTGGGACAGCAAGTTAATTGCTATCCATGCCAGACAATCACCAAAGGAAAGAAACGTGAGACGGCCCAGCCATTTCTTTCCAAGAATATAAAGTCAAGATTATAAGACCACTGATGACCTGAACAGATGGAAACTGAGAAATGAACTCACTTTGTCATCAAAACAGGAAAGGTGGAAAACACAAATTTTGAGCATAGAAAAATAAGTCCTAAAATAGAGTTCGAGGGCAATTGTTTATATCTTGAGGGTTCTGAGTGGGAAACGCAAACTGTTGTCCTACAACCTAGTATATTTGAACCAGATACAAGCTAAAACAAGAAAGAATCATGTTAGAGACAAATAAAGGGGAAAATACTTCATGTCACAACTACTAAGGATTATTGTGGGTAAATATATACATATATACATGATGTCTCCAAAATAGCTGATTGTCTCAACAATCACCTTGCTATATGGATCTTCGGGGCAGTCGAGACTATTAGTGCTCATGGAACACTTCCCAGTACTTAGCACCATCCTAGGACTGAGCTAACAAGGTGGACGTAGTCCTGGTCTCACAAAACCTGCATCTTGGAGGAGAAAGAACAGAAGCGCATAAACTAATGCACAATAAAACACTAAGGGATTTGAACCCACGGCCCTGAAATAGAGAGTGTGATGGGGTGCAAAGGGGCCTTCTCAAGGAAGGCAGTATGATTGACTGCTGAAGGGAAGTGAGCCAGCTAAAGATGAGAGCAAGCCTCCTTGGGGGCCAAGGGAGTGGCCAGTGTAAGAGACTGAACGGGAAGGAACTAGAGGCTCAGAGCCCACAGGTCAGTACACAAGGAAAGAGAACAAAAGAAGGAACCAGCAACTCTAAAGGTAAAGGGTAAGCTCTTAGTACAGCAGAGTCCAAACAACTAGAAAACTGTGTGTGTGTGTGTGTGTGTGTGTGTGTGTGAGAGAGAGAGAGAGAGAGAGAGAGAGAGAGAGAGAGAGAGAGAGAGAGAGAGTCACTGGTCTC
This sequence comes from Chionomys nivalis, assembly GCF_950005125.1. NCBI lineage: Eukaryota > Metazoa > Chordata > Mammalia > Rodentia > Cricetidae > Chionomys > Chionomys nivalis. Next base: position 156,027,570 of record NC_080086.1, on the reverse strand, counting down.
CAGGGAAGTAAAGTCAGAAGGCTGGAGAGAAACAGTAACAGAGATCATGGGTTCTGGTTTCCTAGTTCAGAGTAGGTTAAGTACAGTACAGTAGAAGCTGCAAGGAGAACATGCACGAGCATGGGGCAAGGAAGGCACAGGTAATGCAAGGTCAATCAAGAAGCAGTCAATCAATGAGCCGTCAGTCAATCAAGGAGCAGTCAGTCAGTCAAGGAGCAATCAATATTACAAACAGTACATGCGCAAAGGTCATGAGAAAGGAGAGCTTGAGAGTGTGCCGCACATCACCGCCCTGAAGGGCCACCCAAGAGCAAGGTCTGAGATGCTTCCTCCCCACAGTTAGCACACAGAACCCTGCAGGGAGGCGAAAGGGAAGAGTGTGTCCTCTGCTCCCACTCACGGTTGCAGAATAGAAGCCTCATACTCAGGGCTGGCCTGCACAGGACGTAGCAAACAAGTCTACTTGTGAGCATGGATGGAGAAGCATACATCAGATGTAAAGTTTTACGTCTGAGCCGGTGCCTCTAGCGCCAGAAGAGCAGTCCTGCTTGTAAAGCAGTGCTTCTGAAGCTGGAGCACTGGGCAGATGTCACTTGTTATTCATCCCGTTGTCAATAAAATGTTCCTGGCTAAATCACAGATCTGGCTTGAAGCACACCCTGGGCTTTGTTTAAAAAAAAAAAATACAAGATGCTTCTGCCATATTTTTCCGGCTGATCAAGTTATCACTCCTCTAAATTAAATTTACAAAGCTCGTTTGCTTTTATTCCAAGCAGTAACCATGGCATTCTCTAAATCATTGCCAGTGTAGCAGATATATTGATCACTGCCAGGCCTGTCATTAGGAATCTCTGTTTAAGCACTGCTGGAGCGAGCTCTGAAGTTTAATTAGTATCCCCGTCTGGTGTTGTAAAATACAAGCCTGCGACATATGGGAAAGAAAACTGAGCTAATGTGAATCTAAAAGACACGGAACCGGCAGCGAGCTTGAGCAGATAGCTGAGCGGGCTCTGCTTCGGAGTGGCATGCCATTGCACCTGGATGCAGTGTGCAACTGCTTCGGAGTGGCATGCCATTGCACCTGGATGCAGTGTGCGACTGATTTGAGTGAAAATATTTATTAGCTCTACTCAAGAAGACAACTGGTCTTTGGAGCAATGGAGGAGGCACAAACGACAGGCATTGGGTCTGGTGGCAAGGTTACATGGGGACATGGATTCCTACGGTTGTCATCACTGGGCACAATCACTGATGAAGCTTTGAGGGACATGGTCTGGAGAAGCCAGCTCGCCTCCAGGACCACAGCTCTATAAAGGGGACTGCAGGTGCAGCCAGGTATGTAATTGGGGCCACACATGCCAAATCCTTCACAAATGAGTCAAAACTTGAAAAATTGTCTTCATATTTCTCACTTTGAAGGTACCAGTTTTGATTCACAGAGACTCAGTGCTCTCGGAAGAGGAGATTTGCTGAGAGTTCAAGGCTGACCACCCTGCTGTCATCAGGCCCCACACCAGCTACCACTAGGAACAAAGGAAAACTCGGTCACACTCGATAGGCACCTGCCAGAGTTCCATCTGCATATGCAGCCTGTTTGCCGCAGTCTTAGGCAGCCTTGGTGGCTGTTCTGGGGCTGCGACGGAATACCCTGACAAGGGCAACTTAGGGGACAGGGGTTTGCCTTAGCTTACAGTTCCAGGGTACAGTCTGTCATGTTGGTGGAAGGAACTTGAAGTTGCTAGCCGTGGTCATAACCAAGAGCAAAGGGAATGGATGTACATGTGCTTGTGCTCAGCCTGCTTCTCCACTCTCCTACAACTCAGGATCTCCTGCCTAGGGATCACTACCTACACTGCCTAGATCTTTCCACTTCAACGATCCCCTCTAGGCATGGCCACAAGGCCAACCTGATCTGCACAATCCCTCATTAGGATCCTCTTCTCAAATGATCCAGACTGTGTTAAATTTAACAATTAAAGCTCACTATCACGTATGCCCCCTCTCCCTCAGCTGCGGGATCCAGAGCTCCAAGGTGCATGGAAAGCTCCTGCCATTTTCCAGTCCTGGATCTCTCTCATGCTCCCTCCATCTGCTCTACCTGGCACACACCTGTGGCTTTTCCTCCTTCTGGAAGGGCTCAGAAGTAGGCCTTTAACCCCCAGACAACATGCAAAGTGCCTTGAGTATGCAGCAGCCTTTTTTCTTACAGATGTCCCTCCCTGTGCTCTCCCGTGGAGCAGGTTTTCTCCCTGGCGCCATCTCTGGGGTTTACAACATGGTCGTCCTTCCACCTCCCACAGCCCTGATTTCTCCTCTACGGGAGTCCCAGCTTAGAAAGACTGCTGCTGAGTAGGCCTAGCTAGAGAATTTGTGGGGAGTATTTCAAAATGGAAAGGTGAGTTCATCAAGAAGAGAGAAATTGATCTCCCTTTCCCATGGCCTTCCACCCCAACCCACATAGACAGAAAACTCCAGATCATTACAGACCTCTACAGTGGCTACATCGAATGCCTGGAGGAAAAGCAGGAAGGACAGTGGTGGCACAGGTCTTTAGTTCTAGCACTGGAGAGTCAGGCAGGCAGATCTCTGAGTTCAAGGTCAGCCTGGTCTACACAGTGAGTTCCAGAACAGCCAGGGCTACACAGAGAAGCCCTGTCCTCTACGAAAAGAAGCTCTAGCCTGGTTCCCTGCTGAGCAGAAGTCAGTGTGGATGGGAGGTCTCAATTAGTTTTACCCAGAGATGCCACATTGCCTGGCCATGGTGTCCTCTGTACCGAGGCTCTCGTGGGGCAGAGAACTAGGGAAGAATACAAACGACACTCCCAACACTCCCTGGTGGAAAGCAGCTTGGATTCCAAGATTTAAGAACGAAGCTGAGCCAGGCCCCTGCTGGATAAACCACGAGAGACTGTCTGTACAGGCACTGAGACACCAGACCTGGGGCATGCTCCTCTGTCCATGAACCTCACTTGCAAACACACAGGCATGCACAATATCAATTTCAAGAGGGCAAGCCTGGCAGCCCCAGTGCAGGCCTAAATATGAAACAACAGTAGGGTCCCTCTGGCACAGAGAAACACCCAGACAACCCGGAAGGTGACCACAACTCCCTTGTTTCACAGTCCCCTGGCCCCTCTAGTCCAGCATATCTCTCTCTCTCTCTCTCTCTCTCTCTCTCTCTCTCTCTCTCTCTCTCTCTCTCTCTCTCCCTCTCTCTCTCTCTCTCCTTTGCTTCAGCTATAGTTTCCCTGGATCCTGTCACTCTGAGGAGGGGGACCACTGCCCACGGCATCGTACCCACCCTGGACACAGGATTTGCTGTCCTTTCCCCCTCTGGGAACCTGTCCTTTGTGTTCTTGCCTGCTGTCCCACCCCTCACACCTTGCTCCCACCCAGACTTGAAAACCAGCTACAGGCCTCCTTCTGACTGACTCTTCCTTCGTGGAAACAACCTCCCTCTCCTTCTGGAGCCCCAGATGAGTGTTTCAAGGACAGTTTGAGGGCTGGAGAGATAGTTCCTTAGTAAAAGGCACTTGCTGCTCTTGCAGAGGACCCATGCCAGGCTCTACTGCGTGCTTTCCCAGTGTTCAGTAGAATTTGATGAGGCTGCCAGTCTGTACTGAATAGACTGAGTAGCTACGCTAGGTGCAACAATCAGAGCTGTAAGTCTGACCTTCAAAGAGACAGAGAGCAACCAGAACACCAGGGGTCTCTGTTTCATCCCTCACAGAAAAATTATCCAGGGGATAAGCTGATAGTAGGCAATCCACTCTCAGTGTGCTGCTGTCCCTGGTGCTGGTTTCTTGTGATAGTAACAGCACATAAACTAATATGCAAGAGCTCTTTATTAGGTCTTTATTAGGATAATTGCTCAAGCTACATGGGAGATGAAGCTCCAACCAAGAACATGTAGGTCTGGTAGTCCTTCAGAGAAAAAGGGGTTGCTTTTATAGGGAAGGTTACCTGCATTGGTTCCCATCCAGATCCTCCATACAAAACAGGTGTTAAAGTTTGAGGACAGTGTCCTGCCCTGGCTGGCTGGAGTCTGACCTGGTCAGCTCTGTTGACTGGGGCAAGGAAGGTGTTCAAGAAGCTGACTTTAGCCTGCATCCGTGAGAATAGAATGTATTTACAGCTCCTGTGTTTGTAACTCCAGGGCTGGGTAAACTCTGCATCTTCATTTGTGTCCTTGTTTGGCTTTTCTATAAAAGCAAACAGTAGGGATGTTCTTTGCAGGGCCCCTTACTTGATTTGATCTTGTCATCCTTTTTTAGACTATCTGCAACTATCCCAAAGCTGCCTCATGAAAACCCTGCTGTTCAGTCATGCCCAGTTTAGCCCTTCTCTACTTCCAGATAAGATGTCATCAAACTCAAGAATCACAAATGTCCTAGTGTTCTTTATGTCGCTGTGAGAAATAAAACACCCTGACAAAAAGCCACTTACAGCAAGAAAGAGTTTATTCAGTTCATAATTCAAGCTTATATAATTTGAGTTCATTGTTGAGAAGAAAAGTCAAGGCAGGGACTCAAACAGCTAATTCCATCACATCCACATTCAAGAACAGGTAGCAACTAAATGCACTCCTGCTGCCTGCTTTCTCACTCATCTGCCTTTCTACCCACGCAGTTCAGGCCCAGCCTAGGGAATGGTGCCACCCATAGTGGTCTGAGTCGATGAACAAGATAACCCCCACAGACAGACCCACAGTTCCTAAGTGCTATACTACATGAATGCATGCAGGGTTTCTGACGGAGCCTCTCGGGATTCCTTTGTGTGAAGAAGGAACTGCTTCTGTAATAACTTCTAAGGTCTCCTGACAGGCTTCAAATTAGAAAGTTCTCTCTGTTCTTTAATCTCCTGGTTGTGCGTGTTGTATTTGTGCTCACTAAGTAGGGAATCGTTGTTTGCACCTTCTATATATCAGTTTACCCAGTGATCAAAGACTAAGATCACTCTTCTTGCAGTTGCCCTGGTCATTGGCAACCAACTCCACCTGGAACTAAGCTTTAAATGTGATCAGGCACAGTCTTCCACTTGAGAACTTCATACATGTTTATTTGTCAAAGGGCCAGAAAGTCTTCCTTTGAGGACCAGTGTCCAGCTTCAGTTAGAACACTGATAATCTCCATATTTGAAAATCTCTCCTCAGACCCTATCCTAATTATTAGCTAGTATCTGAATGGTGGTTAGATGGTAAGTTCTGTCTTACTTGAATGCAAATGACAGGGACAGGGACTAAGAAGATGGAAGAATGGGAAGTAGTGAAAGTCAATAACATGTAAAATTATTATTCCATAACAATAATAATACAGGAATAATAATAAGAAGAAAGAACTCTTACCCTGAAGAGGAAGAGGATATGGTGTCAACTGGAACTAGACCTAAGTCACTGATTCCTTGGAGGCAATTTAATCGATACCAACTACTGAAGTGAAACTTATATTTGAAAAATAGCTGCAGAGGTCCATCTGGGGTGTGTGTCGGTTCCTGAGTTCAAATCTTAGTACACTAGACTATGTTTTCCTCCATCTGAGGTGTGTGTCGGTTCCTGAGTTCAAATCTTAGTATACTAGACTATTCCTTTCTCCATCCTCTCCCAGATCCAGAAAGAGAGACAATGGCATTCTTCAAACAATAACTGGTGAGCAAGCCACAAGGTGCATGTTCATAGGGCAGGCATCCTACTGAGTCTGTTGGGCCATTTTTTAGTAACATCCATGTGCTCACCTTGAGCAAAATGCAATTCACAGCTTCTTCCTGCCTCTCTCCTTTCCTTGCCTCTTTGATATTCTGCAGTCAAGATGCTAAAGGCACACATGGTAATGTCTGTCACCCACATTATAGTTTCTTCTATATGCATACTCATATCTGGAATGCACACACCCTGTCTTCCTAGGAAGGTACCCATATAGCCAGAGGTGAATCTTCCAATCATGCTTGTCAGAAGCACAGGGTTTGAGGTATGGAAATGATATAAATATGATAATATGAAAATATGCTTTTCATCATATTGTCTTGGACTCCTATTCAAGTATATCCTCAAAAGCTGGGAGAAGAAATTATTTGCCTCAACCAGAGACCAACTATCAGTCCTGAGACAACAGCAAAGATTTATGATAACAATTTTTCTTCCCGATGTCTCTGATGGGAGTGCTGAAGCTATGTGAGATCAAGGGGAAGTGGGTAACTAAGTCAGTAGCCAAGAAAGAAGCCAACATGTTGCTTTGTGACTTAAAGCAAATGCTCTGATGAGATAACTAGATTCCCAGAGCCCTCTTCAGTGGAAGCCTCACTCCACGGTTTTCAATGCAATTCTGTGGATGTGTACAAAGCACCCACTGTGTGCCGGGCACCGAGCTAGGCCCTGAAGAGGGGACAGAAGGATGGGAACTGTGACACAGCATGGATTGGATTGCCAACTTGGTGGACTCCACAATCACAGTGGAACCAAAGTCAGCATGCGGCATGTTGTGTAGCAGCCCTAGCAAATAGGACCAGTCAGATGACAAGCAACACATCTACCCATGAAGATGGAATCAAGGCACACAAGCCTGACTACTAAGTAGAACCAGAGCCCAGCAAAGTCAGTTGCAAATTATTAACAGTTGCAGGAAGTGGAAGAGAGCCATTCCCGCAGAAGAGATGATGCAGGACCCCCATGATGGAAAGCTGAAACCCTACCAAGCAATAGGGAGTGCATTCAGATGCACATTCAAGGCTATTAGCTCACACTGTGGGCAGGAGCCCATTCAATAAGCATCACTGTGACCTCTTAGATAGATCTCAGAGCTACAGACCTGACCCAAAAGCCTGACCCTTCACCACCAGGAATGAAGAGTCAGATTTTATCTCCTGATTCCAGAAAGCCAGGCCTCAATACTTCAAGTTGCTGTTGTTAGACCATGTATTTGGAGATTTTTTTCCCTTTTTTTGTGCATGTTATGGATTACCATGCAATGTTGTGATGTTTTTATATGGATTTTTAGTTGTATAAGAAAAGGAACAACGTTGGCCATTTCAGATTATAATGATGCAAAACTTACCACTCAAATGCTTGGCCTTTACTCCAAAAGCTACTTCACCAGTCAACAAATATGCACTAGTGCATGTTACAAGGGCTTTCCTCTGCTTTTTTCTTAGCAGTAAGACTACCCCAGGTTCGCCCACTCTACCATCTTCATATACTGCCAAGTATTGGAACAAAAAGAGTTCTTTCTTGTGCAGAGAATAAAACTGATACCTGAGAAGTCTCTATCTGCTCAGAATCACTTTCTCTCCAGGCTTTCTTTCAATTGTCAAGAAATGTACTTTTTTTTTTTGAGATATGGATTTTGAGACACAAGGCTTGTTAAGCACCTAATGCAGGGGAGATCAGTGAATAACTGTGGGAAGCAGAACAATGAAGGAGAATAAACCAGTGAAAGATGGATTTCAGATAAAACCTTCCAATGGTAGTTTAGACCAGTAGCATCCACTGAGGTGGGTGTGTCCCCGGAGGACATTTGGCAATGGCTGGAGACATTTGTGATCATGATGGCTCAAGCAAGGTGTGCTATTCGTAAATGGGAGACAGAGGACAGGGCTGCAGACACAATCCATAGCCACCTCCATCCCGAGCCACCATCTGTCAATGAAGACTTAACAGGCCAAGATGTCAGAAGTTGAGACATTCTGACCTATAGTAGTAATAGAAAAAAATAAAAGGAATCCATGGCTAAGACCTGTAGTTTCCGAACTTAAAAGGCTGAGAGGCAGGAATGCTTCCTCAAGTTTGGGGCCAGCCTAGACAATATAGTGAGTTGGGAGAGGAGGGGGATGGATGGGCGATATATTAGTGTCTTCTCTCTTTCTGTATTAAAGCACCAGAAACAGAAGCAACTTAAGGAAGAAACAGTTTATTTTGGTCGATGGTTCCAGAGGAGGAGTTGTCCATAAGGATAGTTGAGGCATGGCAGCAGAGGCCTGACCAAGAAGCTGAGAGATGCTGGGCGGTGGTGGCGCACACCTTTAATCCCAGCACTCGGGAGGCAGAGGCAGGCGGATCTCTGTGAGTTCGAGACCAGCCTGGTCTACAAGAGCTAGTTCCAGGACAGGCTCCAAAAAACCACAGAGAAACCCTGTCTCGAAAAACAAAAACAAAAAAAACAAAAAACAAAAAAAAAAAAAAAAAAAGAAGCTGAGAGATCACATTTCCATACACAACAATCCTGTCTACTACCAGGCCCCAGGCAGGGCTGTCTGTCCCATACATGTCAACTTCTAAGGAAAATGGCATCCCCAAAGTGTACTGTTGCACTCCCTGTCCTTATGGTAGAAAAGACAATGAAGTGCACAGTATATAAAATACACACACCCGTACATGAGCGCACACAAGTACCTCACACTTCCATGTGAACTGCAATGACGCCCTCCTTGAAGAGGCAAGCTGCTGACTAGGATAGATGGATCAGCTAGGCAGGACAGAGATAAGATGGCTTCTGATAAGGAAGGCCAGGACAGCCCCATCACTGACTCCATGAAAGATGTTAAACTTGGCTTTTCCAGACAGAGCAGCAAATTAAACACTTTTTTTTCTAGACACAGAATAGAGAAAGTTCACATAAAAGCCTCATTCCTAGCCCTAACTAAAAAAATAAAAATATTATATTGTCCTGTGACTTTTGTCTATAAATGTCAAACAGGTCTCACTGACTTGGGTCCTAGCTGAGGGCTCAGCAGAGTGGCACCAGAAAATAACGGAGCTGTCTGCTCCAGTGTCCCCAGGCAATTATGCAAACCAGACACTCGTAACTACTTAGCCTCTCCCCCTACCCTGGGACGTTCTACAACCTGTACAAACCTGAGCCATCTGGAGAATAGAGGTCCCGCCCCTCCTTTCCGCAGGCCCCAACACATCCCAAGGAGCTATCGTGTGGCATCAGCTGGCATGGTAAACTGACATGTCTCTGGCTTTCACAGGGTCTGAAGGGATTCAGGATGACAGATGTAGCCACATGATCTATGACAGATATGGCTTCGGAAAATGTCGGTGTTAATATTTAATATGATTTGAATAACTGCCCTGTTTGTCTCACTTAGCATGGCAGGCACCAGTGGGCCCTTGCATGTCTCCCTGGGTGTTTGGCAGAATGAAGCTTATAGAACGTGCTCAATCAACAAGATATTCAATAATGCAGACACAGGATTCAGATCTGCTTTGAGAAATTACATTCAACTTGTTATACATTGCTCAGGGAGACCCCAGAACGCTGGGTACACAGAATGCACTTTGTGTGAGAGAGTATCAAGAATGACAGAAATACACCTGCGAGGTTTAGAGCTTGTGCTAATAGCAGCAAATAAGAGATAATAAAACAGTTAAGACTGTCATAAAGAGCACTGTTAAACTATGACGCTCACATCCCAGTCTAGGCCTCAAGGACAGGAGTAAGGAGCCCTTCTTCTTCCAGGGCTGCCACCTCCTTCCTCACTGTCCTCTCCGGTCACCCCCACTGGGCAGAACCCAGAGCCTATAGCTGATCTCTGTAATTTACATATTTCTCAGGGAATCCTTCCAGAGGCCCGCATGAACTGTGTGCTCTGTCCACAGGTCATATCAAGCAGTTCTTTAGAAAGGCAATTGCCCATATTATTGTCCTAATATTCCCAAAAAGCGTTTAGCCCAGAGATGTGAAGGAAGAGGTCCTCTGTAGCAGTTTAAGGCAACTGAACACAAGGAAAAGTGAGTCAGATCTTTATCCTTGGTTGAACACCTGTCCTAAGTACCTCAGAGGCCCCAGTCACGAGGAAGTTAATGGCAGAACCTGTGAGAATCGTCCTCCCACCTTGGAAAGGCACAAACACCAGAAGATGGCACTGGGCTCTGTGAGTATTTTCCCCATCTGGGGGCTACCACTCAGGTCATCCAAGTGCCTGAGGGCCAGTGCCACCCCAGGTGCTGACCCCTGGGTTCCTCTTTCGTCTCGACTGTGGCCATGCCCTGGGTGTAGCAAATCTCATTCTCTGATCCCTCCTCTTATGGCTTGAATGTGAAATGTGTCCCTCATAGGCTCATGTGTTTGGACAACCGTTCCAGCTGGAAGAGCAATTTGGAAAAGCTTTGGGACATGAGTAAGTCCAGGACTTAGAAGGCTTTGCCCATCTCTGGTTCTGAACTGGCTCTCTATGTTCTGGTCCACTGTGATCTGAGGGCCACCTATGCTATCTGCTCAGAGTGGTTTCTGCCACCACACCTCTCCTAGGAGCGAAGACTGTGATTCTCTAAAACCATGAGTCTAAACAAAACCTTAATCTTTAAGTTGTTTCTGTCAGGCATTTTGTCAGAGAGAGAGAGAGAGATCACTAACACATCTTCCTTTTATGTCATTTCAGGATTTTACATAAAGCAATGTTCTGATAAAATTGAGAACACACCCCAGGATATAATACCACCTAGACTGACCAAAAGGGTCCATTTGAAATACCTTGCCTGAGTGTATCACTTCAATCAGTCCAACAGTCATATTTTGAGTATTTCCTTTGTTGCTAACATTTTCCAGACTAAAGCAGGCAGACAGTGTGCCTCTCTGGGTGTTTGTCAAAATGAAGCTTGGAGAAAATGCTCAACCAGCAAGATGTTCAATAATGCCCAAAGAGATCCAGACGCTGGTGATGGACCGAAAGAGTCCTGTCCCCACCGGGACTCATGCTGTTGGAAGGGAGACTGAAAGGACTGTGCCACAGGAGCTAGGGGCACGCAACACCTACCAACAACTCTGTGCATGCCTGGGATGCAGCACCAGCTCTCACCCATTACTGCCTAAGCCATAATGGAAGCCTTCTTTGTGGCACATTCTTCTGAAACTCAGTCCCTTGCTGACAGCAGCAATTCCTTTGCTATAACTGGGTGTCTCTCCACCCTCATTCTCCAGAGCAACAGAACCAACAGATACACAAAAAGACGTCCACTAGGAGGCTCACAGAACTGGAAGCTGAGAGGTTTCATAGCATATGGTTTGCAGACTGAGGCCCAGTAAATACAAACTGAGACCAGAAACCTGTGGATAAGGCCCATTCCACGTCTGAAGACCTGATAAGCAGCAGTGCTGGTGTCTGAGGTAGACAGTGGTATCGGCAGCGCAGTTTCACCGTCCCTCACAGTTCTGCTCTGTCCTGGGCCCCCACCATGGTTGTCATCATGCTGCTTACTGATTCAAACATTGTAGAAACAGCCCCACAGACATAGCCAGAAAGGTTCCTTAGCTAGCCATGTGAGCATCCCTTATTCCAATTAAGTTGATACCCAAAATTAACGTCATAGTCTCTGTTTGTAATGGAAGGTAAGATATTCTCTCACTGATACACATGTCTATCTGTTTAACATTTTGTTTTAAATATCTTAGTATATGACGTTCCTCAAAGAACTCGTAACTTGCAGGTTGTGCTGTCACTGAAGTAAATTTGAAAATTACTGAGAAAGAACCAGACATAGTAAATGGCACATGCCTTTAATCTCAGCACTCAGGAGACAGAAGCAGGCAGATCTCTGACTTTGAGGCCAGCCTGGTTTAAATAAAGAGTTCCAGCCTAGTCAGAGATATACAGTGACTGCCACACCAACTCCAGTGTCGTCTGTGTGACATGACATATGTCATTATACCGGACAGGAGTTATGTGTCCCATGGGACTAGGCTTCCTGGAGGTCAATGGCCCGGTATTGGCCACCGTTGAGGCATAGACAGGTTTCTCGATTAGCTGGCTATGAGGGATATGAGCTTTGCACAATTTCTTTCATAATAATGATAGTCTTTATATATACAAGACAAGGATCATTCTCTTCAGGAACAGCTCTGGGATAGGGAATCACAGTATGGGAATGTAGAAGACTACAGCAGAACCCTTGTCATACACGGGATGTATGATGAGCAAGGGAATAGATGGGTTAATGTTGATGGACAAAGACTGTTATATTATACTTTGAACTTTATAAATAGGCTTGCTAGATCCCAACCCCCATAGTGTCTGCTGCATAAGAAGGTACTAAAAAGTATAGTTCAACAGGTGCAGAGAACTGATTAGGCATATTTGATCACTAGATGAAATAAAGGGTTAGGAAGAGGAAGGGCCATGATAGCGATAATGAGACAGAAACTTTCTATTCATAAGATGAAACCACTTGCCTGAGGTTTACATTCCCAAGGACAAGATTTCCTCTTCTAAGGATGCTTTATGTCTAACACCTGTTCCTGATAATATGCTTTTCTTAAATATCGCTGATGTGACTAAAAGAAGCTTTCATACTGTGCCAACCAATGACACATGACCTTCTGATTTGTTCTTTGTTTGAATACTATATAATGAAAACATGAATTCAGTAAAATCGCAGCAGATTCCAACCACTCTCTTGTGTGTTGTGTCTATCTGTCATTCGCCGAACTTGTGCCTTCCTTTTACCAGGACCCTGCTTCTCCCACGGTCTGAGTGGCTCCCCTGAGCCGGATCGTGGCAGTGACACCCTGTTTCAAAACAAAGAAAAATATAGAAGAGAATTCCTGGGCAAACATTTTCTTTCGTAGGCCTCCTTTAGGGAAAGAGTACACTGGGTGCCCTCAGACTCCCACTCTACCTGTCCTATGAGAGCTGAGGACAGAATCCACAGCATGCAGCCGCTCAAAACCACTACTGCACAGCTGCCGGCTGGGACAGCACTGACCTCTACCGAGAAGCAACAGCTGCAGTCTGCAAACAGGTGTGCAGGTCTCTGCCTCCCCTGAGGAACCTTGGCAAGGTAGAACACTGTCCCTTAGCAAACAAGTGCCAATTCCCTTGGACAGAGAGGCAGAACGTGTCCCCTTAGGGAATGGGTGCAGATATGGGATTTCCCTCTGTATGCTGTGATTACCATTAATGAATAAAGAACTGCTTTGAGCCTATAGCAGAGCAGGGCAGGGCAGAGCAGAGCTAGGCGGGGGGGGGGGGGGGGGGACTGGACTAAATGTTGGGAGAAAGAAGGGCGGAGTTAGAGAGAAGTCATGGAGCTGCCAGAGACAGACTCTGGGAACTTTACCTGTTAATCCACAGCCACATGTTGATATACAGATTAGTAGAAATGAGTTAAATTAATATGCGAGAGTTAGCCAATAAAAAGCTAGAGCTAATGGGCCAAGCAGTGATTTAATGAATACAGTTTCCTTGTGATTATTTCAGGGCTAAGTGGCCAGGAACCAACAAGCAGCTCCCTCCTCCAACAGGGTACCACATCCTTAGGGCAGAGATTGTAAGTGCACTCTGGTTGAATTAGACCTCAGTAAATCTGAGAGTAATCAATATTCAACCAATATTCATTGATTATGTCATCTGCTTGATTTAAAGTATATTTCAGCGAAGTGGGGTGGTCATCAAGAAAACTGATAACATATCAACATGGGTTGATAATTAGATTAATTGTAATTTTAGCTTTTCTGCAAAAGCCATCTCTTTATCCCTTTGGAAGAAGGGTTTAAAAACTAACACTTTTAAAAAATGATAACTGGGACCATCGAGGTAGCCCAATTAGTAAAATCACTTGCTGTGCAAGCCCAGGAACCTGTGCCTGATCCCTAGAACCCATGGTGAAAGGAGAGAAGAGCACCAGAAAATCGTCTTTTGACCTCTGTGTACGTGCGCGCGCACACACACACACACTATAATCATAATTTTAAATTTAAAATTAAACATAAGTCATTAATTGATGATGAATTCCCCTTCTACATTTTTCAAACCAATTTTACATCTCTATGACATGCATTTCTGTTGGGGCTCTCTTATGTTGGACTTTTCCATCTTAACGAGTCTGAGGACGCACAGGCTAACCAGAAGGCCGGTTCAGAATGAGATGAAGCGTGTGGATGCGCAGAAGTAAAATGAGAGTGCCATCTTCAGGAGACAGAAAGCCTTTCTTGACAAAGCAACACACGTGTAGGGCCAGGGCACCCAAAAGTGTTGCTGGGTCTGCAGACAAATGCCTCCTTTGATGAGAAGAGGCAGTGAGGCGAAGGGCAAGCGGGGTGGGGGGGGGGCTCTCTGTGGTGAACTGTAAACAAATCTCTAGATAACTGCAGATGTGCTGAGAAGTCAATGTTACTGAAGCCAGAGAGGATGTGACCTCATTCTTTCACTCCAGTGGCTATCAGAAAGGAACAGTTTTAAAGAAAATTCAGAGCCCTGTGCATCATGCAGGAGCAGCCCCTTTCCTGGCCCTCCTCTGGTCTGTTCAAGCTAGCCAAAGTCTCACATAGTTCAGGACACTGGCTATTGGGCTAGTGGGACTTTATACTGGTGAGCCTTGGTGTTGAGCAGGGTACCATGTACACATCTGGATAGGAACCCTGGGAGACCGCCACTACATAACGCCATGCTCCAGCTCTGGTGTTCGTGTGACCCCGTCCCCCGACAAGGGCTTCTGTGTTGGAATAAGTCATATTATGGACTGTTAAGAAGATGGAAACCTGCCCTGATTATCTTATCTCCATCAGGAAGAGCCTGGGATTAGAGCAAACCTTCAGGGTGGAGCCTCACACTCAGGGGCTGCTGCAGGAGTGCTGAGTTCACAGCCAGCTTGCTCTACAAAATAAGATCCTGCCTCACAAAACCGTAACCACATCAGACCTACCAAACAAAGAACAGCATGAAATAATAATAATAACAATAATAATAAATGTTTAAAAAGTCTCACTACAAACTGAAAATTCTGAATTTGAACCTGGCTTTTCAGGCCATTAGCAAGGTCTACCTGTCAAGGTAGCAGACTAAAATACATGTTATCCAAGTTCTCTGTTTATTTTCCTCGTTTATAAATTGTAAATATTTTCACACATTTGTGCTTTTCCCTGGGCCGAGAAAATCACCAAGGGGCAGGGGTCTGATTCTTCTGGATTCAAAGGTCAGACATAATCAGAAACATAAAGCTTTATGTACAGAGATGATACCTAAGGTACATTTTCTAAAACTCTCCCAAAGCCTCATCATTGTTAACCCTCAGAGTTAAAATAGGTGTTAACTAATATTCTACCTGAAACTGGGCTCTCTCAAGAGCTTTAGGCTTAAGTGATGGAAGGGCCAAGGAGTGGGGAGTTGCAGACGAGAGTTCCGTTTGGCACGCGCTATGTTGGAGACGCCTGTAGGTAAGTGTGTAACTGACACACGCAGGCTGGTAGGCAAGGGTGGGTGGAGGAGCTCTGGCCATCCTGCTAATGGCGGTCTAGTGTGTAAAGAGTGAATTAAGGTGCACTAGCGAGGGGTGGGCACCACATGGCTGGTTCCCTCTGAAACACGCTTTCCTGCTGTGTTATTTCCTACATGTGCAAATGGTGACTCCAACACAGGGTGTGGTCTTGCTGCTTGTTGCCCCCTGAATATCACTCACGTCTGCTCTGCACTTTGCCATGACTTTATATCTGACTCCGCTAAACTATAGGGGTCTGATGGAGGAGTTAATTTCATTGGTTAAATAAAGAAACTGCCTTAGCCCTTTAATAGGACAGAAAATTAGGTAGGCGGAGTAGACAGAACAGAATTCTGGGAGAAAGAAGCCGAGTCTGTGAGTCGCCATGATTCTCCCACTCCAGACAGATGCAGGTTAAGATCTTCCCTGGTAAGCCAACTCGTGGTGCTACATAGAATATTAGAAATGGATTAGATCAATATATAAGAGCTAGCCAATAAGAGGCTGGAACTAATGGGCCAGGCAATGTTTAAAAGAATACAGTTTCCGTGTAATTATTTCAGGGCATAAGCTAGCTGGCGGCCGGGAGCTGGGGCAACAGGGAAGCAGCCTGCCGCTCCACACTACAGGGGTCCCAAGGAGTTTAGAGTGAGGTAGATTTTTCCAAAGAGAACTTGCTTTTACTTTTTTGGGTATCTCCTGAGTCTCCCTAGTCAGTGTTCCCCAGACCTTGGCACTCATACACATTAAGAACCCATAAGATGGTTGAGGCTATGATAGTGTTTATAAAATCTGGGGATCATCTCTCCCTTAAACCCAGATCTAAGATCCAGCCAAGCATGCTATTGGCCATCTTAGCTCTCTACCCCTCATCTTTTCACTGAGAATAGCGGGGATTTCCTCCAACTCCTCACCTGACTCAGAATCAATACAAGGCCTCCTGTCACTCACAGAGCCACTAAAATCCAGGCCTTCCAGTTCCCAGCACTGAGCATTGTCCTTGGTGCAGCCTCGTGGTGAGCTCAGTCCTGGTGCTCTGAATCCCTGCCTCGTCATTTAACCCCTGACTGCTTCCCAAAGCTGGACTCTTATCTACATTTTTGGCATTCTTCAGATAGAAGCCTTTCCAGAGTATATTCTATCATACTGCCAGAAGCAAAAATCTGTTAAGAAAAAAAAAATTCTAGTTAAAGCTGAAACACAGAAGGCATTTAGAAGCTGTCATTCTGATTCACAACAAAACAAAAGCTGAGCAAATTCGAATTCGGTGACGTTCCTAGACTCATGGCAGAATTAAAGTGGGGAAGCCACCACCTCAAAACAAAGCAGGCCTACCTGTTTCTTGGTCCAATCAATTTGGCAATTATAATTAAACATAACAATGACACCACACACATGCACACAAGTTTAAGTACACCAGCCGGAGGCGAAACAGCAGGCAACCTGTCCATCCAAGGAGGCACTCTTGGGAAAGCCCGAAGTTAATTGGCAAAACATAAGGACCCTAAAGGAATCTGATACATTTAGCATCTCAGGCTCCAGAGTAGTGTGGGTACTTTGGAACAACAAGGAGTAAAAATGAATCTACAATGTGGCACTGGGACATGAGGGTTTGTCAGGGCACTGATTTGATGGGTTAGCATACAGAAGTCTTTTCCAGACTAAAATTGTCCAAAATATTACTGAGGGGCACTTTGCAGAAAGTAGTGAGGCAGGCAGGAGAGATCCCTAAGTGGAAGGAGGCTAAGTGAGGGGGACTACCTGTCTAGGTGACTTCCTTCAACAGAACTCTGAACAACGGAAGTGTCTTGGGGTGTGTAACTGTCAGAGTTGTCTTAGATCTAAGGCTAGCCCATGGGGGGTGATTTCACAAGCTATGTGAAGATATACTCTATTGAGCTACAGATTTAAAGCTATAGATGTGTAAGAATTTGGTACCAATGGGTTTTTAAGCAATGACTCTAACCTGCTATGAAGAAGTAAACAGCCTACAGGCCAATATACAGAGGTCATTTTTTTTGGTTATTTATGCAATTTCTAACAATAAGTGAGTGTATCCCAGCTTCTAGTCAGATGTGAAGGTGTGAACATCCGTTTCTCCCCAAATCAACACAGTAGAATTTAATCACTAATGCTTGGTGTTAGGAGATGGAGCAGCTGGGAAGTAAGCAGGCCATGAGGGTGGAGAGTTCAGGAATGAGAAATTAGCGCCCTACAGAAGAGAAAGCTTTTTCCTTCTTCCTCTGAGGATGCACAGAAAGTGCCACTGAAGGGGAATAGACCCTCATCAGCATGGAACCCACTGGTCACGAACTGCCCAGGCTCCCAAACTGTGAGCAACAAACTTCACTTACAAATTACGAAGACTGACAAACACACCACGAGAGGAATGAAGGCGCTTTGAAGGCATCAGGAGATGGATGGACACAGCTGAGGAAAGGACTAGGGAGCCTGAGGGTTAGTGACGAGAAACTTCCCAAGCCAGCTTACAAAGAAAAGGAACGGAGAATGAAGCAGCAGTAACAGAACGAGGTGTTCAAGAGCTGTGAGACTGTTTTCACTGGTGAAAGGAAAGGAAGTGGCCAGTGTATGCTTTGACTGAATACTGGGCGCTGTGTGCTTGTGTATTTTCATATGTTTGTATGTATGTATGTATATGTGTGTATGTGTATGTATATGTGTGTATATAGACATGTGTGTATACGTAAATATGTATGTTGTGTAAGTGTAGGTGAATATATGTGTGTGTTTGCGTATATGTATGTGTGTGTGCATGTGTGAATTGTGTATATATGTGTGTGTGAGAGAATATATAAATGTCTGTGTTTGTGTGTATTGCATGAGTGTGTGTGTGTATATGTGAGTATGTGTGTGTGAGTATATGTATATACGTGTATGTGTGTGTGCATGTGTGAGTTGAATATATATGTGTGTGTGAGAGAGAATGTGTATATAAATGTCTGTGTTTGTATATTTGTGTGCATTGTATGAGTGTGTGTGTGTATGTGCGTATGTGTATATATGTGTATTTGTGTATGCATGTATGAGTTGTGTATATATGTGTGTGACAGTGTGTATATAAATGTCTGTGTTTGTGTGTATATGTATACATGTGTGAATTGTATGAGCGTGTGTCTATGTGTATGAGTATGTGTGTGTGTGAGTATGTGTATATACATGTATGGGTGTATGTGAAGGCTTCTTACAGGTCTGATACGATGTGAAAGTACAGCCCAAGCCAAACACAGGAGATGTGGGTTCCTCTCCTGCATCTTGCCTTTCCTGACTATCTCTCACATCCTACACCAGCCAGGTTTGGGGTCCTTCTGTCTTCAGAAGCCAAGACTGAAGCACTGTATTTGAAACAGATGGTAGTTTCTATCCCTGTGTCTGTTTTCTCCACAGAGACCTGAGTTCTCCAGGAGAGGGGTCAGAACTGAGTCACCTCTGTCTCCTCCTAACACAGAGGAAGCAACACGGCTGGCTCTCATTAAATGCTGAATGATTGACAGAATGAACTGCTAGCCCCCCTCTTGTAAGTGTGTGTTTGTGGGTTAAGGACAGACCCAATTCCATCACTGATCAAGGGAGAGAGAAGGGGAGAGAGAGATGGGCGGGCAAGGGAATGGGGTCATGCTAAATTGTTCAAGCTAGCCTTGAACTCACTCTTTAATCTCAGCTGGTCTTGAACTTACAGTCCAGTCCCTTATCAGCCTCCTGAGATGTTAGAATTGTAGCAGTCTATGCAGGACTTTACATGATATTTTGTCCTGAATCTAAGACAACTGGCCAAAAACCATTACTTTCATGAGGAAAAGGCTATGTGTTAGGGAAAAATAAAATCAATGCAACAAGGTTATGAAGGGCAGCAAGGTCATTAGCATGTGACAAGAGAGAAATGGGCAAGGACAGAGATGGGGTAAGGCACATCCGTGACCAGGGCAGTTGAGACCAATGAAAAGAGGGCAGCAGGAGAAAAGGCGGTTGATAACACGACACTTTGACCACAGAGTGTTACAGTGTGCGATTTTAAAACTCAGGATCTGAACTGGAAACAGTGGCTCACACCTGTGATTCCAGCACTGATGAGCTAAGAGAGAAAAATTACCTTGAGTTCAGTGCTAGCCTGGAGCACATAATGAGACCTTGTCTCAAAAACCAGTAAACAAATAAACAGATAAATAATTCCAGAATCTGGAGGCAGAAATATCCAGGTTTGGTCTTGGTTCTACTCCTTGGTAGTCTCATGATCTTGGGCTAGTTGTCTTGGTTTCCTTGACTATAAAATGGCAAAAATAATAACACCTAATTCAAAAGTAAACATAAAGTAAAAATAAATAAATTAATCAATTAACATGCGCGAGGTGTGCTAGTCCCATGTCAATCACATAGTAAGTGATAAATAAGAGCTAAATTCTTGCTAAATAAGAAGGTGAACCCAAAGAAAAACATATAGTCATTCTCCTGGATATTAACCTTCATCAGGCAATGAAAGGAGACAGAGACAGAGATCCACACTGGAACACCGGACTGAAATCCCAAGGTCCAAATCAGGAGCAGAAGGAGAGAGAGCACTAGCAAGGAACTCAGGACCGCGAGGGGTGCACCCACACACTGAAACAATGGGGATGTTCTATCGGGAACTCACCAAGGCCAGCTGGCCTGGGTCTGAAAAATCATGGGATAAAACTGGACTCGCTGAACATAGCGGACAATGAGGACTGCTGAGAAGTCAAGAACAATGGCACTGGGTTTTGATCCTACTGCATGTACTGGCTTTGTGGGAGCCTAGGCAGCTTGGATGCTCACTTTACTAGACCAGGATGGAGGTGGGAGGTCCTTGGACTTCCCACAGGGCAGGGAACCCTGACTACTCTTTGGGCTGATGAGGGAGGGGGACTTGATTGGGGGAGGGGGAGGGAAATGGGAGGCGGTGGCAGGGAGGAGGCAGAAATCTTTAATTAATTAATTAATTGATTGATTTAAAAAAGAACTAATTTTTTTTTTTTTTGGATTTTTCGAGACAGAGTTTCTCCGTAGCTTTTGGTTCCTGTCCTGAAACTAGCTCTTGTAGACCAGGCTGGTCTCGAACTCACAGAGATCCGCCTGCCTCTGCCTCCCGAGTGCTGGGATTAAAGGCGTGCGCCACCACCACCCGGCAAGAGCTAAATTCTTATCCATAACCAAGATTCAGCTCCAGGTAAGCATGGGAATTCCAAACAGACATCTGCAGCCTGCTGCACGGTGGGGAGCCGTGCAGCCTGTGATCAGCAGACCCTGTCATTTGCTGATCTGAAACTAGGCTGCACAGCTCCTGACACTGCACAGAGCCTCTTTTGCCCTCGGCAGATGTGGCTGACCCAATGGAGCAAGAGTGTGGCTCTCTACCTCTAGTGTTGTAGACAAGGCATTTAGGGGAACCGAAGTGCCCTTCAGTTGTTCTGTAGTGTGACTTGGAGATTTGAAGCAGATCTTTTTACATGGATTCCCCCTTTAAAGTCCATCTTAAATGGGCAGTCCCTACCTCATAATGCTGATGAAAAGAAATACGCTTTTCCTTATATGTGTGTTTCCCTTAGGAACACATCCAAAGTGTTTCCCAGATTCAAACAGAGGAGGCTAGAAAGCGCAGCATCCTGATCCAAAGAGATAGCATAATGACGCCACATGTGATAGAAGTGTGGTGGGAAGAGAAAAGCGCTTCGGCTAGCCGAGCCTCCTGAAGTTTCCCATCGGCTCTACCCTTGTTTTCAGGGGGTTTTCTGTTGTGTCCCATTTACATGGAACCCTGTTGTCGGAAGCGAGTTCCACGAGCATTGTGCATTTCTGGCCCTAAGCACCCGCGACGGCCCAGCTTTCCCAATTCTCACCCTCTCCAAGCAGCTCCACACATACTTGAAACTGTTCCCATGTGTCTAAAATTACTGCTTCAGAGCAGCAAATCCAAGTCACACCCAAGCAGATTCAAATCCTCTTCTCAGCCTGAGGAGTACCACCCCACGTGGTACCACATCAGGACCAACACTTGGTGCTTCGGGCTCCTTCCAGCTGAAGGGGGAACAAAAGGGGCCTAAAGGGGAGTGGCGAAGTCCCTTTTGAAGTCTCTGCCTGTCCCTTGAAGCCCTTTCTTCCTGTTGAATACATCTCATCTGTTCCATTAAGGCACCTTCTGGCTTAAAAGTAAAAGGCTGCTCCCTTTTACTGTGGCCTGAGAGTTGCCGGTCTATTGATCTGCCGGAGTATTCCGGAGTATTCCGGAGTATTCCGTGCCAGCTTTGGAAAAGAGCCAGTGAGGACACAACCCTTTCCCGGCTACAACCTGCATGCTTCCCTCCAGTCCAGACAGAGGCACTGCATGGCAATGCACCACTTCATGCTCCCCTCCCACGGACCTCGGCAAGAGCAGCAGCACCCGAATTATCATTCACTCCACTTTGCTGAGGTAGGCCTTGACTCTTTAGGGTAGAGTCAGTAGTGGGTACTGTACACAGGGTACAGTGGGGTGCTGGGTCACACCAATCTGCTTTTCTGGGTAAAAATGTATAGTAATACAGTCCCAAGCAAATACAGTGTTATGCAGACAGTTTCACTGGCGGGGGTTGGGGAGCATTTTTAAAAACCATGCAAAGAAGCATAGTCATGGGGTCATTGCTTCTTTGTTTTGTTTTTAGGATGCTCCTAACTATAGTGACTTTTTCCTTTTCATAAGGAAATATAGATAATTTATTATTTATAGATAAAGTATTGACATATTTGCATCATTAGACATCACTGAGAGTAAAAAGACAAAAATCCAAGAACTGGGTTGTACATGGGTTTATCACACATTCACAGGCAGGAGTGACATATTTAATATACTCATGTAAATATAGGGAAATGGTGAGGAGCTGAAGACAGCAACAAAACCAGGAAAACAGGCAACGAAGCAGGAATGACCAGTCTGGAAAGTATGAACAACACTCATACAAAATAAGGATTTCAGACACTGAAGAGAGGCACAATGCTTAAGACTACATGTTCTCACAGAGGACCCTGATTCAATTCCCAGCGCCCACATGGCGGCTCTTCTTAACTCCAGTTCCAGGGGATACAACACCCTCTTCTGACTTCTGCAGCCGCCCCCAGACACACACACACATAGTGCGCAGAAATACATGCAGGAAGAAAACACTCAGGCATGTAAAATCAAATCAATCAGCCCGCAGGAATGATAGCTGACAGGAGCGTGTGGGAAAGTGTGAGGCCCCATTTCCTACGCGTCCTAAGGCTCTTAAGACTAGGAGTTCTCTTACAGAGCCTGCCCATGGTTGGCGTCTGCCAGACACTAATTGTGTTCCATTCAGTTGTATCATTAGAGGCAAATACCACCTAGAAATTTGTTCTTTATCGTAGCAAATTGTCCAACAACCTATGTCGAAGTGTGAATAGGCTTCCTGTTCAAGACTTTATTTTAGTGGAAAGATTTCCTTTCTTCTTACCAGGCTGGTAGATTTCTGTTTTTAAATAAAGAGGAACAGTGTGAAATTTCTCTCCCAACATAGACAGGACAGGACAAAACAATTTCAGCATTTTGCCACTAGATGGCAGATTACTACAGTTTGAGGAACAAATAGAGACCCAAAAGAAAAAAAAATTACCACCCCCAAGACCATTTTAAAAAATGTGTTCAAAATCAAATACTAGCTCCAGATTAATCAAGAAAGTGTCTGCAACATGACTCCTAAGGGGGAAAATGATCAGATAAAAACCCTACTTATTTCCTACTCCTGTCTCCTAGAGATCAATAAAAAGTAGGACCCAAGGAGAAACAAATGTTCTCTCCGTGCTTTTGGCTAAGCCTCTCCCGGGAGAAAGCATGCTGTACAACATCCCCAGCTTGTACTGACTTCCTCCTGTGTTCCAGACGCTCCAGAGCTCATCCTTGACTCACACTCCTGCCACTAGATGGCTGTTGGGTAACCAGAACGGTGCTGCGGGAAGGAGACCTCAGCTTGGATCCTGCCTCTGCCTTTGTCCAGCAGCACACACCTCTGACCTCAGGGTCTCTGTCCTTGTAATCCAAGCTATTAAAATGGGGCATGGGGCATGGGGCAGGAGGTAGCTGGAGATGCGGCGCAGCAGTTATGAACTCTGGTTGCCCTTCCAGAGGAAACTGGTTTGATTCCCAGCACAGACATTGTAGTTCATAGCCATCTGTGATTCCAGTCCCAGAGGGTCCAACACCCTCATCTGACCCCCACAGACACCCAGCACAGATGTGGTGCACAGACACATGATGTAGGAGGGTCATCTGTCTATGTGTTACTTTCATTGGTTAATAAAGAAACTGCCTTGGCCTTTGATAGGACAGAAAATTAGGTAGGCGGAGTAGACAGAACAGAATGCTGGGAGAAAGAAGTGGATTCAGGCAGATGATATAGCTCTCCTCTCCAAGATGGACACAGGTTAAGATCCTTCCCGGTAAGCCACTACCTCATGGTGCTACACAGATTATTAGAAATGGGTTAATCAAGATGTTAGAATTAGCCAGTAAGAGGCTACAGACAACGGGTCAGGCAGTGTTTAAAAGAATACAATTTGTGTGTTGTTATTTCCAGGACTAAGCTAGCTGTGTGAGAGCTGGGTGGCAGGAACGCAGCCCGCTGCTCCATTCTACACCATAAGATTTTCTTTAGTAATTAAAAATGTGTGTGATAACTGTGAGACAGTAAAGTGTTAATTAACCTGATAGTAATAATTATTTCATGATGTCTATGTTATCATGTTGTACATTTAAATATATTTAATTTGTCAGTTATTCTTCAAGAAAGCTGAAAATCAATAAAATGTAAGTACATAATATTTATATCATGCTTGGCATGGTTATTGTATTGATTAAATATAAGTTTAATATAAGAGTTGGTATCAAACCACAGCCTGGTAAGTATTCATAACTATATAGTTTGGGCAGGTCATTTAGCACCTTTGTGTTCAGATTTAATTTAAAAAATGTTTGGCTATGATTCCAGAGGGCTTCAGTCCATAATAGCAGGGAATACAGGGACACCAGCAGGAACAGAATCCTGGCTAATTACATCTTTACCTCACACAGGAAGCAGAGGAAGTGAGCAAGAGGTGACTGAAGCATTATACCCTCAAAGTCGGCTCCCAGTGACCCACTTCCTTTAGAAAGGAGGCATGTACTAAGGCTTCCCTAATCTCCTGTGCTGGGTTAATGAGAATGGCCCCACGGGGGTCCCCAGTTGGTGAAATTGTTGGGAAGGATTAGGAGGTCTTATTAGAGAAGGTGTCTTACTGGGGGCAAGAGGTAGGATTTGAGGTTTCAAAATCTCATGTCTCCCCTCCCTCTCCCTTCTTCTCTTTCCTTCTCCCTCTCTCCCTCCCTCCCTCCCCCCACAACTTATAAATCAGATGTAAGACTTCTGCACGTTGGTTTCCTAGCCACCCAGACCTGAACAATCACACAAAAACTTTATTAAACACTGTTGACCAATGACTCAGGCATATTTCTAACTAGCTCTTACATCTTAAATTAACCCATTTCTATTAATCTATGTATCACCATGAGGCTGTGGCCTACTGGTAAGACTCCAGCATATTTCCCCTTTGGCAGCTACATGGCGTCTCCTTGGCTCTGCCTTCTTTCTCCCGGCATTCAGTTTAGCTTTCCTGCCTACCTATATTCTGTCCTGCCATAAGGCAAAACAGCTCCTTTATGAACCAATATTAGTAAAATATATTCACAGCATACAGAGGGGAATTCCACATCAGACTCAGCTACTGTTCCATACCTGCTGTGTGCTGCCATGCTCCCTGCCATGATGTTCATGAGCCAACCCTCTAAAATTGCAAGCCCCCACTTAAATGCTTTCTTTATAAGTTTCCTTGATTATGGTGTCTCTTCATAGCAATAGCACAGTAACTAAGATACTTCTCTAAACAGCGTCACCACCTGGGGACCAAGTGTTAAAGCAAATGGGCCTGTGGAGAACATTTCTCATTCAAAGTACCATAAAACCCCAAAACTTTCTGAAATAGAGGTGAACCTGGGCTACCTTCATTTGCTAACCCAGACCTTATACCATTCTGCATAAGTAAGCCCTTGAGGTCAAAGGCCTGGGACCTCCACCTCTGCTTTTTACAGCTTGCCTGTGTGATCCCTTATGTCCGTTTGCCTACCCCCATGCAGCCTGTGGACTAGTGTGTGTGTGTGTGTGTGTGTGTGTGTGTGTGTGTGTGTGTGTAAGGGTGTGTGTGTGTGTGAGGCTGTGTGTGTGTGTGTCTGTCTGTCTGTCTGTCTGTGAGGGTATGTGTGTGTATGTGTGTGAGGGTGTGTGTGATCAGATGCCTGCCTAGCAGCCTGAGTGCTGGGGAATAAAGGATGACTTACCTATCTACAGCTCTTCACAGTCTCTTCAACCTCCCAGCCTCCCATGACTTTCTTTCCTTTCTGTCATAGGAGTTTGGACCTCACACTCTTGCAAGCATCTTTCTCTGCAATCTGATTTTACATTTGACGTTGTATCTGACTTTGGTAAGTAAACTTTATCAAAACAAAAGAATTTACTCTGAAGCCAGGAAGGCTGAGTCTGACCTTGGTTTCTGTTTTTAATCATGAGTTGACGTGGAACTTTTTCAAACCTTTGGAAATAACTGGCTGTTCACATGCAGTTGTGGGATTTAGTGGATTCTGTCTGCCCTTCACTGCACACACACCTGATACCATCTTTAGCAGCTACAGCACACATGGCGACCAGGAGCCTGGCACTGGCACAAGTCTATCCATGTCATGCAAAGTTCACCGATTTTACCAGCTTTCATTTGATTGTGGGTTTAGTTTCTGCAGTTTTATCACATGTGTAGATCTGTGTAACCATTGCCCCAGTCAGGGTACAGAACATTCCAATAAATCCTTTTATAGCCATGGTCACATGCCTCCTGGCCCACAACCTCTGAGAATCATGAGGATCATTACAGTCTTTTCAAGGTTTATCAATGGAAGCCCAGAATATGGACCTACTGGGACTGGCTGAATTTTATTCGGAATGATTCTCTTGAGATCCATCTAAACTGTTGTGTATATCACTATCTTACTCATTTTTATTACTAAGTAGTATTCCATGCCATGGCTGTATCATAAGTGTGTTTAGCTATACATACAATAAGAGATATATGTGTTGTTTCCGGTTTAGAACAAGTATAGTTAAAGTTTACTTTAAAAATTCACATAAAGCTGTGTGTGTGTGTGTGTGTGTGTGTGTGTGTGTGTGTGTTGAATAAGTTTCATTTATCTCGGAAAAAAAAGACCAAGAGCGCAATTACTCGTGACTATATGGTAAACACATGTGTAGTTTTATAGGGAGTTGACTATGTTTTCCAGAGTAGCTGTGACATTTATGTTCCGCCAAGGAATGTGTGAGAGAGTCCCTTTATTCATGTCCTTACCACCATGTTTGTCTGCTTGGTTGGTTGGTAGTTGGTTGGGGTGTCTGTTGTTACTGTTTGGGCTGTTACAGTGAGTGTATAGTAAAGTCTCTTTCTAGTTGACATCATGCTATTGGTTGGTGATACCAAACACCTTCTCCAGGCTTTTATTGTCATATGTATCTATTTCAGTGAAACATCTGTGTTTGCTCTTTGCCCATTTCGCCTTATTATTACTTATAATACTGAATACATGATAAGTACTACATAAATGCAGTAATGAGAAAATTGACAAGAAAAACGTGTGTGCATGTTCAGTTCAGATAGCATCTCTCCTGCTCCTCTCCTCCTCCATCTCCTCACCCCTTCTTTCTGCCCTGGTCATTTCCCTTTCCCCTCTCAGCTCATGTGTTCTGTTGCCCCCCTGAACCCTCTCCCTTAAAGTCTTCTCCTTCTGCTCCAGCCTTCTGCTTTCACCCATTTTCTAATTTGTTTTCGTTTTCACAGTTGAGTTGTGAGAATGAGCCCACAGTGCCTAAAACATTCATCACTTGGCCTTGAACAACAACAAAAATGCCAACTTACGGTTTACAACATTGTTACGGACTTAAGGCCAGGATTGGGTGCTGCTGTCTTTGCTGCTCCCATTCAACTTAACTCCCCTATTTGCATGAGTGAATTTCTTTTCTCAGAATGGCCACCAGGGTCTTCTCAACCTTGTTCTCCAACAATTGCAAGATGTAATACTACAAATTGCCCTCCTTCCCCAAATTCACCCCATGATTTCCTTTAAAGCTAGTGCTAGAATATTTTCCTGGGTACTGCAGCAATAGCTCAGTGGGTAAATCACTTGCCTAGCAAGCATGGGGACCTAAGTTTGAATCACCATGTGACTGAGTTCATCCATCTTGTATTCTTGCTGAGGCTCTTCCAGATTTAACTAGAATCTGGTTTCCTTAATGGAGAATCCCATGGAAAACAACCTAACTCTATGCCAGGAACCAAAGGTCAGGATGTCCTAGCTAATTTATCTTAGCTTTTGTTAAAACTGCTTGTTTGTGCAGGAACCCCCTCCAGCTAACCCGCTTATCTTAGCTGTCAGTTTGTACAGAACCCCCTCCAACTCACCACTTATCTTAGCTTCTGTTAAAACTGTTTGTTTCAAACTGTTTGCTTTTGCAAAGTCCACTGTGACTGCTGGGTAGGGTGGGGGATGCCAGGACCTGGTTTCTCGTGTTCTGAACATTCAGGGCCATACCTAGGTTCCCCTCTCACCCTACCCACCCGCACTTGAGTGTTGTCACAGCTGGCTTGAATAAAGACTTTGAATTGGCTGTATACTGTGTCTAAATGGTCATTTCTGGTGCGCTACAGAACTCACAGAAAACCAGGGCAATAATATGTACCTCTCTCTAATCCCAGTGTTCCTCCTGGGACATAGAAGGCGGAGACCAGAGAATTTCCAGAAGCTCATAGGCCATATAACCTGCTCTACACAGTGTAGGAAGAATAAGAAACCATGTCTCAGATGAGGTAGAAGATGAGGACTGACACCAACGTTGTCCTCTGATTTCCACATGTGCATCACAACACACATCATGTAACCACACTCACACACAAGCATCATACGCACACACATAAATACATACATAAATTAATAAATAAATAAATTTTATTGTCCAAAGGATGGTCCGGGAGAATTGTCTAAATTCTGTCAATTATGTTTTAGATAAATGCTGATTGGCCAGTAGACAGGCAGGAATTATAGGCAGGACAACCAGACAGGAAGTAGAGACAGGGCAAGGAGAACAGGAGAATTCAGGGAAGGAGGAAGCCCATTCCTCTGCAGTCCTGCCCAGAAGGAAGATGTGACCTGCACCGCTGAAAAAGGTAATGAGCCATGTGACTAACATAGATAAGAATAATGGGTTGATATAAGTTATAAGAGCTAATATGAAGCCTGAGCTAATGGGCCAATCAGTTTATAACTTATGGAGACCTCTGTGTGATTTTCTTTGGGGCTTACTGGCTGTGGGAACTAGGCGGGACAGAAACCCCAACAAGCAGGCCCTCATGTTACAAAAGTACAAGGATGATACATTTTTAGTCACTGCATATGATTGTTGATCACTTCAAGAATTATTCCTTTTCTCCCTCATATATCAGGAATAAATAGTACCAAACAATCTCAGTCCCTAACCATACAGAATTTTTAGATGAGTGAGAAACAACATACACAGAAACCAACAGCCACAGTGGAGTGTGAAACCAAAGAGACCTCCAGAAAGATATGCAGTGGAACAGATGATGATGTTTAAACCAAAACCGGAAAGATAACCAGAGCTGACCTGAGAGTAAGGGGTGGAGTCAGCAACAAAGAAGCTTTTCCAGGCACAGGAGGTGGGTCCGACAGGCTATAGGAACCACCTATAGAGTGAGAGAAGCTGACTCCCTTGCTGTTCATCTCTCTTGCCTCAGGAAGAACCATAAAATGACAGAGCAACTTATGGGCTGTACAGCTTCACCAGTTGGTGCATTCATTCCACTTATTTAAAATGGATAGCACACTCAAAGTTATTCCAGGTAGAGATTCAGAGACAAGCAACCCAAGGTGCACCTGTTCTACTTCGCTATGACAAAAGGAGATGCACCCAGAAAGGGACCATTCATAGAAGAAAGTACCTGACAAACAGGTTAGTTGGTGCTGTGGAGCAATATTGAGAAAAGGTACCAAGCCATGTGGTTAAACATAGATAAAAAATATAGGTTAATTTAAGTATAAGAGTTAGCTAATAACAAGCGTGAGCTATAGGCCAAACATTTATAATTCATATTCAGCCTCTGAGCCGGTTATTAGGGACTAGGTGGTCAAGACAGGGAAATGACTGTTTACATATGGCTTCCACATGTGGCCAAAATTTCCACATAAACTCTGACAAAGCTTTTAAAAATATTCTAGACACACAAGAATGGAGTCAACAGGACTTCGCAGTAGCTTCCTTTCTCCAGTGGATTTTGTTTGCAGACAGTGAGGAGAGGCACAGATTCTTTAAGAGCTGACTGTCTGGCTCAGTATTAGTGGGAAAATAGGCAGCTCTTTTAAGAGGCACTACTACTATCACTTATATGGTGTTTATGAGCAGCTGGCGGCACACTACTTAGTGGTGGGGTGGACCTAGAAACTTCCCAGAGTTGGGGCAATAAACATGGTTCCCAGAGCTGGCAGTAAAGATGTCTTGACCTTGAGACTAGACTCTCAGGGAACCAAAGTGGAGAAGCTAGTACCAGCATGTCATGAAGTTTACAGATTCATATGAGAAGAGCCTCTCACAAGGTCATGGTGTGTTTAAAAAATATGCATAGATGAGGGGGGGGAGAGGAAGGAGGAGGGAAGAAGAAGAAGAAGAAGAAGAAGAAGAAGAAGAAGAAGAAGAAGAAGAAGAAGAAGAAGAAGAAGAAGAAGAAGAAGAAGAAGAAGAAGATATACAGTCTTGGATTTAAAAAAATATAGTTTTAAAATAAAGTCCTTAAAAAGGAATATATAATAAGTCACATAAAGGTAGAAAATACTCAGAGAGTCTAGATACTTTATGTTATTGTGTTGTCTTTAAATTTTTTGACTACTAGTGAATGAATGATAACTGTTGAGAGACCTTTGATTATAAAAACTGTTAGATTAAGCCAACCTATAACTTAAAAAAAATCTTGACTTCGAAATTTAAGTCAAAAGAGATATTACTTAGGGAAGGAGGTTCTGCTTTTATTTACATAGGAAGTGAGAGGAAGTGGATTCGTTCTGGCTTAAGAAAAACAAGATTTGTTTGAGAAGAACCCATAAAAAAATCTCTGATCAGAAAGGATGGCCGAGATGATCCAACATTTTAGAGCATCTTTGTTACAGTTTCCTCTGAGTTCTACATCCAGAACAGCTGAGATGATCCAGGCTCACAGACTATTCCATTCAGTACTCATACTTGACCATACTCATAAATTATCTCAGGATCCCCCAAAGATTACAGGTCCCCCAATCAACAGAAAGTAGTTTAAAGAACTATGCTCACATTCCCAAAAATAAATTATAAATGTTTGTCATTGTTTAGGGTGGTTGGTTACAAGTTGCTCTGGATAATGGTCAGGAAAAAAGCTAAACAAAGGAGATTAGATTCAGGAATCTTGTTCTGAAAAGAAAAAGGGGGGATATAGAAATGAAAGGACAAAAGGGTAGATTATTGAATCTATTTTAATCTAAAAAACAACTAATAATCTTACATATTTTACATTAGTAGATTTTGGTTTATTAATACAAATTTAAAGTTAATTTTGTTATACTGTATGTGTATTTCTATTATGTTTAAATATTGTTTAAACATAATATCTTATGTTTATGCAGCTCATTAAAATTAATATATAGCTAAGAAAATCAGGTTACTAGTCATCTATAATAGCAAACTTATAGTCATATTAGGTTTTCAAAGTCATACAGAGATATATTTCAGATATATATAGGTAACCTTCAAACACTTTGAAGATTTACAAAATATGGCATTTAATGTTTAATAATCTAAGGCTTTTCATGACAGTGAAATACATCTGCTCCTGACAGCAGCAATCTACTTCAAAGATGATGATGGACATCAAAGAAATCGCATGTAGAGTTTACTTTCTTTGTGGCAAAAGTTAGCCACTAGACAAGAAATTGCCCTTGCCTTGACTGTTGACAGTTGTTGCCCAATTTGGACAGGTAGAACATAAAAGAAGTGACTTCTGAACTCTGCCAAAATAAGGTAGGACAGTCTTTCAAAACTCCTGCTTCACAGAAAAGTCTGTCAGATATTCTAGGTCTGTAGGCCAAAAATGGGTGCCTCAACATTGCAGAGGAACTTTGGGTGACTGTCCAGACAAGCTTTATTCCTGTTATGAGGTTACATTTCATCCTTCTAGGATCTTTGATGGGGTTGAAGAGTAAATGGTTATAATTATAGTTTTCCTTAGTTATAACAAAAAGTAAATTAGATACAAACTTTAGATTCAACCAAGATAATATAGATAATTAAGTATTTTCTCTAATTTTGCCAAGTACAAATGGACTGGATATTATTACTGTAATTCTTACTTAATAACTGTTTTTGTTGTATATAGTTTTACTATATTATGGTTAAAACCTTTCTTTTTAATTAGACAAAAAGGGGAAATACTGTAAGACAACCCTTTCTACACTATGAATTTACTCTCATTTGCTATTAAAAAGCGGATTGACTGATATCTGGGCAGAAAGAGATTGAGCACAAGAGACAGACTAGGAAATTTTAGGGAGGAGGAAGGATGAAGCCAAAGAGTCTCTGGCAAATGCAGAGAAGCAAGATGAGAATGCCATACTAAGAAACGGTACCAAGCCATGTGACTAAACATAGATAAGAATTATGCATTAATTTAAGAGTTTGCTTAACAAGCCTGAGCTATCGGCTGAACATTTACAATTCATATTAGTCTCTGAGTTGGTTATTTGTGTCCAGGCAGTTGGGACAGGAAAAAATCTGTTTACAGTTGGTATCAACCCACAGGACATGTTCATGGTCACTGATCTGACTAGCATGGACACTGGATTATCTATGTGTATTAGTTACTGATCTCATTGCTCTTACAAAATGCCTGATGAAAGCAACTTTAAGAAGAAGAGGCGGGCTTGTTTGGCTCCCAGTTGGAGGATACAGTCCATAGTGATAGGAAGACCTGGCAGGAGGAGCTAATCACATGTACCTACAGAGACAGAGGGAGAGGGAGAGCAGGTGGGGTTGGTAGGGAAAGGGAGGATAGAGGGCAAACTGGAAAGGAATGGATGTACAAACATTAAATAAAATATTCAATTTAAAATTTAATGTGCCAGATTAAGTCTACTTGACTTCAGAGCTGAAAAAAAAAATGAACTGGAAGAGTCTGAGGCTTGATCAAGAGGAAGTAGTAATGGGTTAAAGAAGTCAGCTTCTAAAATGTGTGGGCGAACACTGACAAAGGGGATATGGCTGGCCACTCCTCCTACAGAGCTTATTTTGAAATAAAGGATCAAACTATCTGGTCAAAACACAGTGAAACTACAACTCAAGGTCAGGTCCTACATGTTTCTGGTAAGGAGAATAATGCTCTTTATTTACCTGCACAACTATTGTGTGCTCGGTGTCTGTGACAAAATGTGTAGAAAAGCAAAAACAGATGGAAAGAGGGAGAATTACATAGATGCCACATCATCATAACAGACAGATCACTGTGGCTACCTCAAGGGGTCAGAGAAAGGCAGAGATGCGTTGCTGAAGAACTGGGAGCAGAGCAGTGGCTCTGACAGATGGCGTGGTGAGACAGCGAATAGAAAAGAATTAGACTCAGGTGGCTGTCAAAGAAAGAGAAGGAAAAATCTACCAGGTCCATAGAATGAGCAAGGAAGTTTTCCAAGTGACACTCAAGGTGGGCACAGTTGCCCTGTGCAAGGAGAGGGTGGGAGCAGAGAACAGGAGCTGAAGAGAGGAGGCCCAGCCATACTGCCTGTAATGTGGAGAACGAGCTCTTGGATTAGCCCCCCCAAGACTCTGAAAGAAGATTTGATGTGTGACCACACACACACACACACACACACATACACATACACACATACACACACACACACTTGCTTGCACGTGTTCTTCTTAGCCACCAATAAAGAGGAATATCTGCTTATAAGAGGTATTTCTCCAAAATTGCTTGTACCCATTAACAAAAAGAAGCACCAAGAAATGGCCATTTTAAAGACTTGGGAATGATTTCTGGCTTGAAGATATATACAATCATAAATGAAAACCAAAAAATGTGCAAAAATAAAAAAGCACACCTGAGAATTCACATCCCCCTTGCCTTCTGCCGGGACCAGACAAAGGTTGAGGGAGGAAAGTCCATCTGTGTAACAGACAGACTGTTGAAAGGGCCTGAAACTCTCCTGGGTTCAAGGGAATGAAAAGAAAACTTGTTATGAATTGTGCAAAATAATCATTCTAGAAGGAACCAACCTTGAAGTTAAAATGAGGCTGAATTCAGAAAGACCAAGCTCAGCTCTCGAGGCTAAGTACACTTTTTTTTTTTTTTTTTTTTCGAGACAGGGTTTCTCTGTGGCTTTGGAGCCTGTCCTGGAACTAGCTCTGTAGACCAGGCTGGTCTCGAACTCACAGAGATCCGCCTGCCTCTGCCTCCCGAGTGCTGGGATTAAAGGCGTGCGCCACCACCGCCCGGCTTAAGTACACTTCTTTCTGTGCTCTGCATCCACAATAGTGTGCTATAATTACAGACACGGAGAGAGAAGTGCAGAACAGCACGTATCTGCAGAGCAGGTAGGGTCGAGTAAGGCTTTTAGGTTCTCTGGCCACATTAACAATGATCAAAATGATCCTAAATCCAGGCACTTTAGGAAAGGAATTTGGATACTAATATGTTCTTATTTAATACAGAAGAGAATAAATTCTATAGATGGTGATTGGGGTGGGGGTGTTAGCTTAGCCTTTAATAGTTAAGTCATATCTCTAGCCCTAAAAGGTGAGTTTTTGTTTGTTTGTTTCAAATCCTGCTCACTCTTTGCATATGAGATTCATAGCTGTGGTAGCTTGAATGTAATTGACCCCCATAAGATCATATAGAGTAGCACTATTAGGAGGTATGGCCTTGTTAGAGGAAGTGTGTCACTGTGTGGGTGGGCTTTGAAGTTTTCTATGCTCAAGCTGCATAGTGTCTTCATTCATTTCCTGTCACCTGCAGAAAAAGACCTAGCTTCTTCTCCACTCTCGGTGCCTTCCCCAGCACCTTGTCTGTCTGCACACCATACCACGCCACACCATAATGATAATGGACTAAAACCGCTGAAACGGTAAGCCTCGCCGATGATATGTTTCTCCTTTAGAAGAGTTGCGGTGGTTGTGATGTCTCTTCACAGCAAGAGTGAACCTAATTAAGACAATAGCTTTTATATAAAAACTCAACAAAATAGTAATAAGAAAAGAATAGCGTTTGCGATGAACTCCATCTGCCCCGTGATCCATCTTGGCTGTGTAAAGATTTAGATCCTGGGAAATGCATCCTAGCATTTGTTTTGGGATGATTGTTTGAGTATCTTCTCAAGTTAAATATTTCATTCGGGGGTCCTTATAGCATAAGATGCAATTGGAAGCATCTTTCACGAGTCCTTTGTCCCAAGTCCTACAAATGCACAACTCAATATCGGAACTATGACACTGACATAGTCATTTTAGATAAGCAGATGAGAAAAAGGCCCAAAGACTGTGGAGAACCTTCACCAAAGCCTAATATCTATCTGCCTGTACTAACACTAAGCTGATGTGAAGATCTGAAAAGCACTTCTTTCAAAAGCAAGGAATAGACTTATAGCCATTGTGTTACTAGCTCCTTCATTCTACCAGCCCTAGAAAGTATTTCTTCTCACTCCCTTAGCATTTGGACAGGCAATTAGACATACTCCATAATGCCATTGGTGTCTTCTGATGAAGAAAAACAAATCTTAGGCACACTTGAACTCAGCAGCTGGGTCACATGTGGCTCTCCTACTTATCCACTTCCTGTTGATACCTTACCCAACGTTGCAAGATATGATGCTTCACTCCTTGAGGAATAGATCTAGGCACTGCAGTATGCTGGACATGGTTCTCGGATCCCAAGAGAAACAGACTGGGTTGGGCATGCTCATCTGTATCCCAGGACTCAGCAGAGGGAGAGGCAGAAAGATCAGGAGACCAAAGCCATCCTCACCTCCATAGTGAGACAGAGACAAGCTACACCCTTCCATCTCGGGGGGGAGGGGGAAATATACTGGTACCTATTCTCCTACTAATAGAAGAAAAGAAAAGCTCCTTCTATAGCAATCTTTAGTGATGTGCAGGGAAAAAAAAAACTGCCATCAAGTGTTCTATGCTATGTATCTTGCCCAAAAACTGGCTCCTACTTAGGTGCAAGAGCATTAAAGTAAAAATTCTGATGTGCTCTTTTATACATTATCCCACATAAGCCACGTGACATCCTCCAGGGTCACTGGAGAGAGGCTGTGGCTGGCCCTTGCTCTGCTGTGGTTGTCTGAGTGGCTGCTGAGTGGCATTCACTGCTGTGACTGACCCACAAGTCACCCCCTCACGCCCGTGACAGCCAGTGTCATGAGCATTTCGCCACCTTAATCACAACTCAAAACAAACTCAAAGTCAATTTGGCTCTTTCTCCACCCCTCAGGACAAAATTCAGTTATCTCAATAGAGTAGTTTATCCTTTGGGATATAAAAATTAAACCTCGGTTTGTCAGTGTGGTTGCTATGTGTCATTAGAAAATTATGCAAATACTTTAATACCTTCACTGCAATTTGAAAATTTTGGAGGAAAATACCCAGCTGCAAGCAGGCTAATAAGCTAGATGAGCTTGCCATTTTTGTTTTGGCTTCATTTTTCCCAATGAAATTCACTTTTAGATTGATTTTGAGAATCATGCATTGACAGAGTCACTTCCCCCAGTTCTTCCATATCTGGCTGTGGTATCTATCCACATGTGCGTTGTTACTGTGGGTCCATTTACATGCACACATGTTTAAGTATTTATATGTCCTATATCTTCATGGAATTACTTCAAAAATTAATTTTTGAAAATTGCAAATAAACAGACAGGAACGGTAAGTGACATCAGTGAGAAACCGTCCCCTGCTGTGCCCTGCTGGACAGGAGCAGCAGAAGATTCCCAGCACTGCAAGCTTAGCCTGAGTTCAGTTCCTGCTCTGTACAGAAACAATACCCTTGGGAGGGTTAGAAGTGGCACTTATGAAGGACCTGCCTGGCACACAGTGACTTAGCAACAGAAGTGGTTGTAATTACAGTGAAAACAGTGCTCAGAAGCCAGGAAACACAGCTGTCTGTTAGGGACTCTTTGAAGAACAAGGCAGGGCGAGGGAGCAGAATGGATGGCTGACGTCAAGCTGCCCACGAGCACTGCTCTCCATCACGCGAAGCAGAGAAAGGCTTCTGTCTGCTGGTGACGTGCAGCTTTCCCTGGCTAAGCCAAGGGCCCGGTGCTCTCATCAGGGTACCACTGCAATAAAACAAAAAGCCCACACAGACTAAAGAGGTAGAAAGGTGCCCAGCAATCATGCCCTCCTTAGCTGCAATGGACAGGGGATGCGTCCAAAATCTAGCACCAAACCTCCAATAGTACCAAATCCTACCCTGGCCATGGTTTCTCACATATACATGTTCAGAAATACACACCAACCTATGATAATGTTTAGCTTATAATTTAAACCTAGTAAAACATTGACAGTAACTATGAATATAATAGAACAATTATAGAAATGAATTGCAATAGAAGTTACTTAGAACATAATTTGTTTGTTTTTGGTAGGTTCCAGGGTTAGGGCTCAGGAGGAAACTTGGGGTTTTCATCTCGGCTCACTGTGAAAGTCAACCATACCCTCTTCCCAGCTTGACTACACAAACCCCACCTGCTCGTTCTGTCCAGCACAACTCCTGTGCTTATTCAGGCAACTTTCACCCCTACAATTTCCTCCCACCAAGGAAAACATTAATCCAAAGGCATTTTTTTAAATACATATAAGCTCCTATTCCCACGACTGATGTTAGCAACCCAAGGTCCTCAACCTTCTTAACTAAACTGACACCGAGAATAAGTCTGATGTAAACCCAGCAAAAAGAGCACACAGCCTGATCATCAAACCACAGCGGCATTCCCTAAAGGAGGGCAGTGCTGCTACTTTGCATTTAGACGTGTGACCACATGCAGAGAGGAGTGTGTGTGTGTGTTGGGCGGGGGAGGGGGGGATTCACATCTGTTCTTGGGTCAAACAGACCTTGGCCTTACTCCTCAAAAATGCCAAGTCATCATAGCTAGATGAGCTGGAGAGATACACTGGATGGCTGAGTATGCCATGATCCATATTCTAACTCTGAACTACAGCTGCAAGGGAAGGGCTTAAAGCAGTGGTTCTCAGCCTTCCTAACGCTGTGAGTCTTTTATATACAGTTCCTCATGCTGTGACCCCCAGCCATAAAATTATTTCCACTTCATAACTGTAATTTTGTTACTGTTATGAATCATAATGTAAATATCTGTGTTTTCCGATAGTCTGAGGAGACCCCTGTGAAAGGGCCTCTCGTCCCCCAAGGGGGTCACACAGATTGAGAAGCACTGGTTTAAAGGACCCAGGGGAGGTCAGAGATACTGCTTTCAATATGGTACCTCACTGCTCACAGATCTTCTCAGTGCTGGGGACTGATCCAGTCTGAAAACTGTGACAAGGGACAGTAATTCC
The DNA here is from genome assembly GCF_950005125.1 of Chionomys nivalis. Lineage (NCBI taxonomy): Eukaryota > Metazoa > Chordata > Mammalia > Rodentia > Cricetidae > Chionomys > Chionomys nivalis. The sequence continues at coordinate 155,989,635 of NC_080086.1, read as the reverse complement.
TGAGCTCAGCCCAGAGGCGTTATAGAAAATGTGTCTCTGCAATAAACAAGAGAACACTGTAATGATGTTTAAACCATGTAGAATATATCCATTTATGGTTATAAAAGCAATGAATGCCTGTTGAAAAGAATTGGAAAGAAAATAAGTTCAGCAATAAAACTATGCAGCTGTCATCCATCATGTTCTGATGCGGAGACGGCCACTGCTTCCCATCTGTTCTCCACACAGGCGTCTCTGTGTGTATATATGTTATATGTATATGTTTATTGCAAAATTCGGATCATATGAAGTCAGAAAATAAAATAAATCTAATTAAAACAGTTTTAGTTGTTAATTATGACATTAATCTAATTGTTAATTAATGATAGCAACGCGGCTCAGTGAGTAAAGGTGCTTGCAGCCAAGCCTGACTAACTACGTTTCCAACCTTGGGACCTACATCATAGAAGGAAAGAACCAGGTCCTGAAAGGTGTGCTCTAACTCCTACATGCACGCCATGGCACACGTGTGCTCCCACACATTAGTTTAAACCAATAAGGTTTAATCTTTTAAGATCATATGGTACACCTAAGTATATACAGTGTATATAAATATATACAAGTATATTCATGTAACAAATATATGATGCATTATTTTTCAGACGCTTTAGTATACTTCAAGAATGTTACTTTCCCAGCCTGGTCAACAGAGAAAGTTCCAGGACAGCCAGGATTGTCATATAGAGAAACCTTTTCTCGAAAAACCAAAAATAACAACAACAGCAACAAAAAAGACTACTATTTTAGGTGTCTGCAAACTTCTCCTCCTTAAGCTTATGTTCATAGTCTGTTTTTCTTTCTTTTTAGAATACATAATTCTAGAATGAGTTCTCGTCTAAGCCTCACTATGTCATGGGCCAGTGGTTAACCATTTTTAGGATTTGGGAATCCACAGCTACGGGCCTGACAGACTCAGACTCAGTGGGTCACCTGCCACAGCTAGGCCACGGGTTTTGTCCTCCTGAAAGCATCGGTCCTGGGCCACGGTGGGGGATGGGGGACCACACACACTTTTTTTTAATTGCCAACTTTCCAGAAAAGAACCATCTCATTATTTTACCCATAATTCCTTTTCATTACTACTGAGGCTGGGCACGTTTTCAAAAACTGAGCGGCCACTGTTTTTCTGTCCAGTTGCAGCTGATTTCAAGTGTTTGATGATCTTCTACTGGAATCTTGTGAGGGACAAAGTTACGTTTTGAGTTTTAATTACTGTACCTAAGAGATCCATGGAACAAAAATGCAGGAAATACACCATGATGTGTGCTTGCCCCGGAATCGGACCTGATGGGAAACATGAAGGCCTCATGGGGCTGCCGTCCTAAGCCTCTGTAAGATGTGACTTGTTGCCATTTTCTGGGAATCCAGGAGTGGGCCGGGCCAGAGTCCACCATCCAGGCCAGTGTTTAATTACAGCTAACTTCAAATTTGACTCAAAATGTGGTAGTGATCTTTTTCTCACCCAGTGCGATCAACAATTTTATTATTGATTTATATGAATTTACTATACAATAAGAACTTAATCATGTATCATTTGCATCAGAAATACTTTTTATTTACTTCAACTATCACCCTTGCTCACTGTAAACAAGGGTGCAGTGAAACCAGCAAACTAGATCACTCACTCTGTAGGTAGAAAGAAAGGTCTACTGGGGATTCAAACTGTCTCCCCAGGCGCAGAGAGGACAGCAGGAAGGGAGGAGCCTTGCCAGTTTCAAGGGGACAGTAGCATTGGGGAGATGGGGGTGAGGGAGCGTGAGAGTCACAATAGCCTGGGATCTGGCATGCTTTTACCGGCTTCTTTGAGTTAATCAGAGCCCAGAAGCCCTTGCTGGAGACAGATGGCTATGGGGTAGATAAGGAAGTAAGGCATTTCCTGACAAACAGGAACGTGCTTCTCAGGTTTCTGAGGAATGCTGAATCTGGTTTAGTTTATTTGCTTGCAGTTCTTCTGCCTACCCAGTCAGAGCCCAGCCCAAGCTGAGCCTAGGTGTTTGTCAGCACCGCTGCCATTTGGGGGGCCTGCTTTGTACCTAATACTCACCCACAAGTACACATTTAAAAAATCCTATTTTTGTAGATCAACTGTACCTTGATAGAACTGCTTTTAAGAGTTCAGGTTTGGCAATGATGGAGGTCAAATCCAGGACATTGCAAGTGTTCGGTCTACCACTAGCCTATCTCCAACATATACATTTGCAAGTGTGTGTGTGTGTGTGTGTGTGTGTGTGTGTGTGTGTGTATGATGGTGTTTCTGAGGTTTTTAAATTTTTATTATTTTGAATTATATGAAGGGAAGGGTTGTGCACATGAATGCTGGTGGCCATGAGGCCAGAGGTAGGAGCTAGAGTTACAGGCAGCTGTAAGGCCCTTGGCCTCAGGAACAGAACTCAGGCCCTTTTTAAGATAGTGTGTGTTCTTAACCGCTGAGCCATCTCTCCCGTCCCTATAATGGTTCTGTATGTATATAAAAGTTCTTCATTTTGACATAATCAAGTCGATGAGTCGTTGTCACTATAAGGAAGCCACGTGTGCCTTGACCGTCTGGATCTAAGATCTGACGGTCCTTTACATATTCTTCCTTCAGACACCAGAATGCTTTCGTCAGTTCTCTCTACATTTTTAGACTCATTTCAGTCGAGGATAAATGGTAGAGAATCACCTGAATTCTTAAAAACCAATTTATAAATTTTCTGCTAATGTTGTCATTTTCTTCACATAAGGTCCCACATGTTTCTCAAGGTTTGTTTTCAAAAACTTGGTTTGGGGGGTGGACTAGGGTAGGGTTTTTTGGTTCATTTTTTGCTTAGTTTTGATTGATGTTGTTACTTTTACCATCTCCTCTTCTTTTTTTTTTCAACATGTAAGAAAGTGCAATTTTCAGCCACTAATACTGTATGTAACAAACAAACTTTACTATTAAACTATAAAATTTTGAACTGTGCATAAATTAGTTATCATGGGTTTTTATCTATAATTAGTAACTAATTTAACAATCTTGTTGCCTCTCCTGTAATAGTTGTAAAATCTCTTATGCATTCACTCACATACTATGTGTAAATAGTTACAACAGGTCACTTTACATCTTATTTTAATACAAAGTATAATACCATACGTTCATGTAAAAAGTGTTTATTGAGGGTCTGTTATGCGCCATGGAAATTCTAAGTATTGGAGCTCTATCCTCAAATAGGAAGGATTATTGGTTCCTTTTATGCAGGCTCTCTGAACCCTTAGGTACAATGGGTGTTAGAAGTCCCCAGGAAAATAGGGTGCCCAGCATTTCCTGACCATAGCTAGGCACCCAGCACCTGGCGAGGCTCTCTTTTGTGTCGCTTGCTTGAAGACACCAGTATTTTAAGAAATGGAACAGCCCCTTTGATGATTAAATTTGCTGTTGCTTCTGAACAACTAAAAGGTAACTCAGAAAAGGAAACAGCTTTCTGCTTTTCTTGTGCTAAATTCTTAAACGACTGGAGGTCTGGGGGTGTGTCGCTCTGATGCACTATGCACAGGCCATGGGTTCAATCCCCAGCAGGCACGCCACACAAAATGAAACTGTTGTATAAAGAAATCAAGCAATGTGACTTCCCAAAACTCTGACAAATAGCCTGGAAACTCCCTCTCCGAAACAATCGCTCTTGCTCGCCAGTCTTTCTGACAGACCAGGCTAGCCAATTATGTCATAATAGATTGCCATAATTAAACACTTCGACCGGAGAGGGACTTGTTTGTGTTCCCAGGCTGCTGGGTTTCACACTCTGAGCCGTGAATGTAAAAGGAACAGAGAAGCATGGAAGGAGCGGTGACATCTGTGGGACACAAACCCGTAAGTCTCAGTTCCCATCCCAAAGCCTGGGGCTTCACTGCTGTTCTGCCTGCATGTCTTCTCTCTGTTCCTCAACTGTGTGGACCCTGGGAGCCAATGAACGAAAGGCAGCCATGTTGGAAGGTTTCCCGTGACTCTCCAGCCTAAGTTAATAACCTCTCTGCCAACTCTAGGTGCTCCCTCCCCTCACCATCCACTTTCAATCCCATCACAAGAAAAATGCTTTGAAGAAATGGTTCTCCACCTTCATTGGCATTGTCAATACCTTGAGACTTCATTTCTCCTGAACTATTTTACCTGGTTTTTAGTTAGAGTCTAACTCTAACTCCATTTTTAACCTACTGCCCAAGTCATTTTTTGAATCACAGATCATCTAATGTCCCCACTTTTTCCAAAACACCCCATGACCCTAATAACCCATAATACTATTTCCCTAAACGAGAGTCAGGGAATTCGAATGTTATAGAATATACTAGATATTACTTGAAGGACTTTATATACCATCTAACTTTGAGAATTTCTAAGTCAGAAAATGTATCTGCTGTTCTTCATTGCAGAACTCTCTAGAGCCACCTTGGCATTGCGATGTATCATGTAGCCCAAGGGGTAGGTGCAGCCTGTGCTGGTTCTTAAACTCCTGATAAAGAATAGATCTGGACATGTGTTGCCTGCTTATAATCCCGACACTTAGGCGGCTGAGGCAAGGAAACCGTAAGTTAGAGGACAACTGGGGCTACATAGCAAGGTGCTGTTATAATAAATAAATAATTAGAAATATATTATGAGTAACAGTATATAATGCATAGTTTAAATTATTCATAAGACATGAGGCTTAATTATAACACATTCTTTTTTCAGCCATGATGATATAAATCAAGATATACTGTATCCAGGGTAGGACAGATGGCTCAGTGGCCAAGAACACTGGCTGTTCTTCCAGAGGACCCAGGTTCAACTACCAGCACCCACATAGCAGCTCATAACCATCTTTAACTCCAATCCTAAGGGATCCAACTCTCTTCTGATCACCACAGACCCTACACACATGTAATACACAGACAACCATACAAGCAAAACATCCAAACACATAAAGTAACATTTGAAAAGGTATATTATATGCTCTGCTCAGTCCATTTTCAAACATGGCTGAAGGGCCCACTTCTCCTAAGATCTCACCTTCTGTGTGCCTCCAGGCAAAATGGAAAGAGATCATTTATTTTTCTGAGTGGAAGTGACTGGTTACCCAGGTTTGAAAAGACTTTGAAAATGTCATTGAAAATAAATGGGCTGGCCAAACTGCTCTCAGAAGCAAGAGGGCGGCCCCGGGACTGTCTGACCCTGTGGCAGCTCTTCCAGTGTGGACACTACTCTTCCTGACTGCAGCCAACCGCCAGGAACCCGCCAGATTTTCTGTGCTGTCTGTGACCCTGATGGACCATCTGACACGATTTCAGCTTTGTGCACAGGTTCTATACACTGGCCTGTAGTGGAAAGGGGTGCCCACAGCAGGACAGTCACCCCCTTCCACATCATGGGGGTACTGTAAGAAATAAGCTATTATGGTCCATGTGAGGTGCCTTTGTAGGTCAGCAATGAGTCACAGACAAGTAGGAGACGCTAGGTCCCTGTCTTCCCTAGCAGGCAACGGAGGCCTGCACGTCTAGAAGCTTTCAGTTAGTTTTAGGGTTGCAAAGATAGCGTCTGCTCTGTGACCACTACATGACTGAGCCTATATATATATCAGAAGAGGGGGAAGAGAAGCCCTGAGTCCTAATGTATACACTAGATAAGGTACAATACTAGACACCAGGAAGAGTGTACCTTCCCGGAGCAATCAGCCAGGCAGGAGCAGAGGAAGGAGAGACTAGGAATATAAAAACCACTATTTTGTACCAAATTCGTAGACCAGGCATTTTTGCCTTTTGTGGGGGGGTTACACCCACTTTCACAGACCCGAAAAGAAAATCTGCCTTGTTTTCTCCACTTAACTTCCCAATGTCCCTTATTAAAGAGTAAGGGTCTTGTTTCTCACAGCTGCACCCCCCACCCCGCCCTTCAGCTGCTGTGTTGGCATTTCAACAGGGCCAACCTCACTCAGATTAGCTTGAAATCTGTCCTTGATACCCTCCCTATCTGTGAGAGGCTGAGTGACAGGCAGAGCAAAAAATTACAACTCAACACAGGAGAATAATAGCACTCAGGATGTCCCCTGGCTTTCCATTGTCTGACCAAGGATTTCCACGATGGCCCAATCCTTCCAATTGACCCTTATAATCACTGTATCACTGTTCCTGGGGGACTTCAGTCTGAGTTTCAGTTTCCACAGCCGTAACTAGAGGGGACTGGTGACAAGACTGCCCTGCTCCCGGCTCGTTTCTGGAGCTGAGATAATGGATGGAAAATGTTTAGCGTGAACCCTAGCACACAGAAAACAAAGCATTTGTGCACTTGGCCCTATGGGCCAGATCCAGCCCACTGTCTGCTTCTATAAATGCAAACGCCCAGATCATAGGCACTCTCTCCTCTTTCACGGCTCCTTTTCTGGTGCCGAAGCAGAGATGAGTCTTTGCAGCAGAGACCACAAGGGACTTCAAGGAAAAATCCTCCAAGGCCTGCAATAAATGCCTGCTTGCTAGCAGCTTACTAGGTGTCAACCAGAGCCCTCAGCATGCCCCGATGAACCCTGCCATTCCTCTCTGCTCTTTGCCCAATATTCCTTTTGCACAGCATGCCTCTAGCCCACCTGAATAAGTAAGAAGCCGGTGGTTGAAGGTCACACTGGAGTCCAGTGGATGGGCCTTTCTTCTCCCCAGCTCTGAAGTATGAGGCCTCTACTACCATCCTGACTCTGTTCAAACCGAACACCTCATTCCAGCATCACTTTTCCATTTATGTCAAACTGAGACACTGTTTTTAGATTTAACTTTATGCATACCCATTCTTTTTCTCTTTCATAGATGGTTTTTAATAGGACCTCAATACATATTTATTCAGCCGTAACGTATCATTCCATAAGTAAGCCTTTGTACTCTGGGGCATGCTGTCTTAAACACTTCAGAAAGCAGCTCCAGCATGGCCTGCTCCGGGAAGCAATGCCTGAGCACACAGTTAGGAGAATCACACGTCATCAAGACAGAAACACGGATATACTGCAGTCAGAGCAGACTTCACCTCATTACTCCCGTAGACTGCCATTGCTGAGGACACCTCAGATGGGGACTGGAGACATTACCTGTCATTTCTTCTTCCTTCCCTTCTGCCTCCACTCAAAATATCATAGATGTATGTGTATATACAAACATATGCATATATGCACACATAGTTTAAATATCACATAGTCTAACTTACAGTTTAAGTTATGATGAAGCAAACATCTGTGGCCACTACGTAGCTTAACTAGTGGTCCATCATAAGTGACGGGCACCTCCTGCTTAGCCATCTCTGTGACTCCCTCAACTCTCCATTTCCCACCACACATAGCAGATCTCTCTAGAGGAACAGAACTGATAGTGTATGTATGTATATATGTATATATGGATGGATGGATGGATGGATGGATAATAAGTATGTATACTCTCACACACATACATATTATAAACTGAGAATTTACTAGGATGACTTATCCAGTAGATGCCTGGTGATCTAACAATGGTCATCTACATATCGGAGAGATTAGAACTCAGCAGCTCCTTGGTCCATGAAATGGGACACCTCAGCAACTCCAATCTAGCGCTGTAGGCCTAGAAGATTCCTGGAGAGTCTCCAGCCTTTGGTCCATACTGGAAGCCTGGGGAAGCTGAAGTCTGATGGCAGCAGCACCAATAGACACAGTTATCAGCAAGAAGCAAATGCAGACAAGCAAGAAGCACTGCTTTCTCCTCACACCTCTTTATGTCTGGAACAAGCTGGAAGATTCCATCATTCTGGAGAAGGGTCCCCTCAGTTAATCCTCCTGGGAGGTGCCCTCACAAACCTGTCCAGGATCTGAAAATTTGACAATTAATTACCACAGGTAGCTACTACCCTAATTTTCATGTTATTTAATTTCTTATTTTCTGTTCAGTTCAACCCCATATCCCTTAACAAGATAGTGTTGAGTTTTGCCTGTTGTTCAACTTTGTATGACCAGAATCACACTAAATGCGTCCTCCATAACCCGCTTCACTGGGACCCATGGATACTGACACGTGACTCTGTGCTCTCTCCATCTTCAATGCACATATTCTGTTTTAGGAGTATACAAAAATTTCTTTACCTGGTCCCCGGCTGATGATTTATACTGAGCGAGCCTGAGTTTTACTGCTGTAATGATGTTATACACACTTCTTTATCCTCCTTCTAGCACCATCACTGCGCTGCAGAACTGTTCAGCTTTGCTAATGGATGCTAAATTGGTCTCTGATGCACTTGGGCCTGTTTCTTGGGCTTACATCATGGTGTGAGAGTTCTCTCCACTTCGTAGCCTCAACCATACCATGGGGTGTTTACTTCTGCCAATTAAATGTGTATAAACTGATATCTACTTGTGGGTTTTTCAAATTTTATTTCCCTGCTTGATAATGAAGATAGTATTTTTCCTAAATTTATCAGTCACTTATCTTTCTATGGAATGTTCATTCATGTCCATTTTTCTTATGCTTTTTTCCTAGTAATTGATTTTTTTCACTGACTCTTGTCTTTTTCTTATCCATCTGTAGGAATCATCTTTATATGTTTGGGCTCCTGGTATTTTGTCTATTAAACATTATGAATAAAGCTTCTGAACTCCTAGACGATCCCAACAAGGGGATTGTGTACCAAAGAGCTTCAAGCACTGCTACCTACTCTCCTGTCTTGGCTCAGAGTACAAGGTTCTTGAAGTCTGAGGATAGATGAACAGAACCTGCTGGACCAGTACAGGATCCCAGAAGGCCTGTAACAACTCCATCTAAGACACAGATCATTTGAACTAGAATTTTGTGCTTCCTCACAGAACCCCAGAACACGCTGGCTTAGGCATCCTTGGCTGCCAGTTCCCCGTTGTCCTTCATAACTGCTCTCAAGCTTTGATTCTGCAGGTCCCCACCCCCACAGATCAGCCTTGCTTTTGCTTCAGGGCAGGTTAGTCCCTGGAAGCTGAGATCTTGATGAGTCACTGCTCAGCAAACAGCTTTCAGTTATTTATACATGGCTTCTGACAAGGTCTAGCTGACCCCTTAGCTGCTGCTTGCCCTCTTTCAAGCTCACACCAACATAAAGTAATAATAATGATAATAATAATAATAATAATAATAGCTTGGAGTACACTTGCTTGGCTGGAGAAGGCAGGCAGTGCCAGGCTTCACGGCATCACACTTACAGCTCCTTCTATGCACTCATCTATGGGCAGTGAGATGGGAAACTGTTAGCTTTCCTTGCTCCCTGAATGCAGAAACGCAGCCAAAAGAACCCACCAGCACCTTCTGCAGTGTGTGAGGAGCACTGGACTTGCCAGCCCCTGGCCTGATGTTTCCCTCTGCAAATAGAAACAGATGAAAATCAAGTTCCACATTATATTCTCCCAAGAGATGGAAAATGTGTGGAGTAAACTTACGTCAACCTGAAAGAGCGCTCACTCTTTGCTTCTGTTTTCACAGACACTAAAATCAGAACAATATGGAGATTTTATATGATTTTGCTTGGCCCCAGTGCAAAGATGACATACAAATTTGTGACGCATTCCTATACTTTCAGACAAAGAAATCATATCTTCTTCTGACATGCAGGGTGCATGGGGAGTGTAGACACAGGATTCTTGGCCAGTGAACTCTGGGACTAGAAGGGAGACTATGAAGGGGGTGTGGTAATCAGTTGGAGAAAAGAGAGTTGGATGATGGAGAGGGAACAAATGAGCAAGGTACAGTAATATATGTGTATGAAAATAACATAATGAAATTTAATATTTTGGCTGCTTATTAAAAACATTAGTAAGTTAGGAGGTGGTGGTGCATACCTTTAATCCCAGTACTTGGGAGGCAGAGGCAAGGGGATCTCTGTGAGTCTGAGGCCAGCCTGGTCACAAAGCAAGTTCCAGGACAGCCAGAACTGTTGTTACACAGAGAAACACTGTCTTGAAACCATCCCCCTCCCCACTCCAAATAGTAACTAAAAAAGTAAAGAAAGTGAAAAAAGAAATAGTCTCTAGATCTGAGAAAGTTCCTCAAATTAGAAATCCAAAGTTAATTCCACAGTCATATTTGAAAACCTGCTTGGTGTCTAGTCCACTGCAATTTTAAAAATCCAGAGGTAGGAAAAGGAAATCTCGGCCTTTCATTTTTTGTTAGTGTGTCTAAGAGCACATTCCTTCCCCAGAGACACATCCATTCTGTCTGCGCCTTAACTTCCCTGCTCCCCACACTAACTCACAAGGCCCCGGTGAGCACCCTGAGTAACACAGAAGTCTGCTTCAGTTGCAGATTTACACTTATTTTCCTGGGAAAAGTAGAAAAAGAACACCAGATCCAACTGCATTTTTTTTTAAAATTACCAGTATGGAGAGATGCTTGGATAATAAAACAACACGGAAGAAGGAAGGACGATGTCCAGAAACTTTGCAGCCCACCCTCCATGGAGTTGATATAGCACCTTCTTCAGAAGAAACGCTACAGAAGACAGGAGTAAATCAACACTCGGTCAAAGACATGAACACGTCTGCGTCACCTCCCTTTCTGTTTAATTGTGAAGCCCTTCTGACATGCTGGAAAAGCCACCAGATGACGAAATTCCAAAACCACGAGTGTGAAGTGATGAGGGCATGCTGCCAGTTGCTCCTCATGCCTTCCGTTGGAGAACACAGGAGCCTGCAGCCTGAGCATACCAAAGCGATTCTGGCGCATAAGGGTGTCACAGACATCATTCTAGGGACACAGAAATGATGGAGGAAGGCAACTAAAGGAAAGAAGGAAGAAAAGCAGTTTGGAAATGGAGCAAAGTGCGAGCAGAGCAACACTACGCTAGATTACAAAGACATGGAAACAAAATCACTAAACCCTACTGGTTCTCTCTTACACATTCTTCTGATTTGCATCTCCCTTCTGCCACGGGGACCCAGGCTCACACGCCCTCTCCAGTGGAAGACATAACAGACTCTTTAATAGACTTGCTGATGCCTGGCTCCCACACCACATCCATCCCCACCCCTCTCCCAAGTGTTTTCACTAAAATGTGGTCACGATAGGAGTACCCCTGCCCTACAGTCCTAAGGGAAAGTGCTTAGCAGGCATTTAGTCCTTTATGATGGGCTCTTGCCTTTTCTCCAGGCAAAGCACAGCCACACAAAGTGGTTCAATACATTGAGGAAATGCTACATCAGACAAAATGAAGGCAGGACTTTGAAGTGGCTCTAATAGTATATATCCTCTGGAGACCCAGCAAAGCCTTCTCAGAAGGGTAGACAGCCCCCGAGCTGCTGGGAAAATCTACTGTTGTCTGTGCATACCTGACTATGCATCAGGAATTGTCCTCAGTCACAGAGAACTATCTTTAAGAGTTTGTCTCACCGGACAGTAGTAGTGCACGCCTTTACTCCCAGCACTTGAGAGGCAGAAGCAGGTGAATCGAGGCCAGCCTGGTCTACAAGAGCTAGTTCCAGAACAGGTTCCAAAGCTACAGAGAAACCCAGTCTTGAAAAACTGAAAAAGAAGAAAAAAAAGAGTGTGTCTCACCTCATACCACAGCAGAACTGGCCATACAAAGACTCAAGTTCTCACCTCAATTTGGTACCCATCTGAAGTATCACCGTCATCCCCAGACACCCACAGGGCAGGCTTGCCTCAGTTCCAACCACAGTGGGGTGTGGTGGCCATAGGAATGTGTCTTGAAGCAACCTTAGTTCAAGGAGCATGAGCGTCATGTGTATCACACCCTTTCCAAGCCAAAGTTCAGGGATGGTTGTGTAAGAGAAGACAGGTGGATGGTAAGAGCCGGAGGCAGTAGGGGATTATGATGAAACAGTGTTTTCTAGACACAGTAGGATTCACTACAGTTGTGGCAGCACAGATAAGACCCACGCAAGCTCAGGCCACGCAAGACAGAATTCCCAGCCCCTAGCTGAGGAGCTATTGGGAATCAAAAGCTACTGGGAGAGGAAGAGTCTGTATTCTTTAAAGACATGACCTCCAGTAGGTGAATGTGCTCCAGTGATGGCTACACACCCTAGAGTATATGGCCAGCACTAATTGGAACTGACGGGTTTAAAAACAAAACAAAAGATGAGCACACAAAGTTGCATAGCTATAGAATAGACACTGGACCCAGAGAAGTTAGGAAGGGAGAATGTATGTAATCAAAATACTGAGTATAAAATTCTCAGGGGCCAAATAGTGGGCTCGCTGGTGAAGAGCACTTATTGCTTGTGGTGAGGACCTGGGTTTCATTCCCAGCACCCACATGGTGGCTCGAAACTGTCTGAAGCTCCAGTTCCAGGGGATCCGATGCCCTCTTCTGACTTTTGCAGGTACCAGACTTGCACATGGTGCACTTACATACATACAGGCAAAACACTTGTACACATAAAATAATTAAATCTTTAAAAAAGAAGTTCTCAAAATAATAACAAATACTTTTTTCTAAGGAGCCTGAGTGACCAAAAGTTGCCGCTGGAAACTTGTCCTGTGTTCTGAGGCTGTGTTTCCCCCAACTCCTGCCACGACTGCGTGTATTGTTCTGAGCCACACCGTTCCTTCTTCACCAGTGGACTCTGACTCTGTCACTGACTGATGGCAGCCTCAGCTGCTTCTATCAACCTGCCTCAGCCTCAGAGATGTGTTAGCAACCTACTGTGCTAATGCAAAGCGTGTGTATGAACAACAGGGCAGCGTGCAGGGTGTGCAGTGCAGGTCTATACATCTGCGGGCATTGCACGGTGTTCTGGCTGACTTCTGCTGCATTCTTCCTCTGCACTCAGCCATAGTCACAGGGGACAACTGGGTGAATACTTAGTGACAGCACAATTTATGCAAATGAACAAGGCAAAAAGGAAACAAATGTGAGTCTCATAGCTTGAGCTGTGGGACAATGACATGAGTGAATTCTTTGTTCAATCAGAAGGGTGTTCCAACACTGGAAGGCGAGTACTGAGTGGGTTTTCCTATCCCTTTAAGGGGGGAAGGCTTTTGACTTATAGCTCAAGAGTATAGTGCAGGGAAAGCATGGCAGCGGGAGCCTGAGGCAGCTGGCCACACCGTTAGAAAGCAGACAGGGGATAAAGCAGAGACTGTTATAAGCAGGAAGCAAGGCCAAGCTAGTAAACTTCTAGCTCCCCACCACCAGCAGCAGCACCCCCATCCTGGCAGTGACTCACTTCTTCCAGCCTGGCGATAACAACATAAATCAGACCCTGCTCAGAAGCGCTTGCCAATCATTGCTGACTCCATGCTACCGGCACACAATGAAAGAAGAGAGCAAGAAACATTGGTCCTTACCCCGCTGCCCTAGAGTATGTCCACCAAAAGAGGCAGTGGATCCTCACAACCCCAAGAGCATAGGTAGAAATAAAGTTTGTTAAATAATTTTTAAAATGTCTTTTAATATGAATATGTTATGTTGCAAGTTTATATGATTTCGTTTTTAGTAATGTTTGTGTATATTAACAGTTTTAAAAAAATTTGAAAATTTAACTGTCAGCTTTCATGGGCTGGTATAAGCTCTAGCACATCAGGGCTTCTGTCTTTCTCTTTTTCTTGGGACTAGACTTACACTCTGGTCTAATTTCCTACCCTAGCCTCAGTTGTCTCCCTCCCATGCAGGCACCTCTACTAATAAAGGCTTGACATGTCTAGATGTCTGCTCCAGCTAACGAGAGAGAGAGAGAGAGAGAGAGAGAGAGAGAGAGAGAGAGGGAAGGGAGGGAGGGAGGGAGGGAGGGAGGGAGGGAGGGAGGAAGGAAGGAAGGAAGGAAGGAAGGAAGGAAGGAAGGAAGGAAGGAAGGAAGGAAAGACCTCACATGTGTGCCCAGTTGTTTGGGTTTTAGTTGATTCTAGGTATAGTTGTAACTGGAGGTTTCTTGCCTGCTGACCAATTCCCAAATTGAGACTTAATATTAATTACAAACAGCTTGGCCTAATAGCTTAGGCTCATTATTAACTAGCTCTTACAACTTAAATTAATCCATTTCTATTAGTTCCTATTTTACCACAAGGCTTTTAGCTTGTTATCTCACATCTTGCTTCTCTGGTAGCTGCTCACGTTTCCCCCAACCCTGCCTTCTTTCTCCCTGTATTCCGCTTGGCTTTCTGGCCTACCTATATTCTGACCTGCTATTGGCCAAATCAACTTCTTTACTAACCAATGGTAATAAAACACATTCACAACATACAGAAAGGCATCCCACATCATAGAGTCAACTTGACAATCAAGATTAGCCATCATAAAGAGTTTGTCAAAATAATGAGTGAAAGGCCTAATAAAAATAAATTTAGAAAACCAGCAACAAAGAGGAGCCCCAGGAACCAAATAAATAAAAAAGCATGGAAGAAAAAGAACCATCAGAAAGCTGTTTGCAGAGCTGGAGTGATGGTTCAGTAGTTAAGAGCATGCAGCACTCTTACAGAGGACCTGAGTTTGGTTCCCAGCACCCGTGTCAGGGTAACTCCAGCTCCAGGATCCAGTGCCCACTGGCTTCTGTGAGCACCTGCACTCACATGCACAATGCGCATACTCACATGCAGACACATACACACATGCACATACCTAAAAACAAATCATTAAAAAAGAAGACTAAATTTACCAAAAAGGCATTGCTGATAAAAAAAAAAACCTATGTGATCGAAACAACAAATAAACAAGTAAGCACTGCAAGCCTTGTCTGCATAGAGAAACAAAAAGAATAGAACTTTCAAAGATTATCAGCAGGCCTGGACATCCACATAAAAATATGACTTCCACAAGAAAATGGAGACACTGAAGAAAAGGAAAGAAATATCTTCAAGTTTTGGTGAAAAGTATTTACAAAAAAATTCTATACCCACCCACACCATCAATGAGGTGTAAAGGTTCACTTAAGACACATACACTCTTTAGACTGTATCTCTATCTAGACTTTATTGGAAACTCCTGGAGAATACACAGGTGGGGGAAAACAGAAGGGATGTCTCCAGAAAAGCAATAAAGAGAAGAGAATTCCATCACTGAGGAGGACTACACTGTGGATTGTTGCGGGATATTTGATCACACTGTGTGAAATGTGTCTGTGTTTTACCTCACCTCCTAAAGCACCTGATTGGTTTAAAAAGGAGTTGAATGGCCAATATCTGGCAGGAGAGGATATGCAGGACTTCCTGGCAGAGATGGGAACTTTGGACTAGAATCTGGCATGGGAGATTTTGCCAATAAGACATGGAGGAAGTATGACATACAGAATGGTGGAGTGGTAAAGAGCCACGTGGCAGACCGTAGATTAATAGAATTTTAATCTATTAAAATTCAATTTAGGTTATAAGAGCTAGTTGGGAACATGCCTAAGCTAACACCAAGTTTTTATAATTAATAATAAGTCTCTGTGTCATTATTTGGGGACTGGTGATTCACAGAAAGTCCAATGAGAAAGTCCTACTACAGCGGATCAGGGCAGGACATGCAGAGCTTGGGAGAGAACATCTCCATTGTACATAGAAATATCTGACCAACTACAGTTTTTTTTTCCCCCAAAGGGAATGGTAACAGGACTTTTGTGGATATGATAGAGCATTCAAAGCAAACTAGCCAAATTTTAAAAGTTAACCTAGTATGAAGCCTGCAAAAAGCTGATATACAGGGAGGAAACACCATACTCCAGCAAGGATGAAAGGCTCACAGCAGCAGGCAGCCACTATCAGCAGGTAGAAGTGACTGCTGGTATAGCTAGAAGGGGGTGGGAGCAGCATGAGCTGAACACTTAGCTAGCAGGAGTGAATAGGCTACATCAAAATGAATAACACAAGAACTAGCGATCACAGGTGGATAGCTGGTAAGGTTTACAGAACAGGTATTTGTGGGCAAAAGCCATTTATATTAAACTTTTAACTATCTCCATCTACATCCATGATTTTAATAGAAGGTATAACTAGGCTGAATATGGTCATTAGGAACAAACAAGGAATAGTCTTGTTGTCTCACAAAGAAACACACAACCAGAGCTAAAGCTGTCCAGTGTGGTGATTTGCATAGAATGGCCCCACAGGCTCATATGTTTGGATGCTTAGTGATCAGAAATGGTACTACTTGGGATGGATTAGGAGGGGTGACCTTGTTGGAGGAAGTGGGTAACTGGGAATAGGCTTTGGGGTTTCAAAAGGTCATGCCAGGCTCAGGACCTCTTCCCTTCCTGTTGCCTACCTATTCAGATGTAGACTCCTAAGCTACTTCTCCAGCCTACACGCCACCACTCCTCCTGCCATGAGGACAATGGACTAAACCTCTGAAACTATAAGCTAGCCTCAGTTAAATGTTCTTTTATAAGATTTGCTATGTGTTGTAGGGGGAGTGGGCTGCATCCCGCCACCCAGCTAGCTTAACCCCTGAAATAACCACACAGAAATTGTATTAATTAAATTACTGCCTGGCCTATTTATATCTAGCCTCTTCTTGGCTAACTCTCACATCCTGATCTAACCCATTTCCATCAATCTGTGTATCACCACGAGGTCGTGGCTTACCGGGAAAGATTCTAACCTATGTCTGTCTCAGGCAGGAGATTCATGGCATCTGCCACACTGTCCTTCTTCCCAGCATTCTCTTCTGTCTTCCCCACCTATCTAAGTTCTGCCCTATCAAAAGGCCAAGGCAGTTTCTTTATTCAACCAATGAAAGCAACACAAATGCAGAAGGACCTCCTACACCAGCTAAGGCCATGGTGTCTCTTCACAGCAACAGAATACTAAGACACCCGCCAAGGCAATATTTTTTTAAAGGGTATAATAGCACCCAAACCCAGTTAGCAAACACATGGGCCAAAACAGCTCCTGTCTCCTCTCCCTGACATCAGTGGTCATTGTGTCTCACCCCATTGATGGGAGCTCAACTTCATAATCTGATGAAACTGGCTAAACAGTGCAAATGGGGGGGTTCAGAAGATGTGGCCCTGGTTGGGGTGACTACTTTTGAGGTTAGCCTGGCTATACAATGAAGTTCTGGGCCAGCTTGAGCTGTAGTGTGAGACACTCAAACAAAGTTTAAGTATAGCCATGAGTACGCACATTAAAGAACCATACCTACATTACCAAGCCATATGAGCCATGAGGTTCCTATGGACTCTGACCTAAAGCTGCCTCCACACAAAGTCAACTATAAGTCTGCCTACTCTGTGACCAAACTGCAGCCCAACCTCAAAATACATCATTAATAATGAGAGTATTCAGCCATGAGCCGACTGTAGCCACTAAACGTTCAGTCAATCACAGGCGGCAAAGCGAACCGCACGAGTCCATGTCAGGCCCGTGGTGATCTCTGTCCACACTCTCTGCATGTGTCACTCCCCTCACTGTGTGTCACTGTCTTCTATAAGCACCTCCTGCTCCAGCTGTTTGACTCACAAATCTGGGATCTGAGCTAATAAATTCTGCTAGATTTAATTCATTCAAAGTTTTAACAGCCCATTGAATCATAATTGATGAGTATTCAGTCTGTGCACTCACTGGGAGGTTTGGCTTTGAAAAGAGGCAGAAGGATTCCTCTTTCCTGGGAGGCAGTGCAGAAACAGCGTCTCTTCGACATGTGGGGTAAACTCTTGGTCTGGACACAAAAGTTTTTCTACACAGGAGAGCAAAAAATAATGTTTTATAAAAATCATAAATTGTTGAAGCAAAAAAGTGTTAAATATACGTTTCTCTCTCTAATCATGCCAAAGTCCTCCAGGCAAGCACTAACTCTCTTCAATACATTGCTCAGTGTAGATGCTGAAATGTTTTAAAAAACCTACCTTCTCACCACAAGTTAGAAAAAATAGGAACGATATGCACCTAGGGGTGGGAGAGTCTATCTCAGTGGCTCTCAGCCTCCCTAAAGCTGCCATCCTTTAATACAGTTCCTCATGTTGGTCCTGATGCTGCGGCCTTTAATACAGTTCCTCATGTTGCCACTTCATAACGGTAATTTTGTTACTGATATAAGTTGTAATGTAAATATCTGTGTTTTCCAATGGTCTTTGGTGACTCTTGTGAAAGGGTTGTTTAACTTCCAAAGGGGTC
Source organism: Chionomys nivalis (assembly GCF_950005125.1). Lineage (NCBI taxonomy): Eukaryota > Metazoa > Chordata > Mammalia > Rodentia > Cricetidae > Chionomys > Chionomys nivalis. Next base: position 155,971,587 of record NC_080086.1, on the reverse strand, counting down.
ACAACCCACAGGTTGAGAACCACTGGTCAGTTCTTCCCTTGGCTACATGACCTTGAATCAGTCACTCTGCTTCTCGGCAATTCAATTTCCTCCTCACCTACAGCCTATAGGATTCTGACCTGTGGCGGCTGAAAACAGTTATAAATGCAACCCAACACAAAATCGTACCCTCGCTTAAAGCATTATGAGATAGGAGGGTGTTTCTAACTTGATTGAGACATCAAAAGGTTGGACAAGTCTGCACCGATAATAAGACATGCTAAGAGTTCCTAGAGTAGCCGTAGAACACCTCAGCAGCGTACTCTGCATGCTAAATACATCATTATCAAGATATTCAGGTGGCTTTTGAGGTACAAGGCTTCCCACACAAGCATGAGATGCCCTGCTTTCAGTCCACAGAACCCACGTACACAATGGACCCCCTGGACACAACTGTGGGGAAGCAGAAACAGGCAGGGCCTCAAGGCTTGCTGGCCAGCCAGCCAGCCTAGCCCCAGGCCAGAAGGAGACACCGTCTCAAACACACAAGAAGATGGGCGACACCCGAGGAGGAATGACAGGTGAGGGTATCCTCTGTCCTCCACATGCATGTGCACACATATGCACACACATGAGCGCATGACCACGTGGGGCTGGATAACTCATCGAGGGGCTTGTCCCTGGAGAAAACCTGAGTCTTCTTCTCTTGGTAGTCATTAATTCCCTGTGGTTCCTCATCTAGGAGTGTGATCCTGGGAGATTTCTCCCAACCATGTTAGCATGTCAACTTACACCAGCTCTTTGGAGTCCTACATTATACTAAAGATTATCAACAACTTGCAAAATGACCCCAAGCTCAGCTAGTATGACAATGACATTTTCTGAGACCATGGAAACAAAACTGCAGTGCGCTTTTAAGCTTGTGCCTGCCAAGACACTTTGAGAAGATTACTTAAATTTTCAAAATAATGATAACTCTTTCCACTCCATTTTCTTTGGTAATAATCACAACCAGCTAAAAGTACAGCTGTAAGCTGTTTCTGAGTGCTGTGCTATTTTGATGGACATTGACAGATTAAAATTCCTAACCAATACACCCACCAAGGAATACTAAAGTACACTTGCAGGTGATTTTTCAGAGCAATGAATTCCAACTATTCTTGTCACCATGGTAACCACAGGACTCATTCTTATTCTTTTCATCATAGCATTGCTAAATATTTTCCCCTCACAGTTTAAGCCACAGACAAAACTAGAGTGATGTTGACCATAGGGCGGGAGGGGAGAGGGGACATAAACTGGCAATTTCTCTCCTGGATTAAAGGTTACTCTTGTGTAGCAAGAGTAATATTCTAAATCTTCTTAACATTGAAATATTTACCTAAAAACCTGGGTCTAGAGAAATGGTTAAGAGCATTTGTTGTTCTTCCAGAGGACCCAAATTTAGTTCCTAGCACCCTTGTCAAGCAGTTCATACTGCCTCTAACCCTAACCCTATGGGATCTCTTCTGGCCTCCATGGGTACCTGCACACATATGGCACAGAGAGGGGAGAGAGAGGGAGGGAAGAGTCAAGGGAGAGAGGGAGAAGGGAGAGATACATACATACATACATACACACACACGTACATACATACAAATAACAATAAATCTTTAAAAAAAAAAAACCCTTGAGTTCTTGCTGCATGGCCATAGGGACCCGAGTTGAGAGTTCCAGAATCTCCTTTAAAGCAAAATTGGCAGCAGTATCAGTAATACAGTGCTGGGGAGATAGACACAGTGGGTTCCTGGAGCCACTGTCCCACCAGCCTAGTTAAATGGATGAGTTTGTCTCAGAAATCAAGGTGGAGGGCTGTCATGATGGCTCAGCGCATAAAGGACTTTCCACATTGAATGTGAGGACCAGAGTTCAGATCTCTGGAACCCACACAAAAGCCAGGCAGGCACTGAGGTGGCCTGTAATCCCCGAGCTGGGGAGGCTGTTACTGAGACTCTCTGAAACAAGCTGCGGAGCTACAAGACAGAATGAGCAGGCTCCGGGTTCAGGGAGAAACCCTGCTGCAATAAACAAAGTGGACAGAGATCAAGGAAGACTCTGGTCATCGACTTCAGGCCTACACAGCACACACATGAACTTGCAGGTACCTATGCAGACACATCACATACGCGTGCAAAAAAAAACAGAAAAAGAATAAGGTGAAGAGTGATTGAAAAAATATACCCAACGTTTGGCCTTTGGCTTCTAGATGCACAAGGCCACTTGTACATGTGCAGCCAAACACAAAGGTGTATACCCTCACAAGGATGTATGCATTCCACATACAAAAACTCAAGAAGAGAGAAACCTTGCAGTCAAGTGTGGTAGCTCCTGTCCATAATCCTAGCACTCAGAAGGCCGAGGCAGGAGGATGGCCATGAATTCGAAGACAGCTTGAATCACATACTAGGTTCCAGACTACAATAAGAGGCTTTTTTGTAAACAAACAAACAAACACATAAATAAATAAATAAAAACCCACCCTGTTACTTTGTTCCTTTGAACTGGAAAAAGCAGTAATAAAAACATCTTACTAATTACACAACTAAGAAAAATATAAAACTATTTGCTTAATTTTAAATAGCTTCTCTTTGGGGGGAGTAAATACAAGAAATTAAATTTAAACTTCAATCATTATATACTGTCAATGACGAGGCCTCAAAGTTACCTTATCATGGTGTTGGGGTTGAAGTAACATGACAATCATGTATCTCTAAGCTCAAAGTATCAGTACAACACAAGATCCATAAGAAAAGACCCAAATCAACAAACAGCACCAATAACTTCAAACAGAGCTGCCCTTTGACCCTATAACAGGGTCTTCCTAATGCAGCAACCCTTTAATACATACAGTTCCTCACACTGTGGTGACCCCAACCATAAAACTATTTTCCTTGCTACTTTATAGCTGCAATTTTGCTACTGTTATGAATCTCGATGCAAATACCTATGTTTTGTGATGGTCATAGGCAACCCCTGTGAAAGGGTCCCTAGCCTCCCAGACAAAGGGTCTCGACCCACAGGTTGAGAACCATTGCCGTGTAAGCCACACTTGTTAAAGAGCCAGTGATAAAGAAATTCTTCCTACAGAAAGAAACACATTGCTTTTCGTATAGGAGCCAGCCTGCTCAGTCTTAGCAGTTTTTAATATGAAATAATGGCACCACTCAATTCCCACTCAGAAGATTCAGGAGCTGAGTTCCCTACAGCCCGTGTTGCCCACCCACTCACCCCAACATTTCAGCTATCTCAAGGTTTTAGCTCCCAGTAGACTCAGCAATATGACCTTATTCCCACGATGTTAGGCAGGCTTCTCTGGAGCATAGAACCAATAGGATGTGTCCATGTTATAACAGGGATTCAACATATCGGCTGTCATGATTAGGGCTGGGCAGTCCAACTACGGCCATCTGCATATCAATGATGGGAGAACTCCATAACTACCACCCTGTTCAGTATGACAGCCACTAACCATGTACGGCTACTCGTAGTCATACCGTAGCTACTATGATCAAAGAACTGAATTCAAATTGTATTTCATTTTGATGAATTTAAATTAAGAGTGTCGTAGATGGCACAGTTCTAGATCTATCTGCAGAGATCCTTAAAGAATATCTCTTCATCTGTCTTCTAGTGTATTCTTTACCTACTGGGATCTTGGGTCCAGCGTCCTGAGGTTCCCAGCCTTCTTTTCATAAGTTTGCCCTGTAGGCAAGACTGTGCGGGTATTTTCTTGATTAATCATTGTAGTGGTTTGAAAGAAAATGGTCCCAATAGGCTCACAGGGAGTAGCACCAGTGTGAGGTGTGACCTTGTTGGAGTTGGTGTGTCACTGGGAGCAGGCTCTGAGGTCTCAGATGTTCAAGCCAGGCCCAATGTGGCATTGTCTCTTCCTGCTGCCTGTGGATTTAGATGTAGAATTCTCAGCTACCTCTCAAGCACCATGTCTGCCTGCATGCTGCCATGCACCCTGCCATGATGATAATGGACTAAACCTCTGAACTGTAAGCCAGTCCCAATTAAATGTTCTCCTTTATAAGAGTTTCTGTGGTCATGGTGTCTCTTCACAGCAATAAAACGCTAACTAAGACAAGGATTAACGTGGGAGAGCCCAGTCCACTAGGGGTGATACCACCCTGAGCTGTGTAAGAAAGCAGGCTGAGCAAGCTGCCAGGAATAAACCAGTAAGCAGTGCTGCTCCACGGCCTCAGCATCAATCCCTGCTTCCGAAATCCTGCCTTGAGTCCCTGGCCTGACTTATTTCAAGATGAACTGAAATAAACCCTTCTCTGCACAAGTTGTTTTTAGTCCTGGTGTTTATCAAAACAATAGAAAGCAGTAGCAATAGCAAACTGGTCTTCTCAGCACCCCATTTTTGCCAAAACCCAGTAACACAGCAAGCTGACTCAGCCTTTCCCAGTGAGAAGCAACAGCCTCACCAGGTTTCTCCTCGAAATGCATTTCTAATTTCACAAGTTACATTAAAAAGTCATCCTCATATGAACGTAAAACCAGAGCTAAAATGAAAGCCTCCTGATAACCTCTCCAATCATCAATTTTCTTCCCTGTACATGGCACATAAGTGTCATCTGTCATTTCTATTCTTAGTTGCAAAACAGTTCTCCCATAGGAAAGAACAGGGCCTTCTCGGCTCTCTCTCAGCTATGAACTACCTTCTCTTCCACAACCCTACTCAGAGTGCTCAGATATAAATCAATTGTCTTCTTTTTTTTCCATGGAGGAGTCCAAATCATTCTCTATTTTTCTTCCATTAAAAAAAATGTTATCAGTTATGTAGGAAGCCTGAGTGAATGAGTGCATATTGTTGACATAGGGACAGCCATGTCAAGGACTCTAGCCTCACACCCATGGGAAAACGGCAGAGACTTCCTTTCTGGTCCATATGTGAATGTAGAAAGTGTTTGCAGAAAATGTCCATTGTAACATTCTCCCTCTGGATGTTTCCAGCCTGAATATTGCTCCCTTCAGAGACTGCTGCTATTAAACCTGCCTCTTTGATCCAGATGGATACCATCAGTCCTGCCTCCTTATTCAACTGTATGCAATAACCCTGCCCTGTTCAACCGTATGCAATACCCCCATCTTTCTGTTGAACTGTACACAATATACTGAGCTTCCAGGATGCTGCAGCTTCCCATCAGAGATCCTAGACCACTCGATCACAGATTTTCTGTGTGTTCATGTGTCTGTCTGTCTAAAAAAAAATAAAAACAAGAGTAGAGCTTCCACGAGACCCAGCCATTATCACCTTCAAATTTTGGGTCAAAGAAAAGACTTTAAGTCAATATATCACAGCCATACATGCACATAGTGTTCACTGCAGCCCTATTCACAAATGCTAAATCATGGAACCAAGTAAACATGCAGAATGGGGAAATGTGGTTTATGTACATGGAATGATTTTAGCCATAAGGAAGAATGAAGTTATGTCATTTGCAGGAAAATGAATATAACAGGAGATTATCACACTAAGCAAATTAAGTCAGCCTCAGAAAGACAAATAGATGTTTTCCTTCATTTGTGGGGCCTAGATTTTATCGATACATAAAATCAAATGCAAAAATAGAAGTGAAACTTCCTGAAGGAACAAAGGGGACTAATGACATGGGGGACATGAAAGAGGAGGGTTACAGGGTATGGGGGAATCTGTCAAACTGTTGTATACCTGCATGGAAACAGTCTCATGGGACACACTGTTTGTAGTTATCACCATTCTGTTGGTGTCTTAGTTTGGGTTTTTATTGCTGTGAAGAGACACCATGACCACAGCAAAACTTATAAAGACAACATTTAATTCAGGGGGCTCACTTACAGTTTGAGAGGTTCAGTCAGTTATCATCATGACTGGAGTATGGTGGCAGGCAGGCAGAAGTGGTCCTAGAGCTGAGACGGCTACATCTGGAAGGCAACAGGAAACCAACTAACACATTGGGCAGTATCCTGAGCATAGGAAACTCAAAGCCCGCCCCCACAGTGACACACTTCCTCCAATAAGGCCTTACCCACTCCAACAAAGCCACACCTCCTAAAGTGCCACTCCCTATGCAATGATGGGGCCAGTTACATTCAAACTGCCACATGGGGCTGTCATCTATTAACCAGTCATGCCCCCTAACTAGGCTTCCCATCCCCTATCTCAGCCTGATGCAATTAAAGGAGATACTGCTTTGACAGACTCCCAACTCAGTGTGTGTGTCTCTTCCTGGTGCCTGGGGGGTGGAGGGAATGGGGAGGTTTGGGAGAGGGGGTGTCTGAGTTGTCGTCGACACTTGCCATCCTGCTCAGCCCAGGGAAAGCCCGGCACGTCTGGCTCTGTCCCGCCCCCTTTTACCAGAGAACCCAGCTGCAGACACCACAGATTCCTCATACAAAAGGCCCAGTAGAATCTTTGTTTCCCTCTGAAACATCACAAGCCAGGCCTCCATCGTGGGCACTGCTCTCAACATTCTTATCTTCTAAGCTCTTACAGAATAGCCCACTGAGCCCTCAACACTCAGGTCAGGTCTGTCACGGCTATAACCCACCATCCTGGTTACAATTTGTTTTAGTTCGTGTTGCTATTGCTATGATGAAACACCATGACCAAAACCAAGTTGGGGAGGAAAGAGTTTATTTATCTTATGTTTCAATATCCATAGTCCATCATTAAAGGAAGTGAGGACAGGAACTCAGTCAGGTCAGAAACCTGGAAGTGGGAGCTGATCCACGGAAGGGTGCTGCTTACTGACTTGCTCCCCATGGCTGTTCAGCTTTCTTATAGAATCCAGGACCATCAGTCCAGGGATGGCACCACCCACAGTGGTCTGGGCCCTCCCAGTATCGGGTTTAGTTTGGTTCCTTTTGCCCAGACAACATAACTGATCATCACTTAAACAAATCTGTCGTTTGTGACAAGAACTGTTAGCTCGCGGAAACAGAGCATGAAAGACAAAGTCACTGAGAGACAGAGTCAGGTAGGGCTGAGGTTTCATAAGCCTCACGCTAAGAATTTAGAGGAACACGGGCACGTAGACCTCTCGCGAAAGGGACCTCTCCGGAGTTAGCGTGCCGCGTTCCTAGTGTACAGCATACAACAACGGGTTCCAGAGGCCCAGTTCTGCTAGCTGTGTGAACTTGGGCAGCCACGTCATCAGCTCTGCTCTTCTCTCATGGGAAGTTAGAGAACTGTCTGAGCATTTTGAGAAGCGTCTGCCTGCCGTGGTATAAAATAATAGCCAACATCTATACAAACCGAGCTATAGAGCACACATTCAAAGTGACTGTGAACTGTGACTGCCGTTTTTCTCATTGCCTAAGTCACACAGGGGGCCAAAGAGGAAAGCCGGTCAACTTTTTCAAGAAGTTATGGGCAGAACTGACTCCAGATGTTAAAATCTAATGGCGCCAAATACGACACTTGGAGAAGGCCCTGGGGTCGAGGGCATCTGCTGCTGTTGCTGGGGACCTAAACTTGATTCTTGGCACCCACACCAGGCCACTCACAACCACCTGTAAGTCCAGTTCCTGGGGATCCAGTGCCCTCTTCTGTCTTCTGTGGTATACAGACATCCACTCAGACATACACACACACCCACAAAATAAAATAATCTTTAAGTTTTTGTTTTGTTTTTAGCTATAGACTCTGCCTCCCCTCCAGCTAGCCCTTCAGAGGCTGTTTTTTTATTTGTGACTTAGAAACTGTTTGTGAGGTGCGTTACTGGTAAACAGCATTCTCTTCCTGTAGACTTTACGATTTAAATTGCTAATCTTTTTCCGAGGTGGAAATAATATAGAAGGTGTCTTGATTGCATTCAATATGTTTTTAAAAAGACAAAAACAGCCCCAAATTAACTAATGTTAATTTACCAATAAGAAGTAACCATTATTTACATGAAACTTTAAAGATATGGGAATGTAGAGGAATAGTCTAGTGCTTTCTAACAAGCCTTCAACTCTTTTCGCCTAGCTTCCCTTGCCGTTAGAAAGACATGCTTGGGGTGCTTTCTCCTAGTTACTGGTGCTTTGTTGTTTGAAAAGTCCATCTTGGACACAGTTGCTGAAAGGCTTTCTTCAACTATTCATTTTTAACTATATTTTCGGTCATAAATGTAATGTGTGGTGCCTGTATGAACTGGGACAATGTAACTTAGACTGGAATGGGGCGTCAGTACCACATACTGCTGTTCAGAGTCAGGCCTGCCCACTCAGGTCTGTGTGCTTCCTTCTCCACTCTGCCTGCTCAGCTGCATTTTCCTGCCAGAGAAACAGGATACCATCCATCTCCATGGTCCTTCTCCAGTAGAGCAGCGAATGCTGGAGAAGTCACACACAACGTATTCCCCAAGGCTTACCTTTGCACTTCTCAACTGCCCCGTCGAAGATGAGTTTTCCAAACCTAAAATACAAAGTCATGCGTAGAGACTGGACGACACCAAGGGTGTGTGCTGCTGCTGAAAGACTTGCGGGAGAGAGTGGTAGTGACTGCTAATCGTAACGTGCTTTCCTAGATGGGACTCTGGGACAGAAAAATAACATAAAGCTGTACATGGCATGCACACCTCCAATCTTACCACTCTGGGGGCAGAGACAGAGGCAAGCTGATAACCATAACCATGAGTTCAGGCCATCCAGGACTTACATGGGGGAGGGTGGTCCTTCCAACCAAAACAAAAGCAAAGCAGGACTGGAGAGATGTCTCATCTGTTAAAAGCATGTATTGTCTGGGCAGATAGGTAGATAGGTAGATAGGTAGATAGATAGAAAGAAAGAAAGATAGATAGATAGATAGATAGATAGATAGATAGATAGATAGATAGATAGATAGATAGATGGATGGATGTCAGGTGGTGGTGGTGCACACTTTTACTCTCTGCACTTGGGAGACAGTAGTAGGTGGATCAGTAGGTGTGAGTTCAAGGCTAGCCTGATCTACAATTCCAGGACAGCCAGGTCTACACAAAATGAAACCCTGTCTTGGAAAACAAAAGCAAAGCGTGTATTGCTATTCAGAGGATCTGAGTTTGGTCCCCAGCAGTCCTACTAGGTGCCCTACATCCACCTGAGCTCCAGCTCCAGAGAAATCTGACACAACTAGAAATAATAATTATTTTAAGTAAAAACTGAAAAGAGAAAAAAGAAATCTGAATAAGATATTGTCACAGTCTAGGGGTCTTAGTGGGGTTTGTTTTCTCTGTCAAAATCTGTCAGTTAAAGAATTAAAGGGTGGTGAAAGTCTGAGGCACCATGGATAGCAACAGGGATCTGTTTAGCTCCCAGTCCTTCAGTCTGGCTTTCAGCTAATAGCAGAGTGTCTGTGACATTAATTATGGTGTATAGCCTGTGCTGATGGAGGCATACAAGGGGTGGGGACGAACACGAAGCATGAAGTTCTGGGCTATGCTTGCATTAATTCCGTAAATGTCAAGCAGAAGGAATTTTTTAAAGTGAAAACTAATACTATAATTAATTGTGGTTATACATAATGAGTCAATGCCATGCAAAGCAAGAAAGCAGTGATAGCCTTCCAAATTGTCTTTCTCTGCCCGTGCTTCTCTTCCAGACAAATACCTCCCGATAGCATGTTAACTCTAGAGACTGTGGTCCTCTCCTCAGGAACAGATCGGAAGACAAACAAACATGTTTTCCTAACTATTTAAACAATCTGGGACTAATTAAACAATGCTCTAAAATGCGTTTGAAAGGTTATGCACTCCTCCTTTGCAATTTCTGGATGTAAAGTTTCTCTTCTGAATATATTTAAAGGTTCAATAATAAGCAGATCTGCTAACAGTAACCTAAGTTTTTCTACATAGAGAGAGCTTGCTGGTACCTGGAAAGGAGGCATTAGTGTTTCCAGTTTAATTTGAATTCAGATAAAGAATAAATAAGTTCTAATCAGACATATAACAATAAATAATAACTGCAGCATGCGCAGATCCCATATACCAAGTGCCTACACATTATCTCTCTCTCCTTTCTATTCCAGTGCTCTGTGAAAGCAACCACTTAACAGTACATCACGACTTTAACAAACATGTGGTGTTTTGTTTTTCCCCTAAATGCAACACCAACACATTCATGCGCTCCGTGTGAACACTGTCCTCCACCTGGTTTGCTGTAAAATGAGCAATCGCAAATGTCACCGAGAATCCCAGGGTTGGATGCTGCGGGAAGACAGCAAGACTGATTTGCAGCTTCCAGCACCAGGGCTTGTGCTCTTCCTGAGATAAAGAAGCCACAAACAGGCTCTGTGTTTCTGACTTCCTCGGGCATGGACTTGAATGACCCCGACTGCTTATACTGACCTAATTCAAAAACTCTTTGCAATTTACCTCCAGGTATTTACTGATAAATGCTTTCCAGCTGATAATTGGTTCTTGCTATTTCATTTCTTGATCCTACACACTAGTCAGAAATATTTCTGGTCATTTTGGGTAGGATAATTTTTCCTTGGTTGGTGAAGACCAGGTGTAATTTGGAGCACACCCTCTTTTTAGAAAGAGCAACCAAAACTGTGCTAGACCATTTCTCTGTGCTGAAAGCAGAACTTGAATAGATATACTATTCTGCAAAATATAGACACAACTCAGAAAGTGGCATTCAGACCAATGACTTGTGAGCACTCAGAACCTGGTTATGGTTAGCTAAAACACAGCCAGCTCAGTATATTAGGCACATTTGTATCACTGTGCTCAAGGTACCTGACATAGACAACTTGAAGGAGAAAGGACTTATTTTGGCTCACGGTTCAGAGGAACACAGACCTTTATGACAGGAAAGGCTTGGCAGCTGGAGTGGCTAATGGAGTAGGTCTATGGCTGCAGGAGCCCTCACATGACTCATGCTGAGTGACTTTCCCTGGGAAATAAGAACAAACATCTACACAGCCCAGCAAAGCATGACAGAACAGAGTGACAATCATACCATGGTCCAACCTCTTGAGCCAATGAGTTTATTGGTTATTTATAGGAGTATGTGTGAAGGACTGCTTGTGGCATCGGTGACTCAGAAGCAGCTGCATGACATAAAAGTCCACCCCAGCAGAAGTAATCCCTTAGGAAGGCTGCACTCCTGGGACTCCCAACATGCCTTGAAGGCAGCTGGGAGGTCAATGAGTCTCTCTTCCCAGCTGTTGTTTATGATAATAAGATCATATGAGTAGTCTCAGTTTCAGGAGTTTCCTGAGCCTAGCAACAAAGGTTTCATTTGTTTCCTGACTCTTAAGCAGCTTCCCTCCTCCCTACTGGAGGGAACAAGATCAAAGGAAGGCATAGACCTTAATACTCAAGACCTTCCCCTAGGAACTGACTTCTTTCTACCTACCAGGCCTCACCTCTTAAATATATTCCACAATCTCAAAAACAACATCACCATAAGCACCAAGAACTCAAACACACTGGTGAGAGTGGGGGTGGAGATCAAAATGTATACATGTATGAAATTTTCAAGAATAAATAAAGCTAATAAACACACACATACTCACAGGTATAGGGACAGTTCACACCTAAATTATAGCCTTCCTCTCTCTGCCCCATAAATTTATGGCTATTAGTAATGCCAAATGAATTCAGTCCAGTAGTATCGAATCTTCTTGTAGTCTAATTGTCCCAGCAGTATTGAAAAGTCCACAGCCTCTTCTGAGACTCCAGGAAAGCTGTCAGCTGTAAGCCCCTGAAAACCCAAAAGCAAGTTCTGTCCTTCTCATCCACAATGCCACAGACCAGACCAAGGTAAGACTGAACCCCAGTAGGTAAGCACTTAATTCTGTAGTTACATGTCCGGCATCCAGAGCTTGCCATCTCATTGGCTCCAAGCGGTCTGCGTAGCCCTGGCCCCGCAGTGCTGCTGCGGATAGGAGACAAGACTTCTGTCTGGAGCTGACTCAATCCTTATGTGTTCTGTAGCACATATCCCATGCTCCTGGCATCTCTAAATCCCTGTGTTTTCTCCTGTAATTTAGCCTTGACCTTCACAGCTTCTTGTTGCTACAGATCCTCACTGGCTTTCTTCTGGAGCTTTGCTGCAAACCTCAAAGACCCTATGAGTCTGCATGTCTGAGAAACCAGCACCACGTGGATGATGTCAAATCTGGAGCAGGACCAGGTTATAATCCTCAAAGCCAGCCAGTGGCCACCTCCATCAGCCAAGCCCTATACCTTCCCCCAAACCCTGTCACCAGCTGGGACCAGGTGCCTGTGGTGGACATCTGATACTCAAACTAGAAGAGAAAGAATGAGAGGTGGAGAGGAGAGGAGAAGAGAAAAGCAAAGGAAAGAGGAGAGAAGAGGAGGAGAGAGTGGTGAGAATGTTTCAGAAGTATCCATAAAATTGTGTATTTAAAAACACCATGGGGGCCAGGTGTAGCACAGGCCTTTAATCCCAGCACTCAGGAGTCAAAGGCAGGTGGATATCTGTAGGTTAGAGCCAGCCCAGTCTACACAGTGAACTGCAGGCCAATCAGAGCTACACAGTGAGCCTGTCTCAAAAGAGAAAAAAATAATAATAATTTTAACAGATACTGTTCATACAGTTCTTGGGGGAAGGATGGGGCAAACTGTTTGCAAACCTTATTTCAAAATTCATGTTCTGAGGAACAAACGAATATTTAAATTATTTTGAGGCTTTTCAAAAAACAATTCGATAATGTAATTATCAAGTGGATTAAAATGTTTCTCCCCTCCAATTCATTTTCCATTGCCCCCTCCAGAGAAAGCGGGGCCCAGAAGCCTGCTGCCATCCAGCACCTGCTCCGCTATAAAATCTAAAAGATGGAAAACAGACTAACTCTGCCCTGGATGATGAGAGGCCTGTCGCCATAATCAGATCTTAGGAGCGAGCTTCCAAAGATAAGCATTTAAGCCCTAAATTCCTACCACCGATGTGTCTCTTAGGTACTATAGTGTACAGTTTAAGGAAATACAGAAGAAAAAAACGTCTGCTACCACTCGTTAGTAGGATAATATCTTTAAAACCTGCCACACTTCATTTCTGAACTCTGCCTTTCTTTGCTAAGACTGCGTGCGCGCAGCCCTGAGAAAAGGAGGCACGGCTGGAAATGCACTCAGCTGCCTCGATCCCGCCTTGGAGCTTCAAGATGCTCTTTCAGGGCTCCAAATTGGAGTTACCTCGAATAATTACCAGGATGGGGCTCGATGATCTCTTGCGCTTATGATTATTGATGCACCTTTTTATAGATTTATTTTTGTGTTGAACTACCTATTTTACATGCACTGATGAGCACAACTGTAATTAGTTGTCTAGTTTGGTAAATGAGATTCTGGGATAATTTATGGGTGCCTCTAATTTTTTGTGCATGCTTGACATTTTGATATTGACTTGAGCATTTTACATATCTTACTGAATGTATCTTGATAACTCATACCCACAATGAAGAGTATAGCTACAGGAATTTATAAGCACACAGCAATGCCTTGAGTTAGTTCATTCAATATTTATTTTCTCCAAAGTCTAATGAGCTTCCACTGTCACAAAAAAAAAAAAAAAAAAAGAAAGAAAGAAAAAAACTAGTCTGGAAAGGAATTTCTAAAAATATATTTTTGTTTTCGTCAAGTCAAATGTATTAAAGTTATGTTAGAAATCTGATAAACCCTTCTACTCAATTTGAAACCCAACAAATTTTACATAAAAAACAATTACTTTCTGTTTTAATATACATAATATAATGTTATATAAAAACGATTACTTAACTTCCCTCATTAATTTCCCAATAATCTCTTGTCTGATCAAACCATCTTTCAACATTGACCATCACTTAGAAAATTAATTTAATTCCCTCAGACATTTAAACTTTAATTATGAAGCCACTGCTTCTGCTCCTCCCATTTCAGAGCCCTAAAGACATGTCTTATACTGGACGCACAGCACACTTGGAGACAAGAATTCATTAGGGAAAAACATCTTTTTTCCCAATTTTTCCTTAATTTTCAAAACAATCTTATTTTACATAGCAATCCCAGGTCCCTCTCCCTCTCATTCTCCTGCTCCCTCCACCTTCTCCCCACCCCCAGCCCCCATCCATTCCTCAGAGAGGATGAGGCCTCCCATGGGGAGTCAGCAAAGTCTGTCTCATCCTTGAGGCAGGACCAAGCGGGAGAACCTGCATAAGACCGAACTAGGCCCTCTGAATGTGGGTGACAGTTGTGTGGCTTGGGCACTTTGTGGGGCCACTAACAGTGTGACTCGTATTTATCCCTAGTGTGTGAACTAGCTCTGTGGAGCCCATTCCCTATGGAGGGATACCTTGCTCAGCCTAGATACAGGGGGAAAATACCGTAGCTGAATGGAGGTTCATCAAATCAAGAAGAAGCTTAGTAAGTACCTGATATCAAACTCCCACTTCCAATGACTTTGACTCATTCCTACAACAGGGCTCTAGAAACAATGTAGGTCATATTTTAGAATCACCCAAATTAGCATCAGGGGGAAAAAAAAGTTGGGAGAATCCATGCCCCAGTATCTTTCCCATTGACCACAACAGGCAGCCCCCTAAAGGGGGTGGAGGGAGAAAGAAAAGAGAAAAGAAAAGAAAAGTTCCCAAGCACTTCTAGTTGTGACCGTCTGGGGGGGCAGTCCTCCAACAAAAGGGCACACATTCTGGGTCTTGGGAAAGCACACACACAGGAAATCCCTGTGCCTAAAAATGGCACAAAGATCTGACATGAAAATGGAGCAACTGACTCTTGCTGACTGGTGCTTGGGCTGTCACTGATTTTCAGGCTACTCCTCTACTCCATTTGAAATTTCCTTTATCCTAGGCATTACCTGTCTGATAGGTGTGGAAGGGAGGGGGGTGGAGAGGAAAGATGACACCCGACCCCACCAATCATCTCTGAGGTGCCTGTACCCCTGGCTACCAAGCCCTTACCACACACTAGTTGCCAGTTAAAAATTCAGAGCACTAAAAATGTGCCGGTCAGTCTGTGCATACGTCTCTCTGTGGTCGTCAACAATATCACCTCAGCCTGCTGGCACTTCTGCAGGAAGACACCAAAGTGGTGTCTTTACCAAAATTAAAGAGGCATCCATGGGACCCTCACCAACCCAAAAGGCAGACACTTGCAAACTGTAGAAAGAGCAAAGGCCTCCCTCACCTTTGTTCCCAGACTTTTGTAAGTCACATGTGCTACTTCGCATGGACAGTATACACACACACACACACACACACACACAATAACTGTTGGTTCCCAGGGCTGTACTGTATTTGGAAAGACTGTTATCAAACTCCACAAGGTATCATCTGGAAGCTGGGACCAAGTTATGTCTTTAAGAGGACACGCCAATGTTCTTATGGTCAAAATCCCAACCTAGCTCATGAGTAGGTTCACTGAAGATGTACGTGGACTGTCTTGTTACCCCAACTCAGCAGTGACTTTGAAAAGTTGCGGTAAGAGGAAATCCCTCCTCTTCACCAGGAAGAGAAGTGGGGAAAATAAACAGACATGGATGTCTCTGGGTAGGTAGCACCACAGAAGGACCAAGATTAATGACTGGAAAAGGAGTTGTCACAAAATAGGGCAACATTGACCTGTGTTGGCTTTGGTATGCGCTTAGCTTTAAAGTGGGCCCCTCAATTGGAGGCACATTTTGAACCATCTCTTACCAATAAGCGGTAGTGTGTGAGCCCTTAGTGGTGGCAGGGGTCATGCCTGAAAGATCCACTAGATGTGCCCTGTAGGAATCACTGCCATGTATTTCCGAGGTGGAAAGTTTATCTCATATGATCAACTTGCCACCATGTGACTGCATGGGAACCCAGCACCAGTCTCTAGGCTGCTGGCAGTGCTATCATTGCTAGATTAGCCTTCGTGGGAGAAATGGAAGTCATTGGGCCTCAGTCACCCCCACCCACCACAGTCACCCCACTCAGCTGTCCACTGCACAAACAATGGGGTGGTGAGGCACCTGACACTTATAAGAGGAGTCGTATTATCTACTTGGTTGTTTAAAGTTTCCTTTAGCGTGCTTGAATCTCAACATAGGATACAAAGCCTCGCTCTTTGGGTTGTTCCCACAGACCCACTCACATGCCTTGTTCCCAGACCTCATGGCAAATGACTTTCTCCAGAGTCCTGACAAGCCAGGGACTATCTTAGCCACTGCTAAGGAGCCTACATTTTTATCTCAGACCCTCTGCTCCACAGGCAACAGGAGCTCCATGGTGGCAAGAGGTGTGCTCCCCAATAGCTAACGGCAAGACCATTTCTAGGTTAATTTGCGGTAAGAATTCATTATTGGCTTGGCTCAACATTTTTAAAATCATCTTTCATAAGCCAAGCTGAGCTCCTCTATTTGGATGGTCATAATGTGCCGGCCTCTACTCTCAGGACCATAGGTATGACAAAGGGAGAATAAATCCAAGAGTGGTAAGGGTCACTTCTCTTTACCACCTTCTGTACTAATTCCTCATGCTCATACTCAGCCCTGGAGAAACCATTTCCTTTTGACCACAGACTGTTACTGTGCTCACTTAACTCTAACTGAGGACACTTACCAACATCCAGTTCCTGACTGCTACTCTGATCACAGCTTTACACAACAAGATTTTATCCACAGGATGAAGGAAAATCCAAGGACTTTAATTGCCATTATTTTAACAAATAGGTCACTGGAGAAAGGAATTGGATTTCAAGAAACTGAAGCTTATGTGTTTGCTTAAAGCCCTGCTTGTAGACATGAAATGAAAAACCCCATTGTGGTGCTTAGTTTTAATTGTTAATATCACAGTCTAGAATTACCTGGGGAAAAAGTCTCAGTCAAGGATTGTCTAGATCAGGTTGGGCTGTGAGCACATCGGAGAGAGATCACCTTGTCTATGTTAATGGGTGTGGGAAGATCCAGTCCACTGTGGGTGGCATCATTCCCTGGGCTTGGAGTCCTAGACTGTACAAGGGTAGAGAAAGTCAGCTAAGCACTAGAGGCATGCATGACTTCATCCTCTCTCTACTCTTGACTGTAGGTGTGATAGGTGCTTTAGGTTCCTGCCTTGTCTTCCCAGCAATGATAGTGTCTGGGTATTTTATCACAGCAACAGAAATTAAATTAGGACATCTGATGATGTAGCCAATAAATTACAGCGTTCCTGGTGTGTTGTCTGGAGTCTTAGTACTGTGTTTTGTAAATTTTTTGTTTTATTTTTATACATATATGTGTGTGCCTGGGTGTATGTGTGTGTAGCCCATGCAGATCAGAAGGGGGTATCAGGTCCTCTGGAACTAGAGTTGAGGCAGTTGTGAGTCACCATGTAGGTGCTGGAAGCTGGCTCCAGGTCTTCTGCAAAAACAGTAAGCTCTCTTAACGCTGAACCGTCTCTCCAGTCCCTAGTCCTGTTTTCAATCAGTTACCCAAAGTTGCTCACACTCACCATTCTACCAGGAAAATGTTTTCTTTTCCTAAACAGACAGATGCTGAAGGAAGTTGTCACACTTTCTTAGATGTGTTCATATAGATGTGGGGCTGCTTGAGATCTTAAACTTCCTCTTAACATTCTCAGGCGTTTAGTAATGACTGAAGCATCTAAGAAAACTTAAGGCACTAAATTAGAAATTATGACTTGTTATATTTAGAAAAAATGATTGAAGAGCACAGGAGTCTTTTTCTTCCTCAGCGAATAATGTCAGGCTGTCCTTCAGCATCTTCAGGGACATGGGTTTCACTGATTTTTACTCTGAAAGCCAGGAGGTATCTGCTTATGGAGGGCAGTTGCATTTGGATGGATTCTAGAGCAAAAGAGGGCACTGCAGTAAGCCCAGGTTGTGAAACAAGGGGTCCTGCACCTGGAGTCTATAGCTCAGTAGAGCCCATCACGGTTGAGGTAGCCAGTTTATATTATCTCGGGAAAACACCATTAAGTAGATCTCAGTGTGAACTCTCGCTGATGAGATGACAGGTCACAGAAATTAGAACACTGATACACTACACGCTTTTTTTATCTTGTAGAGTTGAATCTACATATAACCCCAGTAGCACAGACACTGAAAGCAACAATTAATAAATGGGACCTCCTGATACTGAGAAGCTTCTATAAAGCAAAGGACATGGTCAATAAAACATTCGGCAGCCTACAGATTGGGAAAAGATCTTGACCAACCCCACATCAGAGGGCTGATCTCCAAAATATACAAATATAGCCCCTGCACTATGGGATGGTACGCAAGTCGGGAAAGGGGCTGGAGATTTAAACACATACGCACACAGACAAGAGACATGGGGACACGGTTCATCCTTGAAACAAGTATGCCCCCTTTATTGTGTTCAGGGGCAGCTTAAATAGTGCTCTGGCCATGCCCTAGCTGTCAGGATCTTTCCACTGCAGACCCATCGAAAACCACTCCCCTGATGTCAGGGTCTCCTGCTCAAAGCAACTGCAGGCTGCTCAGAGCAGAGGAAAACAAGTTGTTTACAGGGTCTGGAGTCTTCAGTCTCCAACATACAAAGAACTTAAGAAACTGGTCATCAAAGGAACAAATAATCCAATTTAAAAAATGGGGTACAGACCTAAAGAGAGAACTCTCGACAGAAGAATCTAAAATGGCTGAAAGACACTTACGAAAATGCTCAACATACTTAGCCATTAGATAAATGCAAATCCAAATAACTCCGAGATTTCATCTTATACCTTTTGGAATGGCCAAGAACAAAAACAATGATGACAGCTTATTCTGGAGAAGATGTGGGGTAAAAGGAACACTCCTCCATTGCTGGTAGGAGTGCAAACTGGTACAGCCCCTTTGGAAATCAATATGGCAATTTTTCAAAAAATTAGGAAACAACCTTCCTCAAGACCCAGCAATACCACTTTTGGGTATATACCTAAAGGGTGCTCAATCATACCATAAGGACGTGTGCTCAACTATGTTCATAGCAGCATTGTTTGTCATAGCAAGAACCTGGAAACAACCTAAATGCCCCTCAACCAAAAAATGGATAAAGAAAATGTGTTACGCCGGGCGGTAGTGGCGCACGCCTTTAATCCCAGTACTTGGGAAGCAGAGGCAGGCGGATCTCTGGGAGTTCGAGGCCAGCCTGGTCTACAAGAGCTAGTTCCGGGATGGGCACCAAAGCTACAGAGAAACCCTGTCTCGAAAAAAAAAAAAAAAGAAAGAAAGAAAGAAAATGTGTTACATTTACACAATGGAGTACTACACAGCAGAAAAAAATAATGACATCTTGAAATTTGCAGGCAAATGGATGGATCTAGAAAACATTATATTGAGTGAGTTAACCCAGGCCTAGAAAAAAATATAATATGTACTCAGTCATAAGTGACTTTTAGACATAAAGCAAAGAAAAACCAGCCTACAATTTACAACCCTAGAGAGCCTAGACAACAATGAGGACCCTAAGAGAGACATACATGGATCTAATGTACATGGGAAGTAGAAAAAGACAAGATCTCCTGAGTAAATAGGGAGCATGGGGATCATAGCAGAGGGAAGAAGGGGTAGGGGAGAAAGGAAGGGGAGCAGAGAAAATTACATAGCTCAATAAAGACAATAAAAAAGAATTGAATCTCCATGTCCATTAAATAACTCCCCATTTACCCTTCCTCCAAGGCTCTAGAAGCCACTGTTCTACTTTCTGCTTCTATAAATTTGACTCCTTTACATACCTCATACAAACAGAGTCTTACAGAATCATATATTTGTGATTGGCTAATTTCATTTAGCATATGTCCTCAAGGTTCATCCATGGTAGCATGTATCAGAATAACTTTCATTCATTTTATGTTTTTAAAATTTATTTTATTCTTAATTGTGTGTGTCTGCGCAAGTATATTCCGTGTGTGTCGGTGTCCCAGGAGGCCAGAGGAATTGGATCCCCTGCAGCTGGATTTCCAGGAAGCTGTGAGCTGGCTGACTTTGGTGCTAGGAATAAAACTTAGGTCCTCGTGATGAGAAATACAAGTGCTTAACAACTGAACCATCTCTCCATCCCAGCCTTCATTTTTTAAAATTGCAAGCATAGCACTTTCCTGGATTCTACAACATATAGCTGAGACATAGATTTTAATTTAAGAAGGTACCTTTAGGAGCAAATGACAGAAACCACAATTAAAACTCACCTGAGCCCAGAAAAGAGGATTTGTGTGTGTTGTTGTTGTTCATACGACTGAGAAAGCACATGCTTGGATATGGCTAGATTCAGATGCTCAAGGTCACCCTAAGGATTCAAAACTCCTCTCTTTATTCTGTCCAGCTCTGTGCACTTTATTCCCCCAGTGGTGACCCCCTCCCCCAACAGTGCTGGGTGTGTTCAAGCCAAGAATGACTCTTTCCCACTAAGTTCTCAGACTCTCTTATTGGGCAAAATGGGGTGATAATGCTAGGTCATAAATGACTCACTGTGAGAGGAATATATCTATGCTCATTAAACCAGGTCTGTGTCACTTGTCACACAGAAGCCTATGACATCACGACGAAACATCTCTCTTTCTGAACTGGACTGTCTGAAGGTACTGTGTGGGAAATCCTACAGCTTAGACAAAAAGTACAGGTGATATTTCCAGAAAGGGCACATAAAGCAAGCACACAAACAGCAACAGGTGTCTGCTGCCACTGAGGATAGCAGAAAAGAATCAGTTCTAGGCATGACTGTCTTCACAGCAAACTGCCGCTCTTGAGAGTCTGTTCACCCATGAGACCAGAGACTCGGTATTTTCTCAATGCTCTCTTCCAAGTCAGGAACTAATTCCCTGAACATCTTCCCAGAATTAGAGATGGTGGGAATATCTAATCTCTTTGGGAAAAAGTCAGCCCCTGCCAACGGTGTGGTCAACCATACAATTCCAACCAGCCATTCATGTGAAAGCATATTAAATCCACACGTATTAGATTTCCCCACATCTGGCTTAGTCCATCTGAAATAACACCGTCATGGGGCACAGCGTCTCAGGCCACATGGGGCTTAGCTGAGGCCAAGTCCCATCCCTCTTCTTTAGATGCAGATGCGGCCCCTCATGTACTCTGAGAAACTTCGCCATTCATGAGCAGCTACTTGAAAAAAGAAGCCACATAGCTCTAAAATCAAATTAACTGTTGTATGGTGCAGATGAAGTGGTTCAGAGGCTATTTATTTGAAGCACTGACTATCAAAGAGCTCCAGGAACGCCAGATATCAATTTTTCATTACAATACAAATATTCTAGGCAGGGTTGCTGCTGCTCTAGATGTAGTACGGAGGGTAGAAACAGAAAGTCTATGGACATGAAGGAGGAGAAGGACGAGGACCTCTGAAGACGGGTGTGGGTGACAGGAGGATGGAGCACAACAGGTGCCCAGCTGCCCCTTGAAGGACCCCACCCTGAAAGCCTGAAGGCAGCTGTCACCAGCCCTGGGAGGCTTACAGGGCCAGAGTCCAGAATAGAGACTGAGCTGCTGCGGCCACCTAATCCCATAGAACTTCAACCTGAATGCCGCCGGGCCCGTCTGCGGCAGTGCCATCTGCCATGCCAGTGCCATCCACACAGAGGAAAGGACCGGCTTTGCCTATGGTTCTGGGTATTTCTAGGTCAGGTGTTCACATCTTGGGGACCTCCAAAAACTTGCTTCTGAAGTTATTCCCCAGAGCTTTTAAATTCATCAGAGCAGGCACAAATGCTTTTAGCACAAGGAAAAGGTCCAAAGCATGCATAATTCATCATAAAATGGTTTCAAGTGAGAAAAACTAAAAACTGTCTTTAAGCAGACCTTGATTTTTCTCTTTAATAGCCGTTACAATACTCTGGCGTTGTCTGTGTAAATGCTTGAAGCACAGCCGATCTCAAATATATTAGTATCCTCCAAGTCAAAGCCTTTTCACCATGACCGGGAGCTCATCCTGGGGCCAGCTCCTTTCATAAAGGTTCAGGTTTGGAGAAGAAGCAATCTGAAGACTCCACAGTACTAAGTTTATATGGACTTTGGACATCAAGCAACCCTAGCAGCTGGCTAGGGGGTTCAGTACTAAGAACCAACAATTGGGGCTCTTCTCTTTTAGTCTACCATATCGAATAACAAGGCTCCTTCTGTAAAAAAAATAAACTGCTTTTTAAAAACTACATCCTGACCTTTCGCACAGGGAGGAGGTCTTTCCTCCCCTTCTCAGCGCCTCTCGTGGCAGCCTAGGTCTCTGCCCTCACTTCCATCTGTTTGTGCCCAAGGAACACATCACCCCCCCGATAGAGGTGACGTTTCTACCCTGCCCCCGCCCACAGCTCAGTCCCATGTGGACTGTAGCTAAAGGACCTAGGAGACCCCAAACATGCTTCATAAGCAAAACCATTTACTGCCCTGTCTGTCCCAGGACAACTAAAATCTGATTAACTCGGGTTTCAAAGTACGCCCTTACTAGCATCCTTCCTCGTTGTTCAGATATTTAAATTTTGCAGAGGCAGTGGCCTGCTGAGGGCCCCATCACACTGAAACTAGGGGCATCTGACCAATACAAAACTGTCACTACCAGGCATTTTAAACGGCAAAGTACAGGGACCCCCCTCTCTTTGTTCATGGTTTTTCAAGATAAGGCCCTCTTAATACACCTCCATGGCTGAACCAAGTTTGAGACCAATAAATACTGTCCCCAGCTCGGGCCCTCGCTGATGAGACCGTGTGTCACACCAGTTAGAACAACCTTCTAGAAACGTCCAGGGGATGAGAGGTAGACGATCTCTGAGTTCAGAAACGGGAACTCAGAAGATAAATCCAGCATCTTCTATTCCAGAGACAGGCATGTCATTTTCTCCCTCTAAGCAGCCCCTCTCTCAACTATGCCACAAGGGACTCTGTGTCCCCACACTGACAACAGCTGTGTAAGGTCTCTGAATCCAACTTGAGTTACAAAAACTCCAGATGACCTTATACACAGTTTGCTGTTTGCCCTCAGGGTAGCCAGCTGGCTCCTCAGCCTAATCTAGGCTTCCTTGCCTAGAAATAAACGTCCACCCTGGGGATTGTATTCCACTCTCCTCCGGTCTTGACCCAGATGGCAAGATGTCCCTAACTTAATGCCTGAGTCTTCCTGAGAAGCAGCTAAAGAAGCAAGACTCTGAAGTTTGTCCGTTATTTTTTTCTTTCTTTCTTTCTTTCTTCCTTTCTTTCTTTCTTTCTTTCTTTCTTTCTTTCTTTCTTTCTTTTTCTTTTTCAACACAGAAGCAAAGGGCTGCAGGTTTGAGCTCCCCCACCCCACCCCACAAAGTGGTTACTTCTCCCATTAGCAAGTAAACATATCTTCACTCTCCATGGAAGAATTTATAGAAAAAAATCAAATAAAAGAAGAATCCTGAGCAACCTTGTGCTGCTTAAACCTTTTCCAGCCCTGCACAGATAAAGTCATCTGTGGGATTCTGAGAGGGACAGATGACCGGTTCATTTCTGTACACAGCCCCAGGACACATATGCTAATCAGATGTCAGAAACAGCTCTGGGGACCACACGGCTCCCTGTGTGCCCCTGAAAGGCAGCTTTATCAGTGCCCCCTCTCCTTGATGGGTCTGCATCTTTCTAATGATAACCTGTTTGGCCCAGCCCAGAAAGTCTCTGACTCCTACCATTTAAGTAACCCTAAAGGAATAGGTCACACAAAATGATCTTCCGGCCAAGGAACAGCAGCTCAACAAATAACTTAAGGAAAAAAAATATATATATATATATATTTTTGATGGATGGGCTAAATCCATTCCTGAGAATGGCTAAAACTGTCAGTCTTGGTGTTTACTGTTAACTCCTTGTAATTACAGGAAAAAAACCAATGGAGACAGTCGCCCAACTCAACAACTCCAAAATATACAACACCTCACAGAGCTTAAGTTGACAGTCACTCTCACCTAATCTGAAAGAGACTTCTGTGGGTGTCTAGCAAATTTCCAGGCACTTTCTCTCCCCCTCCCTCCCCCCAGAAAGTCTGCCGCAATGATCTAAGATGGTAATTCTGACTTCACAGGCTTTAGATGATTTCTTCTAGGTGTTAATCAGTTCTGGCCATATGGCGAGGGTGAGGTAATTCATTTTTACTTTACAATGGGTGCCTTAATTGCATTTGCAGTACTAATATCAGTCCTTCTGTTTATTTGAGTTTCTAGGAGCTGCAAGCAACATGATCTGAATTGCAAAGAGGGCAAGCCCCAGCTGAAATCCTGCAGTCAATAGGATTTCCTTCTGGATGGACCAGAGCAGGTGGGGATAATGAACCAGCTGAGGGAGCTGCTCATTACTCTGCTCTCCGGCCCCTTTCCTCCAGTTTGCTCCAGGCATTTTATACTTAGCTGTGACCTCGCTGGCAAGCAGGCCAATCTGGTGGTCAGCAGTAAGACTCCTTTCTGGTTCTGAATCCTGCTGCTGCCTCTGGGGATGTGTGTGACTTGGTTTTACTGATTGCTAGTGAGTTGTTGCTCTCCCCATCAGCATCTAGGAAAGGTAATTGGTTTTCCAAGATGCATGTGGGTACTCACAAGCCTCAGCTCTGAAGAGCATTCCCGGAAATATTCAGATTCTGAACAGGAATGGGAGGCCCTCCTGCTTGGTAGAAGAAAGTGTCCAGAAAGTTTTGCCTGGGTGGGAGGGCAATGATGTTTGGGTCCATCCCGGGGCAGTGAAGTGAATTTAATATATCACATGCCACAGAAGACAAGGTAAGTCAAGAATTTTAAAACCAACCGTTACCTTAGTCCATCAGCGTCTCTTGAGAATCTAGTACCTTACTCACCATGTTTTTGACTGTCTAGTATGAGGCAGAGCATTGGGCTTGGGGACATTTAAAAGCGGCAAAGGACAGATGGAAATGGGCCTCAAAAGAGATTGGCATTCTCCTTTGAGAGAAGAGTGCTTATGGGAAGTCTCCTCGGTATGCTTGTGCTCAGCTGAGTCACACTGACTTGGAATTTTCCAGCATAAAAATAGTGTATTTGAGGAATTGAAGAGATAGCTCAGTTGGTAAAATGCTTGCTAAGAAAGCATGAGGACCTAAGTTCCGTCCCTACATTCGATACACACACTCGTGATCCCAACTCTGGGAGGGCAAAGCCAGAGGACCCCTGGAGCTCACTAGCTAGCCAACCTGCCCTAATCAGAGAGCCACAGACCCCAGTGAGAAACTCTGTCTCTAAAACCAAGGCGGATGGCTTCTAAAGAATAAGACACAAGCTTGAGCTCTGGTCTCTGTGCTGTGAGGTATCCACCAAAGACCACTCTGACAAGGGTTCGAGCCAACAGAAAGTCTTCATCAGCAGGCTAGCGACTGCGCTGGGCATTCAGGACCTGAGTGCCACCCTGAGCCTTTCTCAGGGTGAACTTTTAAGCAGAAAAATTACATCCTGGGTTGACATACCTCAGGTAGGAAGAACAGAAGCCAAAAGAGCAACATTCAGGGCCTTTCCAGAACCCTAGACTTGAATGGAGTAGGTCTTCGTTCTCATTTTGGCAGGTGTTGCTCTCTATGTCTGGGCTTCAAGGCCTGATGATACTTCCATAATGGTGTCAGTTGTGCTATCTGAGGGCCTGTTGCATCTGGACATGCATGTATATCCACAAACATGTGAACCTGCACACAGGTGCATATAAACTTGTGAACACACACATACACGAAATTGTCTATTTCTATCCACCAAGGCAGAAATTACCTTCTTCTGTACTCCTCTCCACGCAGCACCTTAGGCACTGCTCCCAGACTAGGAAATATATAAGTCCATAAGTTGTAGTCAGAGACTGCTTGTTCATTATGGGCCACCCAGACCCTGAATAATCACACAGAAACTGTATCAATTACAATACTGTTTGCCCAATAGCTTAAGCATATTTCTAGCTAGCTCTTACATCTTAAATGAACCCATTCCTGTTATTTTATATTTTACCACGAGGCTCGTGGTTTACTAGTAAGGTTTCCAGGAGTCTGTCTCCTACAGCGGCTATATGGCGTCGCTATATGGCGTCTCTTTGACTCCACTTACTCTCTCTCTCTCTGCATCTCTTTTCAGATTTTCTGCCTGGCTTTACTCTGTTAAACAATTGGCAGAAAACAGCTTCTTTATTAGCCAATGGCAAAAAAACATATTCACAGCATACATCACCTCCCACATCAATAAGTGGCTTCCATCTGGTCATCCTTCACTTTTGTAGGCCCTATGCCTATTCCCTGTGTCCTCCTTGGTTCCTTGTTCCCTCCTACTAAAACCCCAGATCTTCAACTCACCTTTGCTCATTGATACAGCCTCCGTCAACCTAATTACTCATACTTCCTCCAGTAGTTAACTTTGTCTCTGGTCTCAAGTATGTATTTCCCCTGGGGCCACATAATTCCACATCTAGTTTTCAGTTAGCAAAAAGGTAAGATCTGCCTGCTGACCAGAGCTTGGCTACAGACAAGCTATGATCCATTCTTTGGGTCAGGGGTAGTCTACTTATCTAGCAAAGACTAAAAAAAGAAAACAGCTCCTTTGCATGAGAATTTTGATATATCAATGCCAATGATAAACCATGACATATCTGTGTTTAAAAGAAGAAAAGATCATCACTGTCCAGCCCTAGCAGGCAGAAAGCAATGGTAGCAGGGGATGGGAAGGAGTGAGACTCCCTCATTGTATCACAACCCAAACTCTCACTGCAAAACATGCATTCATCCACTCATGAGGATGAGAGCCCATAACCCTATCTTCCCTACCCTAGAGGTTTAAGGTTCCAAGATTCCAGTACATGACCCTCGAGGGAGCAAACTGGTTTATAGCCTGTCATAGCAGTCAAGAGGCAGCACATGACTGCTGGAGCCCACTCAGCTCATATTCAAAACACGGGTGACACCTGTGTAGCACTGTGGTTCCAGAATCTAAACGGCAAGGGCAGCCACCATCGTGGTCATACCTATTCATGTGAGATAACCATGATAGGCAGGAAAGCTTTCTCATCTGTGCACTCTTCTGCCATACGGTCAAATGTGCAGGACTCAAGGAATGAGAAATCCCAAATACCCAGCAGTAAGCACCAAGTTCTCAACAGTCTCTTAAGTATTCATAGAGTCTCTTCCATTTGTTTCCTTTTAACATTGACCATTCTTGATGACTTAACTCAGCCTTAAAGCTGATTCAATTTTATGTTTTGAAAGGATATTTCTACCCACCCAAATCAAAATCCATAATTTGTCTTTACCTTATCACATACAGCCAAGGATAGCTGAAAGAATATTGGTAAAAACAAAGTTATAATAAGCCATATGCAATTTGAATTTCTTTCCAAATAGGTTGCTATTAACTATTAAAAATGTGTATATTTGTGTGTATCTGTGCATGAGTATATGCAAATGAGTGTGGGTGCCCATGGAGGCCAGAAGAGGATTTCAAATATCCTGGGGATGGAGTGACAGGTGATTATGAACTATCCTGACATGGGTGCTGAAAGCCACACTCATCCTCTGCAAGAGCAGAATGTGATTTAACCACTGAGCCCTATCTTCAGTCCCTATAACAACTGTGGTGATATCTTGTTTGTACAAATAAAACTTGCCTGAAGATTAGAGGGCAGAGCTAGCCACTAGCTAACCATAGAGGTCTGGAGATCTGTACAGACGGGCAGGAAATAATATGGCTGGGTGGAGAGAGGAAGTGATAAGGTGGGAGAAGACAGGGCCTTGGGCTTTTTTCGCCTGGGAAATTGAGTGGGTAAGGTGACTGTGGTTTTGTTCCTTTGTCTCTGTGATCTCTCAGCATTTTTCCCTATGTCTGGTTACGACCTTTTATTATTAATACCTATTAGAATTCAAACTACAAACAACACCTTATGCTTCACACTGGCCAGACCTGGTAGCTCATGCCTATAATCCTGGCAATCAGGAATCTGGGGAAAGAGAATCACTGTGAGTTAAAGTCAGCCTACACTACAGAGTGAGTTCCAGTTCAACCTAGATAGAGTTGAGTCCCTACCTCAAAACAACACAACACAAAACAAAATTACAGAGTTAGGATTCTTATTCTATGACTGAAACACTGGGGAGAAGGAGCAGTATTTATTATCTACACAAACATGTGAATTTAAATATGTCTTAGTTTGGGTCACAATTGCTGTGATGAGACACACTGACCGAAGAAACTTGGGGAACGGGGTTTATTTGGCTTATGCTTCCATATCTCTGTTCATCAATGAAGGAGGTTAGGGCAAGAACTCCAATAGGGCAGGATCCTGGATACAGGAGCTGATGCAGAGGCCAGGAAGGGTACTGCTTACTGGCTTGTTCTAGAGCCATATTTGGTACCAAAATCTGTATTAGTCAGGATTCTCTAGAAGGTCTATTAGAGCAACTTACAAGTTGTGGTCCAGCTAGTCCAAAAACAAAAAAATCCATGAACCCAGTGGTTGGTCTCACCTGGTCTTCAGTATATGCTGGAATCCTGAAGAAGTAAGTACTAATTCCAGTAAAGGAATGGATTTGCTGTTGACGGTAAGGGCAAGCAGGCAAAGAGAGGAGACAGAGCTCCCTTCTTCCGTGTCCTTTATATAGGCTGCCAGCAAACGGTGTGGCCCAGATTAAAGGTGGATCTTCCCACCTCAAAAGATCCAGATTAAAACTAGATATTCCCACTTCAAATAATTTAATTAAGGAAAAAAAACCCTCACAGGTGTGCCCAGACCCTTGGGTTTTAGTTAATTCTTGATATAGTCATGTTGACAACCAAGATTAGCCATCACAATATACTGATTAATAAACTTTATTTTTAGAGCTATCTTAGGTTCATATCAAATCTGAGCAAGAAGTATTAAGTTCCAGTTTCTTCCTGCTCCCATCCACGTGCAGCTTCCTCACTAGCCCCGTCCTGCCCTGGATGGTACATTCACTACAGTGAACCAACACTGGCATACCATTGTTCCTCAAGGACCACAGAGCACAGAGCACCATCATGGAGTTTATCTCTGGTATTCATAGTCTCTGGCTTTGGACAGATGTCTAACGGCATGTGCTGTTAGCACATGTGTGGAATAGCTTCCCCAACCCAGAACTCTTCCATGTTCCACATATTCAATCCTATCCCCTCTTCCCTCTCTCCTCTACTAATATTTTTTTTCTGGTTCCATGGTTTTGCCTTTTCCAGAACAGGGTTTGTTCAACATGGTTAATGTTATGTGTCAACATGACTAGATTAAGCACCACAAGGAAGACTTAGCTATTTATGGGTATGGCTGTGGGATAACCCCTCTGTATGTGAATATGTTTTATTACCATTGGTTAATAAAGACTCTGCCTTGGTCTATAGCAAGGCAGGATAGAGCCAGGCAGGAAATCCAAGCAGAGATACATGGAAAAGAAGGGCGGAGTCACGGACAGATGCCAGCCAGCTGCCCAAGAAGCAAGATGCTAGCAGACAGGTAATGCCACATGGCAATACATAGATTAATAGAATTGGATTAATTTAAATGCAAGAGCTAGCTAGTAATAAGCCTGAACTATTATGCCAATATAGAAGGAGAAACAGGCTGCGTTCCTGCCACCTGGCTCCCGGCCTACTAGCTAGCTTATGCCCTGAAATAACAACACACAAACTGTATTCATTTAAACGCTGCCTGGCCCATTAGTTTCAGCCTCTTCTTGGCTAACTTTCACATTTCTAATAATCTGTGTAGCACCACAAAGTGGTGGCTTACCGGAAAGGATTCTAGTGTACATCCATCTTGGGCTGGAGCTTCATCACGTCTGGCTCAGAGAGGAGAGGCATGGTGATTGCCTCACTTCCTCCCAGCATTCTGTTCTGTTTACTCCGCCTACCTAATTTTCTGTCCTATCAAAGGCCAAGGCAGTTTCTTTATTAACCAATGAAAGTAGAAGGCATACCTACATCATTTCCCCTTTTTCTATTTAAACAAAAAAGAAAGGCTTTAACTTTAACATAGCAAAATTACATATAACAAAACAGTTATCAAATAAGAATTACAGTTACAATATTTATATCTATTTTATCTTTTATCATGACAAAGGAAAACAACTATAAAAATCTATTCTTCAACTCCATCAAAGACTCCCGAAGGATATAATATTACCTAAGTAAATAAAAAGTAAGCAACTTACAAAACTCTAGAAATCACAGAGACATCTCGCTGCCTGGATAGTCACCCAAAGTTCCTCTGTACGGTTGGGGCATCCATCTTCGGCCTACAGGCCCATAGTATCCAGAGACATTTTCATGAAGCAGGAAATTTCAAAGGCAGTTCAGTCACTATCTGCTGTGTCCTGCAGAATGTCTCACAGACTCTTTCATGAATCAGGAACCCCGAAAGATCATCTCACCTTTAGGCAAGTTCAGCAAGTCCTCTCTCTGCAGGTTCTTTGTGTCCAGTTTATGCAACAGTCCAGGCAAGAGCAGTTTCTTGCCCAAA
The DNA here is from genome assembly GCF_950005125.1 of Chionomys nivalis. Lineage (NCBI taxonomy): Eukaryota > Metazoa > Chordata > Mammalia > Rodentia > Cricetidae > Chionomys > Chionomys nivalis. The sequence continues at coordinate 155,941,231 of NC_080086.1, read as the reverse complement.
TGGCTAACCAACTCCATAAGGAGCCTCTTCAATGCCCAGCTTCCTCTTGAAGTAGCTGGTGCTGCCAGGAGCAGATATGTCTCATTGTCATGAAAAGCCCTAAGTTATTAAAACATTTAAAATGCCATATTCTGTAGTCTTTGAAAGGTATAAAGAATGCCTATCTAACTGAAATATATCTCTATATATCTAGAAAATCTAACTACCATGACTACAAGCTTGATTATTATCAATGATTATCCATTAACAACCTATATACATTACATTTTTAAATGAACTAGACAATCACAATACCTCAATCAAGGTCAGAAATATACATATACATATAACAAAATTGACCTTAAATTTATATCAATAAAGTCAAATCCATAGCAAAGCAAATTATTCATATCTATATCATGCCAAGAGGTTTGTAATTAATATTAAGCCTTTGAGTGATTATTTAGAAGCAACTGCAGTACTAGGTGGAACAGAAAAGCCTCCATTTTACAGGGTATTTCCCAAAGGGTTGGCACAGTCTGTGGACTGAGTAGGAAGGCCAGCCCTTCTTGTGGAAGGACTCCACCAAATGGGGGGGGTCCACATAACACACAAAGGACCCCTTCTTATCGTGCCCTGGGACATCAACACTCAAGGCTTTCTGGTCTTTGGACCCCAGGACTCAGAGCAGCAGCTCCTTGGTGGTTCTCAGTCACCAGCCTCTGAAGTGTAAACTACGGCACTGGTCTCCCTGGCTGTGAGGCCTCAGACTGATCCTGGAGTCTCTAGTTGTAGGCTGCCTGTGGTAGAGCCTTCGTCATGACAGGCTCTTTTCATATGTCTGTCTTTTCCTCCGCTATCCTATTGGTCCTTCTCTCTGGAGAACCCAGACACACACATTTGAGACCACACAGGCCTTTGCCGATTGGCTTCTTCCACTTCTGTCTCTTCCGGGTCTGCCCATGGCTTATGAATTCATCTCTTTTTAGCATGGAATACATTCTACAGGAAGAGGTAAAGTTCATCTATTCCCCCGCCCCCGCCCAGGCACCTACTAAAGGACGCCGTAGCTGTCCAAGTTTAGGCAATTATAAATGAATTATGAATAAATGTCCATTTGCAGGGTTCTGTGGGAGCACATATTCACAACTCTTTTGAGTAAATATCAAAAGCAAACTTGTCAGATTGTATAGTAATAAAATAATTTTAGCAAAATTGAAGACAAGATATCTTGTAAATATTTAAAGCATATTTCTGCTATAAAGGCATTAAGAATAATAAGTGTCTTGTGCCCACCGCCCAGCACATCTGCATAGCATTTCCCAGTCTCCCTTCCTCCCTGAAAGTAACCATTATACTGAATTTTTTCTTTTCCTCTGCATATCTTAGTTTTATTGCTTACACATTCTAAAACAACAAAGTATCTTTGCATGTTTTTAACTGCATATATAGCATTATACACATCCTCTGTTCTAGCCTACAGGCTGGCTCTCCCCACTCCCAGTACTAAGTAATAAAACTTACCCATGGCAGGGGCAGTGGGGGCTGGAGAGATGGCTCAGCGGTTAAGAGCACTGCCTGCTCTTCCAAAGGTCCTGAGTTCAATTCCCAGCAACCACATGGTGGGTCACAACCATCTGTAATGAAGTCTGGTGCCCTCTTCTGGCCTTCAGGCATACACACAGACAGAACACTGTATACATAATAAGTAAATAAATAAATATTTTTTAAAAACTTACCCATTGGGCCAGGAAAACAGTCAGTAAAGGGCCTGCTGTGTGAGTGTGAGGGCCTGAGGCTGGTTCCTTCCACCCATGTAAAAAAAACAGGCCCGGTGACACTTGTGGTCCAATCACGAGTGAGTCTGAGGCAGGTGACTCACTGTCCGTTTTGCCTCCAGCATCCACGCAACTACCCCACCATGCACCATAACTCCCAAGACACAGAGGGTCCTGGTGGGGAAAACTAACTGTGTGGGGGCACGGACAGGCCTAGGGGGGACTTTGAAACCCTGAGTTTCTGACTCCTTCCTCTAAAAGCTGTTTATTGGGTATCTTCTATATGCTAAGTATTAGAAACGAACAAGATGACATGACATGTGAATCCTGTTTCAAGAAACCTAAAGTTCAAGAAACCTAAAGTTAGGATGAAAGTGAAGACTCTGCTTGAGAGTACCGGCTGCTCTTGTAGAGGACCCCAGTTTGGTTCCAGCGCCCCTGTATAGAGCTGTCTGTAACTCCAGTTCAAGGGGATCTGATGCTCTCTTCTGGCCTCTGCTGGCACACACATGATGTACATACATGATGTACACACACGATGCACATACATGCAGGCAAACACTCTTATAGGTCTTAGTTGGACAGGCCCAAGTAACAAAAAAAATTAAAAATAAAGAAAAATGGAATCACAGGATAAAATCCAAAGTTCAGGCAGCAAAATAAGAGGAAGTAAAGAAGTGGTCAGCAAGAGCTAGCGAGGTATTATTTCTCCTGCATGCAGGTCCCTCGTGCATCGTCTGCAGGCCCGTGAGGGTCCGCAGCTGCCTGCATCCTATAGCCCGTGCTCTGCAGACTAAGTGGCAGGTCCCTGTGTCCTTGTCAATCTGTGTCCCACTTGAAGCAAGTTGAGGGAGGACAGAACCTTCTGTGCTGTGTCTTAACTACCCTCAGTTCAGTGGCCCTTCCTGCTCTAGAGGTGCTAGGGGTGCATTCTGTCCCCACACAGATTTGGAAGAAAGAGTCATTTTTCTCCAGGGTGTATATTTACTGGGTTTTTTTTTTTTTTGAAGATACAATCAGTTTTATGAAACAGTAGGACTTCAAATATCTTTCTTGCTTGGTTTTTAACTAAGACACATGCATTGTCCCATTAGCCTGAACACTACAGCCTGCAGACAAATAAAGCCAAAGAACTGGCTCTCACTTCCCGTCCAAACTGCAAGGGAAAGGGAGAATTCCAGAGAAGGGTGCTAGCCTGTTTACTGCATAAGCAGTGCTAATTTCTCTTATTGCAGTGAATGGGCCTTCCGAGAGTTGGGGTAGATGAGCCCCTTCAAAGAACATAACTTTGCTTTAATAAATATTGATCCACCCTGGAGGCTGGTCATAAGGCCTCTTCTCCCCTAAAGAAGTAAAGGGGTGGGGAGCTTGCTATGTACAGGAAAACTCCCTTTAAGGACATTAAAAAAGAAAAGTGAGAGTCTATGTAATCAGTAAAGACAGGACCCACAAGAGCAGAATCCTGGGCATCACTGAGCATTCACCCAGGCTCCAGCGTCCTGGCTTCTAGGGAAAGGAAGCCTCGTGTTTCTGGCTGAACAGGTCTCTCCAGATCAACCATCCCCCACATTCTTAAGACCCAGAGCAGGTCTGAGCTGCAGAAGCTCCCAGCCCCCGTCCCTGGCTTCAACTAGCCTCAGGCAGGACCTCACAGGGCAGGACAGTGCTGAAGGCTTTATCAGGCAGCTTCCTCCTTACCAAACTACAACTCCAAGCTGCACCGTCTTCTCCCACTCAACGTATAGCTCCTCTGGAGCAGCCCTTCACCATAACCAGTTCCCAGAAACTACCCTGCCCTCGCGATGGAAGCAGCTCCCGGAGCCATCTCTTCCTAGTTCTCCTCTCACTGTTGACACCTTCATGGAGACATCCGCTGGCTAAACTCTTTCCTAGTTAGACTGTCCAAGCATCACATCTGCTTCCTAGACCCATGACTGACAGAGACTCCATGGTCAACTGCAGCTAGCTCAGGACTTCTTCCAAATCCCTCTTACTATTTTATTTCTTGGCCCTTACTTCTTCTTACTTCATGTAAGAGTTGCCTTCATAATAAACCTCCCATACTGACCTACAGTTTTCTTTTCTAATGCCTCTGTCTGCCCTGAGTATCAAAGTAAACACTGCTCTCTAAGAATGCCGGAGAGTCTTCTCTTTGATTTTTAATTTTCTGGAAGTCTTCCACGATACAGTAAACATTATTTCTTTCTTCCTAAATATTTGGCACAATTCATAAGCAAAGATAAACTTCCTGTGGGCAGTGGTGGCACACACCTTTAATCCCAGCACTTGAAAGGCAAAGGCAGGAGGATCTCTGTGAGTTTGAAGTTTGAGGCCAGCCTGGTCTACAGAGCAAGTTCCAGGACAGGCTCCAAAACTACAACAGAGAAACCCTGTCTTGAAAAAAACAAAACGAAACAAACAAACAACAAACAAAAAACCCTTCCCCTAGACATATAAGCTGTAATTCTTTTTAACTCTACCCTGAAAAGCTGGGCACAGTGGGTGTAGCTATGGCTCAGCAGTCAGTGGAACAAGCTGCTCTTCTAGAGGACCTGGATTCATTTCCCAGCATGTAACGGCGTAAATGAATGCAGACAGATTGTAAAAATATATACAGCTTTAATGGGGAAATAGACTTACAGAACCACAGGTTCCCACGGAGAACAGGAAAGCAGAAGAAGGGGTGGCTGGGAGCATGCCCGGCAGATTTATATGTAAATATTAGCCCGAGGCGAACACGCCCCCTAATGGGTGGGGCTTATCCCTACATCTCCCCCTTTTGTCTAAATAAGACAAAACTAAACCAAATACAACTATATACAATAATAACAAATAATAAATATAACAAACAATATTGAGAACAAAAGTTTTGCTAAACATTCTATCTCAAGGAGTCTAAATAATGTAGAGAGTAACTACAATTATATAATCTTCAACTCCATCAAAGATCTGAGAAGGGAATAAATATTACTTAACAAACAAGAGATATCCAAAATGTGCAACAATTGACAGAGACAACCGACTACCTGGGCAATCACCCAAAGTCTCATTTGCAATGTTGAGTCAACCAACTTTGGTTAAGGCCTAACATAACTGACATACCATTATAAAAGGCAAGGAACTTTCTTAGAACTATCCTACCCTGTCTTGGCAGGATAAGACAATCCTGTTTCATCCACTTAGGGATATTCTGTATCTTTGTCAGAAATTGAGGTATGGGTTTTTCTTAACCCAAAGGCCAGTTCTGCCAAGAAGACAAGCTCCCAGTGGAGTGTCTTTGGTGCTCAGCGTTCTCTCGGGAGTAGAGTGGCGTTGCCAGGAGTAATTGTGTCTCATTGGCACGGAACTTTAGGTATCTAAAAGACCTGATTAACCTAAAAATAAATATGACAAACATATAATTCTCAATACCTATCTAACTTGAAGACTAAAAGAATAAACAACTGTGCAATATATGAAGACAATGATCTTCAACTGTAAACAATGTCATTATATAAATAGTATCAGAGGTAGAAATGTACATTGTAACATGGTAGATGTATCAATACAATACAGACAAAGTTATAAGCATACTCTTATACAAAAATAGAGGTAGGAACACTCACATTCAATATTCAATATATCAATATACAAGAAACAGTACCAATACAATTTTCTAAAAACAGTAATTCACAAATACCAATCATCCCATAAAACCAGTTAATCCCCCCCTTTTTTTTAAAATACCCCTAATTTCATAAAATATCACCCCATCCCCTCAACCCTAAACCAACCACTAAAAGATGTCCCTAACCCTGAGGGCAAACTTTGTTGGGAGAGGGGATGTCGTCCTCTAAGATTGCTTCTAGCTGACATGGGGGCGACGTTCTTCTTAGGGGGTCCTGTGAAAGCAAATGATGGTAAAATTCCCAATTTAACCTTTGACCTAAGAAAATTGTAACTAGTCTCTGAGCATTTTGAGAAGGTCCGGCAAGAGTGTTGTCAAAAATATGCACCGTTCGAAATTGTCTCGTGTAGTTGGTACAAAAAAAAAAATTCATGACGTCATAAAAACCAGATTGAGTTGATGTTGTGGGGCCCCATCTTCATCCTGGAAACTTTAAAGATTACTGTAGGAAAATTTGTTGCTTGTTATGGGAAATTTAAACATTAACAACAAGGACATATACTGACATATAAAGAAAGACACAGATATGAGGAAAGGCAAAGAAAGTTTAAGACATCTATATATATATACATATATATATATGTATATATATAAAATTAATACTTACAGAACATGTCCATCCATCAGTAATTAAATATTCAGGGTCCCTTAAATTCTTTGAAAATGGGTATTTTCCTGTGGAGATAAAAAAAGAACCCTGCCCCCAACCTATCTGTATTACTTACCATCAGTATGATCGCCATCCTTGTGATTGAATTATTATTTATCTTTTCCAAGTGGCTTCTCTTCATCAAAATGAACCTTTATTAATTTTGACGGTATCCACAATTTTTCCTCACCTGTGGAGCCAAGAGCAAATCCCCTTCCCCAACGCAGCACATCTCCTGGCTTCCATTGTGAGGTCAGCACATCCTTGAAATAAACTGGTTGATTTAGTTCAGTAGACTTTTCCATTATCCAATGTCTTTCTGCAGCCGTTGTTCCCTTCTCATTAGCGTTGAGAAAATTCAAGGTTAACAAAGCATTATGTAACCTATTTCTGGGGGTGTTTTCCACCCCTTTCTGTTTGTTCAACATATCCTTTATAGTTCGATTTGATCTTTCTATGACTGCTTGACCTGTAGGATTGTATGGTATACCTGTAACATGCTTGATATTGTAATAATCAAAAAACCGTTTCATTTTCCTAGAGACATAAGCAGGACCATTATCTGTCTTTATTTGTGTAGGTATACCCATGATAGCCATGAGTGATTACTGAATCAGCTTTTTCTGAACTTAAAGCCATTGCCTACTGAAAGCCTGAATACGTGTCAATGGTGTGATGAACATATTTTAATTTGCCAAATTCTGCAAAGTGGAACACATCCATCTGCCAGATTTCATTCCTTTGGGTGCCCTTTGGATTAGCCCCTACAGGCAGTGGCGTTTGGTTATAGAAAGAGCAAGTAGGGCATTTCTTTACAATCTCCTTAGCTTGTTGCCATGTAATAGAAAACTCTTTCTTCAAACCTTTGCTATTAACATGATGTTTTTTATGAAATTCAGAGGCTTGTAGCACACTACCAATCAATAATTGATCAATTTCTACATTACCTTGTGCTAGAGGACCTGGCAGACCCGTATGGGATCGGATGTGTGTTATGTACATAGGGCAAAGCCTGTTCCTAGTCAAATCTTGTACCTGGATAAACAAAGAGGTTAGTTCTGTATCATCAGGTGTAAATTCAGCAGTTTCAATATGTAAAATAACTCTTTCTGCGTATTGTGAATCAGTAACTATATTAATAGGTTCTTTAAAATCCCTTAGCACCATAAGAATGGCATATAATTCTGCCTTGTGGACAGAATCATAAGGACTTTGTTCCACCTTACCCAAGTCTTCTGATTTGTAACTTGCCTTCCCTGATTTATTGGCATCAGTATAGAATGTACGGGCTCCAGTTATTGGAGCATCACGGACGATTCGAGGAAGGATCCAAGAAGTTCTCTTTATGAAATTAAGCCTCTTGCTTTTTGGATAGTTGTTATTAATGTCTCCCAAAAAATTAGCACAAGCTCTTTGCCATGGTTCATTATCTTCCCATAATTTCTTTAGTTCATCAGCAGTGAAAGGCACTATAATTTCTGCTGGGTCTATGCCTGCTAGTTGATGAAGTCTCAACTTGCCTTTTATAATTAAGTCAGAGACTTTTTCTACATAAGTTTTCAGTTTCTTACTTGGTTTATGTGGTAAGAAGATACATTCCAAGATAATATCATCTCTCTGCATTAAAATTCCTGTAGGGGAAATTTTTGATGGTAGTATGACGAGAATACAATCGAGCTCTGGATTTACCCTATCCACATGTGCCTGTTGTAATTTTTCCTCAATCATTGTCAGTTCCTTTTCTGCTTCAGCTGTTAATTCTCTGGGACTGTTTAAATCTTTGTCACCATCCAAGGTTTTGTTCAAATAAATTATTAGATCAGGTGTTATCCCAATAGCTGGCCGTAGACTGGAAATGTCCCCTAATAGTCTTTGAAAGTCATTAAGAGTCCGTAGGTGATCTCTCCAAATTTGTGCCTTTTGTGTCTTAATTTTTTGCAAATCTATTTTATAACCTAAATAATTAACATAATATCCCTTCTGAATCTTTTCAGGAGCAATTTGAAATCCCCATTTAGGTAAAAGTATCTTTATTTCTTCTGTTCAAGGTATCCATGTTTGAATCGGATAACAAAATGTCGTCCATGTAATGATATACTATCGATTTGGGAAATTTCTTGCGTATTATTTGCGATGGTTGATTCACAAAATATTGGCACAGGGAGGGGCTATTTAACATACCCTGGGGGAGGACGGCCCAGTGGTACCTCCTCGAAGGTTGAGAATTATTATAAGTAGGCACTGTGAAGGCAAATTTTTCTCTATCTTCTTTTTGTAAAGGTATAGTGAAAAAACAATCCTTTAAATCAATAACTATGAGAGGCCATCCTTTTGGCAATAAAGAGGGCAAAGGAATTCCAGATTGCAGAGGGCCCATAGATTGAATAACCTTGTTGATAGCCCTGAGATCTTTCACCATTCTCCATATACCTGATTTTTTCTTAACCACAAATACAGGAGAATTCCAAGGGCTAGTGGATTCTTCTATATGTCCAGCATCTAATTGCTCTTGTACCAGCTGTTCTAAAGCCTGTAACTTTTCCTCAGCTAAAGGCCATTGCTTTGTCCATATTGGTTTCTCAGTCAACCATTTTAGAGGCAAGGCTGTTGGTATCTCTGAAGGGACATCAATTGCTTGTTCTTGTACAGCCCGAATGGCCGATTTTCTCTGTTTGTAATATCTTTTAATATTATTCTCAGAAATATAGGCTCTAGAAGTAGCAGGAATGTTAATTTGGGTATTCCATTGTTGTAATAGGTCACGACCCCATAAATTCATTGCAAAATTGGCTACATATGGCCTTAATTTTCCTATTTGTCCCTCTAGCCCTATACATTCAACCCATCTTGTGCTCTGCCTTACTCGAGATAGGGTTCCAATTCCCAGGAGCTGAACATTTACATTCTGAAGAGGCCAATACGGATGCCAAGATTCTGGGGTAATGATACTTACATCCGCACCTGTGTCCAGCAGACCAGTAATAAAAATGCCATTTACACACACTCTTAGCTTTGGTCTTTGATCATTTATAGAAGTTTGCCAAAACACACGGAACTAATCTTTCTGATCATTATTGCTTGTAACAGTAGGCATGGGGCTTCCTAATTGTCCTGACGAGGCATGTTCTCTGCAGTAACTGGAAATGACTGAACCATGTTTGCCATGGGGGCCTGTGAGGCCCCCCCTCTCATGTTTCCCATCTGTATCAGGTTGCCTTGTCTATCTCTTGTAGACCTACATTCATTCGTCCAATGTCTGCCTTTTCCACACCTTCTACATAAACCTGAAGGCTGAGTCCTCCTATTTCTGTTATTTCTAGAAGATGCATTATTATTATTTCTGAAAATCCATTGTCTACAATTCCTTTTCATATGACCCATTTTGCCACAATTAAAACATTTGGTATTCTGGTGTCTCCTTTTACCATTGGAAATTGCTTCTTCTCCCCATGCTTCAGTGCCATAGTCAAATGTATCAACATTCAGTGTATGCAAGGCCCATTCTTCCAAGGGCACTGATCTAAGCTTTAAAGGCCCCAAAATCCTTTTGCATACCACATTTGCATTTTCATAAGCCAAAGACTCGATCATTATACGTCTTGCTTCTGGGTCAGATATCCCTATTTGTACAGCTTTAGTTAGTCTTTGTAAAAAGTCACTAAAGGGTTCTCTCTGACCTTGTTTAACTCTGACAAATGATTTCATTCTCTGTCCAGGGTCTTGCACCCTGTCCCAAGCCCTTAAGGCTGCCGTAGTACACATGGAGAGTGTGTTTTCATCCAAATTAGCTTGTTCCTGAGGGTTGGAAAAGAGCCCCTCTCCTAGAATTTGATCTAGGGAAATCTCAATTCCCTTCGCTCTTTCCTGCTGTTCTAAAAATCTAGCCTCTTGCCTGAATAAGCATTTCCATTTCAATTGCGGTCCACTCTCAAGGACCGCAGAACTCAATTGTAGCCAGTCAGAGGGAGTTGCTCTGCTTGTCGTGGCCCAAGATTTTAGCATCTCTTTAACAAAAGAGGCATGCATCCCAAAAGTCATTACAGCCTGTTTAATTTCTTTGAGATCATTCATACGGACAGGCTCCCGTGTATCTTCCTTGATGACCCTAGGGTTTCTGGAACCAACCACTTTCTCTGTTGTTATTACTGGAAAGGCAGGTAGAACTGTAGGTAGAGCTTTGTGGGAATTGTCCCAGAGAGATTTACCCACAGATGTAGTTAAAATTTGCCTTTCTACCCCTTGCTCTTCTTCATCAGAATTTAGAAATTCCTCAATCTTTTCAATTCTATTCACCATTGCCTTCTGCAATGTCTGAATCTCCTGTGCAGAATTATGTTCCAAAGCCTTCATTGAGGATTCTAAAGTATGAAGTTTGTCCATTAGAGATAACATCTCATCTTTGGACATAATTTTTATAGCATAAACCGAGCCTTCTTGTATTGACAATCTTTCCGCCAATCTGTCATAAGCTTTAGACAAAATCTGATTGTCACATTCAGCAGTTTTGATTCTCTCAGTTAATGTTTCAGTTCCTACAGAAAGGAACTGAAGCTTACAATCCAAATCAGCTGTTCCCTCTTCCATAGTAATGACTTTCTCCTTAATATCAGCCATTAATGTTTCAGTTCCTACAGAAAGGGATTGAAGCTTACGATCCAAATCAGCTGTTCCCTCTTTCATAGTAATGAATTTCTCCTTAACATCAGCCTGTACCTCTTCTAAATTTTGCTCAGTTTGTCGAGTTGTGTTAAACAAAGATCTGTTCTCTGCCTGGAGAACTTCAAACTGATTCTTGAGAAGATTGTTGTCATTCTCAATTGTTTTTAAGCGTTCAACCTCTGCCTTAATAATCCTGGATTCATCTCGTAAAGACTTTATCATATTTCTATTATCAAACCATATAGTACCAAGAAAAACTACGACTCCCAGAAAGATCCATAGCTGTGGGTTGACAGACACCTCTTGTAAAATCTACCACATGGTACAATCAAAAAGGCTGTTAAAGTCTTGAATGGTAATGTTTTCAGACATTTTTCTTATTTATAAAAGAAAATTATTTACCTGTAATGACGTTTTCCTGCCAGTAGTGGTGAAAGAAATGCACCTGAGTCCATGTGGTCTAAGCCAGAGCCGGTCTGAAACAATTAACTCAAAACCGAAAATTATTGTACTGCCTGAGAAGTTAGATTGTTCGTGGAAGGGGTCACTTTGTATCAGACCAATTCTGCTGCTGTGGCAGCTTTTGCTTCAAAACCGCAGGTGCTTCTGCTAATTCAGGCAGCGGGGTTCGGCTGCAAACTTAGCCAAGGCAGGCAGGGAGTGGTTAACGTGCTCTGGCCTGAGTAAGTCTGAAGGACGGGGCGGGGCCCGCAGGCTAGGCACATGGAGCCGAGTGGGGGTTGCCACCCTGTGACTGTATCATGCCTGGAGTGGGGGAAGGGAAAGCGAGCCGGGAGCGTGCTGTGAAAGCTAGCGGGCTATGCTCGCTGGAGCCCAATCGTGCTTCCTGAGCTCCGGTAGCTAACTTGCTCGCAAAGGCTGGGAAAGATCGAGCTTGCGCCTCCTCCCCCCCCCCCCCCGTGCCAGGGCGGGGGCAAAATAACCTGATGTTGGACACCAAAATGTAATGGTGTAAATGAATGCAGACAGATTGTAAAAATATATACAGCTTTAATGGGGAAATAGACTTACAGAACCACAGGTTCCCGTGGAGAAGAGGAAAGCAGAAGAAGGGACAGCTGGGAGCACGCCCGGCAGATTTATATGTAAGCATTAGCCCGAGGCGAACACGCCTCCTAATGGGCGGGGCTTATCTCTACACCAGCAACCACATGGTAGCTAGCAACTGTCTGTTAGACACACATACAGGCAAAATGCCCACATGCAAAACAAATTTCTGTCTCTCTCTCTCTCTCTCTCTCTCTCTCTCTCTCTCTCTCTCTCTGTCTCTCTCTCATATCAACAACAAAAACCTTAACCATATCATGGAGCAGTCACATCGGTGGTGTCTTTACTATGCCCCTTCACATACAGGTACATGGTTCAAAATGTTAGAAAAAAATTGCACGGTGACTTCTCTTCAAAGGTGAACTCAGTTCTACATCCTGAGCCCAAGGGAAGGTATGGCAGAACTCTACCTGTTTAGGCACTAGGAGAGAACCACAGAGCAGAAAGACACACTACAAGGGAGAGGATTGTCACAGCAGTGCTGGGAAAGATGCTACCCTGACCTTTCTTTCCTGTGTGCATTCCCAGTAACACGTCAATTTACATCTGAACTACACTGCAAATTACCTGCAGTTTGTCAAATCTTGTGTGTCTACCTTTACTCATTGAGACTGTGGTAGTTTGAATGAAGTGGTCCCCAGAGGCTCATAGGAAGTAGCAGTGGCACTATTCGAAAGTGTAGCCTTGTTGGAGTAGGTGTGGCCTTGTTGGAGAAAGTGTGTCACTGGGGGCAGGCTTTGAGGTTTCAGATGTTCAAGCCAAGCCCAGTATGGTACACTCTCTCTTCCTGCTGCCTCCTGGTCCAGATGTAGAACTCTCAGCTCCTGCATGCCACCATCCTTCCTGTTACTATGATAATGGAGTAAACCTCTGACTTGTAAGCCGGCCCCAATTAAATGCTTTCCTTTATAAGAGTTACTGTAGTAATGGTGTCTATTCACAGCAATAAAACCCTAACCTGGGTTCTGTCCCCAGCACCCATATGGCAGCTCACAACCATCTAGTCTGCAACTCCATGGGATCTGACTCTCTTTTCTGACATCCTTAGGTTCTTGGCACACGTGTGCTGAACAGACATAAATGCCTGTAAAACACACATGCACATTAAAAAAAATTAATGGCATATGGTTAAGGATTATCCCACATTCTTATGTTCAGTTTGCAGCAAATCTAAATCTTCTCTAAAAAGTAAAGGCAATATTTTGAAAACATGGTTCTGTATCTAGACTCCATAAGACAGAGAAGATTTGAAAAACTCAAACTGATGCTGACAGCCTCCAGCAGGCTTGCCTGCTGCTCTGTCAGGTCCTGCCTGTCCTTTCAGCTGAGGCTGCTGAAACCAGAAACAAGGGCACCTGATGGTTGTGACCTGGCTCTGGACCATGGGGAAGAGGATGGGTTATGTATCTGAGGGGGAAATGCCCAGGGGCAGACTTCTGGGAACAGATGGTTGTGAGCTGCCATGTGAACATTGGGCACAGAACCTGGCATAGTGTTCTTAACCAGTGAGTTGTTTCTCCAGCCTCAACTTCACTTTAAAAAAAAAAGAAAGAGGCAACTATGGTAAGATAACCAATAAGATGTCCTAAATTGTTGCCTTCCTAGTGTTATCTTCCCGTACTTTTAGGCAACTCTCTCTCTCTCTCTCTCTCTCTCTCTCTCTCTCTCTCTCTCTCTCTTTCTCTCTCTCTGCCTTCCTAATCACCCATGGAAACAAGTCCATAGACTTAAACCAATGGAGGCAATTCCTAAACTGAGGTTTCTTCTTCCCAGTTAGTGTCAAGTTGAAAATGGAAAGTAACCAATATACTGATCCCACCAAATGCAAGTTCAGTATGCTCATCCCTCCCTCCAAAAAGCCCTTGAAACCACAGAAATCACTAATGGAAAATTACCAGATAGCCCACCCTAGAAAATCAATAGAGCCCTGCTGTTCCCTTGTTAAGTGAGAGCATGATCACCAGCGCCAGCTCACTTCAGCCTTGCTCGCCTTATTCTTCACATGCAGCTTGGTCTCATTTCTACTGTCTCTGTGCCTGTGATCTCATCATCTGGGATGAGCAGCGTTTCTCTAGCACTGGCTGGAATTAGATAAATGGATGCTGCAAAGGCACAGAAAAGACCTGAGTCCTGCGCAGCTCAAGAGACCGATTATCTAACAAGAAATGCCTCTGACAGCAAGGGCTTAATGCTAGCAGGGAGGGTGGAGACACTGTCTCAAAGTTCCTCCTGCAAAAGATCCTTATTGGCCCTGGAAAAGCAAGAGGACCACAGAGCAGGGTCATGTCTAGACATCAGTTCACAGTTAAAGAAAAATACGGTATTATCATAACCGAGAGCAGGAACAATTGTACGGGGAAGGTGAGTTTAAAGGCTTGGATGGTATGCGATTTGTGTGACTTGGACAAAGCACAGACAGCAGAAGAATCTGGAATACCTGACAAGATGCCTGGCTCCTCACATAAGGACGGTGCTGGTGCCTTTTCCAAAAAAGAAAATAAAGATAGGCAGCTGATTTTCTGGAGGAAGATTCAAACCCATCGCAACATGTTGGTTAACAACACTTGTAGCCTAATTCACATCTTACAAAGTACGCGATTTCTACCTTTTCTCTTTTTTGGGTTTTCCTGAAGGAGGGTCTTTGAACTCAGTAGCCATCTGCCTCAGACCTGGGAATCCACTCATGTGCCACCACAGCTGGCTTAGTGTTTGCCATTCTCAGAAATAAACATGCGGTCACATTTAATGTGGGAAGTTTTTGCTCTGCAGTGCCTACAGCTAAGCTCTTCTGCTCCTGCTCCTCAGGCCTAGACTACGTGGACTTTCCTTTGCAGACTTGGATACCTTAGACTGCCATGTGTCTTTTGGAGGGATGTTGTTGTAAAATAAACATCATTTTAGACACCCACAAATGTGTGGGCTACCTAAGTGCCAAGATAGTTTCAGGAGATGTGCACAGAACTAAAACAGTCCTGTCTTTGAAGGGTTAATGGTGACAGGTATGCTGGTTTGAGATTCCTGGAGAGAGGTGACTTTTCTATGCATGGATGACCTCTGTAATTTCCACAATAGCTCTCCAACTACACCACACTGCATTAAACAGAGTTTGACCGTGGATGAATGCAGTGCTTCCTGAATTGTGGCATTCCAAAGCATAATTATGCATTGCTTGAAGCACCCTCAACACACCCAGAGGGTAGGATAGAAGGCCACAAGGACCACCGTGCAGAGAAAACTATCATCCAACTGAGACTAAAGCATAGGAAAAGAGGACAGGAAAATGGACCACAGTCCCAGCCACACATGCCCCAGCTGTCCCATGTACAGCCCCTGACACCCTTTGAATATGGGATGGTATCCACAACAGGTAGCACCGTTTGTGAAAGGCTGTAAAACTTTGATTCAGGTGTACCCAACCATTTGACATGGTGACATTGTATTAGCCATATAAAGTTCACTCATGTGAACTACACGATGAAGTATTTTGGGTTTTACTTTTTTGTTTCTTTGTTTGTTTTTCGAGACAGGGTTTTGCTGTAGTTTTGTAGGTTGTCCTACGACTAGCTCTTGTAGACCAGGCTGGCCTTGAACTCACAGACATCCACCTGCCTTTGCTTCCCAAGTGCTGGGATTAAAGGCGTGCACCACCACCACCCAGTTTTTGTTTTATTTTTTAATTGAAAAGAACATCTTATGTTTTAAGAAAGTTTGTGGTTTGTTTGTGTTGAGCCACACCCTCTACTCTCAACCCCATGGGCCCTGTAGGTCACAGGTTGGACTTACCTGTTTGGAAGTGGTGGGTGTAGCTATGGCTCAGCAGTTAATAGAACAGGCTGCTCTTCTAGAGGATCAGGATTCAGTTCCCAGCAACCACATGGTAGCTAGCAACTGTCTGTTAGACACACATACAGGCAAAACGCCCACATGCAAAACAAATCTCTCTCTCTCTCTCTCTCTCATATCAACAACAAAAACCTTAACCATATCATGGAGCAGTCACGTCGGCGGTGTCTTTACTATGCCCCTTCACATACAGGTACATGGAGGAAGTGGATCACTGGAGGCTAGCCTTGAGGTTTTAATGTTCTGTTCACACTGCTTCTTGGTTATAGATGCAATAAGGCCAGCTGCCCCAAGCTCCTTTCACCATGTTTTCCATGATGTGAGGGACTGTGTTTCTTCTTAAAGCACAAGGCAAAATTAACCCTGCCTCTCATCTAATATATGGTTAGAGCAGTAAGAAAAGTGACTAAGACACTCCCTCTAGCCGCAGACCCTGCCCAGATGAGTGTCCCCAAGCAGAAGAGAATGGACAGTCAACAATGTCCTCACTCCAGTTCGTGGAAACCTGATAGGGGTGAAATATATTTGTATACACATAGAAGATGCATGGATGGGGTCTACCCACTCCTAGGAGCCAACAGCTGTTTCTGAGAAAGAAGCTGGCAGCCAAAATGAGGGAGGGTAACAGAAACAGAGACAGAGAGACACACATGCAGAGAGAGGAGAGAGAGAGATCTTTTTCCTGTGTCCTCTTTCATTTTATCTGGATTCTTAATGTGTGTATCACTTCTTCAATTAAAGAAAATAAGAAAGGGGGCTGGAGAGATGGCTCAGAGGTTAAGAGCATTGCCTGCTCTTCCAAAGGTCCTGAGTTCAATTTCCAGCAACCACATGGTGGCTCACAACCATCTGTAACGGGGTTTGGTGCCCTCTTCTGGCCTGCAGGCATACACACAGACAGAATATTGTATACATAATAAATAAATAAATAAATAAATAAATAAATAAATATTAAAAAAAGAAAATAAGAAAGGTAATAGACATATTAATGAAAATGATTGAGATAGCCATGGATACATATTTCAACCATGGATACATGTTTCAAAACATCTCATTGCGCAGTGAAAGTATCTATAATTTTGTTATCGCAGTTCTGGGAATCAAATCCAGGGCCTCCCACATTGTGGACACTCTACCCTTGATCTACTACTTCCAACCCAATGCATATGCCTTTTATTTGACAACTTTACTTTGGTAAAACTGAAAAGAAAGATGAATAAAAATTAGAGGAATTCATAATTTTAACAGCTTACTAATTATTAAACTTAGAATGAAATCCCAAGATGTCCATGCTCCTCTTTTAGATTCTCTTAGAGACGAGACAGGTTCTGGGGAATGTGTGATAAGTGACTTCAGCTTGGCGTAAAGGGCACAGAGTGCACTGCCGAATCACTCCGCAGGGCCCTAGAGGCAATTAAGAAGTACACTAATAAGACAGGTGGAGCTGTTGCTGACTCCACACAGCATATTGTTTGACTGTAAACCTTTCTTTGTCAGCAGATGCCTGCTCCAAAGCAACGATACCAAACCAAGAGCCAGTAGCCCAGTCATTCATTATCATTACAAGTGTCATGTATGTGCACAGTTGTATATGCTGTGCCTTTAGATGACTGACAGCATCACCACAGAGTAATGTCCTGCACGGTGACAGAATATCAGCTATGATGTCACAAGATGACAGGCCATGACATAGGTACTCTAGCATTTACCAAGATGTCCTTGTGCAGCACATAACAGCATATGCTCAGAATTAAAACCAGGACCTCAAATGCTTATGTATGCATGTTTAGGGCAGTGTGACACACTATAACTAAGAGAGAAACATCCCACAGGTTCATCCACAGATAAATAAGATGTGGGAGAGCCCTGGAGTGGACTGTTAGCTGTAAAAGCAAATCCGGAGAACGTTATTCTATGCACAAGCTGACCTAGTTACTTTTGTCTTTGCTGTGATAAAATATTTGACATAATGCAGCTTAAGGAAGGGAAGGTTGGTTTGTAGCCCACAGTCTGAAATACATGGAGACAGAACACAGGCTGATGGTTCCTGGGGACTAAGAGGGAAAAGAAGTGGGGAGCCATTGCCTTTTGGGCATGAGGTCTCTTCAGAGTAAAGGAAAAGTTCAGAACTGAACAGTGAGTGGTTGTATAACATGATAAATACATTAAATGCCACCAGATAGTTTATTAAAAGTAGTTCATTTTGCCTATAATCTCAATACTTGAGTGACTGAGGCAGGAAGATCAGTTCAACTCATCCTCGTTATCTTTAGCTACCTAGTGACTTTGAGTCCATCCTGAGCTACAAGAGACATTGTCTTCAAAAAAATAGGTAGCTGGAGACTGCCACAGGACCAGACCCAGGCCAGGGACATCTACGGAAACAGGCCTGAGCCAGCAACCTCCAACAGGACAGGTCTGAGGCAATGAACTCCACAGGAACGAGTACAGGGCAGTGATGGCCAAGGGAGTGGGCTGGAGCCAGAGACCTCTGCAGGACAGGGCCCAAGCCAGGGACCTACCCAGGACAGGGCCCAAGCCAGAGATCTCTGCAGGACAGGGCCCAAGGCAGGGACCTACGCAGGAGTGGGCCCAGGCCAGTGACATCTATGGAAACAGGCACAGGCCTGAGGCAGTGAACTCAATGGGAGCAGGTACAAGAGGGCTACCCCTGAGAGAGCAGGCCCAAACCAGAGACCTCTGCAAGACTGGGCATGAATCAGTAATCTCTGCCATAGCAGGCTTGAGCCAGCAACCTCCACTGGAGCAGACCCAAGGCAGCAACCTCAACAGAAACAACCCCAAGCAAGCAACCTCTGCAGGAGCAGGCCAGAACAACCCCCGGGATTGCAGAGCAACCCCCAGGAGTGCTGAGCAACCTCCGGGAACATGGAGTGACCAAAGGGGTGACTGAACCATGGCCCTGACTGTACCACGAGGAGCAACCATCTGAGCCTTGGATCCACTGGCATCTGGAAGATTGGTCACCAGAGACACAGTCAGTACCAACTACACCAATCAGAGTAAAAGATGGGTAGACAAGGTAAGAACACATGCACCTCCACAAAGAGCAACAGAACACCAGTAGAAACTAGTGGCCCTATAACAGCAAGATTTGACCAACCAAATATAGATGAAGCAGAAGAAAATGACCTAAAAAAATTAGATTAGGAAAATATTTGAGGCCCTTAAAGAGAAAATGAAAAATTCCCTCAAAGAAATGGAGGAAAAGACAAATAAAAAAATTGAAAGATATCAACAAATCCTTTAAAGAAAATCAAGAAAAACCAATCGAACATATGAAAGAAACTATTCAAGACTTAAAAACTAAAATAGAGACAATAAAGAAAATATAAGCTGAGGGAATTATAGAAACAGAAAGCATGAAAGAATGATCAGGAATCACAAACACAAGCATAAACAAAAGAACACAAGACATGAAAAAGAGAATCTCAAGCACTGTACAGGGTCCCTGTCCTGTGGAGGTCTCCAGCTCCCTATTTTTTTTTTTTTTGAAGACAATGTCTCTTTTAGCTCAGGTTGGACTCAAAGTCACTAGGTAGCTAAAGATAATGAGGATGAGTTTGAACTCCTGATTTTTCTGCCTCAGTCACCCAAAGAAAACATTAACTCTAACAAAAGCTTAACATAAAATATGCAGGAAATATAGGTCACAATGAAAAGACCAAACCTAAAAATAATAAGGATGGAAGAAGGAGAAGTCCAACTCAAAAGCACAGAAAATATATTTAACAAAATCGTAGAAGAAGACTTTCCCAACCTAAAGAAAGATATGCCTATGAAGATATAAGAAGCTTACAGAACACTAAATATACTAGATTTTAAAAAAAGTCTCCTCATCCCATAATAATCAAAACACTAAACACAGTGAATAAAGAAAGACTTTTAGGAGCTGAAAAGGAAAAGGGCCAAATAACATATGAAGGCAGACCTATCAGAATTACACCTGACTTCTCTTTGGAGACAATGAAAGCCAGAAGGTCCCAGCATTATGCAAACCACAGATGCCAGCCCAGACTACTATACCCAGCAAAACTTTCAATCACCATAGAAGGACTAAACAAAATATTCCATGGCAGAACCAGATTTAACCAATACCTAGCCACAAACCTAGCCCTACACAAAGTACTAGAAGGAAAACTCCAACCCAAGGAAGTTGGTTACATCAACAAAAACACAGACAATAGATGATCTCACAGCAGCAAATTCCAAAGAAGTGAAAAATACACACAATAACATCACCAACAACAAAAACTAAAATAACAGGAGCTGGCAATCACTGGTCACTAATGTCCCTTAATATAAATAGATTCGGCTCACCTATAAAAAGACACAGGCTAACAGATTGGATACGAAAACAGAATCCATCCTTCTGCTGCATACAGGAAACACACCTCTACCTCAAAGACAGATATCGCCTCAGAGTAAAGGTTTGGGAAAAAATTTCCAATCAAATGGACCTAAGAAACAAGCTGGTGTAGCTATCCTAATACCTAACAAAATAGACTTCAAACTAAAATCAATCAAAAGAGACAAAGAACATTTCATATTAGTCAAAGGAAAAATCCATCAAGAGGAAATCTCAATACTAAACATCTAGGCCCCAAATACACGGGCACCCTCATATGTAAAAGAAACACTTCTAAAGCTTAATTCACAGATTAAACCCCACAAACTAATCTCTCACCACCCCTCACCACTGGACAGACCTGTCAGACAAAAAAAAATTAACAGAGAAATAAGGGAACTAGCAGATGTTATAACTCAAATGGACTTAACAGACATCTATAGAACATTCCCTCCAAACAGAAAAAGAATATACCTTCTTCTCAGCACCTCATGGAACCTTCTCAAAAACTGATAACATACTAGGTAACAAAGCAAACCTCAACTGATATACAAAAATTGGAATAACCCCATGTATCTTATTGGATCACCATGGCTTAAATTAGAATTCAACAGCAACACTAATTCCAGAAAGTCCACAAACACATGGAAATTAAACAATGTTCACTTGAATCATCAATGGGTCAAGGAAAAAATAAAGAAAGAAATTATAAAGACTTCCTAAAATTCAATGAAAATAACCACACAGAATGCAAACTTGTGCAACCACTTTGGAAAGCAGTGTGGCAGTTTCTCAGGAAAGTCGGGATCAACCTACCCCAGGATCCAGCAATACCACTCTTGGGAATATACCCAAGAGATGCCCTATCATACAACAAAAGTATATGCTCAACTATGTTCATAGCAGCATTGTTTGTAATAGCCAGAACCTGGAAACAACCTAGATGCCCTTCAATGGAAGAATGGATGAAGAAAGTATGGAATATATACATATTCAAGTACTACTCAGTAAAAAACAATGACTTCTTGAATTTTGCATACAAATGGACGGAAACTGAAAACACTATCCTGAGTGAGTTAAGCCAGACCCAAAAAGAGGAACATGGGATGTACTCACTCATATTTGGTTTCTAGCCATAAATAAAGGACATTTAGACTATAATTTGTGATCCTAGAGAAGCTAAATAAGAAGGTGAACCCAAAGAAAAACATATAGGCATCCTCCTGAATATTAACCTTCATCAGGCGATGAAAGAAGACAGAGAGACAGAGACCCACGTTGGAGCACCGGACTGAAGTCTCATGATCCAAAGGAGGAGCAGAAGGAGAGAGAGCACCAGCAAGGAACTCAGGACCACGAGGGGTGCACCCACACACTGAGACAATGGGAATCTTCTATCGGGAACTCACCAAGGCTAGCTGGCTGGGGTCTGAAAGCATGGGACAAAACCAGACTCTCTTAACATAGTGGACAATGAAGACTGCTGAGAAGTCAAGAACAATGGCACTGGGTTTTGATCCTACTGCACGTACTGGCTTTGTGGGAGCCTAGGCAGTTTGGATGCTCATCTTACTAGACCTGGAAGGAGGTGGGAGGTCCTTGGACTTCCCACTGGGCAGGGAACCCTGACTGCTCTTTGGGCTGATGAGGGAGGGGGAGGGAAATGGGAAGCGGTGGCGGGGAGGAGGCAGAAATCATAAATAAATATATAAATAAATAAATAAATGAATGAATGAATGAATGAATGAATAAATAAATAATAAAAAAGAAAAAAAAAGGCCGGGCGGTGGTGGCGCACGCTTTTAATCCCAGCACTCGGGAGGCAGAGGCAGGCGGATCTCTGTGAGTTTGAGGCCAGCCTGATCTACAAAGGGAGTTCCAGGACAGGCTCCAAAGAAACCCTGTCTCGAAAAACCAAAAAAAAGAAAAAAGAAAAAAAGAAAGAAAAGAAAATGACCACACAATATACCCAAATTTATGAGACACAATGAAAGCAGTGTCAAGAAGAAACTTTAGAGCACTAAATGCCTACATAAAAAAACTGGAAAAATCCCACACTAGTTAATTAACAGACCATTTGAAAACTCTAGAACAAAAAGAAACAAACTCACAGAGGAGAACTATATGGCAGGAAATAATCAAATTGAGAGCTGAAATCAACAAAATAAAAACAAAGAAGACAATACAAAGAATCAATAAGACAAAGAGCTGGTTCTTCGAGAAAATCAACAAAATAGACAAACCTTTATCCAACCTAACCAAAAGGAAGAAAGAGAATATCCAAATTAACAAAATCAGAAATGAAAAGGGAGACATAATAACAGACACAGAGGAAATCCAAAAAATCATAGGTCATATTTCAAAAACCAGTACTCCACAAAATTGGAAAACTTAAAGGAATGGACAACTTTCTGGATAAATATCACTTACCAAAATTAAAACAAGACCAGAGAAGCAAATTAAATAGACCTATAACTAATAAAGAAATAGAAACAGCTATCAAAAGTCTCCAACCAAAAAAAGCCCAGGACCAGATAGTATCAGCTCAGAATTCTACAAGATTTTCAAAGAAGAACGAATACTCCTCAAATTGTTCCACACAATAGAAACAGAAGGAACATTGCCAAACTCTTTTTATGAGGCAACAATTACTCTGATACCCAAACCACATAAAAACATTACTAAGAAAGAAGCCGGGCAGTGGTGGCGCACGCCTTTAATCCCAGCACTCGGGAGGCAGAGGCAGGCGGATCTCTGTGAGTTCAAGACCAGCCTGGTCTACAAGAGCTAGTTCCAGGACAGGCTCCAAAAACCACAGAGAAACCCTGTCTCAAAAAAAAAAAAAAAGAAAAAAAAACTAAGAAAGAGAATTACAGACCAATCTCACTCATGAACATTGATGCAAAAATACTCAATTGTAGGGATAAGTCCCACCCCTTAGGGGGCGTGTTCGCCTCGGGCTAATGTTTACCTATAAATCTGGCGAGCATGCTCTCAGCAATTGCTTCTGCTTTCCTGGTCTCCATGGGAACAGTGGTTCTGTAAGTCTATTTCCCCATTAAAGCTGTATATATTTTTACAATCTGTCTGCATTCGTTTACGCCATTACACTCAATAAAATAGTGGCAAATCGAATCCAAGAATTCATCAGAAAAATCATCCACTATGATGAAGTCAGCTTCATCCCAGAGATGCAGGGATGGTTCAACATATGAAAATCTGTCAATGTAATCCACCATATAAACAAACTGAAAAATAAAAGACAAAAGCCACATGATCATCTCATTTGATGCTGAAAATTCCTTCGACAAAATACAACATCCCTTCATAATAAAGGTCTTGGAGAGAGCAGGGATACAAGGAACATACCTAAACATAATAAAGGCAATATACAGCAAGCCAACATCAAACTAAACGGAGAGAAATTCACAGCAATCCCAATGAAATCAGGAACAAGGCAAGGTTGTCCTCTCTCCACAGCTATTCAATATAGTTCTTGATGTTCTAACTAGAGCAATAAGACACCAAATGGAGATCACGGGGTTACAAATTGGAAAAGAAGAAGTCAAAGTCTCACTATTTGGTAATAATATGATAATTTACATAAGCAACCCCAAAAATTCTACCAAGGAACTCCTACAACTCATAAATACCTTTAGTAAGCAGGATACAAGATTAACTTAAAAAAAATTAGTAGCCCTCCTTTACACAGATGATAAATGGGCAAAGAAAGAAATCAGAGAAATAACACCCTTCACAATAGCCACAAATAGTATAAAATATCTTGGAATAACTCTAACCAAATAAGTGAAAGGCCTGTATGACAAAAACTCTAAATCTTTGAAGAAAGAAATCAAAGAGGACAACAGAAAATGGAAAGATCTCCCATGCTCTTATGTAGGTAGAATTAACATAGTAAAAATGACAATCTTACCCAAAGCAATCTACAGATTCAATGCAATGCTCAACAAAATTCCAGCAAAATTCTTCACAGACCTCAAAAGAACAGTACTCAACTTCATATGGAAAAGCAAAAAACCCAGGGTAGCCAAAACAAAATAATCCTGTACAATAAAGGAACTTCTGAAGGTATTATATTTCCTGACTTCAAACTCAACTACAGACCTACAGTACTAAAAACAGCCTGGTATTGGCATAAAAACAGACTGGAAGACCAATAGAACCAAATCAAAGATTCAGATATTAATCTACACACCTATAAACACCTGACCTGATTTTTGACAAAAAGAAAAAATATCAAATGGAAAAGAGAAAGCATATTCAGCAAATGGTGCTGGCATAACTGGATATCAACATGTAGAAGAATGAAAATAGACATATCTATCATCATGCACAAAACTCAAGTCCAAATGGATCAAAGATCTCAACATTAAGCCAACCACACTGAACCTCATAGAAAAGCAAGTGGGAAGTACACTTAATGCATTGGCACAGGAGACCACTTCCTAAATATAACCTCAGTAGCACAGGCACTGAGAGAAACAATTAATAAATGGGACCTCCTGAAACTGAAAAGCTCCTGTAAAGCAAAGGACAGGGTCAACAAGACAAAACAGCAGCCTACAGAATGGGAGAAGATCTTCACCAACCCTACATCAGACCATATCCAAAATATACAAAGAACTCAAGAAATTGGTCATCAAAAGAACAAACAATCCAATAAAAAATGGGGTACAGACATAAACAGAGAACTCTCAACAGAGAAATCTAAAATGGATGAAAGACACTTAAGAAAATGCTCAACATCCTTAGTCATCAGAGAAATGCAAATCAAAACAACTCTGAGATTCCATCTTACACCTGTAAGAATGACCAAGATCAAAACACTGATGACAACTTATGCTGGAGAGGATGTGGGGTAAAGGGAACACTCCTGCATTGCTAGTGGGAGTGAAAACTGGTACAGCCCCTTTGGATATCAGTGTGGTAATTTCTCAGAAAATTAGGAAACAACCTACCTCAAGACCCAGCAATACCACTTTTGAGTATATACCTAAAGGATGCTCAATCGTACCACAAGGACATGTGCTCAACTATGTTCATAGCAGCATTGTTTATCATAGCCAGAACCTGGAAACAACTTACATGCCCCTCAACCAAAGAATGGATAAGGAAAATGTGGTACAATTACACAATGGAGTACTACACAGCAGAAAAAAAATAATGACATCTTGAAATGTGTGGGCAAATGAATGGATCTAGGAAACATTATATTGAGTGAGGTGACCCAGACCCAGAAAGACAAATATAATATGTACTTACTCATAAGCGGCTTTTAGGCATAAAACACTACACACATATGCATAACTAAAAATAAATTATTTTTAAAGTTTCCTGTCTGTAGCTCCAGTTCCAAGGAACCCTAATATCCTCTTCTGTGCTTGCATGTAGTACACAGACATGCAGGAAGAAATATACATATGCAAATAATAATAGTAGGTGAACCCTTGCAACTGGAAAACCTTAGTGTTATTATTATTATTACCATTATTATATGGAACCAGAGGTTGAAGTCCAAGATGCATGTGTCAACAGGGCTGGCTCTTTCTGGGGTCTCTCTCTCCTTGGTTTATAGATAGTCATGTCCTCATCTGTCTTTACCCGGTCTTCCCTCTGTGTGTGTCTATGTCCCTCTGTGTGTATCTATGTCCCAATCTCTTCTTTATTTAGGGGAGACTCACATATCACCATCCTCTGCACGAGTGGGGAACAAGAACAGAGTCTAGCAGCTGGAAGCATGAGCCAGAAGCAAGAGAGTGGGCACATGCTTTATAGCTGCATTTATAGTATAAGAGATCATGCCCAAGTGAGCTGGTATCTTAAAGGCTATTGGTTGAATGAGCAGAAGGAGCTCCCACAGCACCTCCCCCTTTTGTTTAAATAAGAGAGTTCCAAAACTATGTACACTAGGAACAGATATCAAGTATAAGATTAGAATTACAACCAGCGTAAACAATATTAAGCAAGGAACGTATGCTAAATGTTTTAATAAACATTCTAGCCTAAGGAGTCTAAGTCCCCAAAGGCCCATTATGGAAGGTTTGGTACTAAGCTTGGTGCTAGTGAGAGATGGTGAAACCATTAAGAGGCAGAGACTAATGGCAGACCTTAAGTCTTTGGGAGTATACCCCTGACTTGTAGAACAATGGTTTCCTTCCTCTTTTTGTTAAGGTGCGTGTGTGCATGTGTGTGTGTGTGTGTGTGTGTACATCTGCATGAATTTATTTGTACCACCTAAAGGCGGTGTTCTCAGAGGCCTACACACACACATACATGAACACACGCATATACATATGTGCATACCAAATGTGTACACACAAAAAGCAGTCTATAACCCAATAAAGAGCTGTCAAAATACAGGCAGAAATATCAGCAAAACTCAGTCACCTTGAGTATGGGAGCACCCACTAGAGCATGGTTAACCACACTGGAACTCACAGTGATTGTGACGCCATGCCCAAGACCTGTGCAGGTTCAAGCCAGACAAGATCCTGACATGGAGGAGAGAAGTGGACATGAAGTCCCACCCTTGGCTGAAGAGCTATTAGCAATTAACAGCTGGTGGGAGATACATAAAAATATATTCAAGGAAAAGTATAAAAATTCACCTTCATTTACAAAAATGTTAATTGAACTATGCTAAAACATCATTTTAACTGGGAAAATTGGCCCTCCTTCTCCCAACTAGTAGCTCCTCAGCTAGGGCTGGGACTTTGCACCTTGTCTCCCCTCCACGCTGGGATTTTGTTTGGCTTGAACTCACACAGGCATTGCTGGGTGCTGTCTCAAGCACTGCGAGTTCATATATGGTAGACGACTATGCTCCAGCAGATAGATGGTTCCACAGCCAAGAGTACATGACCAGCACAAATGAACTGGGCAGGCTTAAAAAATAAAATAAAGAGGACACATAGAGTTGGCTGGCTATGGAGGTTGGGTCTGGATCTGGGAGGAGTTGCATGGGAGGGATGAATATTCAAAAACTCATTGTATGAAATTCTGAAAGTATTAATTTTTAAAAAATTTAAGGCCGGGCGGTGCTGGCGCACGCCTTTAATCCCAGCACTCAGGAGGCAGAGGCAGGCGGATCTCTGTGAGTTGGAGGCCAGCCTGGTCTACAAGAGCTAGTTCCAGGAAAGGCTCCAAAACCACAGAGAAACCCTGTCTCGGGGAAAAAAAAAATTAAGAAACCCTGTCTCAAACAAGGGGAAAGGTAAGGGCTTACACCAAAAGTTGTCCTATGACCACCACAGGCATGCTGTAGCCCTTACACGCGCATACAGACACACACACACACACACACCAGAGTAACAGGCACAGAGATTTTATTTCATTTAAAAAAACATTTAGTACAAGATTTACTCTTAATAAAAATATGAAGAGTAGTGTTATTTATTTATTTCTTTGTTTGTTTATTTATTTATTTATTTTGGTTTTTCAAGACAGGGTTTCTCTGTAGCTTTGAAGCACGTCCTGGAACTAGCTCTTGTAGACCAGGCTGGCCTTGAACTCACAGAGGTCCACCTGCCTCTGTCTCCCAAGTGCTGGGATTAAAGGCGTGTGCCACCACCACCTGGCTGGGTGTTACGTTTTAAACAGTACAGGAAAACAAGTCCTTAGCAAAACCCCAAAGAAAGACTCCAGAAGTGAAACCCCGAAAGTGTGCAACATTGTAACCTGGCCTTCCAGGTGGGTCTGCAGAACTGATCAACTAATTCCTGGTAAAGCTGGATGGGGGCTGAGATAGTCTCTCCTCTCTCTGCTCTCCACCCCCTTCACAACGAATCTGGTTCCCAAGCACGGATCCCCGCTGGTCCTCCTTGTGTGCATGAAGCCAGGGCTATATAGACAAACAGGCAGCTGGGAAAACAGAACAAGTGAAAGAGAAAGAAAATCAATGAAAAAGAATGCTCACACTCTCCAGGCAGATTCTTTTTCAGTTGAGCAAATGAGATTCAGGATTTTCTCATTTAAAAAAAAAAAAAAAACATAAAACAAAATATTTAGAGCCGGTGTGTTGCATTGGAGTGGTTCTAAGAAAATAGCATAACTGCCCGCGGCCAGAACGAAAAACATTTTACAGGCTGCTTGCCTGTAAAAACTGGTCATTTCAATCTTGTAAAGTTGAGAAACGCTTTTTTTAAAGACAACCTATTTTTTTAAGCAGGCTTCTTTCCCCAAAATAGCTTATATTTTTTTTCTAGTTTGCAATTAATTTGAAAGCTTTATTTAAATGTAAATTGGGTGGATGGACGTGGAAAGGTAAACCGATAGACAGGAGATTAAAGGTCACCGAGCAAAACCCCTGGCCTGTATATTCAGTGCCTTGAAGAATGCTCGGTTGTCTAGTTTGCTCAGCGCTAGAGAAAGAAGTGGCTGAGAGTTGGCAAAAATAACAAAAGGGAAACTGTAAAACCGCCTGTCTGAAATCTGTTCTTTCTCCGTGGTTATTTGGGCCAGGCCAGCTTCTCCTTGCCAGCACCTCTCACATCAGTCACCCCGAGTATGAGGAATCTGCACATCTGGTCCCGTGCCAGGCAGCTGATGCTTGTAAGGCCGGGTGTCCTACAGCTTTGTGTGTATGGAGTTACAGCACCAACGGGGGTGAGGGCCCCATACCCTTTCAACTAGTGGGTGATAAAAAAGAAGGAAATCTGATGTTCTGAAAAAGAATCACTGAACAATCCCGAAGAGAACCCCGGCCCTCCCGCCCTGTGCGGATAGTTAGTTCATCTCGTGAAACGTGTTCCCTGAAAGCTTTCGAAGAACCCACTGGCCTTAAAATCTCGTTATTGACAAGCTAGACATTAGCTTTGTTTGTTTAAAAAAATGGCTACTTTCCAACTATCTAGAGCCAGGATTGCTGTAATTTATGCAAGTATGTGCAGACAGCATTTGTTAAAATACTGTACGGAAGGCAAAGCGCTGTTCTGGGCAGTCAACAGGTAGCAGACATCAAGCTGCAAACACAGCACATTCCGTACAAGCTTTTCCAGATTGTAAAATGTTTCCCTCTTTGAACAGGAAGTTGAAATACACACACACACACACAAAGTAAAATAGATCTTAATTACTAACAGACAACTTTTTTTGTCTTACTTCTGGAACAATCCATTCAATATTGACACTGGGAATGTTTTACAATAAAAAAAAAACTGACAAACGTATCACAGCCATGGCTGCGTCAAGTTAAAACACTCATTTGTAAAATAACCGTACACCTGTCTGTTTCCTGCCGCTGCGCCAGCTTTCCCTCAGGCGAACTGCACTGAGCCAGTCTCTCCTCAGAAGAACTCGGTTCCTCCACATCCTGTCAGGCAGGGAAACAAAGCCAAAGGCAGGTTGAGCTGAGGTCAGTTGCCTGAAGATGCCAAAGCCAGACTAAAAGTCAGAAAAGCAGAATCAAGGATGGGCGGAGGTCTGCAAACGAAAGCCAGATACACCAAGTTCAAACCAGGACAAACCCCAAAACCAGAGATGATTTAGGGGCCAACCTAAGAAAATGAAGCAGGGTTCCTAAACAGGGGCTTCCAAGGTGGCTATGATGGCCCTTTTCGCCACCTTGACTACGTGGAGAATTAGCTGGAATCCAGACATGGAGGGCACACCTGTGGGAGGCTTTTTTTGCTTGGTTTGAAGTGGGTGGATCCTACCTCTAGCCTGGATCTCTGAGGTAGGAAGACACACACCTT
The DNA here is from genome assembly GCF_950005125.1 of Chionomys nivalis. Lineage (NCBI taxonomy): Eukaryota > Metazoa > Chordata > Mammalia > Rodentia > Cricetidae > Chionomys > Chionomys nivalis. The sequence continues at coordinate 155,911,506 of NC_080086.1, read as the reverse complement.
TGACCCAGATCTTTAGAAGACACATCTCTAAGCTGGGTTCCACTTTCTTCTGGAAGCCTATATAACGAAGATGGAACTTTTGCTCCTTGCCTGCTCGCTCTCACCTGCTAGCAAGTCTGTTCCTTCACCGGCAACAGGGCAGCGGTTCTCAACCTGTGGGTCGCAACCCCATTGGCAAACCTCTATCTCCCAAAATACTTACATTACGATTCATAACAGAAGCAAAGATTATAATTATGAAGGAGCGATGGAAATAATTTTATGCTTGAGGGTCACCAAAGCACGCGGAACTCTTTAAAAAGGCCCGCAGTAACTGGGAAGGTTGAAAACACTGTATTAATTAGAGCCTACTTCTTTGGGACTCCAGCATAGACTAAAGACTAGCTAAGACGCCCAGGCTTGTGGACTGAGCAACCTCTGAATTCTCGGAGTTTTTGTTCATAACCAACCATCATTGGGTGAGCTGGATCAGAGCCTGTAAGCCATCCTAATAAATCCCCTTTCTAAATATACAGTGAGAGAGTCATTCTAAGCTGTTTCTGTACCACAGCTCAAAAGCGTATGAAGTAGGTGTGGCTAAATCTGCTCAGACATCTTACACTGCTCAGGACCTTTTCTTGCAACAGCTTCTGATTTAAAATCTGCTGATTTTTAAAGGAATAGGACTTAGAAAATATTAGCAAAGGGGCCAAGAGCAACTAATCCAAGGAGACCCAGTCATGTACACAGAGGTGCTATCATTACAGTCTCCGAAGGCAAGACCTGCTAAAGAATGCCATCGCTGTTGTTTAAACCGCAGCTTCCATTGACCAGAACCATAGCACTCCTGAAACACAAAGTAAACGTGGTACAATACTCACATCCCAGGTCATTCGCTCAGCGTATTTCTTGGGGGCTGGGCAAGCAGCATAGCCAATAGGGCACTCACCTCCATGCACAAAGCCATGAATTCAGTGCCCTGAACCATATAAAACTGGGCATGGTGGTACATGCCTGTAATGCCAAAATGGAAGACAAGAAGATCAGAAGTTCAAGGTCATCCTTGGGTGTACACTGAGTGAAAATGTAATAAAATGCAGTATGTATGTGTGTGTGTGTAGTATGTATGCATGTGGCTAGTGGTAGTGGTGTTTACCTATGATACCATCACTCAGATGGCAGAGACAAGAGGACTGAGAGGTTTTAGTGCAGCCTGGGCTACAGAGCAGGATCCTGTCTTTCAAAAAACAAAAAATGAAAAGCCAAAAAAACAGTAATAAACAGCTAGGCACTACGCTGAGGGGTGCAGCTAAAATGTTAAACAAAATACAAACGAAAATTTTTAGAGTTAAACGAAGTGGGACTGGAGAGACAGCAGTTAACAGCACTGACTGCTCCTACGGAGGACCCTGGTTCAGTTCCCAGCATCCATATGGCGAATTACAACTGTCTGAAACTCCAGCTCTGAAGGACCCAATGCCCTCTTCTGGTTTCTGGCACTGCACACACACGGCACACAGACATACATGCAGGCAAAACACCCATACACATAAAATAAAACCCAGTCTATGTTCTTACAGAATTCACAAGGAAAAGGTCAAGTAATTCTGGCTTACTGTCATTTGGATGCCGGATGGGGAAATCATGATGTGCTAAGATGGTGGAAACCCTTCAAGGGGCTAAGAACCGAGGCCCCAAAATATTCACACCTGCAAGGAGTAAAACCAATAGCATGGTTTTAGGACAATAAAAGAAATAATAAGGCACAAACTGCTGATTCAGCACTAAGTACCTTCAAAACACGACTCTAAAGATCATACACACGGGCTGGAGAGATGGCTTAGAGGTTAAGAGCACTGACTGCTCTTCCGGAGGTCCTGAGTTCAATTCCCAGCAACCACATGGTGGCTTACAACCATCTGTAATGAGATCTGGTGCCCTCTTCTAGCCTGCAGGCATACATGGAGGCTGAACACTGTGTACATAATAAATAAATAAATCTTTAAAAAAAAAAAGATCATACACACATATGCTTTACGTCAAAGCGGTTGGGAGCTTTTTATTCGCTTGTGGTAGTGCTGGGATCAAATCGAGACTCTCACACCACTCAGGCACACACTCGGCCTCCTTATTTCCTCTCACAAACCAGTTCCAACGACCTCAGTGTGACACAAGGAGGCTTATCTCAGCAACAACTGCCGCTCGGAGAGCAGTTTCTGCCTCAGTGTTCTTTACACTGCTGTGATAAAATAGCTGAGAAAAGCAACATAGGGGAGAAAGGGCTTCTTTCCACGGACAGTTCAAGATACAGTCCATCATGGTGAGGAAGTCACAGCAGCAGGGTCTTGAAGGATCTGGGCACATCACATCCATAGAATGACAAAGCATGCATCTGCCCAGTTCCCTCCGTGCCTCAGAAGCCCTCTTACACAAGGATCCAAAGCAGTGGCTTTCCTCATGCTGCGACCCTTTGGTACAGTTTGGGTCGTGGTGACCCCCAGCCATAAAAATTATCTTGTTGTGATGTCATAAGTGTAATTTTGCAACTGCTAGGAATCGTAATAGAAATATCTGATATGCAGGTTATCTGACATACAACCCCTGAAAGGGTCAAGTCCCACAGGTTAGGAACCTCTGATCTAAAAGGTTTTACCCACCACAGTACAGCCTCAGACAGCACAGCAGAACCAAAGAATACTCTCCATAGCAAAGATACTATGCCATATCCAAGGATGCATACCATCGCGCCAAACAGCCACTTCCTTGGGGAGCAATGGAGGCCTGTTAAAGACGGGACTGAGATCTCTGTGAGATCTCACCATGAGGAGTGCAGTGAAACACCCCAAACACAAGCCATTCTTTCACTATACTCTCAGGAGGTGCTTCTAGGGGTCAAGGGATGGGAATGGGAATGGTCCACTTGCTGTTGCCTCCGGTCACACAGCAGGGGAATGTGTGCTTCCTTCTCCACAGCTTCGTCTCTGTCAATGTACAGGTCCCCACTTCAGGGGTGGAAGCGCTTCCTTGTAGACACAGTGGATCCCCCATGAAGCCTTGAGCTCTCGTTGCTGCCGCTCGCTAGGAGGCCAGCAGACAAGGAAGGCAGTGAACCCCATTGTTGGGGGGGGCATTATCTCTAATTATGTAGGAAGTAAATGGAAAGGTCTGGTGCTAAACACATGTAGCCTGTTTGGCAGTCAGATGACCCACTGGTCCCCTGACACCCCGTGCCATTTTGGCAAGGAATAGACAGAGCAGACACAGCCTAAGGTCTAAGAATCTAAAAGCTTATGTCCTTCAGGTGAGTGGGGGTCAGATTGCTGAATTAGCAAAGCCTCACAGGTCAGCAGGGACCCTAAGCAAGGGAAAGAAATCCAGCTTGAATGGTGCAAAATGAGACAGACTACAAGAAATAACCTTAAGATCAGTTATACTAGTGGGAGGCTATGCTATGTACTTCTCCCAAGCACCACCAGCCGGAATGCTGCAAACTTCCTGTAAGAAGTAGCTGGCATTGCTTGGCTCAAAGGGCTGACTGTAACAGATACTGGTGCTCTCTTCAGGACAAAGGTATCTCCCTCCAGCCACTGGAAATGCCAGCTACAGAGTCATGCTCCTCTATGGAAATTACTGTCAGCCGTAGGAAACTACCATCTTTAAAAGTGTATTTCTAAACAAACATCTCAAAAAATTATCGAGGATCTAAGGTCACTTACTATGGTGGGTCATACTGGGAACAGTGGTCACCATACATCCAGGTTTGAATTGAGCAAGCCACATGGGCAATTGTTAGCTGGGTTTTTGGTTTTGTTTTTTTGTTTTTTTGTTTTTTGAGTTTAAAAAAATTATATGTATGATTGCATGTATGTTTGCACATGCCTTTGGTGACCAGAAGAGGGCGTCAGATCCACCAGGAACTGGAGTTACCATTGTGTGCTGCCATGTGGGTGCTGAGTAGCAAGGCCCTATCCTTTGGAAGAACAGTGAGTGCTCCTAATGGCTGAGCCATCTCTCCCATCCCTTGTTAACTTTTTAATACAACTCTGCAGCACACTTCATCTTGGCCTCAACCCAAGATGTCTGCCCACCTCGCCCTACCTCCGCAAATGCAAATGGGTATTTAAGGGTTTGATCCTGATCTTTCTTATTTGATCTTAAACCTCAGTTTTTGAAGTTGGCAAACTTGGGATCTGCATTCTTGCTGTGTCTACCAAAGCCTTTCTTCTCAGGAGTTTAGCACGGGGTCCTCCTCCCCCACCCCTTGCTAACAGAGAGGATTTTAGATGCCAGAGATAAGAGGCACAGTGTACCCACCAGCTGCAGCAGGGCCTCTCTCCCAAAGCCTTTGTGTGGTCTGGTCCTGCAGGTGCATGCCCTGAGGTCTTAAAGTTACAGTGCTTGAGAGTCCCAGAATGGCTGAACAGCTTACTCAACTCAAGAGTCAATCTACTGGCATAGCATAGGGAACTAAATGCTCTAACTTCAGGAAGACAGCCAACTAAAAGCTAGCGCCCATTCTATCTACAATTCCCTTATCTTTGAGTAAAGTAATTTAATTAGCTGGAATCCAATAAGCTTAATTGGTAAAGTAGAGACACAAAATAATCACTTAGATGATTGCCTAGAATCAGAATTGAAAGCCTAAGTCTGCTCCTTTTGAACTACAATTAATTTGTTGTGAAATATGAGTGCCTTTTGATACATCAAAAACACATTAGAGGTCGGAAGACGCAGAGTGCAGTTGCAATTAGGTGTTCCAGGGGGCGCTATGGCACCAGGTTGACTTTTAAGGTTTGGTTCTGGATTTTGAATGGAGTTAGCCCAGATGGTTCATCACTTCTTGGACTTAATGCTCTTATCATTACCGTCCTTCCTCTGGATCACACTAGAAAGATGAAGTGGTATCCACAAGGCCCTTATTCATGGTAACAAAGGGGCCTCTTGAGGCTTCCTCATCCTGCCTTGAAAGCCTTGAAAGCATGGAATTAATATACATAAATTGGAGACAGAAAATATCATGAAGGGATTTCACACAGATGTTAGCAGCAGAGGATCAGCCTAGGCTGCGTGAAAACCTGAGCACGGGAACACAAGTGAGGAGAGACCAGACCCACTGGGGAACTTGTCAGCCCGGAGAACTCCGTCACTGTGTAGCGGGCCAAGCAGCTGGGCGGAAGTCCACTTGTTCATTCGCTTCCTTCTGTGTTCTGTCCTCTCCTTCTGCACCCTAAAGGTCACCATCTCCTGCCCTCTTTGTCTCTTAGCTTCCTGGCAGATTTGTGTCTTCTCAAAGGAAGGCGTGGGTCACAGAATGACAGATCTGGAAAGGGGACTCCAGAGGCATTCCAACCCACTGAGTGAGGGCACCGTGCCCGCCCGAGGGCACCATGGCTTGCCTCGCATCTGGAATGCTGTCCCTTGGTTCTGCCTCTCACAAGAAGGAGCTCTGGGGAGTGAGACACTGCTAAGAAGACTTTGTGCCCTTTCAGGAGAGAAAAGAGCTAAACGGCTCGCAGAAGAAAGAGGAGAGGGAGGGGAAGAAAAGAGGGAAAAAGAAAGGGAGAACATAAGAAAACGGGCGGAGCGGGCAAGACGAAATGCTGGAGCTGCGGGAAAACCTCCATCCTGTAAGCTCTGCTGAGCAAAGTCTTCGTGGTTCTCCTCATTTATCCCAGAGAAATGGAAACTCATCCTCCAAAGGAAACTCAAAACAATTATGGCCAGAAAAACTTTTTGTGTAGATTTAAAAGTTGGAAACAGGCCAGATATACTTCAAAAGGAGAAAGTGTGACTTCTCAATCCCACAGAAGACATCAGAATACATCAGTAATACATCAAACCTATGAATATAGAGGAACCTCACAGACACTATGCTGAGTGGGGGCAAGCAGATGTGAAAGAGTATACTGTGTGCTGAGGACAACGGCTCGGTGTGTAACGAGCTTGCTGTACAAGCGTGAGGACCTGAGTTCAAATCCCCATAACTTAGGTGAAAGTCAGATGTGATGGCATTCTCTATAAACCCAGAGTTTGTGGCAGTGTCCGGAGAGAGGCAGACCCAGGAGTTTGCTGGCCAGCCGGCCTAGCCAGGCGTCAGGTTAACTAAGAGACCATATCTCAAGAAATAAGAAAATAAGTAACAGAGGAAGACAAATTAAAGCAATCGGTTGCCGGGGGGAGGGTCAGAATAGTCATTGCTTTGGTAAATAACAGGAAGGAGCTTCTGGGCGTATAGAGATTAAGCCCAGGGAAGGAATGAGGGAGACTTTTTAGAAGACAGCAATGTTCAAGGACTTGATGAGGGCTTGTTACAGTCGTGGGTTTGTCTGTCAGAATTAGCTAGAAAAATATAGTTAAGATCGCTAACATTTCATTGTCTCTAAATTTTAGCTCAAAATGGAGAGAGGAGAGAGAGAAACTCGGGTGTTTAGAACCTATGCAACTTGCTTTGGCGTGTATCTAAATTATAAAAATAGAAGATGGAGAGACAAATGACACGCAATGAAGCAAGGCTCAGACTCCAGCCTACCCGGTCTAGCTGGTGGGCATATGGGTGTTCACTGTAAAACTCTCTCAAGCGTTCTGCATGTTGGAAATTTTTCATTAAAAGTCATTAAAGAAAAAGTCACTAAAGGACATGGCATATAGAAAGAAAATTAAAATGTGGTACAAGAGGATATGTAGCTAGAATAGCCCCCTTGAATGGGTGGGGGGCATCGAGGGCAGGAGGGGGTGGGATGTCGGAATACCACGTCTCTGTGCTAGACTGGGTGGCCACCGCCCTCACTGCGGTCTTTCAGAAACACACAAGTGCTGTCCAGAGGAAACGCCAGCCGCGAGTCCAACCGACCTAGGTGCTTCCTGCCGTCCTTTTGTATTGTTCCCTTCCTTCATTTGCTGCCTGTCTCATATGTAGCCTAGTATATGAGTGGTTCAACCTCAGGTGTTTTTTTTTTTTTTTTTAGCTAATTGTCACATTCATGCATTACTGACTTTTTCAAATGACGCACGAATTAGTTACATCAGTTTCTGCTCCAGCCAGATCCCGAGTTCATAGACTAGCCCAGGATTAACTTGGTGTGCAGACTGCAGCCCAAGACAACCAGCATGGTTAGACAGGGAGAATTACTCTGGGGTTCAGAGCCCTGGAGCACAAGGCTTTCAGTGATACATCTGGGAGGAATCAGAGTCTCGGTCCTTTTTTATTACCTTAAGAAAATTCTAGAAGCAGAACATTCCGTAAACAGAAAGATTATATGGAGTTTTTTGTTTTGTTTTGTTTGGGGTTTCTTATAGTTTTTTTTTAATTCGTATGAGCATTTGCCTTTATGTACATCTGTGCACCTCATGCCTGACTGAAGAAGGGGGCTATCAGATCTCCTGGAACTGAAGTTACAAATGTTTGTGAACCAATGTGCAGGTGCTGGGAATCAAACCTGGGTCCTCTTCAATAGCAACAAGGGCCACTAACCACTGAACCATTTCTCTAACCCAGAAAAAAAAAAGAGATTATTTTAGCACATCGTTCTACATATGACAATGACTTTCTTCTGGCAGAACCTTAGATGGTGACAACATATAAGGGGACCACATATGTGTCCTTTGGTCTCTCTCCCTCTTCTTACAAAGCCACCAGATTCAACTATGACATCTCCACCCTGGTGACATGTCTAACCAATTACCCCCAAGAAGTCCCGCCCCCAAACACCACAGCTGGGCTAAGTTTCCATCTACTTAATGCCTCACTACAGGGATTAAACCTCAACACAAAGACCCTTGGGGTTCATACTCCAGGCACACAAACCACAGCAGTCAGTCACCTTGATACCACTCCTGGCATCTCAGGTTCACAAGAGTCGAAGGGAATCAATTAAACAGATTTCACATTTCATTCAATGTACCATTTTTAACCTATAAATATGAAATAATGTCTAAATCAAATTCTTCTGATTTAAGAAATGCCATGAGGGGCTGGAGAGATTTTTGAGTGGTTAAGAGCACTTGCTGCTCTTGCAGAGGACCCAGTTCAGCTCTCAGCACCCATATGGCGGTTCCCAGACAGACCTAACTCCAGTTCCAGGGAACCTAATACCTTCTACCAGCCTCTGCAGGCACCAGGCATATAAATGGTATACACATATATGTGTGCAGACAAAACATTTGCACATGTAAAATAAAAATAAACAAATCATTTTCTGTGCACAGTAGCACCTTTCATCTCAGCACTCAGGAGGCAGTGGCAGGGGGACGTCTGTGAGTTGGAGGCCAGCCTGGTCTATACAGCAAGTTCCAGGCCAAACAGAGCTACATAGTGAGACCCTGTCTAAAAGCCCTTGAAACACAAAAATCCTCTACTTAATGATTTAATTAATGGAAGCTATGCTAGCATCAACGAAGTAAAAAGAAGTCATCTGGCCCATGGCCCATGATCTTCACACTAGGGGACCCTGGGCACCCACCTGGGGCAGGTCAAAGCATAACAGCACTGCCCTTCTGCACGTGTCTGCTAAGAAAGAAAGAAAGGAAAAGAAAGAAAAAGAAAGAAAGAAAGAAAGAAAGAAAGAAAGAAAGAAAGAAAGAAAGCAGAGCTTTCCTGGGAACAGAGCTCATAGATTCAGGTTCCTTAAGGAACATGGATTCCTCTGGACTAGGTGTAAAAGGCATTGTCTCTTCTTGACAGACTCACACAACTGGCTGTGCAGACTATAAAAGCTGCGGTTGCATGGATGAAAGAATCCAATGTAAAGAGATGAGGGCTCACGGTAATCTCTTTAAACACAGCCCCAGCTTCACTCTTGTGTGGATGGATGATTACAGTGCCAGTTATAAGAAACACTGAAAAATCTCTTCTCGTGGTCCACTGAGAGCGCAGTGGGGAAGGATGCTTGCTGCCAAGCCTGATGACCAGAGTTCAATCCCCTGAACCCATGTTGTAGAAGGAGAGAACCAATTCAGCAAGGTGTCCTCTGACTGCATGTGTCTGTGGCCCTTGTGGGCGTGCAAATGCCGTGTGTGCAAACAGACATGTAAACAAATAAATTTCAAAGATATGATATGAATTTTATTTTATTTATTTTATTTATTCATTTATTTATTTATTTATTTTGGTTTTTTGAGACAGGGTTTCTCTGTAGCTTTGGTGCCTGTCCCTGAACTAGCTCTTGTAGACCAGGCTGGCCTCGAACTCCCAGAGATCCACCTGCCTCTGCCTCCCGAGTGCTGGAATTAAAGGCGTGCGCCACCACTGCCCGGCTGATATGAATTTTAATATGGACCGTGAAATAAATACTCAGAAGTCTGTATGTTTTCTCCCCAACCTGTGCTATATTGACAGTTCCCTCCCAGCCTGAGTGCGAAGAAAGACCTGTGTATACAGGGCAAGGCACTGAGCTCCCTGCTACTGGAATGCCTGCCTTGCCTTAGATGTTCGCCCAGTGTCCGGCTCAAGGAACAGCAGGGTGTGAGGAAAAGGAAAGCCGTGTAACACTTTTTCTCGCAGCTCCTCTGAGGAATTTACCACATCTGGTTTCTCATTCTATGTACTCGGCACACTCAGCGGTTCTTCTGCCTCTGATTCTGCACATTCTATGCCTTCTGCCTAGAAAACCTATTCACCCTTGTCGTGTGATGTTTCCTGGGGCACAGATGTGATTATTGCTCTCGTGAAGCAGCTGTGGTCACCAACACAAAGCCCTCAGAGACTGGACCTATGGAGATTGCCGGGCAGAGATGGGGAAGGGTCACAAGGGCTTGGCTTCCTCCGGGATCTGTAAGAGGTCACGACAGCTCGAAGGACACTCTTCATAGGGTGCTGTGGACCAAGGGGTTAGCTCTCAGCTACCGTCCTGGCCGCATACCTGTCTGCCTGCTGCCATGCTCCCCACCATGATGGTCATGGACTTCAGGTGATGCAGTTTTCATGAGTTGACATCCATGTTAAGGTAGGGCTTTTCCATGACGCAGCTGCCCAAGTTATTCCTGCTGCTGTAAGTGACCTCTCACCCATAGTTCACCGAGCTGGCCCTGAGTGGAACTGTCTGTGTGATCTCTGTCTGGAGTAAACAGAAGTAGACGCCTCAGGAAAAGTCAAACAAAATCTCCTCCCCTAAACTGCAAACCTATAGTCAATTCTATAGATCTGTCCCACATTATATCTCTCAGCAAATCATCTTCAGATCACACCAGGTATAGCTACTTTCCTTTCTGTTCCCTTAGTGATTTTCCCCCATGACATTATTGCGAGCGTGGCTAGCTGTTTGCCTGTTATTCTGCGCTGAACCGTGAGTCCAAGAATGTGCACAGCAGACGTGACATTGGGGGACTGTTGATCATCAGCCTCTGTTGGTTCTTTTCTCTGACTCCTCAAATCTAAGTTTGAAGAGTGTGTGTACATGTTGTGCCTGCTAAGTTCAGACCCAACAAGGTCTGGCAGCCTTGTACTGTGTGCGGTAGATGTCTCAGTTAGGGTCACTGTTAACGGGATGAAACACCGTGACCAAAAACAACTCGAGGAGGGAAACTTCCACCTCCATAGCACTGTTCATCATTGAAGGAAGTCAGGACAGGAACTCAAGCAGGGCAGAAACCTGTAGGCAGGAACTGATACAGAGACCATGGAGAGGTGCTGCTTGCTAACTTTTTCCTCTTGGCTTGCTCAGCCAGCTTTCTCAGAGTACCCAGCGTAATGGCAAAAGTAAAATGCCGCAGGTCCCTGAAGTGACCACAGGCAGCAGGCAGTGGGTCCCCAGAGCAGCCAGTCCCAGGCAGGGATGGTGCAGTTCCCCGAGTGGCTGCAGCAGGCCACGAGTCCTAGACAGGGAGTGATGTGGTGGGTGAGAGCCAGTCCAACGAGGAGAGACAGACAGATGGGCACGCCAGGAGACAATGCTGCACACCATGCAGAGTGGGTTATGAAGGGGAGAGGAGGGAAAGGAAGGGAAGGGGAGGGGAGCGGAGGGGAGGGGAGCGGAGGGGAGGGGAGGAGAGAAGCAGGAAGGGAGAAGGAAGAAATGGGGAGAAGGGAGAAGGAAGAGACAGAAGCAGCCTCTTCTGGAGGGAGAGGGAAAGGGAGGGGCTCAGGCTGGAAGCTGAAGATCAGCTTGCCTAGCGAATGGGGGAGGGAGTGGGCGTGGCTTGTCTCTTAAAGGCACAGAGCAGACCATTACACCCAGAGCCGCTAGCCCTCCCACATTAACCACTAACTAAGAAAATGCTCTACAGGAGCCCAATCTTATAAAGACAATTCTCAATTGAAGTTCCCGCCTCTCAGATGACTCTACCTAATGTCGACATAAAACTAGCCAGAACAGTTGGGCAAAAAGAGTTGGGTGGGTGAGATGCTGTGGTATTAGCCACATGTGTAAAGATGGCAATACTGTGTTTCCAGTTCTGTGCTCTTTTAATCCAGACTGCGTAGTATTCTCATTCTGAAAAGGACAGAATGGCAATCGCTAGAGTTTTCCAGATTTACATAAGATTACAGGAAATTAAGAAGCAAGCTACAGATGGTTAAAAGTCACTCTGTGCCAACACACTGGAGATGCCTTGATTTTTAGGCCTGAGACAGTTGGCATCACCTAAAGCGGATACAACAATCAGATGCTAAGATGGGGCCCTGAAGGAATCATACCTGTTTGTGCTTTCAAAGCCCAACCAAAAATGGGTATAAATGGAAGGTAGCACGGGGCTCCCAAGCAGCCTCAGAGCTATAAACAGCAGCTGCTGGGCATGTAGCTCTGTTGACAGAGCTTTTCTAGGAAAGGAGGAAGTTCTGAGTTCAATCCCTGCCACTGCCTAAGCCAGGTGTAGTGGCACATAACTGTAATTCCTGCACTTGGGAGGCGGGGAAGGCAAGGAGGTCAGAAGTTCAAGGTCATCCTCAGTTACCTGGTGAGTTTAAGACCAGTCTAACCTACAGGAGTCCTTGTCCAAAAAAGCAAAGCAAAAAGCTTCAAGTATCTCCTCCTACCAGTGCAAGCCACAGTCCACCTCCTGAAAACCTGCCTTATCCTACTCCCCAGAGCTGGCCAGCTAGCTCAGAGAGGGGCAAACTTGATTCCCATCTTTGCATTAAAGTCACAGATGGGAACCTTCGGGCAGTATTAGCAGCCCCTGTACCGCCCCCACCCTGCCCCTGTCCTTGGCCTCTGTTAGAGATGTACCTCCATTCAGCCCAACCAGATATCTTAAAACCTTTCCAGTGGCAGCTCTTTCAGAGGATCGTGGTTCGATTCCCAGCACACAAATGGTGGGTCACAACTGTCTATAACTCCAGTTCCGGGGGGGTGGGGGGTCTAATGCTCTCTTCAGGCTTCTGAAGGCACCAGGCATGTGTATGTTACACACACACACATGCAGGCAAAGTCATAAAATAAATAATAAAACCTTTTAAAGTTTTGTCTGAAATTCCTTGAGTCATGTCTTATCTCAATCATTTCCGGACCTAGGAACTCAGCTCCAGTAACAGGACCGCGGGAACACTTCCCTGCTGCAGGAAATCCTTCAGCCAGTGACCTTTAAGTTACCCATCCACTTGGGCATGGCCTTTTATACTATAAATGCCCATGTGAAGCATGTGCTTCCTCTCTCTTCCAGCTGCTGGATTCCCTGTTCGAGCAGAGGACTGTGATCGGTGAGTCTACCCCTAAATAAATAACCCTTTATTATATTCAGTTCTGAGCTAGTGTGGGATTTATTTTTTGCATCCCTCTTCACTTCCCCACCAATGATTTTGGCACTGAACTCTTCCTAGGCCCAGCACCAGATACACAGCTCAAGTCATCAACTAGCAACCTACCTAACACAAAAGTCTGCTTTGTCTCACATTGTAAGTGTGTGTTCAGTATTCACATGGTCATGTTTATTCCCACTCCTCCCCATCCCCTCCCTTCCCAGGCCCACCCACCTCCCTACCCCTTCCTATCCTTTATTGTTAGTGGTGTTTATAACTCACTGAATCCAATTGTGCTGCCCATATACCAAGAGTATGGAGCTACCCACAAAGCTTGGTCAACATACTGGGGCTATACCTTTAAAAAAAAAAAAAAAAAGAAAAGAAAAAACTGTCTCTCACTCCCACAAGTGTCGGTAGCTCCTTGGGTAACAGTGAGGCTTCGTGGGTTCCTCCTCCATGGTGGAATAGTTACTGGCTTGCTCAGGTATAGGAGCAGTGATCCGGTACTGTCCAGAGGACAGTTCCAGTCTAGCCTTTGCCAGCCCCTTGCTCTCACAATCTTCCCAGCCCGTGGTTATTTGGATGACAATGTCATCCCGACCCCATGTTACAGGTGAATATTTAGTTCATAGTTGATGGGATTTGGGGGAAGGATTAGGAGGCGTGGTCTTATTCAAGGAGGTGTGTCACTGGAGGTGTGTTCTGAGGTTTCAAAGCCCTGTGCCAGGCTAGGTCTCCTATCTCCAATATATGAATAAGGTTAAGATAAGATATAGGCTCTCTTCTACAACCCCAGCACCATACCTGCTGCCATGATCCCCATCATGATATCAGGAACTGACTCTTTAAAACTGTAAGCAGGCCCCCAGTAAAATCCTTTCTTTTATAAATTGTCTTGGTCAGGGTGTCTCATCATAGCAACAGAACATTAATTAATACATACACCCCCTTTCCACCATGGTCCCTGAGCTCTGGAGAGAGAGGGCATTTGTGGATGACCAGTCTATAAACACTTATTCTCCACACTCTCACCAGTTGTGAGTATCTGCATTAATTGCAGAAGGAATCTTCTCTGATGAGGTCTGAGAGCTCCACTAATCTTTAGATATAGAGACGTGAATTTAGTGGGAAGTTTGATAATATGTCCATTTAGCAAAATAATAGTAGTAGGTTCGTTCTTTATCCAGCTGCCATATGTTTTAACCTGCTTTTTTATTTTTTTAAATCAGCTGCCGTATGTTTTAAGAAATCATGGGGTGCTAGACAGATGGTCCGGGGATTAAACTCACTTACTGCTCTTGCAAAGGACCTGAATTTGGTCCCCAGCGTCCATACTGGGCAGCTCACAACCATCTGTAACTCCAGCTTCTTGGGATCTAACACCTCTGGTCTCCTCAGGCACCTGCACTCACATGTACACACTCACAAACACATAATTTAAAATAAGTCTTTTTTTAAATGTAAAAATAAATATTATCCACTTCCGTTAGAAGTCATATCTAGATGATGTTCCCATGCCACAGTGATGAACTGAGTCACAGCTGTCCTCATTCAGTGGAGCATGGCCTCTCCGGGCAGGATGTCTTGCTTCCTTATTTGCTTTCCTCTCCTGACCTTCCCAGAAACATATACTGTGCACCTCCAGATCCAGCAAGCCTCAGGCAGACGCATAGCACGGTAGACCTAGGGCTGTAGATGGATCTAGATGCAGGAGTTGGCTCACTATCATCTTCAGCCAGGTCCAGCAGAAAGCCTGCATGTCGTGTTTCTGCCCCTTTAGGGCCTCAGTACCTTCCTTCGTAAACCAATGAAGATGCCCAGCAGTTAAAAATAAGTTATGTCATAAAATACCAATAAAGTCAAAAGCTCTGAGTCTATAATTTCTCACCTTGCCATGAACTTTATGACTGATGATTGCTCTTAAAACTGTATACTTTGAACAATGGAATCATTCACCAGACATGCGGATCCTGCAATGCTAACAAGATGCTAGAAGCAAGAGGATGGTGAGTCTTTTATAATTTTTTTTTAAAAATGCTGCAAGATCCCCGGCAGCAGTAGGCATCAGAAATGCTGTAGGTCCCAAATGGTGGTAGCGGCCCATGTGGCGGCAGACAGCTGACTCTGGGAGCAGCCAGTCCCAGGCAGGTCCCCGAGCAGTGGCTGGTCCCAGGCAGGGAGACACATGGCGGGCAGGAGACAGAGACATGGAAAGACACACTATGCAGAGTGAGGTTGGATATTTATTCAGGGGGTTATGAAGGGGGAAGGGGGGATATATAAAAGAGAGAGAGAGACAGAGAGAGAGAGAGACAGAGAGAGAGAGACAGAGAGAGAGAGAGAGGAAAGAGAGACAGAAGGGGGAAGTGGAGAAGTGGGGAGAGAGGCAGAAGCGAAGCTGCCTCTCTGAGAGGAAGATGGAAAAGAGAGCGAGCTCAGGCCGGAAGCTGAAGATCAGGCTGCCTCAGCGGATGGGGGAGGGAGTGGGCATGGCTTGACTCTTAAAAGGATCAGGGACCAAAACCATAAGAGTCTAAGGCCAGTCTGGTTATGTAGTGAAACTACCCAAATACACAAACAAAAGACATTCTTTTCCTATTTATTTATTTGTTTATTTATTGATATTGTGTGTGTGTGTGTAGAAGTACACATGCCGTGGCATGCATCACAAAATCAGAGGCCAAGTTGCAGGAGTCAGTTCTCCCCTCCAACCATGTGGATCCTGGGAGTTGGATTCAGATCCTCAGGCTTGTTGGCAAGCACATTCACCCACTAAATCACCTCTCCAGAACTGTAAAATCCCTTCTTTAATGACACTACTCCCTTGCTGAAGAGCATTAGGTACTCATCAAGCATCCAGTGACCCCTGCCTTTTCCTGCCTGTCTTT
This sequence comes from Chionomys nivalis, assembly GCF_950005125.1. Classification (NCBI taxonomy): domain Eukaryota; kingdom Metazoa; phylum Chordata; class Mammalia; order Rodentia; family Cricetidae; genus Chionomys; species Chionomys nivalis. Next base: position 155,895,966 of record NC_080086.1, on the reverse strand, counting down.
GGTCCACCTACTCTTTTGCTTATGAAAACAACTCACAGTTTTCTTGAATCCTTCAGTTGCTGGGATGTGACAAATTTTTACACCCCAAGTGGCCGTCTCCTGTCTGAACACTCCAGTACTTACTTTCTTTTCTCTTTGTCCAAATACAGAAATTCCATCATGGTAGGGCAGCTTAGAGACCACTTTTCCAACTGCTATTATCTTCTTAACAATTATGCTTATTTATTTTATGTAAATGGGTGTTCTGCCTGCATGTCTGTCTGTGTAGCACCTGTGTGTGACCTCATGCCTGCAGAAGCTGGTACAGAGTACTGGATTCCCTAGACTGAAGATACAGAAGGTTGTGAGCTGCCATGAGGGTGCTGAGAATGGAACTCAGATCCTCAGGAAGAGCCAGCATTCTTAACTGCTGAGCCATCTCCTCAACCTCACTACTGTATTTCTTAGTCCATTGGTCCCTGGGTAAATCTCAACCTCAGTCTGTCTCTCTGCCATCCCCAGCCCCTATCCCTAAGGCTGCCAAAAAGGCTGCACTTTCAAAAGCAACTCTGTGGAGGCCCGAAAATATGAGACTATTTCCAAGTTGACCAAAGGTCAGAGAGTTGAAACACACCTCTAGTTCTTCAAAGTTATTGTGTTTCTACCTCAAAGATCCAAACAGAGAGTTCTGCTCTCTCAAGGTTATTGTCAAAAGCTGTGGCTAATAGCCAGCCCTTGTATTTCAGGAATAGAGAAGTAGATATGTTTCTACCTTAAAGAAAAGTCTAAGGATCCCACTAAGTTCCAGTTCCCTTAAGGAGATAACTTTGGTTTCCAGCCAGGGAATGGTTTGCCTGCAGAATGTTTTTGGTCTAGGGTATTTTTGGTCTAGGGTGTGAGTGTGACTTGTTTTTTTCTACAGAATGTTTAATTATGGTTGTAGCCCGCAACCTTCAATTCTGTCTGTTCAATTCCTTGTATCATGTTAATGTAGTTTTTCGTCTTACTCCTACCTTTTGGGGTCAGGGTATTTTAAGGAGTTGGAAATTAAATGTACTCACTGGAATTCCCTCCTGATACTATCCTATGTTTCTCCATTTTATTATTTTCTTTCATGTCTTCATATTCTTTACTAATATTTTCTAAATCCCCACACCTCTACCCTGGAGAGAGGTATTTTTGTCAAGGCTGGTCCCCGAAACATGTCTAACTCATTAAACACCTATCTGACCCTCTTTGTTGTTGTTTTTTTTTTTTCGTGCACATGTGTGCATGTGTATGTGTGTCTGTGTCTATGTTCCAGAGAACAATCTTGGATACCGTTCCTCCAATGCTGTCCATCTTTCTTACTCGAGACAAGGTCTCCTGTTGACATGGAACTCCCCAAGTAGGCTAGATTCACTGGCCACCCAATGCCAAAGATCCTCCTGTCTTTTCCTCCTCGGGGCTGGGGTGATAAGAGCTTGGCCATCTACTGCTGAGTTGCTTCTCCTCCTCCTCCTTCTTCCTCTGGATATCAACCAGGACTATGAAAAGTTTACCATGTGACCCAAATGGAGCTGCTAGGAGCCAAGGCTTTGTCAGTCAGTGGCCTTCCTGCTGTCCATAGTGATGGGGCCTCCTTAGAGACAAGTACCTGACTAGGAATTAACATATGGATACCGGAAGCGAAAGGCGTCTTTCTTCTTGAAGTATGACCTTTAAAAATGACACCACTAATTTCCTGGCCACATCTGATGCACTGAGGCAAAGCCCACAAAGGAAAGCCATGCTAAGACACGAGAAAAGACAGTGTCAAGTACCAGGTGCTAAGAATGTGTAGAGTCATCTACAATCCCTTGAATTTTATAATCACCATCCAATAAATTTCATTTGTTCTTAAGCTGATTTGAATTGGATTTTTGTTACTCATCATCAAGAATCCTCTTTTATTATGGTTCTTGCCACATGAACGGGTTAGGAAAATCTCTCCTCCAACATTGACATCCAGGGTGATAAATTCCATGTCTGAAATAGTTGACCCCCTCCCTCATCTCTTCTCCCCTCTCATCACTACTATTATCCAAAGTCTGTTGGACCCTAGTGTCCAATCACTGAGGAGGAGGAGTCGCCCCAAGAGACCACATCTCATATCACAGCTGATATAAAAGCATGAGGATTTTATTAATTCTGTCATGACAGGGTTCTCTAGCAATTGGGAGGCTAGAAGACCCTGAATGTCTGGTACAGGCTATTTTTAAAGGGAAAAACCACAGAAGAAGGGGTGTCTGGGGGTTGTTCTTTAACTATTATGATTGGCTTATTTAAAAAGGCTATTACCGCCGGGCGGTGGTGGCACACACCTTTAATTCCAGCACTCGGGAGGCAGAGGCAGGCGGATCTCTGGGAGTTCGAGACCAGCCTGGTCTACAAGAGCTAGTTCCAGGACAGGCTCCAAAACCACAGAAAAACCCTGTCTCGAAAAACCAAAAAAAAAAAGGCTATTACCAATAATTGACTGGAGAGTGGTTGTCAGATCAGATGAGGTAAAGGGAAACACCTGATGGTCTCTTTGCCCCTTCCCAGGGACTAAGTCAGAACATCAGTAACTGAGTCAACACCTAAGGATTATCTTGCCCCTATTCAGGGAGATGCAAAGTTCCCAACATCTCAGTACAGGCATGCATAGCTGTTATGTCCTTGGTTCCCAGGGGAGGAGGGGAAGTACTGAGAGTTGTCAGAAATGGCTTCAGAATTGTCTTAAAGTTCTACAGTCTACTGCGTAGCTACTCACTGGTCTCCCTGTCCCTGCCTAAATCCTTCTCTCATACCATTGTTAGACCCATGTTCTTGAAGCATAAATCTAATTATCTGTGTAACATTTTTTAAAACTTATTTAAGTTTCCAAGGGTAGCCATTGTTTGCCAAATAAGAAAAGCCCCGATATCCCTTTTTAGGGGCTGCCATAACCAAGCACCACACTCTGGGTGATCATCTAAAAACAGAAACTTATTTCCTCGTGAACCTGATCTGCGATCAATGTGTCAACAGGGCTGGTTTCTTTCAGGACTCTGGCCTTAGCTTGTAAATGGCCTTTTTCTCACTGGATCTACATGTGGTCCTCACTCCTTCCCTATTTGTGTCCCAGTTTTCCCTTCTGATAATCGAATTATGTCTACCCAATCAATTTGACTTAATTAGCCTTTTATATACGCTCCAAAGGTGTGTCTGACATACTGTTCAAAGGGTAACTATAAATGAGTACAAAATCATAGACTTATTTAAAACATGATTTTTTCTTGTAATATTTTGTCATTTGGATGCATAGTTCTCAGACATGAACCTTATAGACAACAGCATCATGTTACAATGTCAAAAAGTGAGACACATTCCAAAGTTGTTAGTGTTATTTTTTTTTAAAGATATGGGGGTGGAGCGGAAGGCCTGTCCCATGAGGGGTGGTCCCACGAGGGGTAGTGGTGGGTGGCCTGAGGCCTCGGTGGGTCCCCCAGGTCTTGACAAGTCCCCTAAGGCCTTTGGCAGGTCACCTTGGTAGGGGGGACGGGGAGGGTGAGAGACAGATATCGTGCAAAGAGAGTTTGGATATAGAGTTTATTTAGTGGGTTATGGAAGGGAAAGGCAAAGAGGGAACAAGAGAGGGGGAGGTAGCAGCCACCTCTTCAGAAGAGGGACAGGAAGAGAGAGAGCACAGGCTAGAGGCAGAAGATCTGCTTGCCTGGGGAGGGGGTGGTGGGTGGGCGGGGCTTCTCTTAAAGGGACAGGGTACTTAAGTGGCAGGACAGGTTAGCAGCAGATCGTAACAGTTAAGAGTTACTAATTCAGTTTATAAGTTGAGGAAGAATACAACTCATCCCTCCCACAAGCCTCTCTATTCTAATTTCCTACTTCGGCTCCAGCATTGTCAGCCCTGACATCAACCTTACCTCTCATTCTTCCCGTGTAGCAGGCTCCAGAAGACCCTATTCTCAGACAGTCTCTGAAACAGGGCCATATTACCTAAGTCTGAACCAGGGCTCAAGCTGGCCCTCCTGCCTGGAGCATCCACTCCTCCTGTCTATCTCATTTCTATCAGAATCACCTTAAGCCTTTAAGGCCTGCCCTCTTTCCTGAGCCTGCCTTGTTTCTTTGCTAAGACTCACATCCTCATTCCTTCTCCACGGTCCAGCTTTCCTTCACCTCTCCTTTGCCTCAGGCAAACAGTTCTTTCCTTTCTACACAGATGTGTTGAGCTTTCAGGGAGGGAAAGCCTGCCCACAGGTAGTTATGTGAGCCTGCCCACCAGTAGAGTCCTGTGACCCCTATCCTCATAATCTGGTCCTCTCTTCTGTGAACTCACTTCTCAGTATAAACACACCAGACCAGTCTGTACGTGGAACTGACCCGTGCAGCCACTTTGGCTCCAATGGCTCTTGAGTTCCTTCCTACAACCACGTCTGCTGCTCTTTCCTCTCCTTCTCAAGCTTCTGTTCAATTAAACTTTTCTCAGAATTCTCTAGAATTCTTTCAGTAGACCCATTGCTTCTCAAATGACTTAAATGGCAAGGCTTTTATGTAGATCAATGATCTCTGTTGATACACTTTGACGTGCAGAGCACAAAGGTTGTTCATCTTTTAACACCCTGCTCCTGTCTAGCTGCCACAACATCCATGTTTCCCTTCCACATTCCTTCCCCAGTAAATCACTCCCTGCCTTGACCTCTCCACCATGACCGAGCAATTATTAACTTCACGTGTGATACAGAAGAAGGATGTGGAGAGTGGAGAAGACAGGCGCTTCCTACCAGCAGAAACGGCTCATGGCAACGCAAAAGGACAGGGAACATCATCTGTGATAGGACTCTCTAGCTCACATGTTCACACTCCCAAACTTGAGTCTCTAAAGTGAGACATGAAAAGGAAAGATGCAAGCAAGTACAGGGCGCTAAGATGCATTTTCCCCTGTGCTCCAGGTACAACCCTAGGGTGGGAGTAAAACCTCATTAAAAAAAAATTAATGTGTAGTGTGTTTAAGTCTAAGAGGAAGAGGCACACTGATTAACATACAACTCCAAAAGGCTAAAAATAGCAAGAAAGCCCAAAGGGGAGACCCTGAAGGGACTACACTAGCATAGACACTAGCATGGACACTAGCGTGCACACTAGCATGGACACTAGCATGGACACTAGCATACACACCAGCATGGACACCAGCATGCAGACTAGCATGGACACTAACATGACACTAGCATGCACACTAGCATGGGCACTAGCATGGACACTAGCATGGACACTAGCATGGACACTAGCATGGACACTAGCATGAGCACTAGCATGGACACTAGCATGTGCACTAGCATGGACACTAGCATGTACACTAGCATGAGCACTAGCATGGACACTAGCATGCGCACCAGCATGCAGACTAGCATGGACACTAACATGACACTAGCATGCACACTAGCATGGGCACTAGCATGGACACTAGTGTGTACACCAGCATGGACACTAGCATGGACACAAGCGTGGATACTAGCATGGACACTAACGTGGACACTAGCGTGGACACTAGCATGAACACTAACATGAAACTAGCATGAACACTAGCATGGACACTAGCATGTGCTGGTAAAGTAAAACCACCTGACATGTGGTGGGGTGATGGAAGAAGGTCATTGGTTAATTAATAAAGAAACTGCTTGGCCTGGTAGGTTAGAACATAGATGGGTGGAGTAAACAGAACAGAATGCTGGGAGGAAGAGGAAGTGAGATAAGATGCCTCAGACAGACGCCATGCGGCTGCACTGAAGCTCCAGTCCAAGACGGACGTAGGCTAGAATCTTCCTGGTAAGCCAAACCTCGTGGTGCTACACACATTAATAGAAATGGGCCAAGCAGTGTTTATATGAATACAGTTTGTGTGTTGTTATTTTGGGGCATAAGCTAGCCAGGCGGCCGGGAGCCAGGCAATGGAATGCAGGCCCGCAGCTCCCTTCAACAGAATGGCGCCCAGACTTGGAAAACTACATCCACAAAAAGCCCGAGAAAGCTTGGGAAAGAATAGAGTAAAGCATGTTTTCTTGGTAGCAGCAATTTCTAGGGTCTGCTCTGCTTGCTAGAGGCAAGCAAGCACTCTCATCTAAGAGAGGCTTCCTGACTCAGCTTTAGCTGCAAAACCCTGCAGCTCTTAAGAGGTCCTGCCACGAAACACTTAAATGGTGTTGATAAAAGCTGACTGCATGCTTGTTTGTTTTCAGCCGTAGCAGGAAAAAAGCTGAGTTGTATTAAAATACTGGCTTTGTGGGCCGTTCTGCAGGGCAAACTCTGACTCTTTGAGGCAGGAGGTCAGCTACAGAGAGAGCATTTGAGTGTTGTAGCTTGTTTGCTGGCAAGGATTTTGAAATGCCACAGAGTTGTGGCAATAAAAATGGCTACAGCCGGTACCTCCGCCACAAGGCTGGAAAGCTAAAGAATGGGCTGGATCTAGCCAGCAAAGCCACGGCTTTAATCCTACCCATATTGCTCAGTAATTTAAAGGCTTGTGTGGTCAGAAAAAGAGAGATATACAGTAAAGAGAGATTCAAAGACAAAGAAAACCTTTAAATGATTTACAGTGTGTTAAAAATATATGCAGGCAGCCAGGTGGTGGTGGCGCATGCCTTTAATCCCAGCACTCAGGAGGCAGAGGCAGGCGGATCTCTGTGAGTTCGAGACCAGCCTGGTCTACAAGAGCTAGTTCCAGGTCAGGCTCCAAAACCACAGAGAAACCCTGTCTCGAAAAACCAAATATATATATATATATATATATATATATATATATATATATATATATATATGCAGGCTAAAAGTTAAAGTTCTTAAAGTAAAAAACAAAAAAAAAGGGAAGAAAGAGAGTAGTTGGGTGTGATGGTACACACCTTTAATCCCAACACTTTGAAGGCAGAGGGAGATTGACCTCTGTGACTTCAAGGTGTGGTAGCACACGCCTTTAATCCCAATGCCTGGGAGGCAGAGACAGACAGATCTCTGAGAGTTCAAGGACAGCCTGGTCTACAGAGTTATTCCAGGACAAAGATTACAGAGAACCTGTCTCAAAAAGTAAAAGTAAAAATAAATGAAATAGAGGTTAAAATAAAGTTGCACAAAGATGGAAAATACACAGTGAATCTTGATACTGTATGCTATTATACTCTCTTTAAATTGTTTGAATGCCGAGGAAGGAGCAACAACTGCTAAAAGATATTTGTTTATAAATGCTGCTGAACTAATTCAAGATAGATATTTTGAAAATACCTTGACTTCAGAATTTGGATCTAAGGATATGATACTTTGGAAAAGAGTTTCTTCTTTTGTTTTTACAGAGGATGAGACCCTGTGGATTGCTTCTATCCCAGCATGGTATGAAAGACCACGCCCTCCTGAAGGGTTGCTGTGAACACCTTCAAAAAATTACTTCACTCAACTACCAACTGAGATGAACCTACCACACAGGTTATACCATAAAAGGCCTAAATTACAACGCTCCCATTCAGCAGGAAGCTGTTTGGAGAGAAATAACTGTGCCCATGTTCCCATATATTGTTTATAAATGTTCTTTTACATTTAAAGGGGGAGGTGATATAGATGTGAATAATTTGCATTGATATGAATCTTGGTTTACTGATATTAATTTAAGGTCAATTTTGTTATATGTATATGTATTTCTGATATTGATTAAGGTATTGTGATTGTGTAGTTCATTTAAAAATGTAATGTATATATGTTGTTAATAGATAATCATTAATAATAGTCAAGTTTGTGGTCATGTTAGTTAGATTTTCTAGATGTACATAGATATATTTTAGATAGGCATTCTTCATATCTTTCAAAGTCTATAGAATATGGCATTTTAAATGTTTTAATAACTTAGGGTTTTTCATGACAATGAGACACTCTGCTCCTGGCAGCATCAATCTACTTCAAGAAAAAGATGGGCATCGAAGAGGATCCTTATGGAGTTTGATAGCCATTTGGGCAAGAAACTGCTCTTGCCTGGACTATTGCATAAACTGGACACAGAGAACCCACAGAGAGAGGACTGCTGAACTTGCCTAAAGGTGAGATGATCTTTCAGGGTTCCTGATTCATGAAAGAGTCTGAGAGACATTCTGCAGGACACAGAAGATAGTGACTGAACTGTTTTTGAATTTTCCTGCTAGATGGAAATATCTGCTTGATATCATGGGCCTGAAGGCTGAAGTTGGATGCCCCAACGGTACAGAGGAACTTTGGGTGACTGTCCAGGCAGCGAGATGTCTCTGTCATTTCTAGAGTTTTGAAAGTTGCTTATTTCATGTTTGCTTAGGTAATATTGTATTCTTCTGAAGTCTTTGGTGGAGTTGAAGAATAGATAGATGGTTATAGTTATAGTTTTCCTTAGTTATGATAAAAGATAAAGTAGATATAAATATTGTAACTGTAATTTTTACTTGATAACTGTTTTGTTATATGTAATTTTGCTATGTTAAAGTTAAAGCTTTCCTTTTTTTGTTTAAACAGAAAAAAAGGAAATGATGGAGGAAGGTCATTAGTTAATTAATAAAGAAACTGCTTGGCCTGATAGGTTAGAACATAGATGGGTGGAGTAAACAGAACAGAATGCTGGGAGGAAGAGGAAGTGAGGTAAGACGCCTCAGACGGATGCCATGCAGCTGCTCTCCAGGGCAGATGCACTGAAGCTCCAGTCCAATACGGACGTAGGCTAGAATCTTCCTGGTGAGCCAAACCTCGTGGTGCTACACACATTAATAGAAATGGGCCAAGCAGTGTTTATATGAATACAGTTTGTGTGTTGTTATTTTGGGGCATAAGCTAGCCAGGTGGCTGGGAGCCGGGCGATGGAATGCAGGCCCTCAGCTCCCTTCAACAGTGGGGTGCCCAGCAGGTAGTGCTGACCACGATAGTCAGGGCCAGAAAGGCACCTTCCTAATCTTTTAGATTACGTTAGCCCCTAGAATTAGCCACAAACCCAAAGTGGCGGGGACCACTTATAAGTTTATTTCCATTTGGTAAAAATGTAGGGCTCAAAACAGAATTAGGTTATTAAAGGAAATAGAAAAAGAAAATTTTCTTTCTTACCTGCCTTGAACAAAGATTTCTACCACTTATATACATACTACGACATCATCTTCTGGCTAAACTCTAAGAGAACAGAGGCTGAAATTCTCTTGTCTCTGTATCTCCTACAACTGCTACCACAGTAACTTAAGCGAAGCAGACACTCAGAAATGTAATTTGGTTTTGAGTTGGATTGAACCAATTCAGATTGGGAAACTTCCTTCAGGGTTGGGATTGCTGGCAGTTACCACAAGCCTATTTTTTGTTTGTGGGCAGAGTTTTGCACATTTTGCATATTGTTGTAAGAAAAGTTAAAGAATTTCATCAATGGTCTGGGAAGATCAATGGAATTTGCTTCCTCAGCAGAATGAAGGTTGTTTAGTCCCAGCAACTAGAAGAAGTTGGCACCGTCCCTCACTCATATCCAGAGAGTACTTAAACTTCTGCCAAGTTGAAGCATGGAATTTGAGAAGTGGAAAGGATGTTAATCAGGATCTAGCCAACATGCTCACTTACAAGTGAAAACACAAAGCCCAGGGCAAGCTGCCTAGAGCGAAGGAGGCCATTGGAGAGGCAGCATGAATCTGCCCTCTCCCACTTTCCCCAGCGGCAGAGGTCCATGGCCCCACCCTTTTACCTCATCCCTTGCAGACCCTCAACTCTCTTGTTCTATCATCTTCACGCCCCACTTTCCCAGACACCTGGCAAAACTCATCTGGTATCAAGCCAAGGTTTCTGATCTCTCTGTCTACCTGGGGTGCAAGTTTTGTGCGGGATCAAATGACAACCTTAGAGACTGGTGCAGCCACATGTCCGTAATCGCCCTGTGAGCGCGGACCCTTCGTGCAGCCAGCCAACATGGCTTCTCTGTAGTCTACTCTTGGAATACCCCCTCTAGTTATTTGATGTATTCGTCCTCTCTCTTCAAACTCTGCCCCACAGCCTCTCCCTGAAGTCCTTTGATGAAAAATGTACATATTCACACTATCAAACCTAAGAGAACCTTAATCCTGTCACAGCGGACACACTTTCTTCCCAAAGCTCCTCTACCTGCGCCCTGAACTTCATCCCTTCTACTAAAACCACTTGCTTAGTTTCTTCCCTTCTCTCTGCTCCCTCTTACACATCTTCTTCTGAAGGACTTGATCAGTGGCAGCACTTAAGCAGATGTATATACGTGGTTCTTTCTTTGTGTGTGTGTGTGTGGGGTATGCATATATGTACGTTTTCAAGGGGGTGGGCACCAGAGGTCCATGTCAGGTACCTTCCTCTATCACGTTCTTTCTTATTTTTTTAAAATAGTGTCTCTCAGTGAATGTGGAGCCCACTGATTCATGAAGACTGGCTGGCCAGCAAGCCCCAGGGATTCTCCTGTCTTCCTCTCCAGCACTGGGATTGCAGGTGCAGGACACCACACCTGATTTTCTACCTGAGTCCTGGGCCTCCAAATTCAGATCTTCATGCTTGTGCCAAAAAGGCTTTATCAGCCGAGCCATCCCCTCAGCCCCACAGACAGATGGTCCTTATAGTTTTAAAGACAAACAGACTTGCTTCCCATAACCACCTTACTTATTGTTCGCTCTTGAGTCAATGGACCATCCTTGTCCACATTTCCCATGCCCATCTGCTTATCATCTCAGGGATTGCTGCTAAGCCTAGTAAGAGCATCTCAGTACTGACATGCTGGGCAGCGCTTGACCTGGCTTGCGGAACTTCTCTTAATGGAAGCACTCCCTCTCTTGAATTCTATAACTTTAAATTCTCCTGATCACTTTAGACTTCTCTAGCCACATCCTGTCAGACTCATTTTCAAGCAACTTTTCTCATTCCCACTCTTAAAATGTCAATGTCCCTTGGGATGTGGGGCTAGCTTCCCTAATGACCTTAAATGCTTTCCCTGGGCAATTTCATCTATTCTTGGCTCCGGTTACAATCTACACTAATGTCTTCAACTGTGCCTTTGCAAGTCTTGACCTGGCTTCAGAGCAGTAGATCTTTAACCCCTTTGGGCATCTCCATGTGACATCTCTAATTTAATAATCTCTTAAAAGCAAACCCCCTCCCCCGCGTCTTCTTCTAGGGAAAGATGGCGCCACTAAACAACCCTTATCCAGACCTTTTCCTCTACCTCAAGGTCCTCAAAGTCAAACTTACAGTCAGGCACAAGAGTTTCAGATCCCAGCTAAACCTTTGGGCAAAGCAAATTGCTTAGCATTTCTCTAGATTCTTCATTGGTAGAACATAAGAGGGGCTCATGAAGCCTTCCTTGTGTGTACGCTCGGATTCTCTGGGTTGTTGCATGTCAAAAACACCATAGAAGTGCAGGCCTTTGACTTCAGCACTTGGGAGGCTGAGACAAGAAAGTATCAGGTTCGTGACCAGGCGGGTTACTTAGCATGACCCAATCTCAAGAAAACCAAACGATCAAAGAGCATTTTGCACATACAAAGGAAAATGTTAAGCCTTCACTGCCCTATCTGCCACCATGGCCACCTCTCCCCCAATTGTCCTGCAGAAACTCCACGATGGTCTCTGTGTGTGATCTTCTCCAAACTCTACCCTAGTTTTCACATACCATCAAAAAGCCTTATTAAGCAAAATTTGATCATGTCACTTACTTTCTAAAAGAGTAACAGTGGTAAATTAAAGTAAATTTCTGATTATTATAAAATCTAACATAATCAGCTCTCGTGCTCTCTCCCCCTCCCTCTTCCCTTTCCATTCTGTTCTCTCTCTCCTAAATCCCTTCCAGCCACACTACTCATTTCTGCTTTGGCTCCTGGTATACACCCAGACATTCCTCTTCTGCGCTTTCCCCATTGCTGGTCACTCTGCCAGAAGCAGCTCTCCCTCTGCTCTTTTTAAACTGTTACTCCTGAGCTATCCCCACCTTCCTCATCCTTGGGTCCTCAGCGCAGGCTCATTGACCGTAGGATGACGGACTTTGCCCTCCCGTGGAGAATGTCCATCCTCTATGGTGCTCACTACTCGGCTCCATCGGTGATTCTCTGTCCCCTTTCCCTGCTTCAGAGGCGAGTTCTGTCTCCACACCAGAGCGGGGGTGGGGTCTTTGGAGAAGGGGCTTCTGGTTCCCGACTTGAACCCAGAAGAGCTTCTGACATATGGAAGGTGCTCAGTGATGTTTCATGACTGAATTAAATTACCCCAGACTATTCTTTTCTCAGAACACATGCCAGTGCTTTTAGGTAGCAGGAAATAATGCAATTCACTTCAGTCAGAAACTGACATCCAGACCATCTTCAAATCATGTCTCCTGTCTTTGCTCACAGACTGTGATCTGGAAAGTCATGCACATTCTTCTTAGGCCATGTTGTGCTCCAGAGGTCCTGCTGCAGGACATGTTCACAGGACAGGCTCCTGAGACCCTTCACTACAGAGAATCCTGACTTCTTTTTGTGGCCATCAGACAACCTGTATGCTACATAAATATGAGACTGTGATCTTAATTGCATCTGACAACTCTTTCCACTTGAAATTATTTATACACTTCAAGTAAGCAGTCAGGAGTCAATGACAACTCTGATATTAAATGGACCTTCTTTCCTAATGCTTTCTCTCTAATGGCTTTCAACATGAAAGATACTATTGGTTTTAGAAAGTAACAAAAAAAGAGGGCTGGAGAAATGGTTCCACAATTAAGAACACTTGGTGATTTTGCAGAGACCCTGGGTTTGAATCCCAGAACCCACACAGCATCCCACAACACTCTGTAACTCCAGTCCTAGGGTATCTAATGCCCTATTATGACCACCATGGATATGTCATTAAAGTCATGTGCAAACATACGTGCAAAAAAAACATACACATAAAATAAAAATGAAATAAAAATTTACAAGAAAAGGCACATCCTCCATGTGACAATGATCTTTTCAAATGACTTGCCTTCATCCAAAACATCTGGGATTCCAAAAGAGCATCACTGTAATTAAGCATTGATTCTTCTCATACCAATGTTCTGACTTTCTTGTTTGGGTGGTGCTGTGACTCAAACCCAGAACTTCACCGATGCTAAGTACCACTCGCTCCATCTTCAGCCCTTCTTCATGTATCTTTAGGACCATCTGATTATGTTCTTTCTCTCTTCCCCCTTTCTTTTTCCTCCCAAACTTCTCAATGATAAAGAAAAGGAAGAAAAATGGAGAGAAGAGTGTACATTATATACAGATATACAGACAAAAAGAGGAAAAGGAACATCACAGTATCTTCATATATGGAGAAAGATTTACACATCTTTATATATAATCTAGCTATGTATGTATATACAGCTACATACTTACAATATCTTCTAACATTTAAATATTAATTTCCAATTTTGTCTTCATAAGTGGGTAAAATTTCCATAGATACATGTGAACACACATAAATAGAATATATACACGTCTTCTGTAAACATAATACAAACATATAACATAGGTGTGCTATTTACATGTATAAATCTGTACATATATATTCATAAACACCATACATGTATTGCTATTATATTCATACTATAGATACATACATAATATATGTGTGTAAGACATATGTACTTTATATATAGGTTATGTGAATACTTACATATTTATATGCATCCATGTAAGCTACAGTCATTTATATGAATGGACCTGGAAATGAACTAAAAATCATGTTAGAGTATATTAAGTACAATGGTTAGCATAACAGAATCTAGAATTGCTGAAAGACAAGCCTTTGAGCATGCCTGAGGAGGAAATTGTTCTGTTTTGTTTTCTTGTTTTTTTGAGACAGGGTTTCTCTGTGTAGCCCTGGCTGTCCTGAAACTCACTTTATAAGCCAGCCTGGCCTTGAACTCATAGAAATCCTCCTGCCTCTGCCTCCCAAGTGCTGGGATTAAAGTGCGCCACCACAGCTGATTGCATTCACCGAGGTAGGAAAAATGCCCACTTTAGGTGGCACCGTTCCCTGGATAGGTCCTAGTGGAGAAAAGCTATGGGTGTCAACTGCATAATTCACTGCTTTCTGCATCCAGTGGAGAATGGCATGTGATCGGCTGCTTCAAACTCTTGTTGCCTCACAACTCTTCCCCTATGGAGCCCTGATAAATCCTTCCTCCCTTAAACTACTCTCATCAGAGTATTGGATCACAGCAGCTAGAGAAGAAATGAATGTAACATGAGGGCCTACTGCTTGTTGAGGTTTCTGTCCCACCCAGTCCCCCAGCCGTTTAGTCCCAGAGAAAATCACATAGAAGTCTCCATAAGTTATAAAACTGATTGGCCCATTAGCTCAGGCTTCTTATTAACTCTTGTAACTTATATTAACCCATTGTTCTTCTCTGTGTTAGCCACCTTTTTCTGAGGGGCAGGTCAATCCTGCTTCTTCAGTGGTCTGGGCAGGAATAGGAGGAATGGGCTTCCTTCTTCCCAGAATTCTCCTGTTCTCCTTGCCCTGCCTCTCCTTCCTGTCTGGTTGACCCACCTATACTTCCTGCCTGGCCAATCAGTGTTTATTTAAAACATGATTGACAGAATACAGACAATTCTTTCGCACCAAATGAAGATGCTAATATTTATGGCTCTTACAAAACTACAGTAGCACACGTAGTAGTTTGATATTTTTTGTTTTTGTTAGTAATCTCCAACCTTTTGAAAAGAAATATTGCTAACCTCTTTATGTGGTCTAAATTTCCTTTCTCCCCCAAAGTATCATATAATAGCCAAAGTAAATCCAATGCCTCATAGATTTGAGCACTGGAAAACCTGTGAGGCACCCCATAATGTGACAGCAACAGACCACATATCCTGCTGAAGGCCAGCTTGTAATTCTTGCATGGCACAGTCCCTGTGTGTCCCAAACAGGTCTTTATGTAGCAGCTACGCTATGTTCTTGTCTCAGTGAACAGGCGACTTCCCAGAAGAAGCCAAGAACTCCTTGCTGCCTGCAGGCCTGCTCCCCTGTTTCCTAGAAGCACCCGGATGAGCCACTACTCAGGAAAAATGTGGGGTGCTGTGTTTCTATGGACCAGAAGGCCGGGATTTCTACCAAGCTGTAATATTAAGTAGCTGTGTGTATCACTTTCCTTCTCTGAGCATCCAGTCCTCTCTGTCAGCGCAGGGATTTGAGTGAAGTTATCACTAAGCTTCCATCAGTTCTACGGTTTGCTTTCCAACTTTTTTTAAGTCTCCTTTCACAGATGTGGACATAAAAAGGTCATTGTCATTCCAGTCTATTCCATTCAGTTGAAATGTCTGAGAGTTTAATTAGAGTTAAATGCCTTTCCTAGTACCTACAAAATCAGGAGTCTGGGAGTAGAGAAGCACATCTGACAGCAGCCAGGACTTTGAAAGAGGACCTTGCAGGCAACATCCTGTCTACTAAGTGAATCTTAACAGAAGAAACAGAATGGAGAGGCAGGTCGGAGACTAGCTTGTCTCACTTAAGAAGTCTGGCAGCCATGGAAAATATGATGCAATTCTCCTGGCACAGACTTTGCTGGGACAGGAAGATAAAATCTAGGGGAGACTGGGAAAGATGGATTGTGGAAGACTCAATTCTTGTGTATTTGCATTTGATGTGTGAAACCATAAGAAAACCTTCATACTCAAAAGAAAAAGGTACAGAAAATTAGTGACACATAAAATTCCCATACACATTTATTACAGTTCCATAGGGTTTATTTTGCTCATGGCTGCTTTCTGGTATAATCCTGTTTCCCTTCTCCCTGTCCAACAGAAGAAAGGGAAACCTTACAGTTTAATTAAGTAAAATATTAAAGTCTTGTACCAGGCTGTTAATGTGAGAGAGGGAAACCTGTTATTCTTTTTCTCTTCAGGATGAACGCTTACTTCATGGAACTTTGAGCCTAGCAATGTCTTGCCAAGGTCAGACAAGACATGAGATTTTCCTTGAGCAAAATAAAAGTCAACCTGACAAACAAATCACACAATTGAAAGTCACTTACTAGTCTTTCAATGAGCCTTCAACAAATTTGTCTTCTACTACATCATATTGATAATTTTATAATAAAGGGAAGAATTAATACTACCAGTGAAGTATTTAATTTTTGTAAAATCTGTGTGTGTGTGTGCTTGCATGTGCAAGATTGCCCCAACATGCACATGGAGGTCAGAGGACAACTTTTAGGAGTCAGTTCTCACCTTCCACCTTGTTGAGGAAGTGTCTCTTGTTCCTGCGGCTTCGCTGCATACGCCAGGCTAGCTGCTGGCCCTTGAGTTTCTGAGCAATTCTCCTGTCTCTTCCTCCCATCTTGCTGTAGGGGTACTGGGGCTACAGGTGTGCGCCACATCTGGCTTTGTGGGGGAGATCTGGGGACTGAACTCAGCCATCAAGCTTGCCCGGTCAGCATCTTTACCTGCTGAGCCATCTTCCATGCCCCTCCTACTGTTTGTATTGCCCACCGAGGCGGAAGCCATCTTTAGTGTCTTCTTTACCCATTTTTTTCCTTTTTGTTATTATTTCAATTGTACAAATTTATGGACTATAATGTGATAATTAAATGCATATTGCAATATATAATGATCAAACCAGGTAATTAAATTAACATTTCCATCTACTTAAACATTTAAAAATGTCTGATTGTATATATCTATTAGATACAGTATTATGTTGCTGCTCTGGTTACAACAGCTAAGACACAGGACAAATCTACCCCTCCCCAGCCCCCACCAATGGATGAATGGGTAAAGAAAAATGTTTTACCAACCTGATACCTGTTTTTAATTAATAAAATTTTATTGAAACATAGTCACATGCATTAATCTATGTGTTGCCCATATGTACTTCCCTACCACAATAGAGGAATGAGTTCATTCAGACAGAGGCTCAAAACTCACAGAGGATAAAATATCGCCAGCTGGTCCTTTTCAGAAAAAGCCATTGACCCTCGTTCTGTAATAGAAGCCACAACTTCAAGTGTGTGAAAGAGAAAACTTTCTAGCTTTCCTGAAGACTGTGTTGTGTCTAAAGGTTGACAAGGAAGCGTGGGTATATGGCCACTGGTAAGTTCCTCGTGCACTAATTGGACTCAGTGGGGTATTAAAAAAACAAAGATGTAAAGTTGGGAGAGGCAAGTGTTTCAGGGGATGAGGGTGGGTCTAGGGATCAAGATACATTGTATACATGTATGAAAATGTCAAAGAATAAGTAAAAGTGTTTTAAAAAAATAAGAGTGAAATCAGGTTGTTTTCAGCTATGAGCAAACATTTTAAAAATAAATTAAATAATAAGATAATTCCGGAAGTGACCTCTAGTCTATTCAGCAAAAGTATTCACATGGGGAGGTAATAGCATCCTCATTTTCATATAAAACTGTAACTTCTCGGTTTATCATCCCTGTCCTTAATTGGACGAGGACAGGGTATAATTTCTTGTACTGATAATAACTATTAAGCAAAGTTGTCACACCCCGAGTAATTGAGATTGTCGACTTCAAAACGGCTGCTTTCCTAAATGTGTCATCACAAATTAGTCGACATTTGCTGGGAAAAATAAACGAGGGACATATTGACTGTGCCCCTCTAGCTGTGACTTTCTGTCCGCCCTCTAGGTTAGGTAGTGAGACTGTTTCATCACACCAGGCAAGAAGCCTGCACCTGGTGACACAGCAGGTACGAGGCACATGTTTTAACAAAATGCCTTTTTGTTAATTTAATTAGCGCCTGTGGTCCCAGACACAAGAGTGAGGAGTCAAGACATAGACTACAGAATCCCTCCTCCCCCACAATCCCCGTCCTGAAGACGTTTGTCATGTTTACTCCTCTTCCTGGGATTAAAAAGGCGAAAATGGAGTCTGCATAGCGCTGCACACTTTTATTCCCAGCACAGGGGAAGCGGAGGCAGGCAGGTCTCTGTGAGCTAGGGGATAGCCTGGTCTACATAATGAGTTCCAGAACAGTCAGTGCTGCGTATGTATTGACCCTGTCTTGCGGGGGAGGTGTGAAGATGAGTCTTTTTCCAGAAATGTAGTGATTTTACCTAACCATTTCATTTTGCTTTGTGGGAAAACGGTCTGAGCATTAGAAAATGGGTGTAATTTAAATGCTTAGAGCGGAATCTCAGACTTTGAAAAAGTGATCACTGTTAGGGTTCAGGCGTCACCCCAGCCCCTGGCTTCCATATATCTGAAGAGCCTGGAATGTTTGGGTGAAGTTCCATCCCAAGCCTCCTCCCCTGGGAGTTGCCTCAGTCCAGACTCCACCCCTGAGAAAGCCCGCCAAACAATGACCCCTCCCCAGAGATGCTCAAGACCACTCCCACAGGGCATTTAAAGGGCACCCCAGAGAACAAACATGTGGATTTCTGGTCGTCCTTTCCGGTTTCCTCTCTGAGGGGCTGGAAGACCATCTGGGATCGCTGGTATCCATTAAACCTGGGCTTTTTCTAATGCGGTTTGATTTGGTCTGATTTGGATTATTGCGTCAGCAGAGGGGTTTATCGGGGTGCAGGAACTTTTCATCTGTCTCCTCACGTTCCAGAATACTGACGCCTGTGGTCATGAGGCATTTGGTCTTAAAATCACTGGAAAATTTGGGTTAGGAAGCCAATCTTTGGTCTTGTATTCCAGGCTCCTCCCACAAATTGCAAGTACCCTTTCAGCCTCAAGCCATATCATTTTTTAAGGACATTGAACTCTGAGCTTGCATGACAGCTTGTCCCTCCATAAGGGATGTTTCCCAGGGAGCTTGGACTTCTCTTGGGGTGCCTGTAGGATTAGGATGATGATAGACAAAGCAAATCTAATCAAATATTCTGCCATCCAGTACAATCAGGAAAAACGTACAAATTCAGCGATCCTCTTAGTGTATGGATTTGACCCCACCAGGGAAACTAGGGAATGTAAATGCCTTTTGTTTTGTTTATTCGAGGCAGGTCACTGTGTAGCCTTGGCTGGCCTGCAACTCACTATGCAGACAGTCTGGCCTCGAACTCACAGAGATCTGCCTGCCTCTAGACCCCTGGGATGACAGGCATACACTCACTACCACGCCTAGCTATACTGTTGCTTTGTTGTTTTCTTTATAACTTAGTAACAACCCCAATTTTTTTCAATTGTAGAAAATTGCTCATTAGTTTTTAGTGGCAGACCAAAAATAGAGGACAGATGATTGATTCATGTAACAGAAGAATTTTAGAGTACAATAGCTTCCGACAAGCTTGAACCCAGATGTTAAATGACATCATTAAGAGTCCGTTTCCATCTGTCCACATTGCTTCCTTCTGTGTTAGCTTCCATCTTGAGCCACCCCTTGATCTGTGGTGATAAAGAGATTACTGACAGCTTCGTGCTTCCATTACTCAGTGAGCTCGGAGGGGTCATGAGCGTACCCTGGAACTGTCATATGTGGTCAAACTATTTGAACAATATGAACGGAGAAGTGTGTGCTGGGGAACGCCTGTCAGGATGCTTTTGGGACAAGATCCTCGTTTGTAAAGCTTGCCTGCTTCCTTGTAAATCTTGCGGGGTGGGGGGCAGGTTTCAAGTTACCAATGTCGTTTCTGAGCTGGAAGGAGCATGCCCAGTTATAGTTCTACTTTACTGGAAAATTTATATAGCTTTGCAATGATGGGAAATAAGAAAATACAGCAGAATGACTAGAAAGTGGTGGCTTCTAAGTATATATTAACTTTGGGGGGGAGGGAGTGGCAGACAGAGTCTCATGTAGCCCAGGCTGGCCTCAGACTCCCTATGTAGCTAAATATGGAATATAGATGACTTTGAACCCCTGAGCTCCTGCCTCCCCCTCTCAAACGAGATTCAGGCAAATGCTTTCATGTGTACTTTATGCCCTGCTGAGGACCAAACCCAGACCGTTGTGTATACCAGGCAAACGTCCTACCAACCCAGCTACATCTCCAGCCCCTCTCACTTCTGCTTTTAACACAGTGTATTAAACTCGCTGAAGTTTCACTGCCTGAGATTCCAGGTGTGTGGCACTATGTCTATCTTAAATAATGAGTTTAGACACATGATTGAGTGTTAAAAAAAATGACTATGTGTGGCAGCAGGCTATTCAAATTCCTGAAAAGACATCTTACGAGTTGGCCCTTGTGAGTTAGTCCCTGCCTACTCTATTGCCTGACAAATACTGCAAAGGGGGTGCCTGTTAGTGAAGGGGGGGCTGAATGCTAAATAGGCAAAAAAGATAGATGCCCCTCATAAACGAGGTTTTAATGAATGTTAGAAATTGGCTCTATTGTAGCTTGAGGACATTGAAAATAAAAGTTTTTTTATTATTATTATTGCGAGAAATTATTTCCAGGAAAAATTTGTAAGAATTAGAGAGATAGAGAGACCTTGTATATGCTTACTCACTAAGGTGTCAAGAGGTAACAGCTCTTGGGCACTTCAAACCTGAAGTGTTAGGGAATACACAATGGCTTAGGGACCACATCTGAGACCCCGAACAGTGGCCTTCAAACATGCTGCTCCCACTAGAACCTCTGTGTGAAGACCAGGCTGTGCCCTGCTCTAAATCATTCCTCCTTGTGCAAAGAGCAGCTTTCAGCCTACTTTGCCCTGATCGTTATGAACAGTGCTGACTCCATTTTAAATACAAATGCTGAGAAAGAATGACTCTGTCCCTTGTTTAGGCAAGAAAACAACCACCATGTGTCTAGCACCAATCGTTGCTTACTCCCTGAAGTAAAGTATTCTCACCTATCAATCTGTGAAAGTAAGACAGGAGCACAGGAAAACACTGGCACCTCAAACCCATCTTAGAGAGGAGCTTGCCCAGTAAGGCACTCTCCACGGGAAAGTCAATGTGGTCTGCGTTTCCTCTCATTTGAACATGGCGAGGACTGGTGCAGTCAGACACCTACAAAAAAAAGTGATGGCTTCTCAAGAGCCAGAAAGGTGTTTGGGTTCCTTCGCTTCTGCAATCAGTTCTTTATTGTTCCCACCAAGGAAAGCCGAAAATAAATATTCAGGGGAATCCAGTTTTTCTACACCCAACTGTCAAGTAGCAAAATGGAATTGAGAGGGCTAGATCGCTGGCTCCACAGTTATTAACTGTGAGCCATCTTGCAGCTGCCCTGGGTTTGGGTCCCAGAACTCAAGAGACAGCTAACATCTGTGATCCCAGTTCCAGAACATCTGACACTCTCATCTGGCCTCTTGAAGGAATTGGGGGGACAGTGATATAAGATAAGCTGAGAGAAAAGTGTGTCAGCCGAGAGACCCTCACAGATGCTAAAAAGGAGCAGAGCTTTCTTACTCATCTTAGAATAGCATCTCCTGTTGAATCTGGTGTTCTAGGGTGTAAACTCTGGTGCATGTGTTCATTTAATAATCTTACTAAATAGGCCTTTGGTTTTGCAGTGAGGCTGAGATTTGGTGATTCCAAAGCAAGCAGCTATGTGTAGGGATGTAATTCAATCGGTACAGGACCAGCCTAGCAAGCCCAAAGCTTGATCCCCAGGATGGTGGTGCCCTCGTGTAATGCCAGTACTCAGGAGCTGGAAGCAGAAGGATCAGAAATTGAAGGTTATCCTCAGCTTTATTGTGAGTGTGGAGCAAGCCTGAGTTGCACGAGACCCTGCCTTAGAACAAAACAAACAAAAAACCTAAAATAAAACAAAGCAGAATCATTCATTAAATTGTATAATTTATAAAATTATGGTCACGTAGTTCAATGTTTGCAACATGGTAGGTATGTCATTTCTTTTACCTGTGTTGTTCTTGCTAAAATAAAATCTTTGAGAGATAATCTGGCTCCTCATCTGTCTCCTTGAGATAGGCTTCCATCTTGGTGCTGATGTCGGTTTTTATGAATGTGATTATTGGAATGATGCTACTGTTATTGTCTGCTTTAAAAATCAGTTAGACTCTGTACATGAGAAAAATCAGTATTAGCTAAATGGAATCTCTGTCATTTCTCAGAAAGAAGGCCAAAGGTACAAAATTTTAATTTTTAAAAACATTGTATCTGGCCGGGCGGTGGTGGCACACGCCTTTAATCCCAGCATTCGGGAGGCAGAGGCAGGCAGATCTCTGGGAGTTCGAGGCCAACCTGGTCTACAAGAGCTAGTTCCAGGACAGGAACCAAAAAAAGCTACGGAGAAACCCTATCTCGGAAAAAAAAAATGTATCTGTTTTAATGGGTGACATGTGCATACCACAACGTGTGTTTAGGTCAGAGGATAACTTGTGACCCCTTTCACCTGCTAAGCTATCTATCTCACCATTACCAAAGATGCAGTGTTTTAGAAAGATGAATGGAGAGATGGCTCAGTGGTTAAGAACGTATAATGCTCTTGCTGCATAGGACCTGAATTCGATTCCTAACACTCACATCCCAGCGTCGAGGTCACAACTTCCTCTAACTCCAACTCCAGGGGATCTGACACCCTGGCCTTTGAGGATACCTGCACTCACATGCACATAGACACACACATGCACATGATTAAGAGATACATCTTACGTAAGTCAATAAAACACAATAGGCAACTGTGCCCCACAGCACAGAACTGTGTGTTCCTTGTTTTCAACCACATTTTTTGGAAAAACTAGTATCTTGGAGACGCAGGTCACATGGCATTCGTTAACTGACATTCTTGCTCTCTCACCACACAGTTTGCTTATTGACAACTTTCAAAATCAATCACGCTTTTAGCAGGCATCATTTTTGTGTTTGAAACAGATGCACAATTTCACACATGCTTGCACGTGCACACACACACACAATCAGAAAAAATAGGCTAATGAATTTATCAGATAGGGAAGAACAACAGAGGTCACAGCCCTTCAACTTGGACCATATGAGAGAAATGATCCCTTAAACTATGATACGGTAACATCAGGCCATCAGGCCTGTGCTGGCAGACTGACAGGTGGCCAGAGCTCTCACCTGTGTTCCTAGAGCTACAGCTCAACATGGTGTCCCAGATGGATGTGGCCCATTCCCATTGCCCTGTATCCACACCCAGGAGGTCCTACAGCCCTGTGCTCCTTCACTGCCTTGCCTGACCTTTACCATGAAGCTTTAAAGCAGGTCTGTAACCTTCCAACAACTCCGGGTGTGGCTGCCTTATTTAACCAGCCACCGATACTTTGTCAGCTCTCTGCCTCTCCCTTCAGGACAGCTACTCTGAATACAGTAGCCCCTTTAGCCCATTCTTAGCTATTTTAATACATACAACACGTGATCCATACTAAGTGAACTAAGAGTGAACGTCAGCAATAAAGACTGAAAAAGAGAAGCTTCAACTGCTAACAGCTACACTATCAAGTGAAATCAGGGTGAGTTAGCGACTTATCACCAAGTTCAATGTCACTTGTGAAGTTATTATTATTAAATAAACTCTGAAACGATGCAAACACATCCACCCTTGTTTCTGACATGGTGTGCCCACAACAAAACCAGAATTAGTAACTGAAAATAAATTCGGAAAAATCCTCTGTAAATTCATGGAAGCCTACATTGTCCTTAAGTGTACGTATGTGCACCAGGTATATGCAGGAGCCCTCAAAGGTCAGAAAAGTCATCAGATCTCCTTGAGCAGGAGTCACAGGTGGTTGTTAGAAAGTTATTAGTCAGTGCAACAAAATAACCAAAGAAAACAACTTGTAAGACTTATTTCTGCTCCCGGTTTCAGCCAGTGGCACTTGGCTTCACTGCTTGTAGGGATGCAGACAGTAAGACAGTACATCAGGGTAAGGAGCACTGTTGGAGTAAAGTGGGCCACCACATGGCAGTCAGAAAGCAAAGAACCATGGGAAGGGCTTGAAACAAGATAGGCCCTTCAAAGAGGTGACCCCAGTGACCTACTTCCTCCAACTGGGACCCACCTCCTAGCTTAAACCACCTTCCAATAATGCCATCAAATTATGGAGCCATTAAAGGATGTGCTTATTGATTAGGCCAGATCACTCATGATCCAATTACTTCCACAAAGCACCAACGTCGTCTTTGCCTGACTGACAAGGCCTTCAACACACTAAGCTTCAGGGACGCTTCATAATCCAAACTACATCATCCACGTGACAGACATCCTCCAAGTCCACCCTTACTAACTCACAATGCATCAACTTCCGACACTCTGACGCTCCACAATTCTTAATCATGGCACAGTTTATACTGTTAGAATCTTTGTTATATAAAAAAAAAAGTATATGGGATTGGAAAGATGGTTCATTGGCAAAAGCACTGGCTGTTCTTCCAGAGGACCTAGATACCATTCCTAGCACCCACAAGGCGGCTGACAACTGTTTGTTACTCAAGTTCTAGAGGATTCGAAACTCCCTTCTGACTTCCACTAGCACCAGGAACACACATAGTTTTAGCCTGCTAACCAGATTATTGTTTTTTTAATATTTATTTTATCCCCAATAGTAATGAGCATTTTCATTAAACATATACAATGGGTTCGATTAAAAGTAGATTTGTTGTTTGTTTTGTTTTGTTTTGTTTTTTGGGTTGTTTCGTTTTGTTCTGTTTTGCTTTATTTTGTCTAGTTTTTTGTTTTGTTTTGTTTTGTTTTGTTTTTTTTGAGACAGGGTTTCTCTGTAGCTTTGGAGCCTGTCCTGGAACTAGCTCTTGTAGACCAGGCTGGTCTCGAACTCACAGAGATACTCCTGCCTCTGCCTCCCAAGTGCTGGGATTAAAGGCGTGCGCCACCATCGCCCGGCTTGTCTAGTTTTTCAACAGGCTTTCTCTACATCGCCCTGGCTGTCCTGGAACTTGCTCTGTAGATCTAGCTGGTCTTGAATTCACAGAAATCTGCCTGCTTCTGCTTCTCAAGTGCTGGGATTAAAGGCTTGAGACACCACTGCCCGACCCATTAAATGTATGTCGACATGAAAAATGGACATAGGATAACAATTTGTTGTCTCCTACAAGTTACTTCTTTTTGTGGTGTGTGTGTGTGTGTGTGTGTGATTGACTGCACATATGTATGTGTACCACATTCATGTAGTGTCTGTGGAAGTCAGGAAGGTCTCAGATCCCCAACAACTGTAGGTATAGGCAGTTGTGAGCAGCCAGTGCTCTTAACTTCTAAGCCATTTCTTCATCTCCAGAAAGAGAATATTTTTAAACCATCACCAGATTTTCCTGTTATCCCAAGGATTCATAGAATGTAATTTTTGCATAAGTGACTTTCTCACACAACTAAACAACTACGCCTTTAAGAATCAAACCTTTGTCAAGCAGTGGTGGCACGCGCCTTTGATCCCAGCACTCAGGAGGCAGAGGCAAGCAGATCTGGCCAGCCTGGTCTACAGAGCAAGTTCTATGACAGGCTCCAAAGCTACACCAAGAAACCTTGTCTTAAAAAACAAACAAACAAAAAAATTAAATAAACTTTTTGTAGCTGGACAGATGGCCCAAGTGTTTGTTGTGCTTGTTGCTCTCGAAGAGAATTTGGGTTCAATTCTCAGCATCCACATGGCTTACAAACACCTAAAAAATTCAGTTTCAGGGGATCAGACAGACCCTTTTGATTCCCTTCAGCACAAGGAACAAACAGTTGCTCTCGTTGCCAGGCGTGATGCTGGGTCCTAAGAATAGAAATGAATGAACATGGGTCCTGTGTCCAGGATTGTTCATTCTCATAGAAGTCATATAATAGCACAGGAAGTACCCAGCAAGAAGTCCAAGACAAATGACCTAAAACAGGTGAACAAGAATCAACCATAAGAGAAGTATTTTACATGGAGAGTCGCCAGATCAGACTCAACAGATCACCCAAAGGACAGTAAGCGCACCTGGCAAAGGCAAACTCAAATCCAGGAGGAGTGGGAGAAGCCTCCTCTGGTCTGAAGGAGAAACGATGCGACATGAATTAAGGTGGAAACAGACGAGAGGGCAGAACTGCTCTGGTCTCCACCTCAATGGTGCAGTAAGGAAGGGACAATCTGGGAAGATTTCTCAGTCTCTGGCGAGAAAGACTGGGCGATGATGTCATGAACCAAGAAGGGGAATTTGGAAAGAATAGACTGGCTAGGGAAAATACTGAAATCTTTGGGGCTTTTTTTGGGGGGGGTGTGAGAGCTGGGGTGTAGATAGGTTTGGAGTTTTGCTTTTGTTTTTGAGACAAGGGCTACTATGTAGCCTATGCTGACTTCAAATTCATATGCCTTTTGCCTCAGTCTCCAAAATATTGACATTATAATTGTGTGTCACTGCACCTACATTCTGAATTTTCTGTTTTATTCACTCATTCAATCAGTACTTATTAACCACATGGGATATGCCAGCCACTACACTGGCACTAGGGATACAATGGCAAGCAAAGAGACAAAACTCCTAACACCTGAGGTTACAAAATAAGATTTTTTTTGTAATTCTGTAGACTGAAAAAAATCTCCTAAATACATTTGGAAATACATCAGTTGAGATGATTACTAGAAAGAAGAATGGTGCTGGGCTATGAGGGCTTTTAATTAAAATCACTGGAAAAGTTTAAATTCCTAAGAGACTCAAAGGATTGAGGAATCAGTCTTGGATAAGAGAGAGGAAGGATGAGTGCGAGCCAGAAGATTGAGGGTGGAAACAGAATACAAGGCTGTGTAGAGGACATGAAACATTTTCAAGGAACTCAGAGAAAACCAGTGTGACTGGGAGACAAGAGTAGAAGTGTGGACAGATGCTAAATCACAAGAGGTCACGGAAGCAGCCTGAAGGACGACCAACATGTACCAGTGTGGTAAAGATGTTGTTACCTGTTTCCATGTCAATTCCTGTGTTTAGAATGTGAAATGTCCCCCCAAAGACTCATGAGTTTAAATAGTTGGTCCTCAGTTGGTTATGGAGCCTCACTAGAGAAAGTGGGCCAGTGGGGATGGGCCTTGAGGGTTAATGACTAGATCCCACCTTTGTTCGTTCTATACTTCCTGACTGTGGAGGCAACATGGCCGGCTGCCTCATGATCCTACCTCCACCCTTTCCCACCATGATAAACTGTATCTCTTTAAATCACAAGTCAAAATAAACTTTGTCCATTGGGTTGCATCTTGTCAGGTATTTGGTCGTTGCCAACAGGAAAAGAAACTAATACAACAGTTGACAGATAGCTGTTACACTCAGCTACCCTAGTGTCATCGTGCCCATCAAACTCCTACACACCCACAGCTGCCACCATAGGTGTTCATCCCCATTCTGGACTTCCCCATGAATTAGCAGCCAAAGCAGTGATGCTCGGCATAGTAGTGGGAGGGGTAAAAACGCTCTTCAAGATGCTGACCTGTTCTGATGAGTCAGGTACCTGTGCACTAATAGTCATTAAATATTTTGACAAGAATAATGAGACACCTTTGAAGTAGGGGAAATAATCAGATACGTTTTGAGACTAACACTGCAAGTGCCAGGTGAATAAGAGATTGGGGAGGTTCCAAGGAGAAGGCAGATGGACCAGTTGGTAACTGATTCATACCGGCTTCTATTAAGGGTGTTGACTGGGGTAAAGATGTAGAGAAGCAAACGGATTCAAAACACAGAGATGAAATTCCAATCAAAATCCTAACACTTAGGGCAGTGAGGTGCCCTTGTTGCCAAGCCTGATGATCTGATTTTGGTCCCTGGGACCTGCAGGGTGGAAGAAAAGAACCAACACCCTCAAGGCATCCTCTGACCTCTACACACGCACCACGGCATGCCAAACAAACAAATAAATAAAATGTAATTAAAAAGAAAATCAAAACCCCAGTAGTAGGCATTAGAGAAATCAACAGCCAGGTTGTAAGTATATGAGGAGATATGAAAAGTTTTGGCTTGTCAAAGTCTAGAATAGCAAAAAGAAAAACCAAGTTGCAATACAACACACCCTGATGGCAAGAGCTACTAGAAGAGGCATATCGCTCAGGATGGTGCCTTATAAGGATAAGCAAGAGGCCCGAGTTTGATCCCCAGAATCCACATAAAACATGAGGCATAGGGGTATACACTGTGATCTCAGCACTATGGAGAGAGAGGTGGGCAGATCTCCAAGGTTCATTGGCCAGCCTGTCTAGCCTACTCAGAGAGTTCCAGGCCAATGTGAGTCTGTAGATGAAAACAAAACAAAATAAACACTGGATTGTTCCTAAGAAACAACACCGGAAGTTGGCCTCTGGCCTCCATGATCATGTAGGTACATGTGACTTGTATCCTGAAACTTGGTTAAGTTTATTATTATCTCTATTTTTTGTAATGTTTTTAGGATTTGTACTTATGAAATCACATCATCTGCATATAGAAATAGTCTTATTTCTTCATTTCCAGGTCAGATGGTTTTTAGTTGTCATCTTATTGCTCTGGCTAGCCCTTCCATTACTGTAGCAAATGAAAGGTGCAAAAGCAGGCATCCCTCTCCCGTCCTAGCAGGAAAGCTGTCAGCTCTTCACCAGGAGTTTAATGTCAGTTTTGTGTTTCTTACATCCAGGCTTCCTCACGCCGAGGATGTTCCCTTTGCTTGGCTGTTCTTATCATAAAAGATATGAATTCTGTCAGGTGTTTTTTCTACATTAATTAAAATGTTTTGTTTTGGTTCCTGTTCTTTTAAGGGAGGGGATCATGTTGACTGATTTGTTGTATCTCACATCTGTCTGTCTGTCTGTCTGTCTGTCTGTCTGTCTGTCTATTTTGTGTGTGGGCATGTGTTTACCACAGCCCTCATATGGCAGTCAGAGGACAACTTGCAGGAAGCAAGTCTCTCCTTCTACCATGCAAGTACCAGGTATCAACCTCAGGCGGCTAGACTTGGCAGTACGCGTACATACCCTCCGAACCATCCCACCTTACCCGTCCTAACTGATTCTTTTTAACATCGAGCAACACTTGCAGCCTGATGACACACTCCACACTGGGTGACTGGTCTTAAAGCAAGTAGTTGGAGGATTGTTGCTTATAAATGGTACCCACAAAAGTTGGATATACCCATGGAACACTAACAAATTTGGACTCTAGCCTCATACCCAATCCAAAACTATCAAAATGAATAGCCAGAATGGATCACTGAAGAAAGATAACCACAAAACTTCTAGAAGGAACCATTGGCCAATATCTTTGTAATCATGGTTAATCAATAGTTTCATAAACAGAAATTTTTAAATAACAAAGAATAGCTTTCAAAAGGAATTTCCAATAGACACTCTAGAAGTTACTTGAAGAGTTAATTTAGACATCTACCTAATAATCCTGATTTTCTGACTGTTGTTGTAATAAACACAATGACTAAAAAGCCCCTTGATATAGATATGAATAATTTACATTGGTATGGATTTTAAGGTTAATTTTGTTATATGTATATGTATTTCTGCTCTTAAGGTATTGTGATTATGTAGTTCATTTAAAAATGTAATGTAAATATAGGTTGTTAATGGATAATCATCGATAATAGTAAAACTTGTAGTCATGTTAGATTTTCTAGATATGCATAGATATATTTCAGATAGGCATTCTTCATATCTTTCAAAGGCTACAAAATATGACATTTAAATGTTTTAATAATTTAGGGCTTTTTATGACAATGAGACACATCTGCTCCTGACAGCACCAATCTACTTCAAGAGGAAGATGGGCATCAAAGAGGCTCCTTATGGAGTTTGATAGCCATTTGGGCAAGAAACTGCTCTTGCCTGGACTGATGCATAAACTAGATACAAAGAACCCACAGAGAGAGGACTGCTAAACTTGCGTAAAGGTGAGATGATCTTTCGGGGTTCCTAACTCATGAAAAAGTCTGCGAGACATTCTACAGGACACAACAGATAGTGACTAAACTGTCTTTGGAATTTCCTGCTTCATAAAAATATGTCTGCTGGATACTATGGGCCTGTAGGCCAAAGATGGATGCCCCAACGGTACAAAAGAACTTTGGGTGACTGTCCAGGCAATGAGATGTCCTGTCATTTCTAGAGTTTTGGATTTCTTATTTACTTAGGTAATATTATATCCTTCTGGAGTCTTTGATGGAGTTAAAAAATGGTTAGTTATAGTTACAGTTTTCCATTGTTATGATAAAAGATAAAATAGATATAAATATTGTAACTGTAACTCTTGCTTTATAACTGTTTTGTTATATGTAATTTTACTATGTTAAAATAAAAGCCTTTTTTGTTTAAACAGAAAAAGAAAAAATGATGGAGATGGGTCTTGTATTAATCTGTTGCTTTCATTGGTTAATTAATAAAAAAACTGCCTAGGCCCATTTGATAGGCCAACCCTTAGGTGGGTGGAATAAACAAAACAAAATGCTGGGAGAAAGAAGCTGAGTCAGGGAGTCGCCATGATTCTCCCACTCCAGACAGACACAGGTTAAGATCCTCCCTGGTAAGCCAGCTCGTGGTACTACAGTTGTTGTAATAAACACAATGACTAAAAAGCCCCTTAGATAACCACAAATAGCATAAAATATCTCAGAGTAACTCTAACCAAACAAGTGGAAGACTTGCATGGCAAGAACTTTAAATTCTTGAAGAAAGAAATTGAAGAGGACACCAGAAAGTGGAAAGATCTCCCATGCTCTTGGGTAGGTAGAATTAACATAGGAAAAATGGCAATCTTACTAAAAGTTATCTACATATTAAATGCATTGCCCATCAAAATCCCAGCAAAATTCTTCAAAGACATCAAAAGAACAGTACTCAACTTCATATGGAAAAGCAAAAAAAAAAAAAAAAAAAAAAAAAACCAAGGATAGCCAACAAAATCCCTGACTTCAAATTCTACTACAGAGTTATAGTACTGAAAACAGCCTGGTATTGACATAAAAACCGGCAGGAGGACCAATAGAACTGAATCAAAAACCTGGATATCAATCCACACACCTATGAATAACATCTAGTTTTTAACAAAGAAGCAAAAAATATAAAATGCAAAAAAGAAAGCATATTTAACAAATGGTGCTGGCATAACTGAATATCAACATGTAGAAGAATGAAAATAGATCCATATCTATCACCATGCACAAAATTCAAGTCCAAATGGATCCAAAGACCTCAACATAAAGCCAGTCACACTGAATCTCATAGGAGAGAAAGTGGGAAGTACACTTGAATGCACTGGCAGAGGAGATCACTTTCTAAATATAACCCCAGTAGCAAAGACACTGATAGAAACAATTAATAAATGGAACCTCCTGAAACAGAAAAGCTGTAAAGGAAAGGGCACAGTCAACAAGACAAAACGACAGCCTACAGAATGGGAAAAGATCTTCACCAACTCCACATCAGACAGAGGGCTGATCTCCAAAATATACAAAGAACTCAAGAAATTGGTCATCAAAAGACCAAATAATCCAATTTAAAAACTGGGATACAGACCCAAACAGAGAACTCTCAACAGAGGAATCTAAAATGGCTGAAAGACACTTAAGAAAATGCTCAACATCCTTAGTCATCAGAGAAATGCAAATCAAAACAACTCTGAGATTCCATCTTACACCTATAAGAATGGCCAAGATCAAAAGCACTGATGACAGCTTATGTTGGAGAAGATGTGGGGTAAAGGGAACACTCCTGCATTGCTGGTGGGAGTGAAAACTGGTATAGTCCTTTGGGACGTCAGTATGGTGATTTCTCAGAAAATTAGGAAACAACCTTCCTCAAGACCCAGCAATACCACTTTTGGGTATATACCCAAAGGGTGCTCAATTGTACCAGGAAAGATCTTAACCTGCGTCTGTCTGGAGTGGGAGAATCATGGCGACTCACTTACTCGGCTTCTTTCTCCCAGCATTCTGTCTGTCTACTCCGCCTACCTAATTTTCTGTCCTATTAAAGGGGCCAAGGCAGTTTCTTTATTACTTAACCAATGAAACAACAGATAGAAAAATGACCCACCTCCATCATTTCCCCTTTTTCTGTTTAAACAAAAAATGGCTTTCACTTTAACATAGTAAGATTAAATATAACAAAATAGTTATCAAGCAAGAATTACAGTTACAATATTTATATCTATTTTATCTCTTATCATAACTAAGGAAAACTATAACTATCTTCATTCTTCAACTCCATCAAAGACTCCAGAAGGATATAATATTACCTAAGTAAACAAGAGATCCAAAACTCTATAAATGACAGAGACATCTCACTGCCTGGACAATCACCCAAAGTTCTTTTGTACTGTTGGGGCATCCATCTTCAGCCTTCAGGCACATAGTATCCAGCAGACATTTTCATCAAGCAGGAAATTCCAAAGACAGTTCAGTCACTTTTTGCTGTGTCCTGCAGAATGTCTCGCAGACTCTTTTAGGAGTCAGGAACCCCGAAAAGCCATCTCACCTTTAGGCAAGTTCAGCAGTCCTCTCTGCGGGTTCTTTGTGTCCAGTTTATGCATCAGTCCAGGCAAGAGCAGTTTCTTGCTATAAAACTCCATAAGGAGCCCCTTCGATGCCCATCTTCCTCTTGAAGTAGATTGGTGCTGCCAGGAGCAGACATGTCTCATTGTCATGAAAAGCCCTAAGTTATTAAAATGTTTAAATGCCATATTCTGCAGTCTTTGAAAGATATGAAGAATGCCTATCTAGCTGAAATATATCTATGCACATCTAGAAAATCTAACTAACATGACTAAAAGCTTGACAATTATCGATGATTATCCATTAACCTATATACATTACATTTTTTAATGAACTATACAATCACAATACCTTAATCAAGATTAGAAATATGCATATACATATAACAAAATTGACCTTCAAATCCACACCAATGCAAATTATTCATATCTATATCATATCCCCCTTTAAATGTAAAAGAACATTTATAAACCATATTTGGGAACATGGGCGCAGTTTTTTTCTCTCCAAACTGCTTCCTGCTGAATGGGGGCGCTGTATTCAGATCTTTCATGGTGTAACCTGTGTGTCAGGGTCATCTCGGTTGGCAGTTGAGTGAAGTAATTTTCTGAAGGTGTTCACAGCAACCTTTCAGGAGGACGTGGTCTATCATACCATATTGGGATAGACGCAATCCTCAGGGTCTCATCCTCTGTGAAAACAAAAGAAGACCCTCTCCAAAGCATCATATCCTTAGACCCATATTCTGAAATCATAATACCCTTATATCCATTCTGGTTTAGCTTGGCAGCCCATATAATGAAATGTCTCTCTGTACTTAGCTCCTTCACAGTCAAAAATTTTAAAGAAAACACAATAATACAAAGAATCCAGACTCTGTGAATTTTCCATTTTTACGTGGCTTATTTTTCTTTATTTCTTTTAATCTACAATTATCTGTATTCTGTCTCTTTAAAGACTTTACCTTTTTTTTTTTAAACCATTAACTTTATTCTCTATATTTGTTTTTTCTCTCTCTCAAGCCTACGTACAGGCACCAACAGTGTGGTCTTGGGCGCCACTCTGTTGTAATAAGAGCGGCAGGGCTGTGTCCCCGGCACCCGGCTGCCCGCATGGCTTACTTATGCCCCGAAATAATTACATGGAAACTGTATTCTTTTAATCACTGCCTGGCCCATTAGCTCCAGCCTCTTATTGGCTAGCTCTTACATATTGATCTAACCCATTTCTAATATTCTGTGTAGTCCCACGAGCTGGCTTACCAGGAAAGATCTTAACCTGCGTCTGTCTGGAGTGGGAGAATCATGGCGACTCCTTTACTCGGCTTCTTTCTCCCAGCATTCTATCTGTTTACTCCGCCTACCTAATTTTCTGTCCTATTAAAGGGGCCAAGGCAGTTTCTTTATTACTTAACCAATGAAACAACAGATAGAAAAATGACCCACCTCCATCATTGTACCACAAGGACATGTGCTCAACTATGTTCATAGCAGCTTTGTTTGTCATAGCCAGAACCTGAAAATAACCTTAATGCCCCTCTACCAAAGAAAGGATAAGGAAAACGTGTTACATTTACACAACGGAATACTATACAGCAGAAAAAAATAAGGACATCTTGAAATTTGCAGGCAAATGGATGGAGCTAGAAAACATTGTACTGAGTGAGGTAACCCAGACCCAGAAAGACAATTATCACATGTACTCACACATAAGTAGTTTTTAAACATAAAGCAAGATAACCTACCTATGGGTGGCACTGCCTGCTGTGGGCTGGGCCCTCTCACATCAATCATCAATCAAGACAATTCCTCACAGATATCACAAAAGGCCAATTAGATCTGAGCAACCTCCCAATTGATACTCCCTCAGATGACTCAGGGCTACGTCAAACTGACAGCTGAA
The DNA here is from genome assembly GCF_950005125.1 of Chionomys nivalis. Taxonomy (NCBI): domain Eukaryota; kingdom Metazoa; phylum Chordata; class Mammalia; order Rodentia; family Cricetidae; genus Chionomys; species Chionomys nivalis. Next base: position 155,861,796 of record NC_080086.1, on the reverse strand, counting down.
ACTAAGTAGACACCACACAATCCAGCTTGCCAAATTCCCTGGTATTTGCACAAAAGCACTGAAACCTTCAGCATACACAAAGCCTGTACAAGATGATCGATGGCAACTTCAGTCATAGCTGTCACTTCTTGGCCTGGGAAGATGGCCCAGTGGCTAAGAGTGGCCCCTGCAGTGTCCATGTAAAAAGTTTGGTGTAGCCAAAACATGCTTGTAACCTCAGCAGTGTAGGGGGCAGAGACAGGAGGATTACTGGAGCTTATTAACCCTAGTGTAGGTCTGGGTTCAGTGAGAGACCCTGTCTGCAGGGAACAAGTCAGAGAGCAGTAAAGCAGGTACCCCAAGTCTTCTGGCAGAGAGAGAGAGAGAGAGAGAGAGAGAGAGAGAGAGAGAGAGAGAGAGAGCTACAACATCAAAGAAACGTTTACTAATTGTTTTATTCTGATATTTTCTAAATGAAGCCAATGTATTTCAGCTGTATTCACCTTCCCTACTTCCCTCTCACACTCCTCCCATATCCTCTCCTTCACAATTGGAAGCAATCAAGACTTTAGGTTACCGGATAAAGAAGTATTGTCTATCCAGAGAATAAAACACTGTTCTGTGATAAAGAAAAATGATAAAAACACATGAAGATCAAAAGAAAAATTTAATGCATGTCATGATGTGTGAAGAAACCAATATGAAAAGCTGACGCATTGTACGACATTCTAGAAAAAGTCAAAATTACAAAATAGGGAGTGGTTGGTGAGGATTAGGGACCATGGGTGGATGACCAGATGGACCGTGGCTTCATTACATATTTATCCAAATCCATGGAGTGCACAAGACCAAACAAGTGTGGTTCCTGATGCTTTGGGTGATAATGATGTGTCAGTGTAGGCTCAGGCCACATAAGATTATCTGAAATACATTGAAATTCTCCCATTCTTCCTGCTCCCAGTCAGTTCTCCAGAATCAGTGATTGTAGGGTACACCCTCTCAAAGACCTGTTACTGCAGAAGCCGGTGGTGGCCACAGCACACAGGGCTTAGTTTCCCATAACACATTCTTCTAGCAGGTGCATAGCTCCGCAGTTTGCTTTTTTCTGAGCTTTGTCCATTTCTACTTCCCAACCACCTCTTTGCTCCAACAGTGGAGTCTCTGACCTGAGCTTCCACAATCTGGGATGTGTTCTGAAGTCCCCGCCCAGGTTCATGTTCTAGCCTTGAGGTATTTGTCTTGGGATGGATGAATGTTTCAATTCCCCCTCCCCTACAAATAATGCTGGTGTGAGTGCATTGTGGTGAGAGCATTTTTGGAAAATAAATTCATGAAAAGGATAAACAAGACTTTGTTATTTTGGGGGGATTGTTCTTCAAAAAGGCATTGTAGAGCCAAGTATAGTTCTAGATCATGCCTATAATCCCAGCTTTCATGAAGCAGAGACAGGAGGATCAAAAATTCAAGGCCATTCTCAACCACATAGAAAGTTTAAGGCTAGTCTGATCTACATATTGAATTCTAGGTGAGGGCTACATTGTGAGACTCTGCCAAAATAAATCATTTTGTCTTGGGGTAGTAGTACACTTAAGGCTAAGGTAGAAAGATTCCAACCTAGTGTTCTATTGTTGTGAAGAGGCACAATGACCATGGCAACCCTTTTTTGAAATTGTTTTTATTGAGCTATATATTTTCCCCCGCCCCCTCTCTTTCTCTCCCCTCCTCTTCTACCCTCTCCCATGGTACCCATGCTCCCAGTTTACTCAGGAGATCTTGTCTTTTTCTACTTCCCACGTACATTAGATCCATGTATGTCTCTCTTAGGGTCCTCATTGTTGTCTAGGTTCTCTGTTTTTTGTTTTTGTTTTTTTTTTTTTTTTTTTTTTTTTTTTTTTTGATTTTCGAGACAGGGTTTCTTCGTAGCTTTTTTAGTTCCTGTCCTGGAACTAGCTCTTGTAGACCAGGCTGGCCTCGAACTCACAGAGATCCACCTGCCTCTTGTCTAGGTTCTCTGGGATTGTGAGTTGTAGGCTAGTTTTCTTTGCTTTATGTCTAAAGCCACTTATGAGTGAGTAAATATGATATTTGTCTTTTTCTGGGTCTGGGTTACCTCACTCAGTATGATGTTTTCTATCTCCATCCATTTACCTGCAAATTTCAAGATGTACCACATTTTCCTTTTCTTTGGTAGAGGGGCATTAAAGTTGTTTCTAGGTCCTGGCTATGACAAACAAAGCTGCTATGAACATAGTTCATAGTTGAGCAAATGTCCTTGTGGTACAATTGAGCATCCTTTAGGTATATACCCAAAAGTGGTATTGCTGGGTCTTGAGGAAGGTTGTTTCCTAATTTTCTGAGAAATGTCCACACTGACATCCAAAGGGGCTGTACCAACTTGAATTCCCACCAGCAATGCAGAAGTGTTCCCTTTACCCCACATCCTCTCCAGCATAAACTGTCAACAGTGTTTTTGATCTTGGCCATTCTTATAGGTGTAAGATGAAATCTCAGAGTTATTTTGATTTGCATTTCTCTGATGACTAAGGATGTTGAGCATTTTCTTAAGTGTCTTTCAGCCATTTTAGATTCCTCTGTTGAGAGTTCTCTATTTAGGTCTATACCCCATTTTTTATTGGATTATTTGTTCTTTTGATGACCTATTTCTTGAGTTCTTTGTATAATTTGGAAATCAGCCCTCTGTCTGATGTGGGGTTAGTGAAGATCTTTTCCCATTCTGTAGGCTGCCATGACAATTCTTATAAAAGAAAGCATTTAATTGGAGCTTGCTTACAGTTTCAGAGGTTTAATCCATTGTGGACATGGCAGGGAGCATGCATCACGGAGGCAGACATAGTGCTGGAGAAGTAACTCAAAGTTCTACTTTGGATGTGCAGGCAGTAAGAGAGAGAGTCACTGGGCCTGGCTTGGGTTTTTGAAACCTCAAAGCCCACCCCAGTGACACACTTCCTCCAATAAGGTCACACCTCCTGATCCTTTCAGCTAGTGCCACCCCTAAGCATTCAAATAAATGAATGCATGGAAGGCATTCTTATTCACACCACCACAGCTGCCATGAGCTCAAGGCCAGCCTGGGCTACAGAGTAAGATCCTTTCTTGAAAATGAAAAGGCTACCCTATGGTGAATCTAAGCAACCTAATTTATGTCCTCAGTGCTAAATTACTTATGTTTTAAAACAATGACATGTGCAAAACACAAATTTAATGTATGTTACATATTTATTATATTCTTGCAATTGAAATGTTTTGTGGTTTTTTTTTGTTGTTATCATTTAAGAGAGTTAAAACCTCATTTTGTCAGGTATATTTTAGCGAAGGTTTTCTGCACCGATAAAAAAGCAAGAACAATGTTTAGAACAGTAAAAGGAAGCTAGGTTTGGTGATACGGACCCGTGCTCCTTCCTACTTGTGAGAGGGTACTGAGACTGCTTTAGAGAAAGAAGGGTTTGAGCTCCAGAAATTTAAAACCAGTCTGGGCAACACAGAAAGATTTTATCTCAGCTAAGTTAATTATTAGAGTAATTTAATTAAATTACCAAATACAAGTTGCAGAGTGAGAGGAAATGTTTACAATAAACATACCTGGTATTTATGTCCAAAATATAAACTGGTTTTGATAGTCTCCACCTTTAATCCCAGCATGCAGGAGAAAGAGGCAGGCAAATATCACTGTGTTCAAGGCCAGCATAGAAAATTTCAGGCCATCCAGGGTTACATAGTAAAACCCTGTCTCAAAATCAAAATAGAACATAAATCTCTCTTACAATTCAATAACAAAAAGACAAATTAAAAAAAATGCAAGCTGCATACTACAGGAGACATGTGCCTAGAAATAGGGAAGTGTGTGAATTTGTCACTTTGACCATTTTAGATGTGTATTTTGGCACAGAATACATTCATGTTGTTTCAGCATGGCCACCACCATCAGAGCTTTGAATTTTTCCAAACTGAAACTCTGTACTCTCTAATAACTTCCTGTTTCTTGTTCCTACATCTCCTGGCAATACCCACCTTACTTTCTGTTTCTATGAACTTGACCCCTTTAGATCTTTCACATAAGTAGAATCATGTGACATTTGCCATTTTATGTCTGACTTGTTTTGCTTAGCACAGTCTTCCAGGGTTCATCATGTTATAGCCTGTGTCACAGGGCCTTTGCTCTTTTCTTTATAGATTGGCAATATTTCGTTTATCCATTCATGTGTCAGTCAATTGGATCTTTGAGTCTTTTGTTGGCTAAAATGAATGATTTTGCTATAGACAAGGCAGGCCAAGTGTCTTTCTGAGCTCTGAATTTTGGTTCTTTAGAGAATGCACCCAGAACTGCTGAGTCACTTGATTCTTGGTTTAGCCTTTGGGGGAAAAGGAAGGTGTTTTAAGCATTGAAAGTATAGTAGTATTATTGTTGCTTTAGTGATGGTGATGTGGTATTGTAGGGATGAAGGATGAAATGGGGATTATGATGGGATCAGGGAGTACCATCCTTTTAACTTTCCTAGGAGAAACGGCTCTAGGTAATTTGATGAAGTTCCAGAGTAGTGACAGTTCCAAAGTAATGGCCACGACAGAAAAGGTAACATCACTAGGAGGCTGAGAGAAGGAGCTCAGGACAGTGCTCGGGGAAACTCACCTTCATGCTCTCAGAGGCTCCAAGAGGTATAGGAGAATGAACAGAAATACTGAGTTTGAGGGAAGAGACAGAAAATAACAGTCATGGGTGATAAATGTCAGGACTAAACAAGGGGATGTGTCCTGATTCTCCAGAGAAGATGACAATGAGCAGAGGCTTTCTTGTTGGGTTTCTAGAGCTGTGAGAAAGCAGCCATGACCAAAGGCAGCTCTGGAAGGAAGGGTTTATCTGCTTACATATCCCAAGTCACAGTCTTCTGACAGACGCCAAGGCAGGAACCTGGAGGCTAGAACTGAAGCAGAAACCATGGTAGAGTGTGACTTACCTCTTTTTTGTTTGTAGCTTGCTCCGACTGTTCCCTGACCCAACCCAGTACCATCTGCACAGGAACGGCACCTCCCTCAGTAAACTGAGCCCTCTCATATCGACCACTAATCAAGAAAATGCCCCCGCAGACTTGCCTATGGGTTGATATAATGGAGCCAATTCCTCAGCTGAGAACCTTCTTCCCAGATACCTTAGGTTTGGGTCAAATTGATAGACACTATGCAGCACAAAGTCAAATAGTTTGGACATGGCAACCCCAAGGCCAGACAATGCAGGAGATCTTTTTTTTTCCATGCTTTGGTCAGAACAGAAGACTGAAAATTTTGCTATGAGCAACCTTGAAACGATTCAAGTTTCAATTGTTAACAGACCCTTGAGGCTACAGCAGACCCCAAGTTAAAGGTACCATTCTGACCTTAGAACCCAGCATGTAGTCCCTGACATTTGCCAAAACAGGAACAAAGAACAAATGCACCAGACACCTATTCTGTTGTTCCAGGATCTAGGAAAGTCCCTAAATGTACTACCTTGCATTATGACTTGTGTACTTTTGCATCTTGCTAACTCAGTGGGTCTCAACCTGTGAGCAATGACCTGGTGTGGAAGTCCTTCTGTATCTATGTTGCTTTTATTGGTTAATGAATAAAGCTGCTTTGGCTAGTGACTTGGCAGAATAGAGCTAGGTGGGAAAACTAAACTGAATGCTGGGAGAAAGAAGGCAGAGTCAGGGAGAAGCCATGGAGCTGCCAGAGGAGAAAGACACAAGCCACCAGCTAGAATCTTGCTAGTAGGGCATGAGCCTCATGGTAAAATATAAAATAATAGAAATGGGTTAATTTAAGATATAAAAGTGAGCTATAAATATGCATAAGCTAATAGGCCAAGCAGTGTTATAATTAATATAGTTTCTGAATGATTATTTTGGGTGGCCAGGAAATGAACAAGCTGCCTCTGACTACAGATTGGCATGTCAGCGTGGGGCAAGAATTTCCACGTAAAGTCTAAGAAAGTATTTTTTTAAAAAAGGCTTCTAGGCCCACAAAAATGGGAGCCAAATGCAGCTTCTTGGTAACAACATTATTTCAGAAAGACTCTGTTTGCTGCCAGATGATACGGCCTGAATTGATCAGATTTCCCCCTCTGCCTGACCTGACTGGGACCCTAACACTAAGGTAAAAGAACCTCTGGACAATTTTTACCAGGCCCTTTTAGAAGGATTGAAAGTAGCAGCAAGAAAACCTAACAATATGCCTAAGGTGAGTGAGGTAACACAAGAATCCTAAGTTAGGTGTGTGTGTGGGGAGGGGGGGGAATGGCTTTAATTCCAGTATTCAGAAGGCAGGGGCAGACAGATCTCTGTGAGTTTGAGGCCAGCCTGGTCTACATAACAGTTCCAGGTCAGCCATCACTATACAAAAAAATCCTATCTCGGGGGAAAAAAAAATACACGAGTCAAGAATCACCTGCTTTGAGAGCAGGTTGTTGGAGCACCTCTGCAAGGCTTACTGGTAGTTAATTCCCACAGAGCCAGTTGTACCAGAAACCCAATAAGTGGCCAATATTGCTTTTGTTATGTAGTCAGCCCCAGATATTAGAAAGTAACTTCAGAAGTTAGAAGGGTTTGAGGGTATGGAAAGGTCCCAATTATGGGAGCTTGCTCAGAAGGTTTGTAGTAACCATGACTCTGCAGAAGTGAAACAGAATAAAACATCGACCTAAGCAGCAGTGGCAGTTCTCAGGGAGAACAATGAGAGCTCCCAGAGAGGGAAGCCAGAGACGCCAGGAAAGGAGGAGGCCAGAGAAAGACCAATGTGCTTATTGTAAGCAAAAAGATCACTGAAAGAATGAACAGGAAAATCAAAAGGCAGAAGAAGGACACCTTAGCCTTCTCTTGGGTGAAAACTGACAGGGCTGGGGCTCCATTCCACTGAGCCCCCGGGAACTCAAGGTAACATTAAAAGTAGGGGAAACATCTGTTAAATCCCTGGTCGACACAGGAGAGGCCCATTCAGTCAGAACCACTTGGACCAGTGATGTCTCAATAGATGTCTGTCCAATGGGCTACTGGACAGACTGTCCTCTTGCTCTCCTAGATGATGGACAAAAAACCTCCTGGATGGTGGATCTGGGACAAGGTACTTGATCCACTCCTTAGCCATTCCAGATTGCCCCATCCCCTAATTGGGAGAGATTTTTTTTGCAAAAATTATGAGCAACCATATCCTTTGGGGACACCACCACTTTGAATTCTACTCAGTCCCCAACCAGTATTTTTGTGACCTGCCTCCAGTGAGAGGAACACTTCTTCAACCAAGTCCAGCACCCGAAAATGATGCTGAAACTTCAGGATACCTGCAGAATTTGTTCCCTGGGGTCTGGGCTAAGAACAACCCATCAGAATTGCCACCCATCAAGTGTCAGTTGTCAACTAGTTACTAAGTACTGATACCCCAGTTCAGGTCAAACATCCTATGAGCTGGAAGCCAAGCAGGAGACTGTTAAGCACATTAACAGACTGCAGAAAGGAGGGATCCTTATCCCTCACCACCCCCCTTTTGAAAGCTCCCATGTTCCAGGTCCTAAAACTGGGCACCCAGGACTACCAACCATGCAGGATTTCAGAGAGGTCAACAAAATGGTAGAAGCCATCCGTCTCCAGGTCCTAATTCCTAAACTTTCCTGAGTTTCCTGCCTCCAGAGAAACAAGTATACACAGTCTGTACTTAAAGAACACCTGCTTTTGCCTCTGGCTGGCACCTATAAGTCTACCTATTTTTGTCTTTGGACAGATCCCAAGGAATGTTTTTTGAGCCAACTGACCTGAACGAGATTACCACAAGGATTCAAAAGTTCTTTCAGCCTCTTTTATGAGGCCTTGGGTGCTGACCTCCTGACTTTCCAGCAAAAGTATCCAGAGAGCACCCTGTTATGATATGTGGGTGACCTCCCATAGCTTCAGAGAGGAGGGTTGTAAGAAGACCACCACGGGCCTGTTAGAGGCACTATAGGCCTCAGGGCATGAGTCTCAGTGAAGAAGGCCCATTTGTGTGCATCTGTGTGTACCTCGACTCCTACCTGGAGTACAGCTTGAAAGGAGGAAAACTGAATGCTGTCCCAAAGCTGAATCTCAGCAATCCTATGGATCCCTATGCCTGAGACCAAGAAATGGGCACAGAAATTTCTGGGGCAACTGGATATTGCCACTTATGTATACCCAGGATGGCAGAGCTTACTAAGTCATTGTATGTTAGCACTGGTAGCATCCAGCTCCTCCAATGGACTGATTCTGAACAGAAAGTTTTTGAATCCTTGAAGAAGGCTTTCATCTCGGCACCAGCCCTAACCTCCCCTCCCCCAGATAACTCTAAGCCCTTCAACTTGTATGTGAGTGAGAACCAGAGTATCACAAAAAGGTCCTTGCCCAGATACTGGGACCTTGGAAGAGACCAATGTCTTATCTATCCAAAAGACTTGATATTGTTTCTGAGAGCTGATCGGCTTATTGGGCAGTTTCCATTACGGTCATACTAATAAAAAGAAGCTGACAAGCTGACTTTGGACCAGGGACTGTTCCACCCTGCACCCCCTCCTGAGAGGGGACCCCAAAGAGATGGATGTCCCTAGGTGTGAATAACACATTATCAAGCTGAGACCAACCCTGTAACTGATTCTGCGGAGTCCCTAATTGCCTGGAAGTGAACGACGTGGCTCAATCAGTCAGACCTGACCTAACAGATGTCCTGCCGCAAAAAGTGGAAGAGTTACCATAGACTGATGGAGCCATTTTGTTCAGAATGGACTCAGGTATGTGAGATGACAGCTGTCACCTTGGACAGCCCAGTTTGGGCCCAGCTGAGGGATATCAGCACAAAGGACTGACCTCCTGGCATTAACCCAGGCACTTGGCACGAATGTGGGCGTAGGTGGCAAAGCCATCACTATGTACATAGATAGTCAGTATGCATTTGCCACAGCCCATGTCCATGGGGTTCTCTATAGGGAGAGGAAACTCCTCCCCTCGGCTGGAAAGACCATTGAAAACAAAGAACAACTCCTGGCCTATTAGGGGCTGTATGGTTGCCAAAAAGGTCAACCATTGTCCACTGCAAAGGGTATCAAAAAGGGGAATCTCCAGAGGCCCAAAGAAACAGGACAGCAGATTTAGCCACCCCGGAGGCAGTCCTAGAACCAGCAGGGCATCTACAAATCTTGGTCACCTTGCCTAAACCCAAATTGCTCGAACTCCCAAGCTAAACACACGAAGAAACTAAAAGAGCAGAAAAAGAAGAAACCAAGCAGGACACCAATGGGCAGTGGTTCTTGCCAGATGAGAGACACGTATTTCCAGCTGCTCTCAGAAGACAAACGGTTGCCAAACCCAGGCCACCCACTTAGGGACCTCTAAACCTTTCGAATTACTCAGGCATACGTATTACATCCCTCAATTAAACAATCTTGCCAAAGACATTGTGTTCAGGTGTTCCACCTGTGTACAAGTGAAGCCCAAAGGAGGAAGAGAAGCCTCCAGGAGGGATCTGCGCGCAAGGAAGCACCTCCCAGAACACTAGGAAGTAGAATTTACCGAGATAAAACCCACAGTTCATGGGTATATATTGGATATGCTATGTAAATATATATATGCTAATTTTTATAGATATCATTTCTGGATGGGTAGAAGCCTACCCACCTGAACAGACACACGTACCAGGCTTTTTCTTTTGAGCCACCAATCAGCTTCCAAGTCATGACACAGAGACTTATTAGTTTTGAGTGTTCAGCCTTAGTTTAGGCTTGTTTCTGGCTAGCTTTTTTTATTATTATTATTATTAAATTAACCTGTTTCCCTTCATCTGTGTTTTGCCTTGGGGTCTTTTGCCTCTTCTTTCTGTTTGCTCTACTCATCCAGCTGTCTGGCGACTGCATGGCCCACTGGCCCCAGATGTCTCCCTCTTCTTCTCCCTCATTCTCTTTGTTCTTCCTTGAGCCTAGATTTCTCCTCCTACTTATTCTCTCTGTCTGCCAACCTCACCTGTCCCCCTCCTGCCTAGCTACCGGCCATTCAGTTTTTTATTAGGTGCCTTAGGCAGGCAAGGTGAAACAGCAGCACATCTTTTGACAATTAAACAAATATAGCATAACCAAATGTAACACATCTTTATATAGTTAAATGTTCCACAACAAAGATGGCCTCAATGGTAACCAAGAAACTCACTCCTCCACGGATTCCTAAGTTTTGAATGTCCCTTTTACTGGGGTTTGACAATAGCCTTCATGGTCAAAGCTTCCCAAAATCTGGCAAAGATCCTAAATGTTGATTGGAAACTACATTGTACCTATAGACCATAAAACTCAGGACAGACAGAACAGATGATTAGGACTTTGAAGGAAACTTTCACTTAAAATGCCCCTAAAACCAGTGAAAATTGGGCTAACATTTTCCCTTTTAAAGACCAGGTACACCCTGTATCAAGAGTTTCGCCCCATTTGAAATTATATTTGGGAGTATCCCCCAACCAAGAGATGTTCATGAAGCAGAAATTACTAACCATTGCCTCCTCAAGTCTTCACAGATGCTGTAATAAGCTCAGAGATTTATTCATCAGATGATTTAAGAAGCGATGCCTTTACCTGTGTCTGAGATTGCCCACAAGTTCCAGCCTGGTGACCCTGTGTGGATAAAGAAGATTCCAACCCGGAGCCTGGAACCAATGTGGAAAGGCCCATATCCTGTGGTCCTCACCACTTTCTTAGTGGTGGAGGATCCGCTGTACCCAACTGAAGGAGGCCACTGAAGACAATGACATGGGTGGTCACTAGGTCGTGCAAGCCATTAAGGATGAAACTGACATGGGCCCTATGACTGTGGCTGTTCTATTTTACCTTCTTTTTTACCTTCTTTGCCTCCCCATGAAAAAGGCCCAAAACCCTTGTAAGCCAAGACTCTGGGTGTCTTAGTCACTGTTCTAGTACTGTAGAGAGACACCATGACCAAGGCAACTCTTATGAAAGCATTTAAATGGTGTCTTAGTTGTGGTTTTTATTGCTGCCATGAAACACAGTGACCAAAAAGTGTTGGGGACTGTGGATTCCCAGACCTGAATTTCCTGTGAACCCCTGCCTGCCAGAGGAAACAACTTGTTTTCCTGTGCTTACAGCTGCTCTGAGCATGAGACCCTCGGGAGTTCCTGATGGCAGGGGAGTGGTTTCTGGTGGGCTTGCAGCTGAGAGTTAGGGCGTGGCCATTAGTCAAGGAGACCCTATATAAGCTGCCCTGGAACACAATAAAGGGGCATTCTTGCGGCATTCTTGGCGTTACCCGTGTGACTGTGTGTGTGTGTGTGTGTTTCAATCTCCAGACCCTTGCCCGACTCGTAAAGCATACCGTAGCACGTGGCACATAGAGCAGGGGTTGTACTACAGAAAAGCAAGTTGGGGAGGAAAGGATTTGTTTGTCTCACACTTCCACATTATAGTCCATCACTGAAGGGAGCCAGGGCAGAAACTCAAACAGGGAGGGAACCTAGACACAGAAGCTGATGCAGAGGGAATGGAGTGGTGGTGCTTACTGACTTTCTCATCATGGCTTGCTCAGCCTGCTTTCTTCTAGAACCTAGAACCACCAGCCTATGGTTAGCATTACTCATCCACAATGAACTGGGTCCTCCTATACCAATTAATAATAAAGAAAATGCTCTGTAGGTTTGCCTATAGTCCAATCTTTTGAAGGAATTTTCTCAATTGAGGTCTCTCCTTTCGGATGACTCTAGCTTATGTCAAGTTGACAATAAGCTAGTCAAGAGTCACTTAGACATTTGCTTATAGTTTCAGAGGTTTAGTCCATTTATCGTGATGGCAGGAAACATGGTAACATGTAGGCAGGCACTGGAGCTGAGAGCTCCATCTTGATCCACAGGTAGAGAGAGAGCCTAGCGTGAAATGGGCATCGAGGGTTACATTTTAATCCATAGGGAGGGAGAGAGAAAGAGAGAGAGAGAGAGAGAGAGAGAGAGAGAGAGAGAGAGAGAGAGAGAGAGAGAGCCTAGGCCTGAATGGGCTTTTGAAACTATCTTAGTTAGAATTTCCATTGTTGTGAAAAGATACCATGACTATGGGAACTCTTATAAAGATGTGGTGCTGAGTGTCTTAAATCTTGCAGGCAATAGAAAGTCAACTGAAGACACTGGACAGTATCCTGAGCATAGGAAACTCAAAGCCTGCCCCCACAGTGACACACTTCCTCCAATAAGTCTATACCTACTCCAACAAAGCCACACCTCCTAATAGTGCCACTCCCTGTGAGATTATGGGGACCAATTACATTCAGATTACTCCAGAAACCTCAAAGCCCATTCCCAGGAACACACTTCCTCCAACAAGACCACACTTGCTCCAACAAGGAGTCAAACCACCACACTGAGAAACCATATCCACAGGGAAGTAAGAAAAACTAAAATCTAGGGAATTTATAGCTAATCTATTCACTGAGACCCAATCTACCTTCCAGGTAGACTTCTGTAAAATATTACATCCAGAGGCTACTGAGGGAAGAGGATGCAAAGAGCATGCTCCTGGGGTTGTGGGTGCACTATTGAAGAAACAGGGCTCCAATCTACCCAATACTATATCTGCCGTGCTGATGGCCCTCCAAACTGCCAAGAGCCAGGCAAATACCACTGTGCTCAGTGGGGCTGCAAAACCAATTCCTCCTAGAGGCACTTTGACTCTTTCATAGTCCTAGAGAGAAAGTCATCACAATCCACCTATTATTTTGGTAGTCTCGGGCAATGCGATCTCCTATCTGTGCAGGTTAAACCCTGGCAGGAAACTGAAGGTCATTATTGGGAAACTACCAGAACCTGAGGAACCAGGTTGTATGTGAATAGTTGAAACCAGGTTGAATAGTTGAACCAGGTTGTATGTGAATAGTTTTGATAGATAACGAACTATCAAAAGACAATCTCAACTGGGGTCATCCAGCCAATTGGTCCAAACAAGCTCATCTTGGTATCTCTGGAATACAAGTTCCCTTAAGGTGGTAAGCCCCCAAACTCCAATTTCCCCGGGAATTTCTTAGGTAACTATAGGGGTAAAAAGGTGGCAGCAGAAGCCAGCCCCTGAGTGTTTAGCATGCTAGAAGAAGTTTATCAGTTCCTGAACCATTCTCAACCAGATTTAGGTAAGACCGCTGGCTATGCCTGGACTCCAACCCCCATATTATGTTGGAATTTGAACTAATCAAACAATAAGTTCCACTAATGTTGACAACTGTAAATAGGACCAACCTAAACTTACTGTGGGGTTCTACAGAGAAAGGGAGCCTGCTTAACGTCCCCCAAGGTAGTTCTCACTATACATATTCCTACAGCCATATACAGCAGGTTAAAACCAGCAATGGTAGTCAAGTGTATTTCCAGACTCCTGAAACAGCCTGGCTTGTTTACACTAATGGCTTACCCAAGTGTTCATCTTCTGAGTTGTATGCAATGAAGGAAAACCAGGTCTTTTGCATGATACCACAGGTGTTCATCTCTAATGCAGAACCTACTAAGTCTAGATACTGGGCTTCCCTCTGCCATGTAAACTGTCCCCATTCTCTTCCCCTGTTGGTGGGGGCAGGCATCACAGGCTACACAGCTCTGATTGTGGGGAATAAAAGCTTCAAGGAACTCACTGCTCAAGTAAACACAGACCTAGACCATTGGGAAAAATCCTACATCCCGTCTAGAGCCTTAGCAAAAGTTGCTGTTCAGAACTGAAGAGGTCTGGACCTCTCTTTGTGACACAAGGAGGTCTCTAAAGAGAAAAGAGATGATAAGAATTTGATAACTGATATTGATCCTTGTATCCCTGGTCCCCCTGGTTAACTATACTTATAACCATTTACTGGGCCATCAATCTTTTTGTTCCCAGCCCTCACCATAGGATTCTAATTTCTCAACTGCCTATTTAACTATGTGAAACTGAGAATAAATTCTGTTAAATTGTTAATACTGAGGGGAAGATATACCCCACTCCCTGCCCCAAGATGAGTACACAGTTTAACTCATGCCCATAAAACCAGTAGGGAATGTAACGCTTTTGCCATGTTAAAAATACCATTCTGACCTTAGAATCCACCATGTAGTACCCAACACCTGCTAAAACAGGACCAAAGACCTAGTCCATCAGAGACCTAGTTCATAGTTCCACGACCCTGAAAAGTCCTGAGGTGTACTAACCTTGCTTTTTGTTTTTATTTGACTCCTGTAATTTCAAATCTCCTATGCTGTAGGGTCGCCATCGGAGAAGACTGCTTGGACATGGGTTAAAGTCAAAAAGTCTTTATTAGCTGATTGGTAGCTGCACTAGGTGTTGGGGTTCCAGTGTAGACCTGAGCCTTTCTCAAGGTGAACTTTTAAGCACAAAAAACACATCCTAGGTTGGCATACTTCAGGTAACAAGAACAGTTAGCTAGAAGCAGAACTACAGGAGCCAAAAAGCAAGGTCAGTACATTGAGAGACTTTCCCAGAATTGTGGACTTGGATGGTTTAGGCCTTTAATCTTCATTTTGGCAGGAGGTACTGTCTATGTGCTGAGTTTTACAGCCTGAATGGCACTTCCATCATGAAGTCGGTTATGCTAAGGTCTGGGGCCCTGTAACCACTAACTGTTCTTGCTAACAGAAGTGCGCCAACCAGGATGTCATTTTGTGTATAAAAGGAGAAGAACAGGAATCTTGGGGCTTTATGATTTGGGCAAGTTACTCATTTGATCACCTGACAGCCACACTGACTTTCTATTCAACTTTAAGAGTGTCCATATGTTCTCTGGTGTAATTAACTTGTAACACAATAAAAAAGAGAATTATTCAAAGTATCTCCCACCCGCCACTGCTTGTGTGATGGGAGGAAGGTCATTGGCTAATAAAGAAACTGCCTTGGCCCATTTGATTGGCCAGCCTTTAGGTGGGTGGAGTAAACAGAATAGAATGCTGGGAGGAAGAGGAAGTGAGCTGAGACGCCATAGCTCTGCTCCCCAGGGCAAACGCAATAAAGCTCTGACCCAGGATGGACGTAGGCTAGAATCTTCCTGGTAAGCACACCTCAAGGTGCTACACACATTAATAGAAATGGGCCAGGCAGTGTTTAAATGAATACAATTTGTGTGTTGTTATTTTGGGGCAAAGCTAGCCAGGCGGCCAGGAGCTGGGTGGCAGGAACACAGCCCCGCAGCTCCTACTACACTTGTGTGTTGAAGGCTTGGTCCCTGATGGTAGATTCAATCGTTGACAGGTGATTGGACAATGACACTTCTAGCTTCTCTAATGGGTTGATCTATTGATTGATTCATAATTTGATGACATAATTGGGAGGTGATAGGTCAAGCCTGCCTGGAGTGAGTAGATTACTGGGGGCATACTTCAAAGGAGGTATTGTCCTTAGCCTCTCCCTGCCTCTCTCCCTCTGCCCCCTGACTGCCACAGCATACATAGTTTCTGCCACTTGCTTATGTTGTTAATATTTGACCTCACCTCAGTCCCAAAGCAATGTATCTGGCTGACCTTGGACACAAACTATGAACCAAAATAAATCTTTCTTCTTTTGTTTTTATCAGGAGCTTGTCACATCAGCAGACTTATATTATTATTATCACAGTGTTTTCCAGTGAGGAAGAGCATGTGGGCAAAGAGAACACAGGAAGTCTCTTGGAGGCCGGTAAGATGGCGCAGCAGGTAAAGGTGCTCGTTGTCACACCTACAAGTTTTCCTCAGACCTCTACAAGTGTGCCATAGCATGGACACACACACACACACACACAAATAAATAAATGTAATTAAAAAACAGAAAAAAGAAGTCCCTTGGATATATAGGAGGGTTGTTCTGCAAGTAGGTGAGGCCCATGAGCCATTAGAACTGCACTTTGTACTGTGAATAACCATGGCTGTGGTAGGCAAAATAATGAATATCCAAAGATGTCCACAAACTGATCCCTGGAACTCGGGACTTTATGACCATACATGGTCATGAGCTAGGCTAAAGTCAGCTGTTATCCTTTAAGCACATGATGATCCAGCCTGTCTGCAGCATGCTCCCAGAGGCCCCGCCTCTAAAGCACGGCAGCAGTCCAGGTGGAACATTCTTTATGGCAGCTTTAACACACGGACGCCTCGTGGTTAAGTGAAGTTCAATGTTTGCTTCTTTTCTTTTCTTTTCTTTCCTTTTCCTCTGAATGTGTTCTTGGTGGCTTCCTAGTCAGCAGAGTGAAGTGGACATGGTGGTCACAAGGGGCAGTCTAGCTTTTTGCTGGGATTGCTTGTCTTCCCGTATTATTGCAGACTTTAAAATTCAACAAATAAGTTGTGGCGATTTAAACGAAGATGGACTCCATAGGCTCATAGATTTAAATGCTTCGTCCCCAGCTGGTGGAACTGTTTGGGAAGGTTAGAGGTGTGGCCTTGTTGGAGGAGGTGTGTCACTAGGGGTGGGCTTTAAAAAAGCCCGTACCAAGTCCAGTCTCCCCTACCCCCACTGCCTGCAACATTTGGAACAAATGTGAACTCAGCTACTTCTCGGGTACCGGGCCTACTTGCCTGCCACTATGCACCCTTTCATAATGATGACATACTAACACCCAAAACTAATACCTGAAATTGTAAGCAAACCACAAATAAATGCTTTTTCTTATAAATTTTCTTGGTCATAGTGTCTCAAGGCAACCGAACAGTAACTAAGACATAAGCAAAACTTCTTTGCATATTTTTGTTAATACAGGTTAGAGTGAGAAGTGGACATGCTCATAAAATCCATTTCTTAGCTAAGAGCTGTTTTCAGAGAGCCCCACTAAAGTGATTTTTATATGTATTATGTAATGATTTGCGGGGAAATCTCAAAACAATATCTTATTGTATTGTTACTTGGAACTTCCTATTAGTATATTGAATGACAACTGCCTATTAAATTTGTATGGAAAGACATAAGTATTGGAAAGTTAAAGGCTAGGCAAAGCTTCATGGTAAACTTGTAAATTCCTGAGAAATCTTCTCTCCTTCCTTTTTAAAAAGGTCTTCTCTGTCATTTATTCCAGTAATCAGGCTACATGCAGGACTTGTGTGGGCTTTTGTTCTGTATTAAAAGATTCCAGGAAAGGTTATTCCCAGGTTGATGATACAGACATCAAAGTCTGCTTTTCAGAATCTTAAAAGCTAACTCAGTAATCATACAATGTCTTTTGTCTTTGAATATTGTCTTTTAACAACAACAACAAATGATTAAGCACTATGTGGCAGGCATTGAGTCAGATGCTATTATTTGCAAGGCAATATAACAAAGTTATTATGAAAGAGAAGACAGAGGTCTGGTCCTGAAAGCCCTTCTACACAGATCAGTGGCACAGACTAGAAAACAGAAACAATAGCTCATAAATATGTTTGTCTGTTCTTGTCTTGTTCTTTGACAAAATTCCAAAGAGCATCCAATGGAGAGACAGCTTTTCCAACAAATGTTGATGCAGCAATCAGATACTCACAATCAAACAAACTTTGGCCTAAACCCCACACCCCACATTAAAGAATTTACTCAAAATGGTTCCCACAGGCAAATGTAAAACATAAAAGTAAAGGGCTGGGAAGATAGCTCAGCAGATAAAGGGACCTGTGGCCAAACTGAATGACCTAAGTTTGGTCACCAGGACACACACAGTCGAAGGAGATAACTGACTCTGCAAGTCTTTCTCTGACCTCCACAGGTGTGAGGTGGCACGTGCAAATGTATGTGCATACACACACATGTAAATAAATAAGTGAAAAAGTAAAGCATATTTAGGGAAAATTTTAGGAGAGCATCTTCAATGTCTAGGGTGAGAACAGTTCTCAGACTTGACAGAGTAAGAGGACAAGTTGGACAAAATGGACATTACCAAAATTAAAACTCTTCACACTGCGGAAGACCATGTGAGATGAACAGACAAGAAGTCTAGTGAGCAGCAAAACAGAAATACAGACAAGACTCTCACAGAGGTCCAGATAATGTCTGCCAGGCATAAAAAGGAAGATGAGAGTCCCATTCACCTAGGGACTCTTCAAAGTCTGACAAAGTGAGAAGTGACCTAGGATCTGAAGGACAAGGAGATGGAGTGGTTGGAGTGACTCAGGAGGGTAGACAGAATGCAAAACAGAATAACCAGACCTCCAAGGAGGGAAAGTGCATAGCGTGCTATTGTTAAGGTGCCCTGTCCAGTGCAGGTGACAGTGTGTGGGAGAAGAGCCAAGGAAAGGAGACCAGAGGAATTACGAAACTGATACTGGAGCCATAGACCCGTTCCAATACAGTTGATTGAGAAAACATTTAATACCATAAGAGGTGCAGACATCGCTGACATGTGTGATCTCTGGACATTCTGGAGCAGGGACTTGTTTGGTTGGGGGCCATGCTGAAAGATGCCCATTGCTCCACACAGCGCCTGAGAGGGGAGGGTCGAAAGGTGCTGTGCTGTCTTCTCTGTAGGGTGTAAGGAAGGTTACCCTAGCCCATCTTTGTCCCATGGAGCCTCTTCCATCTCATACTACGTACACAGCTCAAAGGGCTAATCTGAAACACAACCTTGGTGGGGTTATGCTTGGGATCCTATATGCTGTTAATATGTGTTGTTCTTATTGGTTGATAAATAAAGCTGATTTGGCCTATGGCAAGGCAGGATAGATTCAGGCACCATGACCCTGGCAACTCTTTTTTTTTTTTTTTTAAAGACAGGATTTCTTTTTTTTTTTTAAATATTTATTTATTTGTTAAGTATACAATACTGTCTGTGTGTATGCCTGCAGGTCAGAAGAGGGCACCAGACCCCATTACAGATGATTGTGAGCTACCATGTGATTGCTGGGAATTGAACTCAGGACCTTTTGAAGAGCAAGCAATGCTCTTAACCTCTGAGCCATCTCTCCAGCCCCCCTGGCAACTCTTATAAAGGAAACATTTAATTTGGGTGGTGGCTTATAATTTCAGAGGTTCACTTCAGTCCATCATCATCATGATGGGGAGCATGACAGCGTGCAGGCAAATGTGGTACTGGAGCTGAGATTGCTACATCTTGTAGGCAACAGGAAGTTGACTGAGACACTGGGTGGTATCCTGAGCATAGGAAACCTGAATACCCACCCCCATAGTGACACACTTTCTCCACAAGGCCATATGCATTCCAGTGAAGCCATACCTCCTAATAGTGGCTCTCCCTAGGAGATTATGGAGCTAATTAAATTCAAACTACCACAAGGGACTGGGTGTTACTTTATGTCTGTCCCTGAGAAGGAATACATAGACATCCTGGTATTTAAAAAAAAATCTTGAAGTTTTATATTTACTTTCTTTTTTTTTTTTAAATATTTATCTATTGTGTATACAATATTCTTTCTGCGTGTATGCCTGCAGACCAGAAGGGGGCACCAGACCTCATTACAGATGGTTGTGAGCCACCATGTGGTTGCCGGGAATTGAACTCAGGACCTTTGGAAGAGCAGGCAATGCTCTTAACCACTGAGCCATCTCTCCAGCCCCTATATTTACTTTCTATATCCACTCCCTTAATTCGGTCAAGAGGGCTTGTGTCCTAAGCATCTGTGACTCAAAGTAAACGTTAACCAGCTGCTATTTCCCTCTAGTGTCATGGGTGGTCCTCTCGCAGTATTCAAGCAAACGGTATAAGGAAACTGAGTCCGTAATCTTTTAACAGCTAGGGACTAGGCAGCTGGATGATTACCTAGTGCCAATCTTTTAACTAAAGTGAAGGGTTGGGAGTGTCACACAGTGATAGAACGTGTGTGTGTGTGTGTGTGTGTGTGTGTGTGTGTTTGAATGCCAACACTGGGGTGTTGTAATAGGAGCAGCAGGCTGCGTCCCCGGCACCTGGCCGCCCGCATGGCTAGCTTATGCCCCCAAATAATTACATGGAAACTGTATTCTTTTAAACACTGCTTGGCCCATTAGTTTTAACCTCTTATTGGCTAGCTCTTACATATTGATCTAACCCATTTCTAATATTCTGTGTAGTACCACAAGCTGGCTTACCAGGAAAGATCTTAACCTGCGTCTGTCTGGAGTGGGAGAATCACGGCGACTGCCTGACTCGGCTTCTTTCTCCCAGCATTCTGTTCTGTCTACTCCGCCCACCTAAGGGTTGGCCTATCAAATGGGCCAAGGCAGTTTCTTTATTAGTTAACCAATGAAAGCAACAGATTAGAAAGAGATCACTCCCACATCACTGGGGAAAAAATAGGAAGAGTGTGATGGTTACTGTCAACATGACAGGATTTAAAACACCTAGGAGACAAGCCTCTGGACACGCCAGGTGACAGATGACCTAGACTAAGTGATCCTCTGTGAGGGGCTGGAGAAATGGCTCGGTGGGTTAAGAGCACTGGCAGTTCTTCCAGAGGACCTGGGTTCAATTCCCAGCACCCACATGGCAGCTCACAACTGTCTGTAACTCCAGTTCCAGGGGATATGATACCTTTATACCAATGCGCACATAAAATAAAGTTAAATAATTTTTTTAAAAAAGTTAGCCTCTGTGAGAGATTAGGTTCATTAAAATGGCAATATCCACTCTAACTATGCACAGTGCCATTTCATGAGCTAAGATCTTATACTGAATAAAAAGGAGACTTAGATGAGATGCAAAACTTCTTGTTTGTGGATGCTTTGTAACCAGCTCCCTCAAGCTCCTGCTACCAGGACTTCCTCACTATTTTGGACTGTATATTCTTGAACTGTAAAACTAAATAAATCCTTCCTTGTTGTAAGAGGCTGATAATCACACAGAAACTATTAATTAAACCACTGCTTGGCCTATAAGCTCTAGCTTCTTATTGGATAGCTCTTATATATTAATTTAACCTACCTCCATTGACAAAGACATCTCACTACCTGGACAGTCACCCAAAGTTCTTCTGTACTATTGGAGCATCTATCTTTAGTCTACAGGCCCATGGTATCTGGCAGACTTTTCCATGAAGCAGGAAATTTCAAAGACAGTTCCACCTATATTGGCAGTTTGTCAGTCACTTTCTTCTGTGTCCTTCAGGATGTCTAGCAGGCTCTTCCTTGAAACAGGAACCCCAAGAACCATCTCACTTTCAGACAAACCCAGTAGTCATTTCTCTGTGGGGCCTGCATGTCTATTTCATATAGCATAACATCAAGCAGTCCAGGCAAGAGCAGTTTCTTGCCCAGAAGGCTAGCAACTCCATAAGGAGCCTCTTTGATGCCCATCTTCCTCTTAAAGCAATTGGTGCTGCCAGGAGCAGATGTGTCTCACTGTCATGAAAAGTCTTAAGTTGTTAAAACATTTTAAATGCCATATTTTGAAGGTCTTTGAAAGATTTGAAGAATACCTATTCATCTGAAATATATCTCTGTACATCTAGCAAACCTAACTAACATGACTACAAGTTTGACTATTATAGATGACTATTAACCTATATTTTTTAATCAAGTGAGCTGCACAAACATAACACCTTAATCAAGAGCAGAAATAGACATATAACAAAATCGACTTTAAATTTGTATCAATAATCCAAAATCCATACCAATGGAAATCTCTATAGCAAATCCTGCTTTAAATGCAAATAAACATTTATAAACAATTATTTAGGGCATAGTTCTCTCAAACTGCTTCCTGCTTTTTGTTAGGCGAAGTAATTTTTTGAGGGGTGTTCAAGGTAACCTTTCAGAGGGTCTTGGTCAATCAAACCACACTACTTTAGAAAGATTCCACGGGTTCTCATCTTCTGTGAAAACAAAAGAAGAACTTCTTTTTCAAAGCAACATATCCTTAGACCCAAATTTTAAAGTCAAGATACCTTTATGTTGGTTTATCTTAGGAGCCCATACAATGAAATCTCTCTGTAGTTAGCTCATTCACAGTCAAAAAATTCAAAGAAAACACAATAATATACATAACCCAGACTCTCTGTGTATATTCCATCTTTACGTGGCTTATTTTTATTTACTCCTATTACTTTTTCTACAAGTTTAATAATTATTTTAATATCTTTACTCCTTTAACCTATGACTGTCTGTACACTTTTATATTACATTTATTGTTTCTTTACTCTTTTTCATCTCTCTCCCAAGCCTACATACATTTTTTAAACATACTATGTCTCATTAGAGGTCTTTTATGTCTGTATTTGTTTCATTGTGTATCTGTAATTCTTTTCTGTCCAAGAGTACTTCTTAAAATGCTAAGCACTTCTAAGTCTGCTTTGCCTTTTGGCTCCACCCAGTCTGGCATGGCAGAGGTCTCTTTACTGCCTCTGAGACTGCTGGGTGGGAGTTGTCCTCACCACCTCAACTCTGGTAACCAGTTGGCCCACGCTGCCACTAAGTAACTAGCAGCAAGCTGCTCACACACCCTATTTAAATGCTTGGCCTCCTGAAAGAGCCAGAGTTCATGCTGGCAGCAAGGCCCAGAAAGTCATTGTTTCAAAACCACATGGGTTTTTTTTTCTGCTACCACTGAATCAGGAAGATCTCTCTTAAAGGGGCCACAACATGTCGCCAGCAAGCAAAGCCCATTCAGAAAAAAAATGAGGCTAAACTTCAGTTTTTAGTGTCTAGAATTCCTTTCCAAGCCCTCTCAAGTTTTATGTGGATTTAGCTAGCACATGTTGGAGTGCCAATTTGTTGTAAGAGGCTGCTAGTTAGACCCTAGCTGCTTAAACCCAAAATAATCACACAGAAAATGTATTAATTAAATCACTGCTTGGCATATTAGCTCTAGCTTCTTATTGGCTAGCTCTTTCATATTAATTTAACCCACCTCTATTAATTTGTGTATCACCGCAAGGCTGTCACTTATCAGACAGATGTTCCAACATCTGTCTCTGGCAGGGCTACATGGCTTCTCAACCTGCCTTCTTTCTCCCAGAATTCAGTTTAGTTTTACCCACCTAGCTCTATCATAGACCCAAAACAGCTTCTTTATTAACCAGTAATATGCTGTGAATGGTATTCACAACATGCAGAGGGGAATCCCATATCACTTCCTTAAATTGCTTCTTGCCATATGTCACAACAGTGAGAGAAGTACCTAGCACAGAGGGGCTGAGGACATACAACAGAGAAGAATGGGAAAGCTTACCAACTAGGAACAAAGTTTTTGTGCTCTGGGTATTGAGTTGCTGACCTTCTACCTATCTCTCTTTCTCTCTTTTTTGGGGTTTTAGAGACAGGGTTTCTCTGTGTAACCCTGGTTGCCCTGGAACTCATTCTGTAGACCAGGCTGTCTTCCTCTGCCTCTACTTCTTGAGTGCTGGGATTCAAGGTGTGTGTCACCACGGCCAGCTTCTACCGACCTCTTATCTCTCACTCCACCTACCAAGTTATTCACAAGGAACATTTGTAATGCTTATTCCTAGCTTTCATTTCCCTTGGATGTTTAATTCCTGATGTACACAGAGGCAGAGCTAAGGCTGATGATATCCTCATGCTTAGAGAAACCAACCCCTGCCAACAACCTTGTTATTGCTCAGACGGAGAGTAGTTAATGACATAATTCTAAATTTCTGTGACATTATCAGCAAAATAATATGTAGCACTCATGGTACAAGAATGGTTTGACTTCTGAGTTCACTCAACAGAACTAGCTGAATTAGAATACACATTCTTTATTTATTCTATATATTAATAACTCTGAATTAGAATACACATTCTTTAATTATATATTCTACATATTAATAACTCTGAATTACATACACATTCTTTTAAAAATGGTGAGAGAAAACAACAAATTCCAAAGAGGCCTTTCTATTGCCATAAACAGAAAATTTATTTTTGACCACTGTATATGTTTGGTTTAGTCTCTGATTATTGAGGGCCCTGTCTTCAGGCTCCTTGAGTCTTATTTTTCTATCCCTAAAGCAATTCCACAGTTAAAAGCAATTGACTGTATAGACCAAGAAATTCAAGTCATGGAAATGTCTTGAATTTTCTGTGTATGTTCTCTAAATAGTAAAGCCATTCTTTAAAACATACAAGCAAATAGTGGTGATGAATGATCAGTTACATTTCCACTGCTGTGATAAAACACTTTCACCCAAGGCATCTTAGAGATGGAAGAGAGGATTTGGACAAGACCAACACCATCACAGCAGGGCACCGTGGCAGCAAGTACCAGGCATGGTAGCAGGAACAGCTGACAGTTCACATCTTAACCTCAATCAGTAAACAGAACAAGTGATTTGGGGATGGTAGAAGGTTTTGAAATCTCCAAGTCCACCCCCAGTGATGCACTTCTGACAGCAAAGCTACACCTCCTACCCTCTCCTAAACAGAGACACCAACTTCAGACAAAGTATTCAAATCCACAAAAATATGGGAGATGTCTCATTCAAACCACCACAATGGGCTATCAAGTTTTTCCTGGCTTAAATGTGCTATATCACCTTCCTGGCTTAAATGTGCTATGAACACAGCTGAGCACATGTCCCTGTGGCATGATTGAGCATCCTTTGGATATATACCCAAAAGTGGTATTTCTATAGTCTTAAGAGTTGAAACTGGACTCTCTGAACATGGCAGACAATGAAGGCTGATGAGAAGCCAAGGACAATGGCACTAGGTTTCGATCCTAATACATGAACTGGCTTTGTGGGAGCTTAGCCTGTTTTGATGCTCACCTTCCTGGGCCTGGATGGAAGTGGGAGGACCTTGGTCTTCCTGTAGGGCAGGGAATTTGGACTGCTCTTCAGTATCGAGAGGGAGGGGGAATGGACTGGGGGGAGGAGAAGAGGAGTGGGGATGGGGGAGGGGAGTGGGGGGAGGGGGCAATGTGTGGGAGGAGGGGAGGGAAATGGGAAATGGGGAGCAGTTGGAAATTTTAATTAAAAAAGAATAAAAAAAAAGAAAAAAAAAGGTAAAAAAAAAAAAAAAAAGAAGGCCTGAACCTTTTGCTTCTGCTCTTGCAAGCCTGTGGCAGGGACCTTAGCAATATACTGCAAGGTCATTTTGTTTTGTTTCTTTTTTAAGGTTTTGATAAAAGTATATAAAAAGTAGGTCATCTTAACTGTAGTTGATTAAAACTAAAAGTCTTACCTTTTTCCCACCACAAATTGTTTTGGTTTTGTTTGTTGCTGTTTCCAGCTGTTTTACTTTTGCTTTTCTGAGACAAGGTCCCCCTATTATAGCTCAGAGTTGGCCTGGAACTCAGTAGGTAGACAGAGCTGGCCTTGACTTTGTAGTAATCCTCGTAAGCATCTCAACTGCTGTGCTCCCATCTCATGCTGGAATTCAGGTTTGGGTCACAGTGCCTGACTCCACCCCAGCTTTCTCCTCCTTTCTGGGGTGGAGCATTGGAATTCTCTAGGTATTTGGCAAGGCATGTTTAGGTGACCTGTTTGGCCTGAGATAAGAATATAATATAGTTTGAGTTTCATGTGCTGTATCCATGAAGTTTTTATGCATAAGTAAATTATTGCTAGCCATTTGAGTATGATCTCATTTTATTAGAGAGAACCCACCCCTAAACTGTACAAAATCTAAGTTCCACAAGTCCTACATGTGTCTGTGGACAGAGTTGGAGGTGACAGGTCGGTATAGACCGTTGATATCAACAAGGTCACATGATAAGGCAATAGAATACAAAAAGATAATGAGGACCTGAGATTTAAGTGTAGGTTGAGGGGAGCCAGAAGAAGAAAATTTCATCAGCTGGAGAAGCCA
Organism: Chionomys nivalis; assembly: GCF_950005125.1. Lineage (NCBI taxonomy): Eukaryota > Metazoa > Chordata > Mammalia > Rodentia > Cricetidae > Chionomys > Chionomys nivalis. The sequence goes on along the minus strand of NC_080086.1, from coordinate 155,836,148 downwards.
CAGGAATTCAGGAGTTTGGCCACCAAGGAATGAGGTTACAAGATGATTTGGGATTATCACATTATATCACACAGAGAGGAGAAACTGTCAAACTCAATAGCTGTGTAGGCCTCAGCTGGAGTCACTAGGAGGGAACAAATTTGAAACTTTGAGTCTATATTCTTTTTTGCTGTTGTTCTGTTTTTGATTTTTGGAGACAGGGTCTTGTGTAACCTAGACTGGTTGCAACCTCTAGCCTAGGATGACTTTGAATTTCTGATCCTCCTGTCTCCATATACTAAATACTGGGATTATAGGAATGGGATACCATGTTCTGTTAAGTACTCGGGATCTACCCAGGGATTCATGCATGTTTGGTAAGCACACTATCAAAGGAATTATACCCACAACCCATCATTTTGTTTGTTGTTTGTTTGTTTGTTTGTTTTTTTTTTTTGAGACAGGGTTTCTCTGTAAAACAGCAACAGCCCTGCCTGTCCTGAAACTCCCACTGTCATCTAGGCTTGACCTTGAACTCACAGAGATCCAACTGCTTCTGCCTCCCAGTGCTGGGGTTAAAGGCCTGCACCACCACCTGACTCCAGCCCATCTATTTATAGAGAAATCAAGTTCTGTTTACTATGTTATGTCTAGAACATTCTGTTTAGTTCTTACGATGATGAACTTTTCATGACAGTGCCTAGATATTTGGCCAAATATTATTTGATATGTTTCCATGAGGGTGGTTTTCGTTTGCTTGTTTGTTGGATAAGATTAACACTCACCAGCAGAGTCTGAACAAAGATGATTACTATTCCAATGAACCCAATACAAGAAAACTGTAGAAGAATGGTGTCTGACTTAAGGAGCAATGGCTGAAGTATAGAGGTGTTGTGGAATAGTTGTTTAATTTTGTAAAGAAGTGTTGCTGTTTCACTTTGCCTGCCTAAGGCACCTGATTGGTCTAATAAAAAGTTGAACAGCCAATAGCTAGGCAGTATAGGGATAGGCGGGGCTGGTAGGCAGAGAGAATAAGTAGGAGGAGACATGAGAGAGGTGAACGAGAGAAGGAGGAGAGAATGAGAGAGAAAGAAAGGGAGACTCCTGGGGCCAGAAGTCAGGCAACTACCAGTCAGCCAGACACGAAGGAAACAAGAAGGTAAGATATACAGAATGAAAGAAAGGTAAAAATGTAGATAAACAGAAACAGATTTAAAAAAGAGTTAAGATAAAGCCAAGCATTCATAATTAATAATAAGTCTCTGTGTTGTGATTTGGGAGCTGGTTGGTGACCCAACCAGAGGGTCATAAAGCGTCCCGTTTGAAGTGATTTCAGGACATTGTTCTGGAGCTCAATTTCTCACAGAGACTAGGCTGAATCACTTGAAAATGAAATTTCATAAATTCGATTAATAATGTTATGACAATTAGCTGCCTTCCCTAAAATGACAGATTTCAAAATGATAGCTTTCCAGCAGCATTTTTCAGGGGCTGAAAACACGAGGTCGTAGGACTGAAAATGCACAAAACCCCAAACTGAACACACAAATGTTTGAAATCTTTTCCTTTCCTGCCTTCCTTTTCTTTTAAGAGACAGGGTCTCACTCTGTGGCCCAGGACGGCCTCCAAGTCATAGCCAAGCTTTCTGCCTCAGTTCTCTCAGCGCTGGGATTTTAGGATCCCAGCTTCATTTCCTTCTTGCTTGTATCCTCTCTCCAGACCCTTTTGGGCAAGGCCTTCAGCTCCTCTGAGACACTTGGTGTTTTTGCCAAACCTGATTTGCCCAAAACATTTCACCTTCAGGTGCTGCCATTCAGCTAGTTAATATGGGCCTGTGGCTGATCGCTGAGTCTCTGAGAAATGGTGCTTAGGAATCGTTAGTGCAGTTTTAGGCCGGGGAAATATTTTCCTGAACGAGGAGTTAAGTTGTGTGTTCAGTGGCACACAGCTACTGTCGGCCTCTTAGGAAGCTGAGCCAGGAACTCTCCTGGGAAAGAGAAAGACCTGGAGAAGGAGGAAGAGAAAAATTAATTCTTTTTTTTATACACATAGTTTGTGACTCTGTTAGGGCAACATTGGCTTTGTATTTCACTTTGTTATCTTTAAACATAACAAAAAAATCTCTCTTTACTGACAGTTGATGAACCAAAATGAGCTATGAATTTTTTTCTAATTCATGTAGGAGATTGAAAAACCTGCTTCTTCAAAGAGCGTAAGGCTGTTTGGAGTGGAAGAAATCGTGATATTTAATCACTTTTCTGCTTCCTTCAGATACCTCTCTGGCTGAATTGTTCTGAATAGATACAGCATATATATGGCAATTTTTTTTCTAAGAGGAACCAGTTTTCTTTAAAAAAAATAACATGGATAATGTATCTTTCACAATTTGGATAAAATAAACTTAATTTTAAAACCTTGAAGGGCTGGAGTGGCTCTGTAGTTAAGAGCACAGATTGATCTTGCAGAGAACCGGAATTCAGTTCCTAGTACCAACATGCTGACTCACAAGTGCCGGTATCCAGTCACAGAGGATTCAATACCCTCTTCTGACCTTCTGCATGCATGCGGGGTGTACACACACACACACACACACACACACAGAGAGAGAGAGAGAGAGAGAGAGAGAGAGAGAGAGAGAGAGAGAGAGAGAGAGAGAACAAAGGAATGCAGAAAAATGCACAGGCTAGCTCATGCTGGATCACTCCAAAGGCAGCACTTCTGTGGGACCTGGTCCCTTTCTGAGACTCTGATTTAAAGCTCACACCACAGAATGCTATCATCATGGGAAAGGAGAGTCCAACAAGTCAAGAGGCAAATTGTCCTCACACGTCACACAAAGACCTACAAAAAGAAATGTCACATAAAGACATATAAAAAAAAAGTCCTTAAAAGAGAAACTAAAGGTTGAAGACATAACAATAAATAAAATGACAAAACTTACTATGCATGGTGGTCTGATTGAGAATGGCCCACACAGGTTCATATATTTGAATGTTTGGTCCCCAGTTGGTGGAACTGTTTAGGAAGGATTAGGAAGTGTGACCTTGTTGGAGGAGGTACGGTACTGGGGGTGGTCTTGGAGGTTTCAAAAGCCTGGCCATTGTTCTCTCTCTATCTTAGGCTTATGGATTAGATGTAAGCTCCCAGCTACTGCTTCAGCATCATGCCTGCCTGTTACTATGTTACCCACCATGATGGTCATGGACTCATCCTCAAAAACTATAAGCAAGTCCCCAGTTAAATGCTTTCTTTGATAAGTCATCTTGATCCGGTGTCTCTTCGCAGCAATAGAAAATAACTACAACACTATGCCAGAAATAAAAGTTACACACCTCCCAAAGATAATTAGGAAAAAAAGATTCCTAACCTTCATAACAGACTACCACCCTCTTCTTCCTGTTTTGCTCTGAACATCATCCAGAGATAAAAAGCAAATATTTAGGCCCCTCCATTGGGAATACTCCAAAAAGGGGGCGAAATGTGGTCTGAATAATTAGCCAAAAATAACCAGATGAACAGAACATAGCTAAGCTAAAGAGAAACATGGACAGGCGCCAAGGACAGAAGCAGCAAGGAGGAGGAGAAGGAGGAGTGGAAAAAAGGAGGAGGGAGAGACGAATAAAAGGCTGTCTGTCCTGTGCTGAAGTGTGAGGAGCATGTGTGCAGTTTAGGTGATTGTTTTATTAAGAACGGGAATTCATATAGCTCAACAATAGCTTCGGTATTAATATTATACAGATTTTTGCAGAGCTGGTAAGACTGAAAATACTTAAAAGACAATAGAGGTTGTAGCTCTGTGAGGGCTACAGAGACTGCAGCTTCTGTCATTGGATGTTCCTCTTTGGTGGCCTTTTCCATTTCTTACAGTGTACGCTAGCACAACACTCACTCTACAAAGTAGCACCATTAAGACATTTTGAATTTTTGAGAAAATTGCATTTGTGGTTTTTGTTTATTTTTGAGATAGGATTTGTAAATTTTAAAAATCTGAGGTGACCAGTGGTAAGTACCTGTGAACGGTGTGTTCCTAACTACTTGGAAGACGGAGGCAGGAGACTAAGAGCACGGGGGAAGGGGATTATTAGCCCGAGCAACATAATGAGATTACTGTGTAGTGATATTATGTTTGGGTTTTAACAAATAAAGCTTGCCCGAAGATCAGAGTACAGAGCTAAGCCACTAGAGGCCAGGGAGTGGTGGCTCCCATCTTTAATCCCAGGACTCTGGAGACAGAGGTAGTCAGTCTCTGTTATTTCAAGGCTACCTTGGGCTACACAAGTATGAAAGAGAAACAGAGATTACACAAAGGTGATCCCAATACTTAAAAAAGATCCCATGTCTTTAATCCCAGCACTAGGGAGGTGGAGATAGGAGTGATATGGCTAAGCAGATAGGAATATGAGGCAGGAAGAGACAGGAGCTCAGTGCAGTCTGAGGAAGTAGTCTGGAGATGCGGTCTGAGGACAGGATCGCCCCTTTGGTCTGAGGATTCGGTAGAGGTAAAAGGTCTCTCTAGTGGCTAACTGCACTGCTTCTCTGATGTCTCAGCTTTCATCCCCTAATATCTGACTCTGGGTTTTTGTTAAGAACAATTAGAATTCGTGATATAACCTTGTTTTTAAAGCACCAATAGCTCATCAGTTAAGAGCATTCACTGCTTTTTTTTTTTTTTTTTAAAAAAAAGAACTTCATGTGTATTGGTGTTTTCCCTGTATGTATATCAGTTTGAGGATGTAGGATCCCCTGGAACTGGAGTTACAGATGTAAGCTGCCATGTGGGTACTGAGAATTGAACCTAGGTCCTTTAGAAGACCAGCCAGTGCTCTTAACCACTGAGCCATCTCCAGGCCCCTGACCATACTACTTTGGAAGAGGACCCACGTTTAGTCCCCAGCACCCACACTGGGCTGCTTACAACACCGTGTAACCAGCCCCAGGGGATTAGACTCCTCTGACCTCCGCAGGTACTTGCTCTCCCACACACATGCTCATATCCCCTCAACACATGTACATGCCATAAAGTCTTCAAAATTGTACACACAATTAAAACACTTTAAAAAATCTGATTTACTTGACTGACCCCCCCCTTTTAAAAAAAAAAAAAGGGTTGTAAACTAAGACTCTGATTTGGTTTTCCAGCTATCCAGACCCAAATAATCACACAAAAATTATATTAATTAAAACACTGTTTGGCCAATGGCTCAGGCATATTCCTGGCTAGTTCTTACATTTTAAGTTAACCCATTTCTATTAATCTGTGTATTGCCACTAGGCTGTGGCTTACCGGCATGTTACTACTTTGGTGCTATATGGTGTGTGTCTCTTTGACTCTGCCTTCTCTCTGTACATACATCTCTTCTGATTTTCTGCCTGGCTTTAAGTCATTGACTGAAACAGCTTTATTCATCAACCAATAAAAGCAACACATATACAAAAGGACATTCCACATCAGAAGGTTTCAGTCTGTGGCCCTATCTGGCCTGGAACTATGTATACCTGACTGGCCTTAAACTCAGAGATACACGTTCTCTGCCTCTGGAGTGGCAGGATTAAGGGCATTTACCACTATGCCCAGTCTATTCCTTTTATAACAACTATTTGGAAGGCTGGAGAGATGATTCAGGAGGTTAAGAGCATTTATTTTTGCAGAGGACAAGGGTTCGATTTCCAGAACCTACTTGGTAGCTCAAAAATGTTTGTAACTCCAGTTCCAGAGGAACTGGAACATCTGGCTTCCCTCAGCACCAGGCATGCACAGATAGTACAGGCACATATGTTGCCTACACATATGTGCAGGCAACACACTCATATGCATAAAAAATTAAAATTACATTGCCTCAAAACAAATGAGATCTATTAGAATATATTGTAAAGCTTAATAGTGAAAATTTTAGGGTTTTAACATTTGAAACTTGGACAGAACAGGAATGGTTCATTAAACCTGTGGTTCCCAAACTCAGGCACTGGTATGTAGAGAATTTTCATCACCAGTAATATCTGTCAATGTTTAGGTCACAATTCCATATGAGTTGCTATTATTATCATTCCCATATCAGATGACGATGAAACACTGCGTTGCTCAAACCTACCCAGCTAATGATGGTTAAGACAAAACGTAAACTCTGCTAGTTTCGGAATCTGGTTTTGCTCTTTTCCTCCCAAGTTTGGTTCTTGGATCTGGAAGGGGCCCCTGAATTCGTAATTATATCCTGGGTAAATCTGACGCCAAGTCAGTTTGGAAACCAACTTGTGAAATCTACGTTGCACAGATGGCTAGCTCCTTACCCAAGTCTTAGAAATAATAGTTCCTAAGACCATCCAAGTGACTCGGTGCTCCTCCATTTGAGGAGTCGTAAACATGCTTTGGGCAGGCTTCAGTATTCGTCCAGTGCAATGCTGAAGGAACTGGCAAACTTTAAGAAATAATCCCTGTCTTCAAGGCACGCCCGAGGGCACATATGGGAAGCTGGCAATGAGCTATTTAAAAAACAGCTGTTTAAACCTAGAACTGAGCTTTTCCAACTATATTATTGTTTCTAATTGACGAAGCTATATTTTAATCACACTGACTTTAGCCGGCTAAAGCCTGTGAGACTGTTTTGAACTTTGATTCTGGTGTCACTGTCTTTCCACGTGGCTCATCCTGAATGACACCAGGTTTGCTGAGACAGAAGATGAAGGGGATTTTGAGCAGTTACCATTGCTCAGAACAGATGCAGTCTGGTTACAAAGGGGACACAGGTGAATGAACAAGTCCAGCCACTGAAGATGACAGCACTGACCATAGAAAATGAAGACTGGAGCCGTGAGAGATGGGGAGTGAACTCGGTGGCACTAAACACTTGTATTTAAGGCCAAACCCGTTGGAGGAAACCCTCAAAGTTGATGCATGCAACTCTTATCTTGAGGTGGGAAATCACAGGAGCACATACATTGAGACTGACGGCACCAAATTAGAAAGTATGAAGAGGAGGTAAACTGTTATCTTTGAACACAAGGGAATTCAGTTTAAAATGAAAGCCAAAACATACACGGGACAAACCTACATTTTTAATCTCCACCTTTATCATGTCTACAAAAGAAGTTACTAAATAAATACATCTAAGTTTCTTTAGACTGAGTTATTGAGGGGTTGCTCAAGACAAACGAAACGATAACATAATTTGGGATACACATATAAAAACACTTCTAAAAATATTTAATAGATGACAAAAAGCTACAGTTCAATAGAAGGGACTAAACACAGCAGCACACCATTGGGCCATTCCTTTGGAAAGGATCTGAAGCTGTGCACAGGGGACCGGCAGGTCGGCTGAGGATTTCTGCCCCAAAGTGATACATTAGCATCTGCAGTGTTCTAGTTTGCTCAAAACAGGAAGTTACACCAAAGACATCTTTAGCCCAGATGATGGGCTAACTGAAAATCTTTCCTTGCTTGTTCCGGGAATCAGAATGGGCAGATCTGAACCTGGATTTTAAAACAGCCGCCTCTAAGTAGGTGTGGGGGTCAATCTACCGTACTAGCTTTCACCTGTGGCTAGGGGGGGTGTTATCAACTTTACAATTGAATATTACAAACACAAGAGCTGATTTCCAACGGACGAGATTATTCTAGATGTAAAAACAATACTGTTTCATGCCCATCCCAGCTTGGAATCGCCAACTCCAATTCAGTCCAAAACTGAACCTTACGGAGATTTTAATCTTTTTTAATTCTTTTGGATCTAAAGAGGGAAGGAAGCCTACTGTAGTTTGGAGAAAATATTAAAGAGGGAGATAAACACACAGACACGCACACCATACACGGTATGTGGGCAAGCTGGTACTTTCGGCAGGGGGATCCCCAAGGCCTACAAGTAGGAAGGGGGTCGGAGAGGCACGTTTCTCAGGAGTCTGCGCTGATTTGGGGGCTGCCTGTTCATCTGACTTTCTCATCTGGCGGTCGGGGATATTGCCTCTGGTTCACCTCCAGGACCGGTGGTGTTGCGGTCCAGTCAGCTCCCGGGAGATGCGCGCAGCCGAGGGACAGGGGGCGTCGGATCCCCTCTCCCACAGCTGCTTCCGGAAGTTTCCGTGGCCAGAGCCCCCAACCTCAGCTCAGTCCCCACGAGGAGTCCGAAGTGGCGGGAAGCCGAGACTTGAGAGGCCGCCCCGACGCGAGGGCGGTGGGAAAACCTGGCGGAGGATCCGGCGCGTCCGGCAGTGCCCGGCTCAGCGTTCGGGAAGCAGGGGCCATGGGTCGCAGGTAGAAATGCCCGCACCAAGCGGGGCCTCGCCTTGGAGGGGCGGCCGGGGCCTGCGGGCGGGCGGTTTCGGTGCCCCTCCCGCGCCGCCGCTGGCCGGGCGATGGCGGCGACGGCTTCTCGGCTCCCCCGCCCCGGACGCCGATGGCGGTGCGTTCCGGCCCTCCCTCCCCCACAGCTTCGCCCCGCGGTCGCCAGAGCCGGTGAAGCCGGGAGGGCGGGGAGCGGCGGAGGGACGGCGAGAGGGCGGAGGTTGCGTGGTGCAGGCGGCGGCGGCGGCGGCGGGAGGAGGAGGGCCGGCAGGCGGGCAGGGGAGGAGGAGGAGGAGCGGGCGCCGTGTCGCACGCAGCTCCAGGCGGGGCAGCCCGAGCGCTGAGGGACGCGGCCAGACCTCGGCGGGCCCCGCGAGCACTACACGCCGTCGCCCGAGCGTCGGGGGGCGCCCGGAGATGCGGGTGAGTAGCGGCTCGGGCCGCGGCGGCGGGAGGCAGCGCAGGCCCCGGCGGAGCCGCGGCGTCGCAGTGAGTCGGGCCGCGGCGGCCGAGCCCGGGCTGCCGGCGAGGCCTGAGGCGCCACGCCGCGCCGCGGCCAGGCGGAATGGCGGCCGGGCCAGGGAAGTCGTGGGCGGAGGACGCCGAGGGCGGAGCGGAGCCGGCAGGCCCGGCCTCAGTCACCCGGCCGGCCGGGCTCGGCCTGGGCCAGGACTCGCGGGGCCAGGCCCCGGCTACGCACTGAGAAAAAGCCGGACTCGGCGCGGCCTGTGGCGCCGGCCTCCGCACCTCACGCGCCACCCACCCCTCCCTTCCCCTCGGCCCTGGGGGTTCCGCTTGGCCGGGGCGCCTGTGAACCCGGGGACTCGTGCTCTCGGAGAACCGGGGGCTCGCATTGTTGCGATGGTGCGGGGCATGATTATTGGGTAACAGTGGTGCCCGGGGCTCCGTTCTCTCCGTGAGCGTGGCCGGGCAGGCGCGCAGGGATGCGGTGTGCTTTTCCAAACGCACGGAGCCCCGGGGCGTCCGCCAGCCCTCTCGTGTCGGGCTGGGCCCAGCGCGGCGGCCTCGGCGCGCCCCCGGGCCCGGCGGGAGCGCGCGCTCTGACCCCTAAGGTAACCGGGCGCCGGGCCAGGCGGACCGAGTCGGGGTCCCGTGGGCCATGGCTCGCGCTCCTCTATTTTTAAGGCCCGCGTGGCCCTGAAAGCCCCCTCTTCCTGTCACCTGTGCACTGTGAGACACACGAGCTAATTCAGAAAGCAAGGAACGCACGCACACTCATTCCTTGAGCCTAATCTCCGAAGTTAAGGGAGCCAGAAAGAGTCCCCTTACCGACGAGGTCACTGCCGGTGCTTGTAGTTAGTTCGCAGTCGTTGGGGGTCTGTGGTAAGGGCACATACTGAAACGCAGTCAAGTTGTTCAAGCGGTTTTAGTTGCTCTGTGTGTACTTACTCTTTGCTGGAGGAGCGATAAAACAGCCTAAAGCTAAGTGTGGAATAAATGATCACTGTTTTAGAAAGGCGCTTATTGGGGTGACAGAAGAGGAACCAACCTTTTTACTTTAAGTTTCTAGGACCTAAACCTAACACATTGAAGAAGCGAGTGTAGTTTGAGAAAATAAGGATATGAGGGTTTTTTTTTCTCTGTTTGAAAAGGTTTCAAGCTGTTACTTAATTTTTACTTAGAACCTGTATTTGTTGCTTCCCATAGTAAGTTGAAAAAGTTACATCTCATTTTAAATTCTGAGTATGCAAACACAAAACTGGCTTATCTTCTGTTATCCCCATTTTTGGAGGTTTTGGGGGAGCACTTACAAAACCTGGGAGAAAAGGCTGAAGTACTTTCTAAAAATGTTAACCTCTTCCCTTTTCCCCTCATTGGTATCTTCTTTAAAAAACTATTTTGCCAAAAAGCCAACCAACTTTAGATATGCTAGGATCCTTCATCAGTTTGTAAAATGTGTCTTTCCTGAGCCTGGTAGGTGTGGCCCGAATTCCTACATGCTGCATACATTTGAGCTGATTTGGCCAGGTGTCTTTAGACACTGTAGAGTGTTGTTCTCAGGACTCCTCCTCCTTGTTGCTCTACTTAATTTTGCCAGTGCCGGCTTACTTCCCATACGTTTTGACTATGAGATCATTGAAGACAAGGGAATAAGTCCTTTGTTTCCCTCAAATAACATAGAACATGATCTTGGTGGTAGCTTGAATAAATTTTTTGAACTAACTAAATTAATCCTAGGGTTTTACTACTCCCCCTAATTTTGGCTGCAGAAAACTTAGTCATGATGACTGCTGTTGAGCTGGGTAAGAGGGCAAACTTTATTATTATGTTGCATGCCTCTTTAGAATGAAATTGTCATCTTTGTGTCTCTTCCTCCGCCTCCATAGCTACTTACTGTGTCCTAGGGGGAAAATGTTTCTTTAGTTGTGGAAATCCAAATAGTGTGAAATAAATCTAGTTCAAGGGGTCAATATTTAGACTTTTTGTGTTATTAATTGAAACAAACTTGTTTTTCTCTCTTTGCCTTTGATGTAGAACAGGTTAGTATTTAAGGCTGTTTCCTACTGGGAAGATAGGTCAGCCCCGTTGTACCAAAAGTTTCTGTGGGAAGATATAGGGTATCATGCCTTCATTTCAGTATGGAAATGAAGTTAAAGTGAACATGCTTTAAGTCAAGCAACGTTACTTGGTATTCTTCAGATTTAATTTGTTAGACCCCCCAAAATCATTAATTCCTTGCAGTTTGAGCCCTATGTAAGCCCCAAAGCACAGTCTTTCTACCCTTACCAATGAAATAATAGGGTGAACTGTCGTTGAGGATTAGTGGTTTTGTTTTGAAATTATCTTATACATATCCCTGGAGAAAAAGCTGTTAGCCATCTATTTTAAGGGACAGCTCTAAGTTCATTTTTTTTTAATGTGTGTAAGCACGCATGCTTCATGTGCATGCACCTCAGCGCACATGTGGAAGCCAGAAGATAGACTTTAGTAGTCTGTTCTCTATCTTTTGGGCCCCAGAGACCAAACTCAATTCCTTAGTCTTGGCAGCAAGTACCTAAGGTGGTTTTTAAGTGATATCATCTAAGTTTTCTTTAATCCCTTAAACTATGTGAATTCCATGAGAATGTCATAACTTTTAAACACAAGCAGTGGGCATTGGAGAACTACCTTGCAGAACGTTACATACCATTTGTGTATGACCACCAGAGTTATAAAAAGCCCGAGTTTGATTGTATTTACTTTCTCCTTTGGGAAGCCTGGACAGAAGAAAGATACTGTGCTCTCCGCTTTCACTCACGCTTCAGCTTGATTGCAATTCTGTTCCTTTTGGTGATCTCCGTGTCTTTCTTTTCCTTCTTACCACTTGTCAGCTCAGGCATCTCCTCAGGAAAGCTGCCATGCTGTCTAGGAGCTTTCCCTGGTCCTCATGATGTCCTGTCTGTGGTATTATCTCAATACTTAACCTTCTGATGTCACTTGGTGGTTTCTTCCACTAAACTGACCTTTACCCAGGGACTGGGTGGAACAAATCTGACCCTAGTACCTAGCACAACGCTCATGCCAATATTCATGTACATCCTTCCATTTCTGCAAAGCCCTGTGGAGTGTCAGTACTGACGTTTAACCTTCCTTGTAGAAAAAAGGTTCCTGGACTGAGTAGTTTCTATCAAGGCTAAGAAGATGTAATGCCCCACCCAGGTGGGAAGTTAGAGCAAGATGGTAATCCCGGAGCTTACCATTAACTTTTAACCAAGGGCTCACCCTGAAAGTCTGATGTATATGAAATAGAGGAAGATTAGTAGAGACTAAAGTGAGAGCATCTTTAAGTGTTGATGTCTACCTTTACAACAGAATGTATCATACATAACTATGGTTGGCTCCCAGGAGTGAGTTTATTCTTCCTGGTCCTTCGGAAAACACTGGAGAGTACTTAGGCACTGCGGTGTGGGCAGGGGCAGTTGTGGGACTTCGGGGCTGTTGTAAGTTGGTGTGATGTTCTGAAATTCTTAAAACCAGTTAATAAGCTACATTTTTTTAAAGGCCTGTGTCAGAAAATACTTTAGAAAACAGGCTGTCAATTTAACTCTGTAAAGTATGTGCTGGTATAAGTAATTAAAGTTGTAAAATGGTGATTTTAGGTGAACTTGTGTGCTTTTAAAATATTTTTTAGAAAAAAATTAATAACCAAAAAATAACAATTTCAAGTCTCAGGTGAAGAAACTTAAATAATACCATAATACCAAAAATACAGACTTTAAAGAAGACAGTGCAATTACTTTGGAATTATAAAACTTCCTTATGATAAACAGAGTAAACGGCAAATCACAAACAAAAAAATGTTTTTACAAGCAAATTTATTTTTTAGACTATCAAAGAGATCTTGTAAACTAATGGAAAAGAAAGATTTCACATGAGAAAAAAAAAAAGACAAACTAGGGTAGAAAACCAAGAAGTCTTCAGCTTCACCAGCAGTGTTCCCAGAAGTGGGCATCTGAGCTGTTTTCAAATAAGCCACTTCTGTTGAGAAGGTGGAGAAGTATGCCTACTTGTTGATAGAAAGAATATAAATAAATATAAATTAAAATATTTTTTTCCTGTATGGATGTTTACAGGTATATATGTGTATGTGCCATATGTGTACCTGGTGCCCAGAGAGCAGACCTGGTGCCCACAGAGGCTAGAAGAGAGCACTGGATCTCCTAGAACTGGTTACAGCCACTGTGTTGGTGCTGGAAACTGATCCTGACAGCTCAGGAAATGCTCTTAGCTGCTGAGCCATCTCTTCAGCCCCAACTAAATACAGTTTTTCAAGAACAAGCTGAGTAACAGGGACTTTTGACATGATGTATAATTTGATATAACTTGCCTAATTTTAAGTTTTTTATTCATATAAAAAGTGGTAATAGACTAATGACCCCCCCATGTGACTTAATGTGCACGCACGCACACACACACACACACACCCGGAAAGAGTTTCTCCATGTAGCTTTTGACTGTCATGGAAGTTGCTCTGTAGACCAGGCTGGCCTGGAACTCATAGAGATCCGCCTGCCTCTGCCTCCGAGTGCTAGAATTACAGGTGTGTGCCACCAGCGCCCGGCTTAATGCCTTCTTATTGTGCATTTATTTTCAGTTTGGGGTTATTGTGGATAACTATTTGAGCATGGTTAAGGTAAATCTTTGCATTTTTGTAATACTGTATTGAGTATTAAAGTGCAAAAATAATAAAAATTAATTTGTAATATATAGAGTTTGTTGTGAGTGTATGTATTTTTGGAAGATAGCTGCACGTTAAAGATAATAGTGATTATCTTTAAGAAGTGGTTCATTTTAGTTTTTTGTGCTAATTTTTATAGTGCAAATAGACAGCTTAAAATGTAATATAGTGGATTGGTTCTTCTTTGGAATCTTTTGGGGCCAAGGTGCTGGGAATGGAACCCAGGGGAGCCTCAAACTCTGTATGCTAAGCAAGTTCTCCACCACTGTGTTTCATTGCCAGCACAGTGAGATAATTTTCAAAAGCATAAATCTTAAGAAAATAGTAATTGAAGAACCACTGCCAAGGAAGATCATTTTGCTTATTCAGTGCAGAAATGAGTTGGTATTTGAGTTCCCTGCCCCTCCTTTCCATGTGTTAATGAGTAGGGTAAAGAGTAGCCTTATTCCTTGGTCAGGTTCTCTGTCTTTCGTTCTCATTCATTCCCTTGTCTCATCATCCTTCACATGCTCCAGATCCCGTCCATTAAATGACTTAATCTCATGAAGCTCACCATGTGTTGATATCTTATTGTTTATTTAAAAGAGCTTTCATAGCGGATGTTTTCTTTTTTTATTTCCTTTTTTTTAAAAAAAAGTGTGTGTGTCTACACAAGTATGTACATAGGCATGCCGTAGCCTATGTGGAAGTCAGGACAAACTTGTAGCACTCAGTTCTTTTCTTCTACCTTGTGGGTTCTTGTGATCAAGCTCAGGTCACCAGGCCTGGAGGCAGCTGCCTTTCTCTGCTGAGCCATCTGGGCAGCTAGCTGAGTTTTCCTTTTTCTTGGTGATAACTGAACATTCCATCCTGTTTTGCTTAGTTCGTAACTCCTAATAATAGTAGATACATTTTAAATTGAATGTTGAAACTATAATACCTTCATGTATAGTAATAAACCTAACTAAAAATTAGGAAAAATTACTTAACACAGTTTATGCTTTGGGAAACTGAAAGTTTTGTTTTTATCAGTTATCTAAAAAAAGATACTCTAAATTAGAAATAATTGTGGGGATTAAGAGAAGATAGGTACACAGAAATGTGCATAAAATGCATAGAAACTCTCACCAGGTATCAAGGGGGAAACTAAAATAGTTATTTGTACCTGATAGACATCTTAAACTCACAACATGCAGAAAAGGTGAGAACTTAGATCTTCCTTCCTGGGAGTTGGAAAGAGGCTTGCTCTGGTCAGTCTAGAAGGAAAGGTTTGAAATCCTGCATGAACTTGAGGTTGATAAGCCGTGGCGCAGACAGACTCCTAAGTCCTAAATGGAATCTTAGGAATGGGTGCAGATGCCAGGCTTACCTCTGAGAAGTGTAAGAGTGGTTTGGGAGAGAGACCGAAGGGAATACAGGATGACAGACTCCTCCCATCTTAAAGATTAAAAGTCTTTAAGTGCTTTACTTACAGGTTAATGTTACAGGAACACTGGTGTTCAGCACTAAGTTTGTGCCAAAGACTTGCTGAATATGTACTTTTTGACTTACTGGCTGCCGCTTCTCAGCTTTCTCCTTCTTGCAGATGCCTTACATGGAAGAAGTCCGTCTTTGCTGTCCTGGTTGAAATAGACTTTGGCACATATCACAGAAATGATGCTATTCATCAGCTAGTTTACTGAAATTCAACTTGAATGCTTCTTATGTGATAGGATGCTTTGGGTATAATTGACTTGGCTATTTGCATTATTTGAGAAGGGTTAGGAGGTATGGTTTTGTTGGGAGGAAGTGTGTTGCTACTGGGAGTAAGCTATGAGGTTTCAAAAGCCCACACTAGGACCAGGCACTCTCGTTCTCTCTCTGTTTCTGTCTCTTGTCTGTCTGCCTGTGGATCAAGATGTAGCTCTTAGGTATTTCTCCCGCACCACTCCTGCCTTCTACCATGCTCTCTGACATAATGATAAATGGACTATACCTCTGAAACTGTAAGCAAGCCCCCCAGTTAAAGGCTTTATTGTGTATGAGTTGCCTTTGTCATGGTGACTCTTCACAGCAATAGAACAGTGACTAAGACAATATATGTCTACCATGTATATATATGCCTGGTGTTAGAGGAGGCCAGGAGAGCATGTCAGATTCCCTGGAACTGTAGTTAACAGCTGTTTGTGGCCACCATGTGAGTGCTGGGGACTGGGCTTGAGTCCTGGAAGAGCAACAAATCCTCTTACTGCTGAGCCATCTCTTCAGCCCCTTTTCTTTTGTTTTTAATTTATGAGATCACTTTGGCTATTCCAAAGTTGTGATTTATTTCGATCCTAATATTTATAATGAATAGACTCATTCTCCCTGTTAACTGTTTTTCAGAATTAAAAAAAATTCTTCTGTGTGAGTGTCTGCATGCACAAGGGCATAGCACACTCGTAAAGGTTAGAGGACAACTTGGAGAGTCTGTTTTCTCTTGTGGACTTGAAGATCTAACTCGGATCATCAGGCAAGTGCCTTCCTCTGCTGAGACATCTCACCAGCCCCTCATATATAAAATTACAGTGCTGTTAAAACTATGAGAGAGGCCGGGCGGTGGTGGTGCACGCTTTTAATCCCAGCACTCGGGAGGTGGAGGCAGGCGGATCTCTGTGAGTTTGAGGCCAGCCTGGTCTACAAGAGCTAGTTCCAGGTCAGGCTCCAAAGCTACAGAGAAACCCTGTCCCGAAAAACCAGGAAAAAAAAAAGGCGATGGGAGAAAATCTGGATTTTGTAATTTCAGTGTTCCTTAACTTAAAAAGTGTATTTTCACCTGAAAACATAAATAATAGCTTTCAAAATAAGCTACTTGAAGATAAGCTTAGAAATCTTTCTTGAGCAATACCCAAATAAGTGAAGCAAGTTATGTGACAGTAAAATTATGATACCATGGTAGTTTTGTTGTTAGGTGTATTGGGGTCTTGGATATGGTAGGCAAATGGCTATTGAGCTGTAATTTATCTCCAGCCCTTTTGGATTTTTTTTTCCTTCTGTTTTGACAAGATCTTTAGAAGTTGTCTGGGTTGGCCTTGAACTGTCTCTGCAGCTTAGGTTAGCCTTAGATTTGGGAACTTTTGCCTGGCTGCCTTAGTAGCTGGAATTATAGGTTTGTGTTATTAGTTCCAATCATCAGCGTTTTGTTTTGAGGCTGCATACACTAAACAAGTGCAGCAATGAGGACAGTGTGTGGCTCTGTACAACACCAGTTGTACACCAGTTGTACAACTTAGACCAGCTGATGTAGGGATAGACGTTATGAACATCTCTGCATGGAGGTGTGCTTGTTAAAATACAGACAGCAGGGTTTAGTGGGTTTTAGTACTGGGGATTGAATGGAGGGCCAGACTCAATTATTGCAGGTAAGCTGCTAATGTGTCTCTTCTGCCCCTTAACACTTCTTGTAATGGCAGCCTCTAGAGAGCTGTAGGTGGGAGGGGCATTGGAGCCCAGGAGGATAGGTCAACCTGGGTCCAGATGTGAAGGCAAAAGCTAGAAACTCTAGTAACCACTCTTACATTTTGAAAAAAAAAAAAAAGCAAGTTATGCAAGCTGTGAAGATGATTTTGTTATTGAGAAGAAAGCCACACATCTTGATTGGGAGCAGACAGTTCAAGAAAAATCTCCAGCATGTACAAAGTGCTGGAGGCTTATCTGTTTGAAAACCGTCTTCTAAGGGGAAGTTAATATTGCATGATGTGAGAGATCATCCCAAAAGCAAACAAAACCCAAAGCAGGTGGATGGCATAGGAAGAACCCCTAAGGTTGGCCTCTAGAGGGCACATACATGCGCACACATGCTTGCACATGAATGCATACACCTACACATGGATGGGATGACTTTCTGTAAATGTAGCATGACCATACGCCCAGAACAGGGATGGCAACAGGGGGTGACATCAAGCTTACTCTGAACTCTTGGGTGCTTCCAGGATTTCTCTTCATGTCGAGGATCTCATGAGAAGGGGGCGTGCACTTACCCCTCATTTCTTTGTTTGAGGTCAGTACAGTAGTAAATTGTCTTCAAATCAAACAGTGTAAAACTCTGGGACTGGTGTGAAGATCTAGAAACCTCTGCTACACAGCAGGCCAGTGTAGGAAGATCGTGGACCAGGTTAGCCCTGACAACCTAGTGACCTGCCTCAAAGTGAAAAATAAGGATGCAGCCGTGTGATACAGTGCTTGTCTAGTGTTTATGACCCCCTCCCCCAAAAAACATGAAAGAATTGAAATAAAAGAAGTGCATGTTTCTCTTCAGCTAATTTGTGTAGTAGAGTAGGAGGAAGTATGCTTGAATGTTAGCTTAACTAACGAGATCCCTGATGAGTTTTCAACTCAGGGCATCTGAGTTATTTTAGCAGAATAGAAGAAAGGAGAGGGGTTGTTCTGTCTTTAATTGAAAACCCTGATGAGTTGATGAATAGCTGCATGTCCTCATGATGTGCCACTTTCAGACTCTTCTTATTGAGCAGGTAGTTTTTCAGGCCTTAGTACTCACTGACCACAGGACAGAGTGGTCACTGTGCACATGAAGCATGGAAATTGGCTGAGTAGGACTGTGGGAACTATGAGTTGAAGTAGATTTTATGGCCTCAGTCATAGCATACTACATCTTAGCCAAAGCAGTTCTCATGCACAAATCTCAGAGAGAGAAAGAAACAAGGGACCATTATCATACAGTTTTGCTGGGAACACTTTGGTGTGAGTTTGGGGGCACTACTGCCTTTTTATCATCATATCAGAGGTATTGGGAAATTTACAGGTAGCATTTATTACTTCATTTTGACTGGAAAACTAGTATTGTCTCCCTGTAGTCAACGAAAGAGGCTCAGCAGTGATGAGATCTCTAGTGAGTTGTGGAGTGAGGATTTCAAGTACCAAAATGCTTACATGTTTGCCTCAAAATATCCTTGTAGTGTTTCTGTAGTACAGCAAGTATCTGAAATGCTTAAAATCAGGAACTTTTTGAGGACCAGCTCAATACTCCAAGTGGGAAATTCCACACCAAATTTTTTGTGACTTGCCACTGTCAAAAAATGCTCAATGAGTTTACCTTCATTTCAGCCTCTGTTTTGTAAAGTATGTGTAGAACATAAATGAAGTTGATGTTTAGATTTGAATTGCATATCCAAGATATCTTATATATGCCTATGACATTCCAAAGTCTCGAAGAGAAAAAAAACTTCTGGTTCTGAGCATTTGGATAAGGAATACTCCATCTGTAATACATACCTTGTTAGGGCCTATGAAGTTCATTTGTTTCCTTTGTAAGTCTTTAAAAAATAGTCCCAGTTGCTATTTACTAAATTGATTTTCTGATCTATACAGGAATAATGGATTATATCTCTTAGTTTGAACAACATGTATGCTATAGGTGGATGATGGGGAAAAATACAATTCCATTTTTCCTTATTTTAAAGGAAAATGCTTAGCAACAAAATACATAAGATTACCAGTATATATATATATATATTTTTTTTTTTAAAGATTTATTTATTTATTATGTATACAACATTCTGCCTTGATGTATGCCCGCACGCCAGAGGAGGGAGCCAGATCTCAGTACAGATGGTTGTGAGCCACCATGTGGTTGCTGGGAATTGAACTCAGGACCTCTGGAAGAGCAACCAGTGCTCTTAACCTCTGAGCCATCTCTCCAGCCCACCAGTATATATTTTTGAAGAAATAAGATTCAACTAGATTATTAAGGGAAAGTATTGTCCTGAAACTGAAAATTGGAATTTAGTTCTTAGTAGTTAAAACTAGACTATTTGGGGGCTGATGAGATGTCTTAGCACAGGTAAAAGTGCCTGCAACCAAGCCTGACCACCTGAGGTTGAATGCACACGTGGAAGAGGAGAACCAACACCTGCAGACTGTCCTTTGACTTTCCACCCCCCACCTCTGTCTCTCAAGCTTCCTTCACCTCACAAGTAAATAAATATAATTAAAAAGAAAAAAAAACCTAGATTTTAAACTAGATTTTGACAAACAGGTCAGTTCTGTATGACACCTTTGGAGTCTCATGTGCTTATATTTCCTGGCAAATTTTCAAGTTTTCTAAGCGCTCATGGTATCCTCTTGGAGTCATAATAATTAAAGTAGAAAAGGTACAGAGGTTGGCCGAGCTAAACTTCAATATGAAGTAATTTTAGTACTTTTAATACTTTATAGATATTTAGGCTTAATAGAGATAGTCTTCTAATAATTGTTCTGGTACCAGTTCTAAGAGAACAAAAATTATTTACTAATTGCTAGATGCTCATTCCTATGAGAAAATTCTATACTTTGATATCTGAGATTTCCTGTAGTTGAAAACATGTTTGAGAGAATGACTGTAAGTATTTATATTCTACAATCAGAATACGAACAAGAATGACAAAAGGAGAAGGCTTTTGAGGATCTGGTTCCCAAGCTTAGCTAGCTTTCAGAGTGGTGGGAGCAGGACGGAACTGTGAAGTTCAAAATACAAATGTTTGCTCTTGACCTCCCCCAGGATTGGGAGTCATGGTCTTCTTTCTTAACTTATACTATCAGTTTTATAGTTTGTACTGCTTGTTTAACCATCTTTTCTCCCGAAATTTTAAATGGTTTATTTTTATGAGTACTTGCCCACATGTGTATGTGTGTGTGTTGTGTGTGCTAGGTGGCAGTGGCCAGAAGAAAGCGATGGATCCCCTGGAACTGGAGTTACAAGGTTGTGAGTCGGGATGTGGGTGCTGAACATGGTCCTCTGCAAAGTGTCTGCGGGTGTCAGTTGTGCTGTCACAGGACGTGGAGTGCGCAGCTAGCCAGTACTGCTAGAACATCTGCATTGTGCCAGATGCTCCAGCCATAGAACCATGGGCCTGGGGATCAGTGGTTTTGCTCTTGAAACCTCTAAGAGCGTGAGATTTTCTGTTTACAGATAGTCATTATATATACACACATGTCAAATTGATGTTTCTATGGTCACCATAGAAACAAATCTCTGGCACATCTCTGAGGAATTATCTAGAGTAGGTTGGGATGGGCAGTACCATTCCTCCAGCTAGAACCCTGAACTCAATAAAAAGAAAAAAGCTACCTGAGCATAGTCTTTCATCAGCTTCTGCTTCCTGACTGTGGATACAATGTGGCCAGCTGCCTTATACTCCTGCCACCGTACCTTCCCCTTCACGATGGACTGCACCCTTAAAGTGATATGAAATAAAGCCTCCCTTAAGTTCTGTTGTCAGGGTATTTTATTGCAGCAATAGAAAAAGTAAATATATATTTTTCATTTTTATAATAACAGTTGTAAATGTAAAACCTACTTAATAAAGCACTGATGACCCAAATAGCAATGACTATTAAGAAAGCCTAATTTCAAATTAAGAAAGTGAGTATAACATTTAATATTAAGTGGTGTCTTCTGATCACTAGTGTTCTCTGTCCTGTTGTCTATAAGTGTTTTACAAGTGCAATGTACAAATCAACAATGAACTTCTAGTCTCCTTTTTAAGGAAAGTTTTGCAAATACTACATGAAAAAGTTCATTGTCCTAGACTTGCCCTTCTTTTTAATGGATTGTAACCCTTTTCTAGTAAATGCATATGATTTAGAAACTCATGGGTTTTAGAAGGAAGAACACAGTCATTTGCTGGGAGGGGTCCCAGCTGCATTTCCACCTAGAGAGTCTTAGTCTTTACAACAGTTCTGGGGATCTGGTGTTTCACTTCCCTCCTTCACCTTGTTGAGGTGAAACTTTTTTATATTTATGACATACAGTAAGATAGCTGTTCTTTACCTTTTTGGTAGCAGGGTTGGAGGCCAGGGCCTAGACCTGAGTTCTTACTGCTGAGATATTATACTTCTGGTCTCCTAAATGCTATTAGATGATGAGATCAAACTATAAACAATTTCAATAACCTCACATATTTATCCTTTTGCAAGAACCTTCAGGATTTCTCCTTAGCATTTCTCTTTTTTCTTTTACTTTCCGGCATGTATACAATATGTTATTAACTCTAGGAACTATACTGTGCAGTAGCTCTCCAGAGCTTATGCATCTGATAAAACTAAACTGAATCCCCTGAACAATGCTCCCCATGCCCCCTATTTATTTTTTAAGGATTATTTTAACATGAATGAACACAGTTCAGACTGTCAGTATGGAACAGGTCAGTCAGTTGGGTACTGTTGACTTCTAGGTGAATGCGCTGGTCACAACCTAGTCACACTTAACATTTTGCTTTGTTTATTTCTTCTAGGCAGCAATTGGTTTGTTTATTCAATGCCATCTGGTGGTGAGCTGAGTTGGGGGTCATAGTGTTGACGTTGACAAAAGGACTTGTTTAAAGGAGTAGAAGGCAGAGACACAGACATGCTGCAGCAGACGGTGGTCTGCTTTGTATCTGGTTGTGAATCCATGGTCACATAGATTCAGTCTGAGACATGCGGAAAAGGTGGATTATGTTTTTGAGTAAGGTATGTGATTTAATTTTGGTAACTGAGGCATGATAGTTGTCATATCTGCCCAGACATTTGTAAGTTAGACTTGCATTCTAGCTTTAGAACTTAACTCTTTCTAGTGTAATGGGGAGTGGGGAAAAGCTCTCCCAGCTCAGGTGTCCTGGGGATCCAGCTGTGACAGCAGGATCAGGAAAGGCAGTGCCTGTGTGTGTTAGCAACAGAGTCCGCCATCTCTTCTCACAATTGTTTTGAGTGCACTGGTTTCCTTGCTTCCCCGTCTAGCAGAGACCCCTGCCTGCCCCATGGTGTCGGGGGTACAAAGCACTCTACCACTGGCTCTTCATCTGCAGCAACATTTTTTAAGATTCCCAATCTCTACACACTTAATACACAGTCAGTGACTTTCAAAATAGATCTTTTCATTGATAGGTGTTCAGCCTTTTTGCTGTTGCACTCATCACATTAACTCTTCTCCTTTGGTCTGTATTTTGGGTTTTCTGTGTCCAGTGAGACAGAAGAGCCTATGTCTCAGTGGCTGTTATAAGTGCCAGTCCCCGTCTCTCCTTTTTTATACTTTGAGGATATTATCCAGGCTGATACCTGTACTTGTATATTTCTGCTTATTTCTAGAGGTGTGGTTCCCTTTGAGCTTGAGTTTTGTGTTCTATTCTTTTACATTTACTTAATATTAACATTTATCAGGGGGCGGGCATGCACATAACACACTGGAGGTCAGAGGGCAGCTTTCAGGAATTGGCTCTCTCCTTTCATCATAAGAGCACAGGTGGTCAAATTTAGGTCATCATGCTTATGCAAGGACCTTTACTCACTGGCCAAAGTTTATAATTTTAAAAACTGTCCACCTGGGCATTTTCATTTTTGTGTTTTTTTTTTCAAAGTTAACATATGTAAAATTAAGCCCTCTTATCTCCCTTCTCGAGTCATGCTCCTTCACATAACTTATTAGCCATATGTCGTTGTATCAAACTTCTTTACTTTTGAGGTCTTACAGCATAAAAACTTTTAAATTAAGTGTTGAATTTAGTACCTAAGTTTCACAGAAACCTGCTGATAGGTGTCTAACTGATCATTTAGCTTGTCTAGTTGTGAAATAACACACTTTTGAACTCCATGTTTGTCTACAATATGTTGTTAGGTGATTGCCTGAACAGGGAACCATTGGCTGAGATCATACAGGCTGCTGTTTTTATTGCTCTTACAATATACATTTTAATTTTTAAAATTTATGTGTATAGATGTTTTGCCTGCATGTATATGTGTTCACCACAGTTGTGCCTGGTGCTTGAGGAGGTTAGAGAGGGTGTTGGGTCCCCTGGGACTGAAGTTTTACATGGTTATGAGCTACCATATGGGTTCTGGGAATGAAACTCAGGTCCTATGAAAGAACAGTCAGTACTCTTAACTACTGAACTATCTCTCCAGCCCAATTTTTGTGTTTTGGTTTTGTTTTGTTTTTTTTTTTTGGACCATGGGGATGTTCAAATTTAACAGATCTGTCCATCTGAGGCTTAACATTTACTTCCCATTTAAAAGCTAATGAGTTGATTCTTAACTGCTGTAATCTCCGGAGTGGTGGTAGAAATGGTGCTGCAGTAGCTGTCGCCGGGCAATGAAAATCACTGCAATTTCTTTGCCTGCCTGCCTGCCCCCCTCCCTCCCTCCCTCCCTTCCTTAATTTCTTTCATTCTTTTTTGTTTGTTTTTTTGTTTTCAAACAGGGTTTCTCTCTAGTTGGCCGTCCTGGAACTCACTCTGTAAACCAGGCTTCAAACTCACAGAGATCCGCCTGCCTCTGTGTCCTGAGTTCTGGGGTTAAAGGCGTGCGCCATCACCGCCACCTGACTTACTGAAGAAGAGCACTGGAAAATAAATGCTCTGGTCTATTGCTAGCATTCATGATCAGGGGACTGTCACATTTCAGACAGGCTACTGAAAATAAAGATGTCATTTTCTTTCGTCATTCACAGTGTCCCTGGATTTATCTGTCCATGTATGAGTGTGCAAGGGTGCAAGTGTATTCATATGGAAGTCAGAGGATTGCTTTCAGGGGTCAGTTCTCTCTTTCCCGAACTGCCATTAGGATCAGGCTTTCACATAAGCACTTTAACACTGAACTCCTTCATCAGCCTAATCAGCCTAATGCCCCTGAGTGCTACCCACAGAGCCCATGGAGATCTCTCACTTCACCTAGCTTCCCTCCAGTGCCCTTCCTCCTTTGAAGGTAGCTATTTCTTATTTATTTGTTTTTTTTCTTTTTGGTTTTTCGAGACAGGGTTTCTCTGTGGTTATGGAGCCTGTCCTGGAACTAGCTCTGTAGACCAGGCTGGTCTCGAACTCACAGAGATCCGCCTGCCTCTGCCTCCCAAGTGCTGGGATTAAAGGCGTGCGCCACCACCGCCCAGCTCTATTTCTTATTTTTAATTTACCTTCCTGAAAACAAATATACTTAATGTCTGTTGATATTTGCTCTTCCCCATACACAGATGGTCTCCTGTTTTGATCAGCTAATGTCTGCTGAGAAATCCTGTGTGGTCAGTACCCAGAGGCCCTCCTCATTCCTTTGCATAATTGCACAGGCCACCAAGGTGTGGACCTACCAAACTGAGGTCTTCTTGTCCTCTGTTGGCAGATTTTTTTGACCAATTACTACTAGTATTTTGCAGTGACCAAACTTGAATTTACAACTTCTTGTGACTTTGGCCTATTTATTTGTGGGAAAGATCCTAGAAGTGGACTTCATGGTGGAAGGGTAAATGTTTCTATTTTTAGGGGGGAAAAAGCCAACTTGTATCAATGAACAGTTCTATGAGTTATAACTAGGTTGATTTTTTTTTTAAAGATTTTTATTTATTTCAAATTTTGTGTATATAGGGAGAGGTATGTGCACGTGTGTGCATACAGGTTGCCGCCAAATCTATAAAAGACATTGTCATATCTGGAGTTTAAGTTACAAGTAGTTGTGAGCTGCCTGACATTTGTGCTGGGAACTCTGGTCTTCTGCAAGAGCCCCAAGTATTCCTAACAGCGGAGCCCTCTTTCCAGCCCCCTGAATTTTAATAATGTTATTGTCTGTCCTTGAATGGAGGTTTGCAAGTACAAATCTGAGGCAGCTGTTGCCCTCCTTCCCTCTTTGTGGCACTCCTACACAGTCGGTTCATTGACCGTAATTCTTACTTTGAATTGTCTTTCTCATCTGGCCTTCGTTTTCCATTGCTGTTGTGGGTGTTGAGCCATTCGTTATCTCGGTTCTCTTGTTCAAGTTCCTATTAGGACGCTGCTTGTGTCCTCCTCAGGGTAAAGTTCACAAGTTGCCAGACTAACATTTATAAACTCAGGTTAATAGAATTCTTTTCTGCTCATAGCTACAGACTAAAGGCCTGTGTACACTTGGCACAAATGTGCCCTCCCTGCCTCTCAAGCTTTTTGTACACATTTGTCCCTCAATCTTGCCTGCTTTTTTGGAAAGGGGGGACACGTTTGAGACAGGGTTTCTCTGTAGCTTTGGAGCCTGTCCTGGAACTACCTCTTCTAGACCAGGCTGGCCTCGAACTGACAGAGATCTGCCTGCCTCTGCCTCCCAAGTGCTGGGATTAAAGATATGCACCACCTCCGCCTGGTTATCCTTGCCTGCTATATCCCATTCACTGTTCTTCCCTGTTTGTACTTCTGCTGTTGAGATATTGGTCACCCTTGCTGAAAGATAAAATCATTGTTTGAAAGCCTTCTTCTCGATCATTGTGGCCATCATTATGGCCAGACAAGACTTGTTTCCCTTCTAAACTTGTGTCTCCATTGTTATCTATGTCTTTATTAGTATGATGATAAATTATATACATCACATGACCTGTGCTTTGAAATCGTATTTTTTTCTGTTTATGTATTTTTCTGTTTACATAGGGCAGGGTTCAGTAATGTCACTAATCTTAGTGTTAGTTTAAAAGCACACACACACACACACACACACACACGGGGCTGGAGAGATGGCTCAGTGGTTAAGAGCATTGCCTGCTCTTCCAAAGGTCCTGAGTTCAATTCCCGGCAACCACATGGTGGCTCACAACCATCTATAATGAGGTCCGGTGCCCTCTTCTGGCCTGCAGACATACACACAGACAGAATATTGTATGTATAATAAATAAATAAATATTAAAAAAAATAAAAGCACACACACACACACATATATATATATATATATCAAATCATCTTCTGGCAATGTTTTCATACCTGTGAATGAACTAAATGAAATGCATAAAAATTTGAAACTAACATGTTTAAGTGCGATCGTTCCCCATCCATCTTTGCCTGCCCCACACCACATAGGATTTTTTTTCTTTATGTATGCTTGGTACCCAAGGATGCTGGAAGAGGGCACTGAATGCCTTGGAACTAGAGTTAAGGATGGTTGTGAGAGCCATGTGGGTGCTGAGACCTAATCTCAGGTACTATAGATGAGTAGCCAGTGCTCTTAACTGCTGAGCCATCTCTCTAGTCCCCTTTCCCTTTAAATGGCTTTGTTATCTTAAAATACACTTGTTTAAATTTACAAATAATTTAGCTCTAGGAAAGTTAGGGTTATGCATACATATCTAGTTCAGAATGTTTCTACAGCCTATAAGATTTCCTGTGCTTATTTGTAGTCATTCCCACCCTGCCCTAGGCAACCACTAATCTATTTCTGCCTAGGGATGCTTCTTCTGGACATTTCACACAATACAAAAATTACTTGTGTGATGTGTGGTGTTTTGTACCTAGGACCCACTTGATTGATATATTTTTAGGGTTCATCTGTGTTGTATCAGTACTTTATTTTTTTTAAAAAAAAAAGTTTACGTGTGGGTATTTTGCTTGTATTTATGTGTGTGTACCACATATATTACATTATCCCTGGAGGCCAGAACGGGACATTGGATCACTTGGAACTGGAATTACAGGTAGTTGTGAGCTGCTCTGTGGATGCCAAGAACCAAACCTGAGTCCTCTTGCAAGAGCAGCAGGTGCTCTTAACCACTGAGCCATTTCTCCAGCCCCTAGTACTTCATCTTTTTACATTATTAGTAATATTTAATAGTAGAGCTGCCTTGTATTTTGCTTATTATTTACTTGTTGATCAATGGTCATTTGAATTGTTAAACTTTTTAGACTTTTTGGCTTTATAAATAATGTGCCACAGACATTGGTATAAACATTTTTGTATATATATTTTTTTTAAATTGGGGCTAGATAACTTACTGGAATTGATAAACCACATGCTAAATTTGCTTTAACTAACTTAAGTTCTGTAGATACTTGCTGACTTGGAAAGAGATAAAAATAAGGCATTGGAAGTATTTATAATATCCCTGGGACTTGAGGAGCTGGTTTTGGTTGTTCAAGAAGCAGACTTTATTCTCCTTTGGACACATATTTGTTTCTTCTCTCAGAGCCATTGACTTAAAACCTTGAAATGGCCTAACGAAGTATAGATAAGCTTGACTAATATCTGTAGTAAACCTTTATTAGGAATTTAATTAAAAACTAGATGTGCTAGGGATAATACCATTCTACCATTGAACCACAGTGTCAGTCCTGATTTAATTTTCATGTTTCTTGTCAAATCGTAGTTTGAATAGAAGTTCCTTTCACTTTGTATTTAAAAGAGATAATCTAAATTTTAAGTGAGTTTTGTGAGCCTTAAATTTCAGTACTGAAATTATGTAGCTTTGCATAAAATAGTAAATGTTATGTACAAAAAGAATGCTGATTTTTGAATATACAGGTTATATTTACAACATACCAGTTTCTTTTCTGGTGTGCTTACATGGATTTACAAAAATGGTGAAAATTAGAAATAACTTACTAATGAAGATTCAAACAGAAGCTTTGTGTAGGTTTCAGTGTATCAGTGAAAGTCGAGGTTGTACAGTTACTAGCTCTTTTTGGCCTCACTTGGCAGCAACAAGTAGAGTTGTCATCACACCTGCACCGTGAAGCTTTTCAGCTGTCTTTTGCATGGTTCTTTTGGGAGCACCTGCTGTAATATTGAATTTAGAGGAACTCTTGGAAACAGACTCTTTGAGGAAGTGGAATAAGAGGCCCCACCTTCCTAAGGAAACAACTTGTGATGGCATAGAAAATAGATTGCAGAATTTCAAGTCTTAAGTTGAAATCCTTCCCACTCAGTAATACTGAGTTTGGACAAAATATGTAATGTCACCGAGCCTGTTTCTTTGTTTTCAAGGTGGAGATAGTGTCATGCAGAGAATAGTTATTTAAGGATTAAGTTAGATGAAGCAGCTTCTTTCAGAGCTGATGCACAGCTGCAAACCCTGCTGCTCAGGAGGCTCTTGAGTATGGGGCAACACAGCAAGACCCTGCCTCTGGGGGCTGGAGAGATGGCTCAGAGGTTAAGAGCACTGCCTGCTCTTCCAAAGGTCCTGAGTTCAATTCCCAGCAACCACATGGTGGCTCACAGCCATCTGTAGTGAGATCTGGTGCCCTCTTCTGGCATGCAGGCATACATGCTAGCAGAACACTGTGTATATAATAAATAAATCTTTAAAAAAAAAAAAAAAAAAGACCCTGCCTCTGAAACAAAACAAAAAGTGCTGTTTGGGTCAGTCTAGTGTAATGCCCTATAGTGAATATTAGTTCATTTCCTTCTGTGGTTGATAAGTGGACATGGGGCAGTTCTGCATGTTGGAATGGTATATCAAAAGCAGGCTATAGAAAATCACTGGGATTAATTAATTAATTTAACAAAATGTGTGTGTCTGTACTAGAGAGATTTCCTGGAGCAGCAGTGTGGAAAATGACTAGAAGGGCAAGGCTGGTGACAGTGAGAGCAGTGAAGACTTTTTAATGGTGCTGACCCAGATGGAGATAATGTCCAGTCTCTAGTAGTCCTGGATATAAAGAGACTGACTGGATTTAAGAAATAATGGCAAAGTTAAAATTAATAAAACTGATTTTTGTTGTTGTTTGGATAAGAGCAAGAGGAATCAAAGCCATTTCTCTTACCAAGGTGGGAAATAAAGGATATTTGTTTGAAAGTGGAGAGATGAGTCATGAGGCTAGACTTGGCTTGTAAAAGAAACCCTTCCTTCTCAGGGTTCAGGGAGAAAATGAAGGGTGTGATGTGTAAGTACTTTAACTGGTGCTCTCCCAGTTTTGAGCTAAGGAAAGTCAGGTAGGAGACCCGTCAGAAAGAAGGAAGGAAGGCTCTCAGGAAGTCTCAGATAGGGCTTTTGCAGTGAAGTTGCCTGCATTCTTGTTTGTCTTGAGACTGGGATACTAAGTATAATGATGACCAACTATTTGGCAGAGGAGTTTCAAGGTAGGCCCCTTTTAGGCTGTGTCTGAGTTATTGCTGGTTGCTTTGAGCCAAATAAACAGAGAACTGTTGTAGTGATATTTTATGTTTTAACAAAAAGCTTGCTTGAATATCAGAGTGCAGAGCTAAGCCACTAGGAACCAGGGAGTAGTCGCACACACCTTTAATCCCAGGACTGGAGATCGAGGCAGAGGGATCTGGACTACACAAGATTGAATCTGTCTACAAGAGAAGCAGAGCTCACACAAAGGTGATCCCAGAATTTGGGGTTACACGCCTTTAATCCCAGCATTAAGGAGGTGGAGACAGGAGAGATACGGCTGGGCGGAGAGAGGAATATAAGGGGAAGGAGATAGTCTTAAGGTTTGGAGAGCATAGCATTCTAAAGTCACACAGAGGACAGGATCGCTCCTTTGTTTGTCTGAGCATTGGTAGAGGTGAGAACTCTCTAGTGGCTTGGCTGCTTTGTTATTCTGATCTTCAGCTTGATTCCCAATATCTGCTACTGGGTTTTTATTATTCGTGCTACAAGCTGTCAGTAAAAAGTAGAGTGCAGACATTTGGAAATTTTTTTTTTTTTCAAAAAAAGAAGTGACGATAAGTAGAGGCCAAAGGAAAATGTGATATTAAAAGTAAGCTAAGAACTTTACATGGCACAGTAGGAAAAATACTTTGCAAGTATAAGAATTAGCTAGATACCTACTACCCATGACAGATTCAAGGGTGGGAAGGAGTGAATTTGGTTGGCTTTCCCTTGAGAAGAATACTTACAGGGGAACCCTGCTTCCACAGGGACACCTTAGAATTTCCCCAGGACTCACCTCACCATTACTCCAAGGCCAATGTGACTTTTATCTTGAAGGCCCCAGTCTGCTGCTTGAGCTGACAGACTTTGACTGCATGGTGCGGGCTTTTCAGACATGGAAAATGCTCTGTAGTATGAGATCATAGAGAACTCACCTAGATCTCAAAGTAAAGCTTGGAAGGCTAGGCAGCCAATGACAGAATGAGAAGACCCTTCAGTTAGCTCCTGCAGTGCATAAAACTTGAAGGTGAGATCTAACCTGCTGAAGATGCCAGGCACCTGGAACATGCAAGGAAACCTGTAGGCTGCAGTCAGATAAAAACCAAACAGGCCAGGTGGCCTGCAATAGGAAGGTCATCCAGATACAGCTGCTGAAACCCTTTGACACAGGACACCTCTAAGATACTGCACGTGGCTCAGATTTGCTTCCTCTTGTCTTATCCTTTTCTGTCTCCATTTCTTGCCTGGAGTGTTCTGTGCCATTGTATCCTAGAGTTGTATAACTTAGTTTTGATTTTTAGGTTTTAAGGGATTCACAGTTGCATTTGTCTTGAGGGTCAGAGGAATCTTTGAACTTGGACTTTGAATAGTGTTGGAACTGTGAAGGCTTTTGGAGAATCTTGGAGAAGGACTGAATGCATTTTGCATTATGAGATGAGTTTGAGTGTTTTGCGTGCCAGAGATGGACTGTCTAACTGTTCTAATTTAGGGAGATAGTTTTGGGTGTCAGATTGATAAGGAGTAGTCAGTCATGTGATGGCTAATCTTGATTGTCAGCTTAATTGGGTTGAGAAGTACCTTACACATTAGTAAAACACACTTCTGTATCTTTGAGGGCTTTTCCAGGAGGATTACGCAAGGGGAGACGACCACTCCTGAAGGTGATCAGCATTCAGCCACATTTACCTGCCATGATGCCTGATGGATCCCTGAAACTGACTAGCACGAATTCTTTTTCTTTTAAATTATGTCAGGTATTTTGTCATAGGAATGAAATAAGTAACTAATTCATTAGCTATCACATAGCTTATTTGTGAATTCTGCTTGTCCTCCCCATTCTTATAAACATTGAAGCCAAAGTCTGTTGTACACATGCAGTAGTTTCTCTAGGTCTGAATAATTTTACTGTACATTTCATAAGTATGTGCCACACTGTCAGGAAAAGCCAGGGTGTTGTGCATACTTTTTGTAAAGAAATAGAAAATGAATAATAATTTTATTGAGTAATGCCAAGGATCACTTAAATTTTTATTTAAATGATTATTTAATATATTTTATATACTTTAAAATGTTACTGTACTAAGGCTGGGGAGCTAGCTCACTGAGTAAATCACTTGTCACACAGACCTAAGGACCAGAATTTATTCTCTTACTCCCAAGTAAACGCTGGTGGTCCTGGGGGGTCCGCCTGTATTTGCAGCACTCAGAAGACAGAGTAATGATCCTTATAGCAAGCTGGCTAGCTACAGTCGCCAAATTGGCAAGCTTTTAGATTTAAGTGAGAGACACTGCCTGCCTCGGTGCGTATGGTGGAGAGAACTTAAGGAAGACGTCCCACATCAGCCTCTGGCCTCCAGCCACACACATGTGCCTACCACACCCACGAATGCACAATACATGACCAAAACTAGAACAGCTAAATTCAGTCTTATTTTAATTTAGAAGCAAACTTTCAGTGTACTTTCCTTGGACTCTAAGCTTTATTTTTAAAGGGGCCGTAACATTTTGTCTTGCTAGTTTTTTTTGTTTTGTTTTGTTTTTTTTTTCAGCAACAATCAACCTAACCAGTTACAGGTTTTTCTTGAAAACCCCTAATTCTTTTGTTCCTTTTACAACTCATCTTACTTTAACGCTTCTCCACTTTGGCTTCAGCAACAGCATCTGCTAAATGTATTTAGTCTCAGTTTATAGACATGAAGGCAGGAATGTCACATTTTGGAGTGTTTGCGAAAAAATTGAGATGAGCTTTATGGATTCTGCCTTTGAGTAGAAATGTACTTAAAAGTTTTAAGAATTTATATTTTTGGTGGTCTGTTTTCAAGGGAGTGATTCCTGAAGAAAAATAGTTTCTGACCTTTAGGTTAATGCAGTTGATGACTCTGAGACAGCCAGGTCTAGCATAGTGGAGGCTGTCCTGCACCTTGAGTATACAACCTCGTCTCTTAGCCCTGTTTATATTACTGCTGTGTCTTAGTTGCTCAAGACAAAAGTGAAGACTGGAAGCTGTTGTAATTCACAGGCTTCATGTGCCAGTGGCCACAACTGGTTCTGCTGTCTCTGTCTTTAGTTGGTGATCTTTTCTGCCTTTGTTGTCTGTCAGGAATATGTGACCTGTGCATCGTCCAGGAATTGGAAGGAGCCTGTATGGCTGGGGCTCCTAGAGAACACTGAAGTAGTCAGGGGACCCTTAGCTGCCTTAGTTGGCATCAGTTCCCTCATTGGCAACTTAATCTTCAGGCTACTTGGACCACACTCCCCAAATTGTGAAGTAGTGGATCCGTAAATGCTGTGTTCTCTAGAGCTTGGGGGATTTTTGTCACTGTGATGCCAGCAGTGCTTGAAAACAGCTCGATTTTCTAAGTAGTCTTGTTAAGGTTTTGTTGAAATTAACCGAGTTTTGGAACATTTTCTAGCCTTCTGGTTGTGGGCTAAGTTAAGGAACTTTTTACTTCTTAGTTAAAACTACCTGAGTTCTGTCTTAGGAAATCTGCTGAAATTTTCAGGGTTTTTTTTTTGTTTGTTTGTTTGTTTGTTTGTTTGTTTTTTGGTTTTTTTTTTTTGATGGCTTAGTTATAAGATGGAGGATGTGTAACTGGTAAAATAGTATATTTCTGATATCAGCAGTGACAATAACCAGTCATTTATGGATACCAATATTCTGCTTTACTGCTCTAGTTTTACAGACAGTTCATCTCCCCAGCGTTGGGTGCTGTGAAGGCAAATTAAACACACACACTTGTGTATTTGCACACACATGACCTAGACTGGCAAACTAAAGCCTCATCTTCTCCAGGCTATTGGAGCAGTTGGTGGACAACCCTAACTTGCTGAGGCGCCCTGTGTGGAGGGACTGCTCAGAGATAGTGGATATTTGGCTTTAGCTACAAGCTGCCTGCCCTGCGTGTCCTGGTCCCTGCAAGTTTGGAGACCCAGTGAAGCAGTGACAGAGTTTGCTCCTTGGTTGACCTTGAGTTTTATGGCCTGAATCACAAATACCTTCTTAGCCCAGATGACTTTCTGCTTTTTATTTCACAAATGCCTATAACTTATGAGAACTATTCCGCCTACACTGTGGACTGTACCAGCTTGCAATCTGCCCTTCAGACATTTCTGCAGTGTGCTTTTGTTTAATAGTTCCATTCAGACTTAGGTTTGGATTCCTCTGTCATATTAGTTACAGCATGCTGGTGTGAGGCTCTCTGGAGGATATTAAAAATGTAAGATAAGAGCCGGGCAGTGGTGGCGCACGCCTTTAATCCCAGCACTTGGGAGGCAGAGGCAGGCGGATCTCTGTGAGTTCGAGACCAGCCTGGTCTACAAGAGCTGGTTCCAGGAAAGGCTCCAAAACCACAGAGAAACCCTGTCTCGAAAAACCAAAAAAAAAAAAAAAAAATGTAAGATAAGTTTGTTCTTTAAAGTTGCCCATTTATGTATGTACTGACTTGGAAATCCTTGAGAACCTCTGATTATTTTTGAGTTTAGATACTCAGTATGGATAACCAGAGAAAAGGGAGCAGGTGGTTAGAAATTAAGGCACAGTATACAAAAATGGGACAGTAGAAAACACTGCATAGGGTATGTGTGTGGCAAGCATATTGCTTATGCTGGGATGGAAAATGTGTTGTGTATGCAAGTGTATAGAAGATGTCAGGAGACAGCTTGCGGGACCATGTGGTCCTGGAGATTGACCATTTATTAGGAATTAGGATGACAGTTTCAGGCTCTGCTGCTTTGAAAAGGGACAATGGCCTGGTCCAAGTGGACAGATGTATGAGAATTCAGTTTAGAGAAATGGTGATGATCACTGGAGGAGGAAACAACAGAGAACTAATCAATGTGATGGGTCCTTGACAGCATCAATAGCACTCTGTATCAGAATCCTCCCAAGAGTCCTGAACGGTGGATACGGCTTCACCATGTTCTGAGTTGGGCTAGATTCAGGTGGTAGAGAATAGTTTCCTCCATTGCTGGTAGCAATCAGAAACAACTGCATTGTTGATTCTAGTTTTGATGAATTTAAGTTCCCCATGGGGAATGAGGAAAGAAGTGATGGGGGAGGTATGTGTAAAGTTGATGCTCGTAGGTGGCAGCACCAGCCCAAATGCTGATTATTATCAAGTGGGGTGTTACTGTGATTCCGCCAAGGTGAATAAAAGAAAGATTGAAACTATGTAGGAAACATTTGCTGAGTTGTTGCTTTCTTTATATTTAAGTCTTATATTGCCTTTTTTTTTTTTTTTTTGGTTTTTCGAGACAGGGTTTCTCCGTAGCTTTTTGGTTCCTGTCCCAGAACTAGCTCTTGTAGACCAGGCTGGCCTCGAACTCCCAGAGATCTGCCTGCCTCTGCCTCCCGAGTGCTGGGATTAAAGGCGTGCGCCACCACCGCCCGGCTTTATAATTCACATTTGAACATGTTTGGATGTATGAAATAAAATACTTTTAGGGTAGAAATGATGGTTTGGTTTCATAAAATATTTAGTGCTATAGCTCACATTATAAATGTTAGAAATAATTGAAGTTTCAGTAGTCAAAACAATCCATATGCACTACCTGGAAGGCCTTAAACAGACCTTGTATTGTGTGGAGCTTCATGATGTTGATGAGGAGATAGGGTGTGCTGAATGACTTGAGGTATCTCAGGCTTTGATTTGTAGAATGGCAGCCTGTGCTGTATTTCGTGAAGCCATTAAAAGAGCTCAATTTTTTTTTTTTTTTTTTTTTTTTTTTTTTTTTTGGTTTTTCGAGACAGGGTTTCTCTGTGGTTTTGGAGCCTGTCCTGGAACTAGCTCTTGTAGACCAGGCTGGTCTCGAACTCACAGAGATCCACCTGCCTCTGCCTCCCAAGTGCTGGGATTAAAGATGTGTGCCACCACCGCCCGGCTGAGCTCAATGTTTTTTAACATTTGCACTTAGAAGTACTTTTTGAAACCTCTACATTTTAATGTTGTGTGCATAAACAATTCTAAAGTATGTGTGCATTGTGAAGTACCAATTAAATACAGTGTGGGGGCTGGAGAGATGGCTCAGTGGTTAAGAGTGTTGCCTGCTCTTCCAAAGGTCCTGAGTTCAACTCCTGGCAACCACGTGGTGGCTCACAACCATCTGTAATGAGGTCTGGTGTCGTCTTCTGACCTGCAGACATACACACAGACAGAATATTGTATACATAATAAATAAATATTTAAAAAAAAATACAGTGTGGTATTCTATAAGGTCCCTGAGCCTTACAGATTGTTTTTAAAATAGTGTCATACACTCAGAAATAATAACCATATTATTACAATATCACCATATTAATAATACCACAGCCATTTGGTAAGCATCTACTGTCAGGATTCCTGAATCCAAGGTACATTGTATATTTTGATAATTCTTCCCAAATTCCCTTACTAAAAGAGCCCTGTGTCTGTTCATCTACACTTTTTTCAATGTTAGCTTTTCTGCAAAGTGCTGAGTGAAGAATTTCTAAAACTTACAGGCCACTAGTAAGGTTGTGCTACTTTTCCTACTAGTTAGCTAACTCTTCCTATTTTTCTGGGATTCCCAAGCATGCTCTCTGCCATATCTTCTTTAGAGTTTGTCTGTTGTAAAGGTCCAGTGCTGTGTTTCAACCTTGGATGACTTTAGAAGATAAAGAATGACAGCAGTCTATTTTTGCTTCTTTTTCTCAACTTTTTCCAAGAGCGCTAGTAATTAAATGATTTTGGATGAAATGTCTAAGCATATTTTACACTCAGACCTATTATTTGGACACCCACAGATTGTTGGATTGGGTTGCCTTGTTACCTACCCCAGAAAGTTAGAATTGATCAGTGTTTCTTTATTTTCTTTTCAGGTTTGCCTGCAATGAGATTTTATTCTCTACACTTAAAGAACATTCTTTCTGAGCTGCTGTGAATAAATTTGGAATGATACTGTCTATTTTCAACTAATGGAGAATTAGCTGTGTCTTTACAAGGGTTGCTGTACTGGACAACTTCAGAACATCCTCATAATGTCATCAAACAGGAGTCAGAATCCCCATGGACTGAAGCAGATCGGGCTTGACCAGATCTGGGATGACCTCAGAGCTGGGATTCAGCAAGTATACACCAGACAAAGCATGGCGAAGTCCAGATACATGGAGCTCTACACGTATCCTCTTGCTTGAGCTGTGCTTGGTGTGTCTAGAGTCGTGACTATGTAGTGGTATGTTCTTTTAATTATTAGAAATGTTATGTCATATTTCTTCCTTATCTGCAATAAAATCAAAAATTTGTTTTTTTTTTACCTTTCTGTTTTCAGCAGAGGTAATTTGATTAGTGAAGGTGGTGCTGACTAGTGCCTGCAGATGTTTACATTTGAAATTTACCTGTCGTCCCCCACACACACCCGTGCGCCCCTGCTTTTTAGCAGGGACTGTGCACATGTGTGTGTTTGTGCACGCAAGTGTTTACAGTGCACATGTGGAGGTTAGAGGATAACTTGTAAGAGTCAGTTCTCTCCTGCCAGCACAGTCTGGGTCTGGGGATTGAACCTACGACTTTAGGCTTGGCAGCAAACACTTCTACATGCTGAGCCTCTTGCCAACCTTATAGCCTCCCTTTATATCAGCAGGTTCTACATCGATAGATTCAACAATTACTGATTGAAAACTATTTGAAAAAAGGGCTCTTTATTAAACATGTAGACCTTTTTTATCATCATTCTCCGAGCAGTATGACAACTGTTGTATAGGCATTTTGTATTGTATTTTATTAGGCATTTTAAGTAATCCAGAGGTGATTTAAAGTATGAGGATGCAGATGAATTGTATGCAAATATATTGTCATTATTTATAATCTAATAATTTAGATCTCCCCCCGGGGAGATCCTATAACAGGTACCCTCTTGTATTAGTTGCTTTTCAGTTTTTCTGTTGCCGTGATGAGATGCCGTGGCCAAAGCAACTTATAAAAAACATTTAGTAGGAACTTTCTTAGAGTTTCAGAGGGTGAGTTCATGACCATCATATTGGGGAACATGGCAGCAGGCAGAGAAGCATGGTGCTGAGGCAGTGACTGGGGGCTCACATTTTAACCACCAGTTGGAGGCAGAATGGGTTATGGGGAAGCAAGGTATGAGCTTTTGAATCCTCAAAGCCCATTCCCAATGACTCACCTCCAACAGGGCCACTCCTCCCAGTCCTTCAGAAACAGTTTCGTCAACTATTGAACAAACATTGAAATATATGAGCCCATGAGAGCCACACCTGTAAACACTGAGAAGTAACTTTAATTTTAAAATTCAGGTCCTTAGCAATAATAACCATATTTCTAGATGTTCAGTAGACTGACTAGATTATAGAAAGTTTTGTGGGCAGTATTGACCTAAGTGGTTTAAATCATTGAGACTGCCTTCATTTCACAGGAGAGTATGGTAGTTGTATCAGAAAGTCTGGTCCAGAAAGTTCTAAAATATTTTCTATTTGCTCTTTACCAGGTAAAAACTGCTTACCAGTTTTAAAGGGCTCACATACAACAAAAGCTTGATGATTATGGTTTTGTCTTACAAATGCGGCACTAAGAGCACAGTAGCTACTTTTCTGGCTGTTCTCACAGAACGGCTTAGGGGAAGACGGGTTTAAATGTGTTTATAGTTCACAGGCACAGTTCATCACAACCAGAGAGACTTGGTAGCTTATGGTAGCAGGAGTGTGCAGCTGCTAAAGGCAGTGCCCACAGCAAGCAGGCAATGAGTTCTTGTGTTCTTCTTGCTCCTCTCTCCCTGTAGTCCAGCGATGCTGTACTGTCATGGGTGGTACAGCTCACATCCCAGGTTAATCCTCTTTCTGAATTCCTTCATACACACCCAGAGGTATTCTTTATAGGTGATCCTGAGCCCCCAGCAACTCCACAATTGAGATAACATCACAAAAAACTTTTCATTGGTCTTTGGTCCATAATGTGTATGAAGGACTATGCCTCTTGCAAAGGTTATGAGATTATAAAAGGCATAGTTCCTACTGTTACAGCACTCAGACCCAGTTAAATTTGTATTTTTATAAAGATTTATTTTTATTTAGTGTGTATGAGTGTCTTACCTGCATGTATGTCATGTATACCACACCCATCCCTGGTGCCTGAGGAGACCCAAAGAAGACATCGGATCTCCTGGAACTGGAATTGTGGATGATTGAGAACTGAACCCTGAGCCTCTGCAAGAGCCACCAGTGTTCTATACAACTAAGCCATCTTTCCAGCTTCTAACTTGTAGTCAGTCAGTCAGTCTGTCTGTCTGTCTCCCTCTCCCCCCCTTTCCCCCCAGCCCTTTTCTTGTTTTTTCAATACAGGGTTTCTCTGTAACCTGTCCTGGAACTAGCCCTTGTAGACCAGGCTGGCCTCAAACTCACCTGCCTCTGCCTCCCAAGTGCTGGGATTAAAGGCATGTGCCATCACTGCCCGGCTACTTTGTAGTTTCTTGATTCTATACAGATATAAAATTGAAATTAGAACTCACCAGCCAGACTTGGTGACTCAGGTCTTTAATCCCACCAGGATGGTAGAGCCAGGATGGTCAGGAGTTCAAGGCCATCCTCAACATAGCAAGTTCAAGGCCAGCTTCAGCTACATGAGCCCTTCTAAAAATGAATGAATGAGTGAATGAATGAATGAATGAATGAAGCTCAGCTAACTGAGCAGATTGGTACTGATTCCAGGACTTTAAAGTTGCTCATTTAATGGAGGTGTAAGTTTAAAACTTTAGTAATATCAATATTTATCAAAATAGGTTATATAACATTTCAAATATTTTAATTTTAGAATATTAAAACATTAACGTAGATAAATGAAACTGTGTATCTAAACTAAATTGAATGTATATGCATAGTATACATGTGTTTTCATATTTAAATATATTTTTACTGTAGAACTTTTTGAAAAATAGCAACTTTGAGGAGCTGGGGGGATAGATGCCCTAACTTAAGAGTACATCTCTTGTAGAGAACCAGCTTCAGAGACTTGGACTCTTCTTGTCTTCTCAGGCAATCCCACTCACGTACACATGCACATAGACAGAGGCATATACATAATTAAAAACAAGTTAAAAAAATAAAAACAATTTTGGGCTGTCAAAGTGGTTTGGTTAATAAAGGCCCTTGCTACCAAGCCCTACACTGAGTTCAGTCCCTGGATCCTACATGGTAGAAGTTAAGAACCAACTGCTGCAAGTTGCCCTCTGACCTCTATAGGCACACTGGGGCATATGTGCCACCCCATCCCCTAAAATAGACATAAAATAATTGGTTAGCATATGGGGCTGCCAGATGTGGTGATGTGTACACCTTTAATCCCAGTACTCAGTAGGCAGAGGCAGGCTGACCTCTCTGAGTTCAAGGCCAGCCTGGCCTACCTACCAATTCCAAGCCAGACAGAGCCATAGGGTGAGACCCTACCTCAAAAAATAAAATTAAATAAAAGCTTGGAGCTAGAGAGATAGATGGCTTAGTAGTTAAGAGCACTTTCTGCTCTTCTGAAGAACCTGAGTTTAGTTCCCAGCATCCATACTGGGCAGTTCACAGCAGCCTGTATCTCCAGGTCCAGGGGATCCCAATACCTTCCTCTGACCTCCTTGGACACACACATACAAATAATGTACTTTTATTTATTTGTTTATTTATTTTTTGGTTTTTCTTTTTTATAATTTATTAACTTTATTTTATGTGCATTGCTGTGAAGGTGTCAGATCCCCTGGAATTGGAGTTACAGATAGCTGTAAACTGCCATGTGGGTGCTTGGAATTGAACCTGGATCTTCTAGAAGAGCAGCCAGTGCTCTTAACCACTGAGCCATCTCTCCAGCCCCTATTTTTTTGGCTTTTCAAGACAGGGGTTTTTTTTTTTGTTGTTGTTTGTTTGTTTTTGTTTTTTTTTCTGTATAACGGTCTTGGCTGTCCTGGAACTCGCTCTATTGATCAGAAGATCAAAATCTCGAAAATCACAGAGATCCTACTGTCTCTGTCTCCCGAGTGCTGTGATTAAAAGTGTGTGCCACCACCGCCCAGCAAATAATACAATCTTTAAAAAAAATTTAAATTAGTACCAGCTTAATTGAAGTATTCATCACTTAAAAAATTAACTCATTTCAGAAGTGTGCAGTACAGTGTTCAGTATATTTAATGTTTAAGATATATATTTTTTTATGTGTTTTATGTGCATATATATGTCCCAGATCCCCTGCAACTGGTTTACAGACAGCTATGAGCTGCCATATGAGTGCTAAGAATTGAAACCAGGTCCTTTGGAAGAGCAGCTGGTACACTTAACCACTGAGCTAACTCCAGTCCTCTTAGGGTATTTCCGTCACCCCAGAAAGACTCCTTGTTCTCATTAGCAGTTGAATCTACATGTACCACCACCACTGCCATCTCTGGCAGCCACTTCTAGTTTCTATTAATTTGTTTATTCTAGACTTTTCCTGTAAATAATTATACAGTATATGGTTTTGTGTCTGATATCTTTCACTTAGAGTAATGATCAGAACCTTCGTCCTTCAGTGTTAATCAGAGCTTCATTTCCTTCATGACTGTATGGATATTTTACATTGTGCATGTCCGTCAGTGATCTTTGTTATTCCCATGTGTTTGCTGTTAGGTGCGCTGTTAAGAACATCATGTACTAGTTGTTGAGTGACCATATGTTCTCTCGTTCTCTTGGGTAGATGCCTGTGAGAGAAATTGCTGAATCATAGATATGTTGTGTACGTTTAAGAAAATGGAGTCTTTGCTACATGAGTGGGTAGTATGTCTCACAGGATTTGGCTTGCTAGGTCTGACTTGTGGCTGACTGACTTGTAGACTAAGAGGCGGGAGACCTGGTGGGGTTTCGTTATGCACAAAAGCAGACCAGCATTACTTTGGTGACCAAGGAAATTCCATTGCTTATCCTTTTGTGTGTGTGTATGTCTAATTTTTAAAATATTTTCCTTTTTGAGATGGACTCACTATTACAACACAGACTAACCTTAAATTTGATCCTCCTGCCTCAGTCTACCAAGTGCTAGGATTATAGGGTTGTGATGCCTGGCCCTGGGAAATTTTTTTTAAATTGATTGTTTAATTTGTGTGAGTGTGCATGCATGGTAGCAGGGAAGGGGTTCTTTTCATGGTGTGCATGTGGAGATCAGAAGAAAACCTCCTGGAGGTACTTCTTTCCATCTATCTTTATGTGGATTTTAAGGTCAAGTTCAAGTTGACAAGTTTTTATGTAAACTTCAGCAGCCCAAAATTTCTTTAATATGTAGTTTTTCACTAACTTAGGTCGATTCTTTTTCTGGTAGATTATTTTGTTTTATAGAGCTGTGAGAAAGTAGAAACTTTCTATGCTTAAAGAAATAGGAATTATTTTCTAGGGAGGTGAGTAAATAATAGAATTCTTTCCTTTTGAACTTCAATTAAGTAATGAAATTTTGTATTCACTTCTCAAGGTTATTACATAGCCTGGCTCGGCTCAGGAAATTTTTAGTTTTTAAAAAGTTCTAATGTTTAAAAAAAAATCAAAAAAAACCACTCAAAGTTTATTTTCCAACAGAGAACATCAGCAGGCAGTGGAAGTATTAGAAGCATTCATCCAAAGATCACATCGCAGAAGAAGCCACTGCTCTGTACTTGGCTGCTTCAGTGTGAACAGCTGCTGTTGAGTTCTCTCTCCATTCCAGAAGGAAGAGGTTAGCTTAGTAAAAATCATTCTGAGTGCTAGAGTCAGGTGGAACAACCAAGAAACAAAACTGGAGTAATAGATCCACATTTCAAGAAAGGCCTTTGACACAGGAGAAAATTTCCTCACTCATAAATTGGGCCTTTCTTAATGAGACCCTCAACAGCATTTCATTGTCTGCTAATAGCACATGTATGAAAGGTAATTAAAATAAAGGGATCAGTCGAACATTGTAACTGTCCAGCTGTTCCTACCAGTGCAGCCACTCGTAGGTTTCAGGCTGGCCCTTGAAGTAGAAAGTGGGGCCCAGTGGTAGCTTGTCTATCCAGGTGCACAAGCCTCTGAGTTTGATTCCAAGCATGACCAAAAAAAAAAATTATGTTTATGCAATTTTTTTTTCATTAGGTAGAGCAATCAAAGCTTTTGCCCAGAATTCTGCTATTTCCACTTCTATCCTTTGTCCAGTCCTCAGGGAAGAAAGCCTCATGACAAAGCAGTCAGGCTTCCTGAGCTCTGTCCGTCACTTGAGGCAGCATTGTGCTGATGTCTTTCCTTTACCTGGTGAATGAATTCTAAAACTCCACCCTTCTATTTTCTCTCAGTAGTGCTGTAAACTAAATAGTTTTCCCAGCTGGTTTTCCTAAAGTCTTCTTTTTCTCAGCAATCCTGTAAGGGTCTCATCCATCTTCAGCCTTGACCATTTATCTCAACAAGTCAGAACATAAGCATGTGTACCTGTCTTGTGATGGCATAGAATTTATACCGCTTGGGCTAGAATCCTCACCCATCCAGTGTGCTTAGCTCTTGTGCCTGCAGCACATGCTTGTCCCCAATGCTGCAGCACCTGGCAGTTGTCTCCTCACTGTTGGCTGCTGTTTTCTACTCAGATCTGCACTTTTCCCTGATTCTCTTCTGTAGATACTGGGGTGGAAAGTATTGCAGGTGACGCTTCCTATTTCTGCCTGCCTACTGCAGATTTCTGTTTCCTTCTGTAGAAAATAATTACAGAAAAGCGGATCAAAAAGAATAAATAGCAGATTGTTTTCAAAACGGATTGTTGATGATCTACATCCTTTTTGGTATAACTGTCTAAACCAGTAAATATATTTGGATGTTTCATCTTGTACTTTAGGAGTCTTACTTTTCACCTATTAGCATGTCTTACATCAGATGAACCTAAACATAGGAACATTTTTAGAACTTTATCAAATGTGATCTACTATTTTGCTTGGTCTGCATTTGTCCAAACTTTTAGAATATGCCTCACCCAAGTCTACACCACAGA
Organism: Chionomys nivalis; assembly: GCF_950005125.1. Taxonomy (NCBI): domain Eukaryota; kingdom Metazoa; phylum Chordata; class Mammalia; order Rodentia; family Cricetidae; genus Chionomys; species Chionomys nivalis. The sequence continues at coordinate 155,792,976 of NC_080086.1, read as the reverse complement.
TGTCTGATTCTAGTTGCTCTGGAAGCTGAGGCAGGGTCCTTACAGGTTTAGTCCTCCTTGGACTACAGAGGCAGGTTCAAAGCCAGCCTCGGCAACTAAGTGAAGTAAACAGAAAGGAGCTGAGGATATACAGCACAGTGAATGGTGTGGCACTTGCCTAGCATATGAGGTCTTGGGTTAATTCCAGTGCTGCAAATATAAATTAAGGTTCTAAAGGGAGTAACTAGTTTATATAAAGAAATGTAGCTAGCAAAAATATGGGAAAATACTCAACCTTGTGACTTCTAAAGAAATAAGGGATTGAAGTGAAAGTTTTAGAGAGCCTAGTCAGGTGGAAAGCAGTCGTAAAGAACTGACAGCCAGTGTTGGCGACATTGGGGAGAAAGTGGGCTAAGCTCCCACAGTGCCGGTGGAAGTACTGCTGTCTTTCTGGGTATAAATTTAGAGACCCGTTTCTCAAAAGATAAAAGTACATAATGGTTCACCAATTTATTTGCTTTTTAACTTTTAACTCTACCTTAAAGAAATTGTTGTATTTAAATTATGTGCTCACGGCTCTTCATATTTTGATAATAAGAAGCAGCAGAAAACAGCCTTGGTCTTATCTGTATATTTAGTTACCAGGTGTGTAATAAATGGGTAAGGATGTGCTCCTCAGTAGTAGGACCTGTGCCCAGCTACCCAGAGTGCTCTGAAGATTGTTAATTGATTTGGAATAATGCTCATATGATACCTTATATAAACTCTTCTACTTTTGAAACAGGTGATAAACATGTGCTATGTGGAGAGAGGCTCTGGTTGTGTGTTGGAGCTGGTTTTTAAACAATTCTCTTCCTTTCAGTATAAACATGCATTTGAAGGTAGATTTTTATTTTTCTTATTTAACTCTTGATATATACTCCACAGAAATTGCTGCATGACTTTTTTGTTTTTTATTAGTGTAAATATGGTATGTTCACTATTCTCCTTCCAAACTTGATGCATGGTGTATATATTCAGATTAAACATTATAAAATGGGTTTCCGGAATGATGACTCAGTGGTTAAGAGCACTGACTGATCTTCCGAGAATCTGGGTTTGATTCCTGGTGCCACATAGTGGCTCACAACCACCCAGAGCTCTTGTTCTAGGGACTCAGTACTTTCTTCTGTAAGTACCAGGCATAGACTTGGTACACAGACAACATTTAGACACTCACACATACTCAAGTTAGGCACTCACACATACTCATAAAAAAATAATCCTTAAAAAGAAAAATTCTGTACTTTGTCACACTTAATTGCAAGTAGCCTTTGCTTTTGAAATATGCCATGAGGTGTATTACTTGCTTTGGTGGGATATATCTTTTCAGAAATGTATATAATTGCAGACCAGAGAGAGCTGTTTTATGACCTGTCAGTCTGATTATACCAATGATATTCTGCCTCTTGCTGTTGTTATTTTGTAAAAGCATTCTGCTAGCTGATGAGGGCAGGAAGCTGGTTCTGGTTGGTTTGTGGTGCTAGGACTTGAACCCAGGGTCTCCTTTGCTCGTGAACTTTATTGCCGGCTCAGCAGGAGGTGTGTCTAATACAGGTTCTAGTGGATGTCAGTCAAAATTTAGTTCAGCTTTTCACTTTTAAGTTGTAGTTGGGGAAAAAGTGGATGGAAAGTGGCTCTGTTTAGTTTTGTTGTTTTAGTTAGATTTTCCCTTAGAAAATAGAAATGATCTGAGTTCTGTAATAATTAGAAGTAAAGTTGATTGCCCAGTGTGTGCACGTGGAAGTACTATCAATGCTGTGGGTAGCAGCCGTTTGAGGCAGCCTGGGTCCTCAGCGTTGATGACTGTGGGGCAAACATTGCAGCATCCTCTCTCTTAGGTAACGGTGAAGTGAGTGGTTGGAGATGAACTTTGAGGTGGGCTTTTTCACCAGGCCTAGCAGGGCAGCCGCTCCAGGAGTGCCTGTGCAAGAGCCACCAACAGGATCTTGCTACAGACTTTCATTCCTGTTAAGCCTGAAGAACTCAGTCATTTCACTGATGCTGGGAGAGTTGTAGGGTCATTTTCAGAGCCTGACTCCAACTTGGCGCTGTAACATAACCACACTGTCTCAGAGCATTTCCTACCACTGCTAGTAGGAAACCCCGACAGATCTGAGAGAAGAAAATCCTAGATCACTGCTTAGCTTCCAGCCAGCTTCCCTGCCAAAGAAACTTTGAGGGGGTCCTTGGGAAAGATTCAGTGTTTAAAAGTCAGCGTGTGAATTTGTTATGGTCTGTGGCCGACCTAGTATTGTGTAATCAGCCCACTGTCGGCAGGTATCTTATTGCCTTTTAGATTTTTTTTTATTTCTACTGCTAAATATGCTTCCTCTTTATTCTTGTGTTTCATTTTTTGTCACATTGTACTTTATTTTTGATTTAAAAATGACTTATGACTAGCTCTGCCCTACTTAGTGTATTTTTAGATACCTTCCGTTTTATCCCGTGTATAAGCATTTCATTTGTTTTTATAATAGAATTATTTCAATATATGTGACTAGATCACATTTTGTTTTTCCATGAGTTGGTAGGCATTTGGGTTGTTTTCTTTTTCGACTGTTATGAGTAGTGTGGCTCTGTGTGTGCATCCGTGTCTGTGTTGATACAGTTACCAAACTGACTTTGATAAAGCGGCTGTATCAGTTTGCTTACCCACTAACAATGTATGGCAGCTCTGTTTTTTCCCATTCTGGCCAATCCTTATTTTGTTTTTAACTTTAGCCATCTTAGTGAATATGAGGTAGTCATTGTGGTTTGATTTGCGTTCCTCTGGAGGTTAATGGTATTAAAGATCTTTTCGTGTGTTTATTGACATTAATATATCTTTTAGATCTTTTTTGCTTATGTTCAATTATTTGTCCTGTTAACTGTGTTTTAAGAGTTCTTTATATATTCTACTTATGGTCCTTTCTTGGATTATAGCTTAACAATATTTTCTACTTTGTGGATTGTCTTCATTTTTTTAAAAAGATACTGTTTTATTATATATGTTGCATGAACCTGAGTAAGTATATGTTTACCATGTGCATGCAGGAGCCCATACAGACCAGAAGAGCTTTTAGCAGGTTTTGATCAATATATTGAGAATATACATAAACAAGAAGGAAATGTTCGCGTTAATCACTGTTAGCATCTAAGGTATATGTCATCTCCTTAACTCTCTCCAAGTCACGTTTACAACTACTGCACTAGTGTGCATCAGTCCAACCAGGCTCGGGGAGCCGGAGTCCCTCCTGCCAAGTCAAAAAAGGGGCAGACTCCTGGGGGAGCCCAGTTTGTTGGCTTGGAGTTATACAAGCGATTGAAGGAGTTTTTGAAGAATTACTTGACAAATCTTCTCAAGGTAAGATGTCTCACTGATATACGAAACATATAAAAACACTTTGTTTTAATTTTTCTTTCTTTTTCTATTTTTATGGTTTTTCGGGACAGGGTTTCTTTGTAGTTTTGGGACCTGTTCTAGAACTAACTCTTGTAGACCAGGCTGGCCTCGAACTCACAGAGATCCACCTGCCTCTGCCTCCCGAGTGCTGGGATTAAAGGCGTGCGCCACCACCGCCCGGTTTATTTTTTCTTAAGTGTAGCAGTTTTGCCATGACTGTCATTCTGTCCTGACACTAGCCCATTGATACAGCTACCCGCATCCTGTGATTTAAAAGCGTTAGCTCAAACAATTGCTGGCAATGATGAATCTTTTTCTTAGCCTTCTGCCTTTGGTGTTTAGTAGTCTGTTCTGTAACAAAGGAAGTAGGCTACCTACACTCAGCCGTTGGGTGGGCAGGTAGCTCCCTCATCTGCTGTTGTACATGACGTCTTCAATCATTGTGGCTTTTGCTACTCTACCCGGGAAGGTTCTTTGTCTCTTCTGTGTATATAGGGGTTTTTGTTTTTTAATTTATGAAGAGGGTATAGAGTGTTTTCTGTATGCTGCACAAAATGCTTTTTTCTTCATTATTTTACAAGCTAAGTGGAAGCATTATAACAGATTGTAGTTGACTGACAAGTTATGACTAATATTCTACTTTAAAGTTCTTAAACTTGAAGTGTCTTGCTATATAGCCCCTGCTTTTTGAATTCGCAGCACTTGTAAGCAAAGTATGTTCTGTTTTCAGTAGTGGCTCCATCAGCAACACATTTGCATTTTACATGTGGAATAGGCCAGCTTTGCATTTTAAAATTCACGTCATTTACATAAACAAAGCCTTTGGTTGTGTTGGGGTGTGTCCAGACGTTTCCATAGATGGTTGGGTCACTTGATGTTGCTGCTTGTAGAATACAGGTCTACTGGGCTGTGACTTTCCACATGAAGACACCGAGGCAGGAGGGTAGGACAGGCTCCCACTGACTTTCCTCTACCTCTTTGGCACTCGTGGTGTAGCACTTCTAAATGGTACTTTGGAGATGTCATTAATACCTAAGAATGTCACAATTAAGATGAATATTTTTGTAGGTTTACAAGTTTGTGAATCAGCTCATTTTTAAAGAATATAAGTATATTAGCTTCCATTATAATTTATTAAGAGATAGGTATTTTTGTTTTTGTTTCTTTTTTTTTTTTTTTTTTAAACTGGAAAAATGTCAAACATAGAGATGCTGTGGAGGTAGATTCCTTAAGAAGAAATTGCTTAAAAACTAAACAAAACAAGATACAGAGGTGTATATACCTATAATTCCAGCACTGACCTATAATCCTGGCTTTCAGTGGGTGGAGGCAGAGGAACAGAAAAAAGTTCAAGGGCAGCCTTGGAAAACAGGAGAACCCTGAGAGCCAGAGTAAAGAAATTGTCACTGGGTGTGGTGGACCACTCAAATCCCAGGGTCTCAAGAGGATCACAGGTTCTAGGTGTACTTGGGCTGCACACTTGAATTTAAGCGCAGCCTGGGCAACTTAGCAAGACCCTGTTTTGAATTAAAAGTACAACAGTTGCCTAGCACTAGACCGACCCCCTAGGTTCAGTTACTAAAGAAAAGAAAGAAAAGTCACACTTACATTCTGAAAACTTAGGGTGTACTCTGTGACTGCATGTGCATATTCAACCAATGAAAGTTCCAGATTAATTTGATAATGAGCTTTTTTGTGTTCTGTGAGAATTTATATTAGCATGTTTTCATACACAGCAATAAAAAGAACCCATTATAGCCATATGTGTTAGTATATTTTGATGTGGTAGCTTTTTCAGTAAGTTTTGTCTTGCTTATATGACAAACCAAGTCACATTAAAGCTTTAGTGTGCTTGTCTTTAGGATGGAGAAGATCTGATGGATGAGAGTGTACTGAAGTTCTACACTCAGCAGTGGGAAGATTACCGATTCTCCAGCAAAGTGCTGAATGGAATCTGTGCCTACCTCAATAGACATTGGGTTCGCCGCGAATGTGATGAAGGACGAAAAGGAATATATGAAATCTATTCAGTAAGTTTTTTTTTTTAAAAGAATAAAAAATAAAATATGTTGTGGCAAGAAAGTAGAGAGGTGGGAAATTGGAGCTGTAAAATAAACACAGTTAAGCAAACAGTTCTGCATTTACTTTTAAACTATCTTCAGTTAATTGACCAGTTATCATACTTGGCCTGGAACTGCTTGAGTTTTAGCACTATAATCAGGTACCTTATCTAAGGATTAAGCTCTTAACTGGACTTTGATGCACTTCCTTGGTCTGAGAGTTCTGTATTTGAGAGCGGACCCTGAATTAAATATTTTTGTTAGTCTTCAAGGTTTTTGTTTTAGGCCCTCTGGTTTCTCAGAGTATGACCCCTAAATTTGTGTCATCCGCGTCACCTGGGAACACGATAGGGACGCAGATTCTCAGGCCTCCTTCTAAACTTGGAAATTGAGATGGGCTACAGTTAGCAGAGTGCCTAGTGTGTATGCAGTCCTGGGTTCAGCCTGCTATACTAGGCACACCTGTAATCGCAGCACTTGGGAAATAGAGGAAAATGACTCAAATTCAAATCATTCTCTGCTGTGTAACACATTTCTGGCCAACTTGAGCTAAATGAGACCCTGTCTGAAAAAGAGTAAGAAATAAAGATAAAAAGCTACACAAAATTGGGGTGATAGCTCAGTCAACAAAGTATTTGCCTTGTAAACACAAGAACCTGAGATACTCCCCCAGAACCTATGTGAAAAGAGAATGGTTGTAATCCCAGTGCTGAAGAGGCAGACACAGGCAGATCCCTGGTGCCAAAAATTCTGATGTTGTGTTATAATGGCAATATTTTGTTTCTTTGCTTTTGACAAATTTAATTAGACAAAAAGCAGCTCAAATGCAGGACTTTTAGCACTTACAGAGCTCCTTTTCTGTGCCCCAGATGTGCTTTATAGTGACACTTTATTGTGTGGTTATATAGGCTTTTGTTTGAGGTTCTGTTTGGTTGTTTGAAACAGAGTATCACTGTAACCTTGGTTGGCTGGGAACTTCACTGCAAGACCAGACTGGCATCAAACTGAAATGCCTGTCTGCCTCCCAAGGTCTGGGATCACACCTGTTTAGTTTCATGATTTTAATCACATTTTCTAGGCTCAGTTTTCTGAGTTGAGCTTTTTGTGTTTTTCTTTTTAATATATTTAAAAAATTATGTTTATCTCATTGAACATGTTTTGAACCCTGTCCATCAAGGAATGGCTGGTGTGCTTTCCTTGTCTCAGAATTGCAGGACGACTCTGCATGGTTCTCGTCTGTTTCCTTTGGACACCGCTTGACCTAAAGTTCTTGTGTATGCTCTACAACAGCATCACAGACTCCTGAGGGTCATTCCTGCTTTTTCACTTTGCATCTACTTTGTTCAACATTTAAAACAAGTTTAAATAAAAAGTACTAAGCTATGTAATGTTTCTTAAGATTCAGCCAGACTTGGTGGTACATGCCTTTAATCCCAGTACTAGGAAGGCAGAGGCAGTAGGTTATTTCTTGAATTGCAGGCCAGCCAGCCCCGTTAGACAAGAATCAGCCACTGTCATTATGTTTTAAATCTGCTTTCAAACCCCACACTTTCTGTGTCATCATATAGTGTAGCTAGTGTTTGGAAATGCAGTACCCGCCATAGATTCCCGCAGAGGAGAGTCACCGCCCCACCTAGAAATAGTGTTCCTATCTGTGTCCCAAGTGCACTGCTTCAAGAGCCTGCTCCAGACATTTGCTAGTTTGTATCAAAGCTCGGTGGGCCAGTTACAGCCTATGATTTCAGCCTCTGGTTTTATTTTAGGCCCAGAGTCTCTAGCAAATGTGGCTGCTTTGTCATGCAGTGACTTCATGACAAATTATAAGGTTTCTACTCTTTTTTTCGTAATTAATTCTTTTAAATAGAGAAGGTTATTGGTTTCCTTCCAAATCACCCAGGGAATCTAAGTTGATTTCATTGTTAGTATGTTGAAGTTCTGACACCAAGACTTGTTATGCTAACCTATTCTGAAATTTCTGTGGTTTGCTTCTTTGCCTTCTTTTGCTCTTTGACTTCCTTTCTTTGAAGTGACAATCATCCAGAGCTGGGTTATGTCTGTCTAAAGATGTGGTTGGTAATTTAGAAAATAGCTGGAACAAATTATTTTTTAAAGTGTAGGGGTTCTGTTAGAAGCTGATAACCACAGCCTTGTATTTTCACTGCTGCCTTACTCCTGCCTGAGGACTGAAGAGGCAGGGAGAAAAGGATTGGGGTTGAGCATACATCTGCAGGTTGCTTCTCTCCTAGACAGTGAGGCTCAGTCTTCTAAGCCCCTTGGCAGACCACAGTCAAGAATTCCTAATAATGCTGGGCCTGGTGGCACACACCTTTAATCCCAGCTCTAGGATGCAGAGGCAGGCGGATCTCTATGAGGCCAGCTTGGTCTACATACATAGTCAGTACTTACTTATATAGGGAGGGAAAACAGGCAAACAAAAAATTTAAATATTGCTTTTATGGAATTCATTTTTTTGGAGACACTACTTAGAAAATACTTTTCATAGATTAAATTTGTATAATATTTTAAAAAATACATATTTTTACAAGCTTAATTTTATCTCTAGTTAAATTGGGAAGGAAACTAATGGCATTTTTGTTTAATTAATTTCTTGGCTGTTTGTGTTAAAGTGTTGTAAATTTCAGTTCTGTTTTAACTTTCTAAACCTCTCCCAACAGTTTAAAAATCATGTATGAATTCTTCTTTCAGAAACCATTTTTACAGTAATTAATCTTAGTATAACACTTGTGAAAAAAATTGGAATGTAAAAATGGACCATGGTATTTATATATTCACATTAAAATGCATCTATCAGGAGGGGCTGAGGAGATAGATGGTTCAGGAACACTTGAGTCTCCATCTGTGTGTGTATCCATAGATACATGCAAGCATATACCATGTACACATAAAAATGTATGTCTTACACATAGTCACGTGAAGACATAAGTACATAGGAGGTTTTAGTAAGTTATGTACAAGACACTGCGCTAAAAATACACAATCCAGATATAAAAGTTGGAGGATTTTTATATTCTCTATTGTTAAATCTTGATGTATTAGGAAACCGTGGTAGTAACTGGAATTACTTTTATCAGGTGTATCTAGTTGAAATTGTATGATCCAGGGAAACATTGATAGGGTGAGTCTACTACTGGTTTTTAAGCTGATACAATGTCCACCTTAAATCAGAATGTTCTTTTAGAACTTCACAGTTAAATGTGAACTGGTAAACATCTGTACTAAGTGAATAACTTGAAAGGGTGGCTCTGATTTCATTGTGATAATAGATTTTTTACTACGTTGTAATCTAGGAATTTTTGTAAAATTAAGAATTGAAATTACTGTGTGACCAGTTTTGGGGAACCATAGTGAAATACAGTTATTTAATACATCTTTTCCCTTTTCATCCAGCTTGCATTGGTGACATGGAGAGATTGTTTGTTCAGGCCATTGAATAAACAGGTATCTACTGTGAAATGTTGTGTGTTTTGTTTTAAAAATATTTCCCACTTTTGTCTTGATTCTCAAGCCTTTGACTATCTAAAGAGTATTTGTTGTGCTGGGGATATGGCTCAGTCAGGGAAGTGCTTGCCATGTAAGCATGAGGGCCTGGGGTGGGTAGATCCCCAGCACCCATAGAGAGCAGGTATACGATGCCCACCAGTGAGCCTAGCCCTGGAGAGTAGGCTCAGACAGATCCCTGAGACTCCAAACAAAGTGGATTACTCCTGGGGAGCAGTGCTTGAGCTTGTCCTCTGGTTTCCACATGCATGCACACACATGTGCATACCCATCCCCCTAAAATATTTGTTACCTTGTATTAGTTAATGGCTCTAAATGTTTAAAGGATATGTAAAGTACATTGTGACCTGTAATATGTCTACCTAATATGTTTTCTATATTCTTAAAGGTAACAAATGCTGTTTTAAAACTGATTGAAAAGGAAAGAAATGGCGAAACCATCAATACAAGACTAATTAGTGGAGTTGTACAATCTTATGGTAAATAATTTGTCTTTATTCAGTTTTCATATCACATGGCAACTATGATAGCTCTCTAACATTTGTTTAAAAACATTTAAATATCAAGAATATTATTCCATTTTAAAGTACTTTTAAGCAATAATTTTATAAATCATAGCTATTTAATCTGTACTTTAAGGTAATTTTTATTGAAAAAATTGAACTATTTTCTTTGCTGCTTTCATGAGTAAATACTTATATTTAATGTGATTGTTTTGGAGCTAAATAATAACCAGAAATCTATCAGCTTGAAAAATTGAGGTTGAGACACTGATTAAATCACATGTTGTTCAAGCCCTGGTGGGTTTGCATTTTTGTGAAAGTGCAACATTTAGATCACTTTTGGAAATGAACTTTCTCTGGCTGAACTTGTGGTAATTTTGCAGTATCCCTGGCCTAGGTAAAGGTGATTTGTTGCTATACATCTTGGAGTTTATTGTTTTGTTTTTCTTTTATCGAAACAACTATGTTTCAATACTAGTGAATAACAGTTACCATATAACCCTCCATTTCACATTGATTTTTCAAGTGTAACTTAAACCAAATGCTACACCAAAGTATTATCTGTGACATAATAACAAAAAATAGGATAATTGAAATATAGCTCATATTTTTTTCTAGTGGAATTGGGACTGAATGAAGATGACGCATTTGCAAAGGGCCCTACGTTAACAGTATATAAAGAATCCTTTGAATCTCAATTTTTGGCTGACACAGAGAGATTTTATACCAGAGAAAGTACTGAATTCTTGCAGCAGAACCCAGTAACTGAATATATGAAAAAGGTAAGCTTAAACATATATGTAACTCAGTCATTGCTCCTTCAGTGAGTTCTTGGCAGTGCAATGTTCCTCACAAATCAGACTTGGCACCAAGTCACACCGTGTCCAGCAGATTTAACTCCTATAACTCTCCAAGAGACTTTTACAAATTGATGACAATGAGTGTGTGTTCCTTTATACATCTAACGAGGCGCCTTGATAGCTGCATGCCTTTCATGTTCTGAATTATCGCCTCTTGAGTGGACCTCAAAATTTTGTCAGTGAGAAAATATTAAGCAGATATTCCCAGATTTGCTATTTGTTTGTTTGTTCTGCTTTTCTCTTAAATATTCCTTAATATTCTGTAGCTTAGTCTTGAAGATTATATTAGGAAGGAGAATCTAAATTGTCACTTTGGAGAAGAACCAAGGTAGAGCTGTGTGTCCTCCATGCATTATGTTACTCTGTGATTATTTTTCTATGAACTTCTAGGATTTTTCTTTGTTCTTTCTTGGAAATTCAGGTCTTCTGAATGTAGTGTCTGAGGAGTGACTGTCAGGAGTCAGCAAGCTTTCTGTTATGCAGTGCCAGGCAGTGAATACCTTTAGGCTTTGCATGCTCTCTGTGATCTCCTCTGCCACTGTTCACTTCTGCAGTTATAACACAAATACAGTATTAAAACAATCAAGTACAGTACATCTCAGTAGAATAATACTTAGGTAAAGATGAGCTTTCAGGAAATGCCCTCTTTCAACAGCCTATTTGGGCTGGGTGTTCACAGTCTGGGGGGGTGGGGGGGTGGAGGTGTCTCTGTTAGTTTGCTGTCATCAGGAGTATTTTAGTGCAAACAGCTGATGATTGCTGGTCCATCTAAGGATAGCTTTGATGGCTAAATAGCTACAAGCCATTTAACACTTTAAAATATATCTCATGTGATTGAGACTAATCTGACCTATTAAAAACAAAAAAAATGGACTTGTTTGAATATTCTATATTCCTATTATTTTTTATTATTTAAAAATAATATGGGCTGGAGAGATTGGTCAACAGTTAAAAGAATAGGTGTTGCTCTTGCAGAGGACCTAGGTGTGGTCCCATCACCCACATGGTAGCTCACGGCCATCTGTAACCACAGTTCTAAGGGATCCAGCAGCCTCTTCTGGCCTCTGAATACACAGTGTACATACGTACATACATGGAGCCTGAACACTCTTTCACATAAGATAATTTACTTCATTGGTTTGCTTACCAACCACCAAGGACATCAAAGCCTAGCCTTCTGAGCAAGAGTAAAAGCTTTGTGTTGCTGGCCAGGATGGCCTGCGTTCTTCCAAGAAACGGGTGTAACTTAAAGCAGGAAGAGCGGTGCTTCGGTGTGTCTGCTCTTGCTCTTCACTGTCAGATGGAATGAAACCCATCAGCAGAGCCTGAACCTGGGATTTATTGTTCCAGAAGAAAGAACTCTGTAGAAACAAAAATACAAATTAAAGACTCTGTGAAATACGCAATGACAAACCCACAAGCCTGGGACACTTACTAGACTGGAATGTTGCTGCAGGCTCTTTTGGGGATACTGGTAGTGGCTGTTCTCTTTGTTTTGTTTGAACTTAAGCATTAATGGTTTAGTATATTTTAGTGGATATTTCTTTTATAGTGTGCTATAAATTATTTTAGCATATATTGAATTTTAACTAAGTTTCTTACTAGAAATTTACTAACTTCAAACCTTTCATTTTCTTTGTGGCTTATCTTTTCCCTTGCCCTGACTTTTATGCATGGAAACCTGTTCTGCTTATTGCAAGCTTATATTAAGTGAAGATACTTTAAAACAAGAAACCAGCTAGATCTGGTATCCATATTCTCTCTCTCTCTCTCTCTCTCTCTCTCTCTCTCTCTCTCTCTCTCTCTTCCCCCCCTTCTTCCCTCTCCTTCCTTCCTTCCTTTTTTTTTTTCCTCATTACTGCTGATTATTATTCCTGAGTGGTCATTTCTGAGATTAAATTGGTGTGACCCTTCAAACAGCTTTCAGACCAAAGTAGTACTTCTTAATTCAGTGTCCACATGCCGGAAAGACCTGTAGGTTTCTCTTGTGGTCACAGGAATGTGCGTCATTGCCTCCAAAATGTGAAATACCACTTACCCAAAGAAAAACGGTATGAAGACAGTTGAACTATGAATTTAAATAATGTTCTTAGGGCACTTGAAGGATTAGAGCCTGCATTGCAAAGAGAGTAGAGCATACCAGAGATATAGCAGTCAGTTGTCAGTCACCCTGTGGTCTGAAGTCCTTTCCCCCTTTCTTAATCATACTTTACTAGAGCATATTTGTGACTTTAATGTGTCATTGTTCACGTAATAATTCTTTAAAAGTGAACCAAACCATGAATGGTTTGATGGAATTCTCTGCAGGCTGAGGCTCGTTTGCTTGAGGAACAGCGGAGAGTGCAAGTTTACCTCCATGAAAGCACGCAAGATGAGTTAGCACGGAAATGTGAGCAGGTCCTCATCGAAAAACACTTGGAAATCTTCCACACAGAGTTCCAGAATTTGTTGGATGCTGACAAGAATGAAGGTGAATATAATTTGTTCCATATACTTTTGTTGGAACTACTAAATGGTGGGCAGATTTTTTGTTTTGTTCTTTTGAGTATTCTTCCTTTGACAAAATGAAAAGATGTTTTCACTTTCCTTAATTGTTCCTTCTATGCTAGTGGGAACTGTTAGTGGTTTGGTCACGTTGCTGTGGGATTTAGGATTTCCCATCTTTAACCATCATAGATTGAACACATATATGAAGTGAATATTTGGGGATCCCTCCATTACTTATAGTTGAAATGGGTGTCTATCTTAAGCTTGTTTAACTTAAAAACAATTATTTTACTACCTTTTGGAACATAGATAGTATCTCATTAGGGTTTTAGAAGGTATTGAGTACTTTTTCTCTGTTGTTACATTAGTGGATTCTCATGGTAAAGGAGAAATAAACTTCTAATAGTCTGACTCCATTGTCAGGTTTAACAAAACACACCAGATCTAGCTGGTTTCTTGTTTTACAGTATCTTCACTTGATATAAGCTTGCAATAAGCAGAACAGGTATGCACAGTTGGTTTCCATGCATAAAATTGGCTCCTTTTTTCTTTCAGATTTGGGCCGCATGTATAATCTTGTATCTAGAATTCAGGATGGCCTAGGAGAATTGAAAAAACTTCTAGAGACACATATTCATAATCAGGGTCTTGCAGCAATTGAGAAGTGTGGAGAAGCTGCTTTAAATGTAAGTAGTGCCTGACTGAATGCAGTTGAGCCCGTTATTTTCACATGCCAACTGCAGGTGTATGCGTGCATCTTTGTTGGTAATTGTAGGTAGTTAAGATTTTACTGACATGCCCAGAGAGCCTGTTTTGACTTTTGAAAGTAGGAAGTTCTCAAAATCCTTAAATTCTAGCATCTTTTTTCCCCTTTAAAGACAGGATTTCGTTATGTAGCTCATGCTGGACTTGAATTTACAGAGATCCACCTGCCTCTTGTTTTTGCCTCCTGAGTGCTGGGATTAAAGGCTTGCACAACCAACACCAGCCCTCTCCAGCACCTTTATAAGAATTAATAATCTCCTGTTTTACTTTTGCCTTGTTTTAGTGTGTATGAGTGTTTCTGCCTGAGTGTTTGTATGCCTGAGGAGGTCAATAGAGAGCCCGCAGACCTCCCTGGAACTTCAGTTAAGAATGGTTGTGAGCCATTATGTGGGTGCTGGGAACTGACCACCTGATCCTCTGGAAGGCCAGCCAGTGATCTTAACCACTGAGTGATCTCTCTAGCTTCTTATTTTTTATTTGTTTGTTCATTTCGTTTTTATTTATGTGTTTTTCACTGTGTCAAAAATGGGTTTATGCTCCTAGGTACAGTGTTCAGAGCAGCCAGAAGAGGGCTTTATACTGGGCCATTGCTTACCTTAAGGTTGTGTGTGATAGGTCTGTGACCTCAGGTGAACAAGAATATTTTAACTTTATTTTCTTTGTCATGAAACAAAAAAAAGAAAAATACACAATATTATTTTTACTCTAACCTGACCAAGCTATCATTTTATATCCAGGATACTCATTTTTTTCCACAACAAAAGAAAGATTTTAACGCTTCTGTAAGCAAACTGACTGCGGAAACATTTCATTCCCAAGTCAGTCTTTATACCACATCAAAGTAAATTCTAATGTAAACTGTGCTGTGCAGTGGCAGTACTAAAGTGAGCCCCGGTTGGTTCAAGGCCAGCTAGAAACCTGTCACTGAAGTTGTTTGTTGCTGCCCATCAGATAGGCCATGAATTCAAGGGAATCCTAAGCTACCTGGTCAGTTCTAGACCAGCCTAGGTTATAGAATAAAACCATATCTTAACAAACAAACCCAGAAGTTGTTCGTTATGTCTGAAACTTAGAGCTGACTGTTCAAAGGCCAGACATAAATGGAGCAAAAAGGAGCAGAGGTTGTAATAATAAGATGAGGTAGAACATCTTAAAGCACTGGCGTTTGTCTCTCTTTCAGACTTTACGCCACATGCAGTCTTATTTCTGCTTATTGGTTAAAGGAAAAACAGTCCATTAAGAAAATATAAGTTTGTGCTAAGTCACATGTTTATTTCCCTTTTCTTCTCCAATTAGTTAATATCAAAATCAATTGTAGATAGGCACACTTTTAATCCCAGCACCCAAGAGACCGAGCAGGTGGATCTCTGAGTTCAGGGTCAGCCTGGTCTACACAGTGAATTTCAGGACAGCCAGAGCTGTGTAGAATCTGTCTTAGGGGGAATAAAGGAAAGTAAAGAAGGAAAGCAGGAAAGAAACAGAGAGAGAAAGGAAAGAAAAAATTTATATTCCTGAACACTCATGGTCAGGGTGTCTTGGTGGCTGATAGAGAAAGGAAATTCGGGGTTAAGCATTTAGTGTGTGTGCTGCAAACAGCCTGTTGTTCCTTTCTCTGCAGTTGGTGGTTTGTGGTCGAGAGTGTTTCTGAGACTTCGGCTTTCTGCTGTGATAGATGATTTATATGGAGGCAAAGTTAGGCTGAATACCAGGTGCTTATGGAGAAGGGTGACACATTTGCCCCCAGATGTTTATATGATGTGTTTGCTTTTTCCTGAGAACAGACATTGATTTCTTTCCCCTAACTTCCCAAAGGCAAATTATCCAGAGCTAAGGTCCGTGTTAAGGAGGGATCCATGTATCCTGTAGTGCATGGTTAACTGCCTTGTGACAGAAAAGCGCAGGTAACAGTTGGCTCTCATCAGCCTCTAGCCCTGTGAGAAGTGCAGGTGCAAACTTTGCCCTGCAAGATGACTCTAGGCTTAGGTTGAAAAGATGTTGAGAACACAAGTTTATATGTAGGAATAGTGAGAGATGTTCCTTTAAAAACCTGTAGAAGCCGGGCGGTGGTGGCGCACGCCTTTAATCCCAGCACTCGGGAGGCAGAGGCAGGCGGATCTCTGTGAGTTCGAGACCAGCCTGGTCTACAAGAGCTAGTTCCAGGACAGGCTCCAAAACCACAGAGAAACCCTGTCTCGAAAAACCAAAAAAAAAAAAAACCTGTAGAATCCCAGTTTACTCTTTTAACAGTATTCTGGTTCCAAAGGAATTGTGTGTTATAGTATTTAGTATCACAGCTGATCCTCAGATGTGGCGTCTTGAGTCTTACTATACAGGCTAGGGTGGCCTCCTCTTGTCTCAGGTCATCTTACTATGATGCCCCAAGCCTGACTCAGGCCTTTTGGAAGACCAGTGTTGTTGGTCCACCTTGTGTGTGCATTCGAACTGGGGGTGTTTACATGTGTTTGTAGAGATGGATGTAGAGGCCAAAGGTCAATGCTGTCTGTCTTCAGTCACCTATGCTAGACAAGCACAGTCTAAGAGGTAAAACAGAGAGGATTAAAGGAGAGACTGGGAAGGTAGAGATGGCTGAGCAGATGTTGGAAGAACTTGCAAGCATGTAAATGTCAACTCCACCCTAAGGGCACAAGGAAAGCTGCTAAGGGTATTATTATTAATAACCGTGCACTTGATAAAACCGAATTTGTATTCAAAACATTACTTCATGTAGAAAGTGGTTGAAATTAATAAGAGTGACTGTAAGAATAGCAATAGGCTCTGTTGAAACAACTAAGATGAAATGACAGTGACGGGGGACAGTCGATTATTTTTAGCTTAGGAAATAGACAATCACAAGACCTCTGAAGGGCAATTTGTGCAAAGTTGGTGGGGACTGTGATCTAGATGTTAGATGTGGCAGTCATGGATGTAATATCAGCTTTTAGAATCATGGACATTGAATAAGGTACTTTGGGACTGAGAGAAGTTATGTTTCTTATATGAAAAAGAATCCTCTCATGTACTACTATGGATGTGAACTAGTCTTAGCACTATTATGTTCATTTTGCGTTATGTTGTTGTTTTGGGGTTGTTTTTTCTTTTTGTTTTTTGTTTGTTTGTTTTCTGAGACAGGGTTTCTCTGTAGCTTTGGGGCCTGTCCTGGAACTCGCTTTGTAGACCAGGCTGGCCTTGAAGTCACAGAGATCCATTTGCCACCATCTCCCTCCCAAGTGTTGGGATTAAAGCGTGCACCACCTAAACCTAATTTTTTTCCTCAAAGACATGTGGCGGCACATGTCTGTAAGTCTTCCACTCAGGACGCAGAGGCAGGAAGGCTACCCTTGGCTATATAGTCATAGGCAAATAAGCTGAATATTGAGATCCTGTCCCCCAAAACACAAAAACAAAAAACAAAACCCAGGGCTAGCGTGATGGCTTGATTGATGGGAAGGAGGCCAAAGGCCTGACAACTTGAGTTTGATTCCTCGGGTCCACAATGGAAGGAAGGAACTGACCCCAAAAAGTTGTCATCTGCATTCCACTCTGGTGCTGTGTCATGCGTACACACGATAATAATGAAATTGTTAAAGCTGCTTTTCCGGGACTTCTATCTTGGCACATTATTTTGAGGGTTCCTGTCAATTTCACTACGTCAGCCTACTCTGCTGGGTCTTCTCTATTATGAAGAGTCTAGACTGTCTGCAGGCTGCTTTATTCTTTGCAAAGCTTTACATCTCCATATGGGAATTTCTTCCGGGCATTTACTGAAAAACTTGTTTCTAAATCCTGAATCCAAGAGAAAAATTTAAAGGGAAAAAGCCAAAGAAAGGGTTGTGATTCTCCTAGCACGTAACAGTGAAGGTAGAGTCAGCACTGGTGTCCAGGAACCTATCTGTAGTCAAGGCGCAGTAGGAGAGCTGGTGCCTGGGGAGAAGACTAAAGCCAGCTCTGGTAGGAGCCACAGTGAGAGGTGAGAGCTTGTGGTTTGTGGTAAAGGCACTATGCAGTCTCATCATCTACCTTCTCAATAAGTGAGCCTATCACCCCTCCACTGCTAAGCTTGAGTCGCTCGTTTAAGTTCTAGAACGTCTATATACATAATATTCCTTTTATGAATTCTGTGAGTGGTAGTCCCCAAAGTAACAGGTTTTATAAGCAATCTTGAGTCTTTAAATTGGCAGTTTTGGTATTCAGTTGGTTCTTAGCAAGGATGCTAACCTCCATATGGGATCTGAGTGGTCCAATAGTGGTTACTGCATTTTTCTGTTTGGATGCTCACTGTAGGATAGAGTTCCTTGTAAAACCAGTAGCTGTAGAGATTGTAAGGGTGAGTGTTGTGTAGGAATTTGATGTGAGATCAGAAAGCAATGTAAAACCTGAATCCACCAAAGGAATATGGGCTTTAATGACAAACCAAAATTAAATCAAGCGAAGGAAAAAATGCATTGCTTAAAAAAGAAAAACCCATATGAAGTAAGGTGCATGCGTACTTAGCTTGTAGGTGCTCTTGGATGCTTTCTTTAGAATTGTACCATCTTTGCAACACACAGGAATAGTTGTCATGAGACAGGGGCCAGGTTATCTGACTGTATCAGGTAAAGACCATCTTTCTATCTCAGTGAAATTATATTACCACACTATATATTTTTTATTATAATTTGGTATTTATTGTATTTTAAACAATACCTGCAACTTATAGAGAATAATTGCATAATAGAGTTCTGGTTTTACCAGTCATTAATTTTAAAACAAATTTTACAAAAAATGTAAAGTAATTTGTATTCAAGGGTTTCTCTTTTCTCATTTCTGAATTATACATGAGAGTGTGTCAGGAACTGGGGTCTGGACACAGTGGTATACCTGTAATCCCAGCAGGGGAAGCAACAAGATCACAGGTCTGTGATCAGTCTGCGCTACATAGAGAAATACTGTCTCCTAAGTATCAACTGTGAAGTGACACATGGGGAATTTGGAGGCATTGCTAGAACAGCTCACTTCTCTGTGCCTGTAGCTCCAGTGTTAGGAGGGCTAGTCAAAGGCCTTTCTGCCCTGTGTTCATTAGCTGGGCCTTTTCCATTCTGAAAGCTGAAGAGAACATGTCAGATTCAGGAGTCATCTACCTGAGTCCCTGCTTGGCTCAGTAAGAAGTGCACCTTAGCACACCATCTAAAATGGGCATTGGGAACGGTACCTGCCTTGGCCTGCAAACATTGGCTGCTGATCCACACTTGATACTGTGCAATTCCTCCATCATCCATCGCCTTTATTTCCACCAGTACTGTTTGTCTCCTTTAGCATGCAACACGCTCTCCCTGGGGACTAATTTTCCACTATGCTCTTTTGTCTAAAGAGTTTCTGTTGCCCACCGCCATGTTCCCAGTGCTTGTCCCTTGCCTTGGTGACACAGTTGCCGTTGTGCATCCCCTACCTGTGTTCAGACCTGTTATCATTTTGAAAGAGAAAATATTCTCATGATCTTTTCCAGTTTTTTTTAAAGGTATTTAATTTTTAATCTGGAGAATTGTTTTATACATAAACATGATGTCCTGTGTGTTTCAGTGTTGGAACCAAATGCATTCTGATCTTACTAACTTCTTTGAAGATATAGTTAAAACTTGGAGAATGTTTTACAGCAGCAGCAGAATATACACTTTAATTCCTGTGTGTTTCTGGTTTTCCCTTCAACCAAGGACCCAAAGATGTATGTGCAGACCGTTCTGGATGTTCATAAGAAATACAATGCCCTGGTGATGTCAGCATTCAACAATGACGCTGGCTTCGTGGCTGCACTTGATAAGGTAAGCAGTAACATGTCGCTGTGCTGCCTGCTCAATATGTATGAACAAGACACCTTTCCTCTAACTGTCTTTTCTATAACACAGGCTTGCGGTCGCTTCATAAACAACAATGCGGTTACCAAAATGGCCCAGTCATCTAGTAAATCCCCTGAGCTGCTTGCTCGGTACTGTGACTCCTTGTTGAAGAAAAGGTACTGGCTTGGTTTTGTGTTTTTTGTGTACCCCTATTTAAACCTCAGTTTTTTGGGGTTTTTTTGTTTGTTTGTTTGTTTTTCGAGACAGGGTTTCTCTGTGGTTTTGGAGCCTGTCCTGGAACTAGTAAACCTCAGTTTTTATACGAGGAATCAGTATTTGTCTTGTATTTGCTTGCGATGCATCACATTTGTTGAAACCTGCATCAGCTCCCACTGGCTCTGAACAGCAGAAGCCTGAATACTATGATATGCTTTATGTTTTGGTCTACAAACTTTGCTTTTGACAGAGCTGCTGGGTAGCACAGGCTAGCCTCAAAACTCCCACCAATCCTCCTATGCAAAGCTTCCACATACTGGGTTTACGGAGTGAACCACCATATCTAGACATCTGCGTACTTTAAAGTTTGTTTTCCTTTGTTCGTTTGTTGTGCTGTGTATTTTTCAGTCACTTTATGTCTTACTTGACACTTTTCCTAATCTTACCTGTGTTCTGAGATGGAGGAGGTGTGGTCAGACATGGCTTCCTCTGTGTTATGTTCCCCTACTTGTGTCTGCCTTGATTCCCTCCGCTTCTCTCCCTATCACAGTTTCTTTTGGTCCAAAAATGTTCAAGGTTGCCTCAGTGTCCCACATGCCATATCGCCAAATGCTATGCAGGGGACACGGACCCCCTGGTTATGGTGCCAGTATATTGTATTTTTAAAAGCTCTCTAAGGCTTAAGAGAACACCCACAAATGCCGATGTGAGCAGAGACAGTCTCACTATCAGGGCCAGAGAGATGGCTCTGTTGTTAAGGACACTTGCTGCTCCTGCAGAGGACCTGAATTCAGTTCTTAGTATCCACATTGGGCAGCTCACAAACACTTACAATTCTAGTTCCAGAGAATGTGATGCTCTCTTTTGGCCTCCGTGGGCTCCTGTGGGTATATGATGCTCATACAGACAACCAGGCACACACACATGCACAAATTTTTTTTCTAAGGTAACAAATCAACAGCATCTTTGGACTGTGATGGTGGCCCAGTGGTAGCACATCTGTGCTGTCTGCTTGGTACTTGGTGAGCAAACATTGAGTAAAGGTCACTTGCTATCTCTATTTTTAAAAATTAATTACTTTTTAATAGCTGTTGCTTTTAGCTTTGCCAGAAAGCTGTCCTCTCAGAGCCAATGGGAACTTGAGTATTTTATTATCTTTCTGTGTTGTCATGCTGGCCTGATACATTATTTATCTATTCTAGTCACATTATTTATTCTAATCAGATGCACTTATTATGTATTCTTTCCAAGAAGGAAAAGGGACTTTAAATTTTATATTATGTTTTATTTACTTATTTGGGGGGCTGTGTGTCACAGTGCATCTGTAGAGGTCAGAGGACAACTTGCAGAATCAGTTCTCTCCTTCTACAATGTTAAATACTGGCATCAAATTCAGGTCATCAGTCTTGGCGAGAAACGCCATCTTGCTGGTTTGGAAAAAGGAGTTTACACTTGTGCCTCTTTGGACCTGATTCTGCTTCTCAGGCCGTTGTAGATGATTAAGTGACTTAAATTCAGAGCTACTCCATGAGGCCTTCAGTTTGTGTGACAGAACAATTGTGTGCCCATAATTGTCTTCAACCAATTAGTTACGGCTATTAAAGCTGAATGGTAACAACATTCCAGAGAGCTCCTTTAGCAAGCGTGTGTTGGTGAGCAAAGTCTAGTTGGCATTGAGCCACAAGGAGAGAACAACTACCTGACTTGCCAAGACAGGACAGGGCCAGGTTTGCTGAGCTACATCTCTTGAGAACCCCCTTTTCATAGTGTATGACAGTGCACACCTGTCATTCCAGCACTCAGGCTGAGGCAAGAGGATTTCCGTGAGTTGGACGATAGCACGGGTGGTGGGGAGGGGTCTGAAAACAGCAGCAGATCACATTGATTAGAGATTGTTTGGCGACCAGCTCGTATTTTTCTGTTTGAGTTGGGTTTTTTGTTGTTGTTTTCTTGTTTTTTGAGATTATAATATAATTGCCTTTTCCTCCCTCCAAACCCCCTTCCACGTTGCACCCCCACCCACACAATTTCAAATTTAATGGCTTTTTTTTTTTTAATTATTGTTTTTTGTTGTTGTTTGGTGGTGGGGTGATGGCTGTGGCTGTGGGTGTGTTCCTAAAGCTACACCCTGCTCAGTCTGTATAATGTTACAGACATGTACATGATTTCAGGACTGGGCATTTGGTATCAGATAACCAGCTGGTGTTGTGTTCTTGGCAAGACCATACCTCCTGCCCTTTACATCCTTCAGTGGTCTCAAGTTCTTTGTCTAGAGTTGAGGCAGCCAGTTCATTTCACAGGATCCTTCTACAAAATTTTTTTAAAGACCAATTTACTCTTAGTTCACCTTTGTGTAATTATATCCATAGACTAAATTAATCAGTTTTAAAGATATGACCACAGATGAAAGCACACCTAACCCATGGCTCATACCTTTTATTGTCTTTAATTATTTGGCAATTAAACAAAAGCTATGTGTTATTTTCATTTTTTAAAAATAAAAGTATAGAGATTATAGGGAGCAGTTGTAAGAATGAAGCTCATTTACTGACAATTAAATGGGTATCTTAAAGGAAAACTTGATAATTCTGTTGATTTTCATCTTAGATATCGTGACTATTTATAATCTCTTCCATGATCGGTTACAGTGTGAGACAGCTAAATTGCCATAGGAAAGTGACCTCCCCTTGCTCACCAGCTGATCTGACAGCTCATTGAAACCGCATGTGGCCCTGCCAGTGTGGCAGAGTGGTGTGTGCACATCTGCTGGCTTGTTTGTAAACACCCTGCCCTTTTACATTTCAGTTCCAAGAACCCAGAAGAGGCAGAACTAGAAGACACCCTCAATCAAGTGGTAAGGTGCTGCTTGGGCACCCCCATTGCCCTTTGTGAGGCTGCTTACCTGGAGCCTGAAATGTGCAGAGGAAAGGCATTGATTTTGAATTTATGGGTTTACTCCTAAAATTGAGTTACTACTTTCAGTGTTGGTACTTTGCTTCCTTTTTTGTTTCACTTAATTTTTCAAAGATTGATGTATTTTATTATATGTGTATGACTGTTTTGCCTGCACATGTTTATGCACCACATGTGTACCTGGTGTCCAGTTCCCTGGAACTGAAATTAGAGATGGTTGTGTGCCACCATGTGCTAAGAACGGAAGTCAGGTCCTCTGTATGAACAGCAAGTACTCTAATCCACTGAGCCATCTCTCCAGCCCTAGTACTTTGCTTCTTGCTACCGAGTCTAGTTTAATCAACTGGGATTCAAGGAGTGTATGGCAGTACTTATTATAAACATTTTGAGGCGAATTTATGCTGACTACAGGAGAGTACACAGGCCCACCCAAAACCAAGCAATCCTTGGCTCCTGGTGGTAGCCAGAGATAATCCGCTTGAGAATTTATTTCACTAATGTGTTCTTTCTCTGGCTTTGCCAGATGGTGGTCTTCAAGTACATCGAGGACAAAGATGTGTTTCAGAAGTTCTATGCAAAGATGCTTGCCAAGAGACTGGTGCATCAGAACAGTGCTAGTGATGATGCTGAAGCAAGCATGATCTCCAAGTTAAAGGTGCTGCTCTTTCCTGGAGAACTCCAACTTGTCGGGCTTTATTGGTGTGGTTATTAGTCTCTCCATGCTGTCAGTGGACGAGGAGTTTCTGCGTGGGAGCCCTGCTTCCCAGCCACGCCTGCAGTGCTTTCTTTGCTTTGCAACCCTGTTTGGGACCCTTCTGTTTTACGTGGCCCTTTGGCTGGGTTCTGCTCCCCATCTCCTTAGCCTCACCTGCTTCCCATACACTCAGCTTTGTTGACTTTTTGAGTGGATGCTTAGTGACTTTCTTAGCCCAGGCTGCCAAAACAAAATGCCATGAACCAGGTGACTTAGGCACAGAAATTAAGTCTCCGTTCTGGGGGCTAAGAAGTCTAAAATTGGGGTATCGGGTCTTGTTCCTGAAGAGAGCCGTCTTTCTGTCCCGCAGTCAACCTCTTCACTTAGCAGAGCACTCATGGGCAGCATCCGCTTATCACTCACAAGGACCCATCTCCAAACACCGCCAGCCCAGAGGTTTAAACTTCAGGCACATTCTAGAGGAGACAGTTCGGTAGTAGGATAAGGGACAAACAGATGATTTGGGACAGAGAAGGGGTGGTTTGAGGCATTTAAGACAGCCTAAGCTAGCCTCAAATGTGTGGTCCTTTTGCCTCCACATCCTGAGTACTGGGCTTTGAGATGCACATCACTGCACCTGGTTCTAATCGTGGCCTAGCTGCAGTCTGTTGCAGTGGTAGAGCACTTGCTTAAATGTTGCAGTCTGCTTACTGTGTATTGAAAACATGATTGTTCAATTTTTAATCTTTTTATGACATGCTAATTCTGATGGGTATTTATGCCATAAGATGCAATTAAGCACTAGTAGCAGTTCCATACAACTAAGGTATATTGTACTGTGATTTCTCTAAGACTTCGCTTATGGGGATGCAGGAGGGGAAACCGTGATCAGAATATATTTTATGAAAAAGGTTAATTAAAAAAGAAGTTTTAAAAGTAATTGAAGGGGTTTTAGCCATGGTGTGACTTGATCCTAGTACATTGTATACATTCGTGTTTATGTAAGCGTTAATGAGACAGTTGCCTGGGTTCATTTCAGCAAGCTTGTGGTTTTGAGTACACCTCCAAACTTCAGCGGATGTTTCAAGACATTGGTGTAAGCAAAGATCTGAATGAGCAGTTCAAAAAGCACCTAACGAATTCAGAACCACTGGACTGTGAGTATTGAGTGCGCATAGACGGACTTTTTGGGGCTCTCCATGAGATGAGAGCTGTGACAGTACGGAGTGAGGGTGGTGGTTGGTGTCAGAATTCCAGAGACTAAGAGGCAGGAGTTTTCTAACTCCCAGGATGGTAGGATGGCAGCTTTTGTCAGGACCAGACGTCACAGTTCTGACCTGGGCTTACTGATGTGTGCGGTTGTTTTGTCTAGTCTTCTTTTGAACCTTAGTTTGAATACATTTCTGATTATTTTCTTCTCTCATGTTTTTGATGAAAGTTGGAGAATTTTATTTTTCCCAAATCAGAACTTCTGTCATCATTAACCTTAACAGTTTTGCTGGTGAACATCAAGGTTGTCTGCAAGATGAAATTGCCCCAACTCTTAGCTTATACGTCTCCTGTCTTCACAGCAGTGAGGCTGCACAGCTCTAATGTGTGTAGTTGTTCCATGTCCTTGTGTTTGGTCACCACATTCCTGGTCACCACACACGACTTGAGCAGGGTGAACTTAATATCAAGGAGGGGACGGGGGAAGAAATTGAACAAGGCAGACTTGATTGGAACTCTACCTTGACAATGAAGTGGAAACTGTTGTCCTGGAGGAAAGCAGCTTCCTGCTCAACTTGCAGTTAGAGTTTCTGATACGGAGCATCTGGCCGTGTGGCCTATAAGCCTGGGACTGTGGGTCTCCTGTGGCTGATGCTGGGATTACAATTGTACACCTTCACGTTAGGCTTCCATTTTTACTAATTTTAATTGGATAAGTTGAAACTCTATGTTCAGATCTTAATTTTATATTTAAGCAAGTCTTCTAATGTATTTTTTAAATTTTGACCATTTCCTGTGTGTGTGAAACAAGAGGTTTTTTAAATTTGTAAGAGTAATTAAATGTGTTCCCACCCGCAGTGGACTTCAGCATCCAGGTCCTCAGTTCCGGGTCGTGGCCCTTTCAGCAGTCTTGCACGTTTGCCTTGCCGTCAGAGGTGAGAGTTGTCACCTGGTCTCTTTCAGCTGGTGGAGAGGGGCAGCCTGGCCATGGGTGTGCTGCCTGCAGTTCTCTGCTAAGCAGTCAGGACAGTGTTCATAAAGAATGTGAAATGGGGCTGGGTTGGGTAGCGGAAGGCTGGTCACCTCCTGTAAAGTGGGGACTCTCATTGACTGCATGTAAATTCCCTGGTCTCTGCTGGGCTGAAGCAGAGCCCTGCTTGGTTCTGTTCTCCAGCGCCTTCCAGTGCTCACGAGACAGTTGCACCCGACAGCTGTAGCTCACTTCTCTGAGCACTGATTTTGTTCTCAGAACTTGGGGCAGGGAGCTTTCTTTAGAAATGCTGACTGTAGAATGCAGAGCCATCGATGCCATGCAGCGCCTTTCTTTTACCCAGCTGGAGCGCAGTTATCAGCGATTTACAGCTTTCTACGCCAGCCGTCACAGTGGCAGAAAACTGACGTGGTTGTATCAACTATCCAAAGGGGAGCTAGTCACCAATTGCTTCAAAAACAGATACACTTTGCAGGTAAAATCATCTTTTAATTGGGGGGGGGGTACTTTAGTAGTAAATGATGATAAGACAAATTATAGAAATCCTGGTGGATAACTCAGGCAGTGAGATGGAATCCATCTTCTGACAAAGCAGTGTAAAAAGTAAAGCATGCTTGTCATGGTCACGTGAGCTGAGCTCGTATTCTTTGGCCTGGGGGCAAGTATTTCTTCTAGTGTTGAGCATTAGAATGGTGACCTTTCAACCTTTGCATTGATGAGGCAGCCATTATCCCTGGTCTGGAGGTCTCTATCAACTTGAACACACACATAATATATACATGGTGTATACCAAAGAAACATTTTTTGTTCTACTGTATATAAAAATATAATTCATAATTAATGTCTTAGACCTGGTGTGGATTTGCACAAGCATGGAGATGCTTATGTAGTTATCTTTGTATAGAGGACACGTTTCAGGAGAAAACGGGAAGTCCCTCAGTGTTCCAAAGGTGACTTTAAGGAGACTGTACATTACCCTGGCCTTGTGACGCTTTGTGTTCCCTTCTCTGTTCTGCATCTGTTTGAAGACTGTCTTGTGAAACTCGGTTGTACCTGTGAGACCTTTCCCCGTTTTTACATTTCTCTCTTCTCTGCGGGCCTTGAAGGCATCCACATTCCAGATGGCGATCCTGCTGCAGTACAACACAGAAGACGCCTACACCGTGCAGCAGCTGACGGACAGCACTCAGATTAAAATGGTAGCCTGTCGTGTCCCACTCGCTTTGTACTTGCAGGTCGCCATTTCTGTATTCGTCAGGATGTTGTGGAAAGAGTGAAGGGCATGGGTGTCTTTGACTTAATACATTTTTGCTGCATGAAAAGATAAAAGAAATCCCCCCAAATAGTAAACTTTCTCTGGCCACAAGGCAGCAGGGAGCAGGCCAGATCCACAGAGGGCTCTTCACGGGGACCGCTGGGCATACCTTGTGCGGCAGCAAGACCAGTGTATACTCATGGTTTGTGTCAGGGAGGTTTATAGAACAGGCGGGGTTCATTTGGGCCAAAAGTTAACCTGACTTATCTCAAGCTCATGTATGGGCATTCCTGGTGCTAGAGGCACTAAGATCTGGGTTGTGAAGCTGCACACGCCACTGTAATGCTTTTTTGACTATATAAGTTTGTGAGGAAATGTTTTGGAGGAAACAGATGGGTGCTCGGGCAGGCGTGGTGGCTAGCACTTGTGATGGTGGGGACCAATTCTAGCTGAATTCCTACAGCATTGTAAGGACATTTATGCCAGCATTGTAAGGACATTACAAAATGCTCTATTTTTCGGCATTGTAAGAGCATTATGGAGTGCTCTTATTTTTAAACCCGTTCAGTCAGTCACTGACTCTGTCTGCCTGTCTCTCTGGTGTGTGTGTGCGCGCGCGCGCGCGAGAGGGGGGGGGGCGGGGGAGGGAAGGGACCCGACACCCATTAACCTCAGTGGACTCTTCTCTGGAGCAGGCATAGAAATAGAATCAAGTTGTATGTGTCTTTTTGTGCTTGCCTTATTTTACTGAGTATATTCTGTCTACAAGGTTTGTAGGTGTCAGTACTTTATTCGTTTGTATGTGTGCACATGTGTGTGTGTGTATGCACTGTTTGCATGTGTGTTGGAGACTAGAAGGCAGCTGTTGCTGTTGAGCCCTTTCCACCCTATCATTTTGAGGCAGCATCTCACTGAATCTGGAACGTCATTTGGCTAGTAAGCCCCAGGCGTTCAGCTATCCCTGCAGCTCCGAGGCTAAGCTTTTACATGAGCGCTGGGAGCGGATTCAAACTTTGTCCATTCACGTTAGTTTTTGTTTGGCTAAGGGTTTGGGTTGGTTTGGCTTTTGAGACAGGATCTCCTTTAGTCCAGGATGGTTTCAGACTAAGTAGACAGAGAATAGCCTTGAACTTAAAGTCGTTTCGCCTCTATCCACGCATCCTTGAGTACCAGATTACCGGCATGCATGCTCCCCCATGCCTGTTTTCCATGCAGCACTGGGGATCGAGTCTAGGGCCTTGTGCGTGCTGGACAGGCGCTCCTCCAACTAAGCTGTCATCCCAGGCTCGTTTTGTGTTTTAGTTGACACATGTCACACATGAAGCCACATTGATGGCTACAGTGTCAGCACCATTGTGCACATATTTATTTTAATGAAGCCTTTTATCCTTTGTTACTGGTTGGAAGGGCTGACAGGTCTGACTCTCTGGTCTCTACATGGCCTTTTCCTCAAGGCCACACCAGTCTTTCTGTTCTCTTGTACTATTAGAATTCCCTTATGGGACTCGAGCTGCCCTCCTTCAAGACCCCAGCCTGTAGCAGCCACTTCTCTGCCAAAACTACCTGCATAGCCTCAGGCCAGCATGGGTGCCATTATGAAGAGGGCAGAACTCTGTCTAATGTCAGTTAAGAGTCCGGGTTAGGTAGTAAGTGCCCATGAGGCTGATGGTGCTGGAAATCTCCAGACCAGCTCCTCCTACAGCTGAGCAGTCACATGATGCAGCGTTCGCTAAGGCTCCGAACCCCTGCATGCTCATGAATACAGTATAGCTTTGGTTCTGCTGGGGCTCCTTGATGTTGTATTTGCGCGTTCATGGGTTTAATTCAGCGGTAGAACACTTGTCTGGCATGCATAAAGCCTTGGGTTTGGTCCCCAGCACCACAGAAATTTCTTGTGAGCCTTCAAACATTGAAGGAGTGAATAATTTTCTGTAGGTTTAATTGTGTCCTGTGTTTATGGGAAACTATTAATGCCTTTGATGATTGGTGATCTAAGTCATTAATAAGCTCCGAGAAGAAGCCATTCTTCTTTCTCTGGGTGGGTTCTGCTTTGGGGTGAGGCCCAATCCTATAGACAGTGAGCTGAGTCTCTGAAACAGCCCCTGGAGAGAAGTATTCTCCCTTCTTGCTTACCATCTTTCTGTCTCATTGCAGGACATTTTGGCACAAGTCCTACAGATTTTACTGAAATCAAAGTTGCTGGTATGTTTGTGTACTTTGTGTTAAGCTAAAAGAAAGCCTTTCCCAGGGATGTGCCTAGTAACAGTTATTTTTTTCTAGGTCTTGGAAGATGAAAATGCAAATGTTGATGAGGTGGAATTGAAGCCAGACACCCTAATAAAGTTATACCTTGGTTATAAAAAGTAAGAAAAATCTAATAGATAGCTGTTGGTTTTCTCCCCTGGCATCGGGCATACTTCAGGATCAGCACACACCAGGGAAGCTGGACTCTGAGGGCTTGGTGGCTGCCTGCCAGTCCTCTGTGTTGCTTTGTTTGATGCTGTTTTGGTTTTCTCTTTATTTTGAAAGTAAGTCTTCTTGGGTGACTCTTAAAGAATAATGTTTAGACCTTGATGTCTAATTATTTTGGTGTTTTTAACTTGACCAAAGTTAGGGATCGAATGTCACTTCAGTCTCAGCTCTGTGTGGTTACAAAGCATTGGTGGAGGGTCAGTTCCCAGGTGACTGGTAGCAGTGACACAGAAGAGATGGGTGTGAAACCACCTTCTGCCCCAGTCCAGGGAAGCAAAACGTCCAGTGCTGAAAGAGGGGGGGTAGACTTTTCAGTGACCTATTTCCTCTGTTGTCTTGACAGTAAGAAATTAAGGGTTAATATCAATGTACCAATGAAAACGGAACAGAAGCAGGAACAAGAAACCACACACAAAAATATAGAGGAAGACCGCAAACTCCTGATCCAGGTGACTGAACCACGTTTGTGCTGTACGCTTAGACAGATGTGTTGTATCGCATGTGCTCTGATTGGCGAGTGCTGCCAGCATGGCACAGGGCTCGTGATCACCAAAGATGACAACACCTGAAGCCAGGACATGGCTGTCTGGGAAGGGAATATTTTATATACCCAAAGAAAATAATCTTATCTTCCTGCCTAAATACGGGGGCACAGATAAATCTGGTAGATTGAAGAAGGAAGAGAATAGCGGAGCTAAGGGCAAGGGTGGGTAGCTTCCGTAGCCTCAGAGAGGGAACTTTTTTATTTTTTAGTGCTGTTGGCCAAAACATTTTTTAAAGATGTGTGTTTATTTTAAATGCGTGTTTTGTCTATATGATGTAAGGATATGTGCGTGACTGGTGCCCCTAGAGGTCAGAAGAGGGTGCTGGAGCTCCAGGATCTGGAGCATTGTGAGCTCTGGAGGTGCTGGAAACCCAACCCGCTCTTAACCACTGAGCCATCATCACTCTAGCCCCGTGGCTAAACCATTTTAATGTTTGTTCTCTTAGGATTGAAACGTGGGCAGAGCTGATTGCTTGTATCCTCTCACCTGTAGGGTACTTGTTATGCATGGAAGTAGGGCTGAAGCGGCCTGTGTACAGTCCGCCTTTAACTTTCCAGCTTGTTAAAGCCCTAAGACATCTTCCTTGTTGATTGCATAGGCGGCCATCGTGAGAATCATGAAAATGAGGAAGGTCCTGAAACACCAGCAGTTACTTGGTGAAGTCCTCACTCAGCTCTCCTCCAGGTTCAAACCTCGGGTCCCAGTGATCAAGGTACAGGAATTACAGTGCTATCCCTTCTCATGTTAGGAAAGATGTAGCAAAAGAATTAATCACTATTTCATGAAAATGGAAATGGTGGCTTGCTCAACAAGAAACTTCAACAAAGGAAAGTCAGCCTATCTTTCTTCTTGAAGTAAATAGAGAGAGGTGTATGGGTCATTAAGTACACCTTTGTAGTGGGCACCCTAATAAGGAAAAAGAAGTCCTCCCCTATGCCTACATTTCTGTGGCAATTAGCTATTCCAATTTGTGAGCCATAATGCAGACTTGGCTGGTTTGCTCGCTAGGAAGTAGTGGAGAGAGGGTGCTCTCTGCCGTACTGCTGACAGTAGGAGGCCGGGTTGCATTGTTCATCTGCTGCTGTGCAGGGGCTGTGGTGTATGAATATGCTACCCTGTATCTAGGGCGTTGATAATCTCATCTGCCTAGTTTCTGCTAGCCGTAATCGGCAGGTCTTTCCTTTTCTGAACTACTTGAGTAAGCCTCAGCCATTGGAGAGCCTCAAAGGGTGGAAGTAGATGGTGAGTCCTCAACAGTCAGGAGGCCCAAAATGTCTTAGGGACCTATTAGCACAATGCTAGTATGTCCTTCGGGTCCTGCTTCTGATGTCCCATGAAGGCACAGACCCTTGCCCAAAGGCAGCTAGGCTTTGTTAGGAAAGGAGATTGTAGCCTAGATATGCTGCAGCACTTGGTGCTGTCTTAGCGGGAGTTACTGAAGGACCGCACACAGGAAACAATGAGGTTCCTCCCAAGCAGAAGGTGAATTTGCTCCCTGCTGAGCTCAGTGGAGGGTGGCACCTCTGTCCTGATGGCTGTTTGTGTTTCTTTCCCCCTTCACTCCCTCTTCCTCCTAAAATAATGCCTAGAAATGCATTGATATTCTCATCGAAAAGGAGTATTTGGAGCGAGTCGATGGTGAGAAGGACACCTACAGTTACTTGGCCTAACCCTTCTAAAAGGGTCTGCGACCCACAGCATATAGTTCCAGTGACTAGAATGGAAACAACTCAAGTTCATAGCAGCCAGCCTGCCGCCATTTGGACCTCCCTTTTTAAAGCTGAGACCACGGTTCCCACCAGCTGGTCTCAGGCTACAGCCGGACTGCTCAGGACTGACACATTTCAGTCTGAAAACAGACGCCAACGCCATTCTCCCTAACTTACGGACAGAGGGGAACCGAACCTTCCATGCTGAGGCTGCATGCTACTGCACTTAAATCAATACATTGGCTCCCTGGTTAACGCTGTCGTCTGAGGCAGCACATGAGAGCGAGTCTGAATGGACCCACGTGTAATCTGCTATGGAAACCATTTGTATAGTGTGTTTCATTTTTTAATGTGTGAAAATAAAGAAAATTAAAGGATTTCTGTACAAGTTGCATTTGGTTTTAAGTTTTACTAATTTCTATATGTAAATAAAAGATTTAATGATTGTGCAAGTATATATCCCCAGTGTCTTCCTGGAATCCAAAGGAGCTGCATTCTTTGGATTGAAAATGAAGATCTTAATTTTTAAGGCCCCTGATCTTTTTGGGCACTGACCCTTTTTCTAAGACTTTCTCAGTGCCATGAGAGCTGTGACTCCAGACTGCTACTGCTGAGCAGCAGGGACTAAGTCAATACCGAGACTGGTGCAGAAGCTGGGCTGACCACTAGGAAGCAGAGCTGGAATACAGAAGTGGAACCAACATGGGCATATGGCCTCCCGGTCTCCTGCTCCACAGTACTCAGGAGGCAGTTCTCCTCTGTGAGGCTGCTGTGAAGTCAAAGCATCTGAATTATGTGTCAGCAGGGAGGATGCTCAGCCAGTTGCACTTCTGCATGAGAACTGAGAATCTCATCTCGGGTACCTCCTAGTGAAGTTTTCCAAGGAGGCTGCCATATTCACCCCAGACCAAGGTTCAAGGCTCTCATCCTCCTCAGATCCAGTCCAGTCATAGGGAGTTCCTCAGACCTCCAGGAGCTCTGCCACAAGGCATGGCATTGACCTTTGTCTCCAGTCTCCATTTCCTTCCAGAGGGTGAGAGGAACACAGGAGGGGATGGAATCTCTGTCTCCGCACTGTGCTCTTGGTTTCATTCTTCTCATACAAGGATGCCTTAGGGGTTCTTAAGCAGCAGCTTAGCCACCCTTACCAATCCTTTCTATGCTAAATTCTAAGCAAGTAGCTCAGAACAGCCTGGCACTGAATGCACTCAAGTTCCCATGTTTCAGTTTTGGGGCAGAAGACACAGTTGTAGTTATCAATCCCTGTCTTGCGTGTTAGGCGAGTTGTGTGCCACTGAGCCATGTTGTTAGCCCTTCACTTTCAGTTTGGCATCCCAGGCTGGCCTGAAACTCCTGATCCTGCCTGTCTCCCTAGTCTAAGGATTACAGGCCTGCTCCATCATGCCCCATCCTTCCATGCCTTTTAGTATGTCTACTTTTAAACAGTTTTACTAAGATTGAAGCCAGGTAAAAGCAAGCGAACCAGCCACCCCATTCATTCATTACCTTCCCTGCACTCTAAAGGGCCCCAGGGCTCCAGAGAGACTTGAAAACTCCCCTGCTAGTTTACATACTGAATGACGCTCACAGCTTGCTTGCCCTTTTAACAATTTGTTTTTGTCTTGAGACAGACCATTCTAAAACCACCATTGACCCACTTAAGAGGGGATGCGGTGGCACACACCTTTATCCTAATGCTCAAGAGGCAGAGGCAGATGGGCCAATTCCAGGACAGCTAAGGCTACACATGGAGAAACCCTGTCTCAAGAAAACAAAAATAAGACTGCACCGTGGGCTGGGCTAGGGTGGGCTCAACCTCAGTCTTAGATTGCTGGTAATGAACAGTGGTGAGTTCATTTAGCTTCCTGCTCTGCTGCCGGTCTGACCCCCACCCTGGTGGACTCTTACCCTTCCAGAACTGTAAACCGTCTGTAAGCTCTCTGTTCTAAGTCAAATTTTGGTTGTTTTATCACGGTTACCTTCTTCGAGGCTATAGGGAGGAGAGTTCTAAATTCAGGGCCAGCCTGGTCTACATAGCAAGTGCTAGATCAGCCAAGGCTACATAGGAGACCCTATCTCCCCACCCCAAATAAACCCAAAAAAACAATCTGTTAGGTCCAAAGGAAACTCCAATTTCCAAACTCCAAAAGGCAGTCGAAATATCCAGAACTATAGTCAGGAGGGTTTCTGGCCCTTAGACAAAAGCCAGTGTTCCTCAGGAACTTGGGAAGCTGGTTCCCTCTATCAAGATGAGTCACTTCCCTTACTTCTGGTGGAAGGGACATCTGTGCTCATGGTGGCCTCCAGGCTCCCTCACACCTGTCACACATTTCAAAGTTCAAGCTAACATCCTAGCCCTTCTCTTCCCTAAACTCCCTCCAGCTCCTGAGCTTCCCTCCCCACTGCTGTTTACAATCCTGCTTTCTCTCCCTCTTCCCCTCCTGCCTTCCCTCCTCTCCAGGGTCTCACTGTGTAGCCCTGGCTGGCCTGGAGCTCAGAGATCTGCCTGCCTCTGCCTCCTGTGCAGCCTTAGGATCCCAGCACCTACACACAAAGGCAGATGTGGTCTCACTTGCACCTATAATCCCAGTGCTATGGGGCCAGAGACAGAAAGGTCATTGGGGCTGCCCTTTATGTGTGAACTATTGGCTATGTGCAGGTTCTCAGGAAGGAGGAATCACTCCTCAGTTGTGTGACCTACTACTGAGCTCAGAAGGGCTTGAAACCCAGTCCACACAGATGGCTCAAGAAATTGTGGACGTGAGATTTTTATGAGACAGGAGTCAGGGTAAGGGTGGTCAGTATGTGAGATTTTTATGAGACAGGAGTCAGGGTAAGGGTGGTCAGTATGCAAAACTACTATTTAGGCTTGATGAATAAAAAGGCAAGGTCTACACCCTCCTGTGTGGAGCGTGTTTGTCCCCTGCTACACATGAACCTAGTGGTCTAAAGAGTTGGGCTTTTAATTTAAAACAGTTGACAGGGCTGGGGGAAATAGCCATTTCTTACTGACAGAGCTGGGGGTGGGGGAGATACCTGAGACCCCCAGGCAAGGGGTCATAGCATAGTGGGTCACTGCTACTGTGGGAACTTGAAAACCTGCTCCAAAAGGGGATGAGAATAATGACTACTGAACCAGCAGGCTTCTGAAATTTAAACATTTTACAGTGTTTATTTACTGAACATCACTGCCTACTTTTATAAACATAGATTTAGGGTAAAAAAAAATAAAATCATAGTTGTCAGGGTAACTGAGACCTTAATCTTTTCCGTTCCTGCAGCTATCCAGACCAAGTAAGACCTTTGTCTAACCAGTGAGCATGGAACTGTCTCTAATAATACCTACCCACATAGACCTATATATGGCCCACACTTGAATCGTTTATAACAAAGGGCAAAGTGGAAAAACAAGCTTGTTTTTCCAATTCTAGACAAAATTAAGAGAATGCTTAAGTTATTTCAGAATGTTCATATCCAGACTGTCTTGATGACAACCTGTCACAAACTAATCACATAATTTGTTAGTCTTCATAGCAGTGGCCAAACACTTGGGCAGATATTAAGTCAGACATGTAAAAGTTAGAGATAAGGTGATTTTCAGTACTGAAAAACAAGAAGTGCTTCTAGGTAAATAACTACTTTTTAATATAAACTATAGAATATCCTGGTTTGGCAGCAGTGACAGGGTGCTTTTCACAGTCATTAATCTGGTTGAGGTGTTGCGGACTGGCTTACCCATGCATCAGCTCTGTACACTATACATGAGCTTCAAGCTGACTAGATCTATCTAGAATTGAAGCTTATCAAATGGAGCCAATGAGAGAGCTCAGTCTCAGTGGGTAAAAGCACTTGCTGCCAGGCCTAATAGGGGTCCACAATGTGGAAGAGCCCTGAGCCCTGTAAACAGCCCTATGACTTCTGCATGCACAATGGTACGCACACACTAAATCAGGATTAAAAGCAGGCTTCTGTTTTTTGTTTTTTTTTTTTTTTTAAAAAAAAAAAAGAGTTCCTGTAACTGGTTCTAGCACTTGAGAGGTAGGCTCAAGAGTTCAAGGTTATTCTCAGCTACATAGCTAGTTTCAGGCCAACCTGGACTGTTAACACGTTTTGCAAATTCTCTCTACTAATAAGACCTGTGTCTGCCACATCAGGAGCTCTGCAATCTGAACCCTTCCTTCCTGCCTTTGACATCTGGAGATGAGAACATGGCCATTTGAGCTACGTCAGTAGATACTATTGATCCCATGCACTCTCTAGGGGTCCTGAACATATATGATACTAAACAGATGTGCTCCGTTTGCCTGTTTGAACAAGGCAGGCCATTAAGTTATCTAAAGAAATTGCCTAAAAGAAGGTGTTATCCACCTCAGCAGCTAAATATGGCTACCCACTTTGCCCAGGGCAATCCATGCAAGTGCCAAGTGTAGAACAAGCAGCAGCCATGGGCAGTCGCTGGAGTCCCTCCTGACCTACATCAATCAATCTAAGGTTCAAGTTGCAATGCCTTATGAATTGATATGATCAGAAACGATCTTGGAAATTAGCAAAGCAAGTTTTAGTATATGTGGAAGTGAAGGTTTTTAAAATATCTTTATAAATAAAAGGCATATCTGACTCTAGAAAATGTAACCTGGTATTAAAATTATGAACCAGAGAACTGTTGCGAACATCTCCACACAAGCTGTAGCAGTTACTGTGCTGCTCTGGCCAACTGCCAAGGAAGTTCCAGTCCCCAGCAGGGATTTGGAGGGGGCTATTTTAAGTCCCTTGGAGGTTTAAACTATGACCAGATTATTGATGTGTGTCTTCTGTCTCCTGAGACCATTTCACCAGGCAGGCCAGGCTGGGTTTGGGTATCCCCAACACAAACTTATCTGCCTGCCAGCATCTATAACCATGTCTGAACTATAGAATTTAAGCTGTATATGTTCTTAGAAATAACCTAGTTTACCACAATCATCTGGACAGCAGATCTGGAGGTTACAAACCATCTGCTGACTCACTTTCCTTGCTGAATGTCCAGCACCCACACCAGTGCAGTTCACTCAAGCCTAAAAGACAAGGGTAACACTGTATCTAGGCAAATGCTATGCCGGCATGTTTATTAGTTACTAAAGACAACTGGAAAACCAAAGCTTGTAAGTTTTCCCGCTGCATGTAGTCTTTCTGGAATCAGCTGGTGACGCTCTATGACATGTGACTCAACAACAAGTTCAAGTATTCTTTATTCAAAGTTGAAAAATGTACCACACTGCATTATTGCAAAAGTTCACTGGTACAAAACACTTTGCAGCTGGTGAGAAGGCAATAAAAAGTCGATTTTAAACTCATTACTATAAATTACTGTTACAGTACTTTGCAAATTCAGAATTTCAAACTGCATTTTCTTTTTCTAAATTGCCCACAGTACTCAAGGTTCCTGAAGCTAAGGCAGCTGTTTCAGAGAGGAGGGGAAGAGGTAGTGATGTCAAGGGATTTCCATTTCTCTTTCGATGCCCACATACTTCAGGGCATCAGCCTGGCTGTATCTGAAATGACATGAACAAGAAATGACTACTGTTCAATATTAGGAAGAACAAGCCTGCTGACGTGGAGAATTATGTCCCTAAAAACACACACACCCCACCCCAATACACAGCTGCAGGCATGAAGGGAAGCATGCACCCGCCACTGATCACAACTAGTGGAGAACGCCTGTGCTAGAAGCATCCCCAGCCCTCCCTGTGCCCTGCTGCACTCTGCTCTGAACCAACTCCACCTTGTGATGTCTGGTCTAATACTGAGAAAGCAAAATCATGATTTGGAAAGAATGGCTAGTGCCAAAGAGCAACCCCATTGGCTGTGCTGAGTCAGAAAATAGGCGCCAAGACGGGCACTAAGGAAGCTGGACAGCTTTGCTTCTAACCCTGGCCTGCTCGTAGTGACCTCCCCACGAGGACCCTGTTCCAGTCGCCAGATGTCACCTAATTCCCTCCAGCTGTACACCACAATGTGCTAGAACTAGGCACACACAGGCCCCCATTGCAGCAACAGAAATTCTCTGACTAGAAATCTTTACCAGATCACCTTAAATAACTTTGGTCAGGTTTGCCCCACAGCCTGGCGGGCTACACTGCCAGCCTGCCTCCTGCCAGTGGAGCTCTGCACTGTCAGTGGTTGGGAATAGCTTCCCCCAAAGAATCCAATGACCACAGGGTAGCACACGCTAACAAAACAATGAAGATATAAATGTGCCACCCATAAAGATATAAAAACTGCATCATCGAGAAAGGGTGCTGTAGAATACAGATGTGCCGTGAGACATCGTAAACCCCAGGGGCACAGCAGGGTGCTAAATGCAGGTTTTGGCATGGGTTTTGTTTGGTTTTTTTGTTTTTTGTTTTCAAATAAACATTGTATAATCAACACACGAGAACTTACATTGAGGGAACATATACCTCTCTACTGGTGCCCATGGCAAACAGGGACTCGAGTTAAAAGAATGCCCCTTCCAATGACGATGGCAGATCTGGTAAAGAACTTAAAACTAGCCTTTTACCTCAGCCCACAGTACAGGAAGGGAAAGCCCGTAGATTATACTAAGAGTGTATTTTACCAACCTGTAATCAAAAAACAGCTCTTCACCAGTCTGGATGGCTCTCTTAGCAAAGATGCCTATCCTGTGGTCACCGTTCACCATCATAACTGCAAAGAGAAACAGGGGGCCGGTAGTGAGCATGAAGACAGGCAGGGACAGGGACCCAGAGGTACTGAAGTCTGCTCTCACTTGGTTGGTTTAAAAAAAAAGGAATTTTTACATGAAATTGGCAATTCCAACTTAAAAGCTTACCTTTTGCATAGCAGTTTGGATTTACGGAATGATTAGCAAAACGAATTTTGTTGCCCTTGCGGGTTGCGTCCACCACAAAATCTAAAAGGAAAAAACAATCCAGTGAGTAGTTTCAATCATGGATCAGCTATTACCATTTTAGGAGGAGTTCTTCGGGATTCTACTTCAAAGGCAAATAATACATTTAATTTCATTCAATATGAAATGACATTTGGAAGAAAATGCTATTCTAGATTAAAATGAGTCCTTGGTTGTTAAATATGGCTCTCAAATGCCATGACTTCTAAATTATAAATTGCTGAGCAAACATGCCTTAAAAATGTGGTCCTGCCAGACTTTTCTGAACATCAACAAGTAGACATATGAACATTCAAGATTACAATATTTCTATAGAACATTTTCATTAAAAAGCAAAACAAAACCGTTCTATTGGTCTAGCTGTAAGTTTCTCTGAATGTATTGCATACACATTTTCACAGACTGAGCTGCTGCCTTCCTCACAACCCGTGGGCAGCATCCTGGGCCGCGGGTGCTTCCCCAAATGTGCCTGTCCTCCCAGGCCAGAGGCACTGACTGAGAGGGATGCTGAACTACACAGACTCCACGTCCCAGGGAACATGCAGCAAGCCACATCAGTGGGAGACACAATGTCCCCTCAGAGCCAGAGTCTGTGGCAGTGGCTTGGACTCATTGTCTCCTGCAAACATAGCCCTTCTACTCAATGGGGACTTCCCCTCTCCTCACACAGCCCCAAGCCTAGGTCTGGTGATAAGCAATTCCAGGAGCTGTTTCTGTGGACAGATGCCTCATTTCCAGCATCTTGCTGACCTCAACCAGCAGTCAGATCCCAAACCAATTCCAAAGCTCAGAACATACCATTGTTCAAGTTGAACAGGAAGCTGCACATATATTTGTCATACACTTTCCCTCTTCTGTCTGCTTCATCCTGAGAGATGATCTAAAAGGAAGAAGATGCAGGGAAATTGTTTGGATCAAGTGATCACACCTGTTAGGACATGACCAACCAACAGAATTTTGGTCCCTCCTCAAAGGGTCACAGTAGCCAAATTCTCTTCCCTTTTTAGGAATGTACAATAGTAAAGAATTTTTAAATTTCATTACATTTTATTTATTAATTTATGGGGGAAGCAATTGTGTACTCATGTGTATGTGTATTGTGTATGTGTGAAGGTCAAAAGACAACCTGTGGGAATCATTACTCTCCTTCCACCATGTGAGTCCTAGGAACTAAGGTCAACTTGGCAGCAGGTACCTTTACCACTGAACTGTCAAAAATGACTTGTTTTTTGTGTTTCAACACAGGATTTTTCTGTGTAGTTTTTGGAGCCTATCCTGGAACTCGCTCTGTAGACCAGGCTAGCTTCAAACTCACAGGCATCCGCCTGCCTCTGCATCCCAAGTGGTGGGATTAAAGGCGCGCACCTCCACCGTCTGACACCAAAATGACATTTTTTAAGAATTCCAAATCAGAGAGACTTCTAAGTCCTAAGCAGTATGCCTAGAGAAAATGACGTCTTTCTGATAAGCAAGAAACAAAAATGCAAACTGTGACTTTCAGGAAGCTATCATACAACCACCCCCCCCCCCCCGCCCTACAACTAAAAGGCCAAGTTAGTAATGTTGCTGTTTCTGGGTCCCCATCAGCTCATCTGCCAATTACGTAGGGCCACACAGCAAAGCTCTGGTTCCCAAGCCCCTTATCTCCGGGCAATAAAAGCCAACATGACAAGGACTAAAGCAGTCTAGCTAGTCACCATGCGAACCAAATCTACACGTAAGCCCGGGCTAAAGGGTGTTTAATATTAGTTCATTCTAGTATGGGCTTGTCCAGGAAATCTGTCCAAAACGACGCAAGTGCTGCTCTAGACAAAACCACTGCATTATGATGGCCTTACCTCTCCACAGTACTCTGAGATGAACTCATTTTTCTGTACAGGATCTTTGATGAAGATCCCCCAGCCTGCTACATCAGACGGCGCCAGCAGCAAGTGCTAGAAAGTAAGCACAGTCACATGTGAGCAGAGCGAGGCAGGCAGACTAGCAGGCTGCAGAGACCGCAGAGACCGCAGAGCCTTCCTTCCAGAGTGATGTGACAGGGTTCAAAGTTGTCAAGTGTGTCCGGAAAAAGTTCAGGATAAATATCCCCTTATAGGAAACCAAACTAAGCCTTTGGTGTTGTGGCTACTGCAGCAAGGGAGCTATATAAGATCTGCTTCGCCCTTACTTCTGATCCTCCTCTAACTCACTTTCAACCAAACACAATCCAAACGGTCCACGTGTCCTAAGCTCGGGCCCCAGCATGTGGATTGATCACCTAGAGGTGACTGAATTGTGAGGGCTCTGAACCAATTAGCAGATTAATCTCCAGGTAGACTCAAATTGACAGCATTCTTGGGAGGGGGTACAGACTAAGTGAGCTCTGGTTTGGAGGAGGTGGTCACTGTGTGTCTTTCAAATGCCTTCTTCCTGGGTTCCCTCTGCCTCCCGAGCGCCATGGACTGAGCTACTGCCGCTCACTCGTGATGCTCGGCCTCACTCTGCACAGGCCAGGAGCAGCAGACCAACCTCAGCCCTTCAGCTGTTTCTCCTCGGGTATTTTGTCACCATGGCAAAACTGAGAAATACAAATTTTACTTTTGTTATTTATCTATTTAGTGTATTTGTGTATGTGTATGCATGTGTGTGTACATGTATGTTTGCCTATGTATGTAACATGTGCAGGTTAGGAGCACCTTCAGGTACTGTATCTATTGCTCTCCACCTTACTTTGGAGACAGCATCTCTCTCACTGAACCTGGAGCTGTTTCAGATAGACCCCAGGCCCACCAGCACTGGACTGTTGCTGCATGGCTATGCCTGGGTTTCAATGTGGGTGCTGGGATATAAACTTATGTCCCCACGTCAGCAGGCAAGCTGCTTACCTATAGCACCATCTCTCCAGACCCTGGTTTTTGGGTTGAGTCAGACATGGTGTCACTGTGGGACCCAGGCTGCCCTTGAATAGGGGACACCACCACAGCTGTCAAAGCAAATCTTAAGGGAGTGCAGCAGCCACTCACCTCAGCCTTCCACTCTGCAGCCTGCTCAAGCCCACAGCACATTCTGGGGTTTTTGTATTTTTGTTTTGTTTTGTTGTTGTTTGGTTGGTTTTTTGTTTTGTTGGTTTTGTTTTTTTTTTGTTTTTTTTTTTTTGAGACAGGG
Organism: Chionomys nivalis; assembly: GCF_950005125.1. Taxonomy (NCBI): domain Eukaryota; kingdom Metazoa; phylum Chordata; class Mammalia; order Rodentia; family Cricetidae; genus Chionomys; species Chionomys nivalis. Next base: position 155,751,511 of record NC_080086.1, on the reverse strand, counting down.
TTTCTCTGTAGCTTTGGAGTCTGTCCTGGAGCTACCAGGCTGGCCTAGAACTCCCAGGGATCCACCTGCCTCTGCCTCCCAAGTGCTGGGATTAAGGGCGTGCGCCACCACCACCCTGCCATGTTCTGGTTCTTTCCTGGTGTTTATTCTGGAGACACTGCCATTTCCTCCATAGCAGCTTCCTTCTAGCGATTTCTCATGATAACACAGAAAATTGCCATGAAGTGTGTTATGATGTATCAGTCCTACTAAGAAGGCCAAGATGACCACTATTTTCTGTTTTTCAAGTCAAGGTTTCTCTGTGTTGCTCTGGCTATCCTGGGACTCTCTGTAGACCAGGCTGGTCTCACACTCAGAGATCAGCCTCCCTCTGCCTCCTGAGTGCTGGGATTAAAGGTGCACACCGCCACCCAGGTGACATAACTTTTCATCATGGCTCTTTAGCATGCTTCACTCAGAACCTTCTTGTGACCTTTAAAGGGATTCCCAGATCATCCAAATGTACCTATTCCTATTCTGTTCTACCCTTGTCAGGTGCATTTCCCAGTCTTTTACTATGCACAAAATAAATAAATAAATAAATAAATAAATAAATAAATAAATAAATAAATAAAACAAAACAAAACAACAACAGCAACAGCAACAAAAATCCACACGCGGAGAATGGGCCTGTAATCTGACAGAAATCACCATCTGTTTCCACTGAGGGAACAGAATATCTTTGTGCTAAAACAAGGAAGTTTGAACCAACTATTAAAATACTAGATAATAATGCCTATTTCAATTCTGATAGCATTTCCGACTACTTCTCAGAACATCAGGGTTACCTTACCACCTAGTAAGGCATTCATTTTATGGGAAATATGAGAGTGCAATGGCTCAATGAGGTGGCTGACTGTGTCAAGACAAGGCTGGGTATCTGCTCTCCAGCCACCAGCTGTCAAATATACTACTCCCTGAAATAGACGACGAACGCAAACTTCGTACATCTATAGGAAGCTCACCACCACAGAAGAAGCTGTTGATGTGGTCTGCATCAGCGGTGGGAAAACAAAAGAGGATCTCCCATGAAGCAAGGTATCTTGACCTACGGCCAAGTGTGCACCTGCAAATGAGACTGGGCATTCTTGTTACAGACAAAGGAGAACTGGAAAGAGAAGTTCAAGTTTGTTTGTGGATGCCAATGAGTGTTCTCAATTTGGTAATTTTGTTATAAAAAAAAAAAGGAGAGAAGGCTATTTCTGGACTGACAGATACTGTTCCTCAGTGGTCTGGGCTTAAAAGAGCTAGTAGAATCTGAAAGCTTTTCAGTCTCTCTAAAGATGATGATGACCACCAAAGTATTGCCAGAAATCCCTTAAACAAAAAAGGTTGAGGACTAAAGCACCCAAGATTCAATGTTACTCCTTGTATCCTACAACACACATACCAATGTATTGCTCTGAAGAAACAACACACTAAGAAAAACAAGGAGGAAGACACAGAATGTACTAAACTTTTGGCCAAGAGAATTAAGTCAAAGAAAAATGCCAGGAACAGACTGCCAAGAGATGGAGGCTATCCTTGTTGAGAGTTTCCACTTATAAGTCAAGAGTTCAGTCAAAAATAAGTCTTGAAGAGTAACAAACAAACCTTCAATCTGGGATGGGGAGGGGATGACACCTGCATTATCCAAACAACACCTGAGCGTTTCTCTCAGCGGCTGTATCTTTAAGGGTCACTTTTATTTCTGTCATTGCCACATAAAATCTGAGACCATCTCCCAAAGGATGCGGATGAAGGTGAGCTCTTGGTAGAGTGATTATCTAGCATGCAAAGCCCTGGGTTCAACCCACAGCACCATATAAAATCACATGTGGTAGCACATACATAGGTCCAGCACTCAGAAAGTAGAGGCAGGAGGATCAGAAATTCAAGTTCATTCTCAGCTACAGAGAGAGTTGGAAGACAGCACAGGTTACATAAGATGCTATCAAAAAAAAAAAAAGTTTCCAGACATGACTATCATTTACCTTTTTAGAGCCCCGCTGGATGCTGCAGTTCTTGCAGGACACGTTTTTACTGTCCCAGTGGTCGGCAGCTCCACAGGTGAGACAGAGGTCAGGGTCACACTCTCGAACAGCCAGGTAGCATGGACACTGCTTGGTATTGCACTGAGCTTTGCACCGGCATCCAGGAAAGCGGTTTTGACCTTCGGGGATAAATTCATCACCATCACCACCATATCCAGCAATCATCATCTTATACAATCCTTTATAGGAACGTAGCCAATGTCTTGCTGAGCACATGAATCCTCACAGCCTTCCCCTTACTATTCCACTGTAGAGATGAGGAAATGGAACCGCAAACATGAAGCTGCTAGGACTGAGAAGGAGCACTGCTGGGTTTTGTTGTCCATTTTATAGTTATGAAATGGCATATGAGTTTAAGTTCTACGATTAAATAGGTGAAGGGAGGTCTTGGACTGAATGGTATTCATGGCCCTTTACCATTCCAATAAGCCAGCAGTTCTCAACCTGTGGGTCAAAACCCCTTTGGCAAACTTTCATCTCCAAAAATATTAACATTATGGCTCATAACAATAGCAAAATTACAATTATGAGGTAGCAACAAGAATAATTTTATGGCTTTGGGTCACCACAACATGAGGAACTGTATTAAAAGGTCACAGCATTAGGAAGGCTGAGAACCAGTGTAATAAACCATATTTCTAATCCATCCCCTGGTATTCAAATTCTTTGTACAGCATCGTTAAGTGATTCTAAAAACCTACTGCCCGTATGCTACTTTCCTTTACTCTGCAAACTAAAACCCTAACTCACTCCTCTGATGCCCACAGAAGGCTTGGGTAGATTGTCCTTACATTCTATGTCACATTACTGTAATTCAAATGACCAAAGAAGAGAACAGACAAATCCAATCCATTACTACAACTCTGCCTACCTCATGTGTACACACACACTCACATTGCCCAAAAGGCTGACTAGACATTAGCACATAAAGGCTCAATGGTCCTACAGCAAGCAATAAGAGAACACTCCCAGTCCTTAGGTCTTAATATAATCACCATTTCAGTTGCTGACCAAAGGCCTATTCAATTCTCATGCAATTTCACCAAAGCAACAAATACTTACACTCTGAACTACATTGACAAAACTTTTCACAAAAATTTTGTGCTATCACACAAGGGCACGAACTGTCACAAGGCTGTCGTGGATGGTCACAGGGTTGATAGTTGTAAACATGGTTAGAGGAGCCGTCTGAGTAAAGATAACAGCACGCAGCCAATGAATCCAGGGAGATGGGAAATGATCATCACAATTAACAAGACATTCTTCCCCAGTACCTCTGGAACGTCCTTTACTGGCTGCCTTCACTGAAATACACACAGTTCTGTGGAAAAAAATCACCTCCCACCCCCCAAGTGCGTAAAACCCTGCTTCACATGTCAGCCCCCCTGCCAAAGTGCTACTTCCCTGCTTCTCACTGCCTCGCTCCAATCAACTCACTTTCCCTTTCTGAACAGCAGTAACTGGACAGCAACAGACACATTTCATTTAAATTGATTTGCTAAGCAGAAGTCAATTAAATCAGAATAACCAAAACTTCAATCCAGTTTCTATTCTAAAACAAATGACAACAAATGAAGTTCCAGGCTGATAATGAGGTTAAATGGGAAGATGCTGACCCTTTTTCAGCTGTATCTTTCTGCAGTGTGCAGCCCACAACCTGCAAAAAGAGAAAAAGAAACTTCTGTGTGAAGGCGCAAGAACAACCAGCTACAAATCCACCCAAGACCTGTTTAAGTGAACCTGTCTGTGTGATAAACGCGGCAGTGCTGGAAAGCCACGGTGAGCCTGACAGTACCACTCTCTGCTGGCTTGTCAGCCAGACCGACCAGGGAAGCAGCTCAGGTTGCTGTGCCACGCCCAAAAGATGGGCAAGAAAGCACTTGTTCACGCTGCCTATAAGACTATGGAGGCCTTGTGTATATCTACTGATTTAGTCTTGTCTGAATTACATGGATATTGGTACTTTTCATAATTTCAGCATCATTAACCATCCAATTGAACTGCATGGTAAGAAATTGTTCAACCAAAAATTTAGAAGCATCTACTAAAGCCTAAATTCCTGTTCCTATGGGAAAATTTCTCTAAAGTTTTAAATGATTTACAATAGCAATGAATCACATACAATTTGGGCCTATATAGAATTTTTGAAGCATAACCTAACTGCTCCCATACCTGAGTATATAGTTGAGTAACTACATTTTCATTTTAAAAACAGTGGGTTGGGGAGGGGGGTCCAGTCATGGTTTCCCTGGCTCTACATTTACAAAAGCATCCTGTATAGTCATTCACTGTACGTATTTGTGAGCGGCCATAGCCACAGACTGGGAGGAGGCTCACTTTAAATATCAGAATGTAATGGCACACACTCAGAAAATCCAGACTCCTAGAGTAAGACACTTCCAAACACTGGCCCACAGAGCACAGCAGGAATCCATCTTACAACATTCCACACCAAATGGCTAAAGGAACTGTTTATGTAGTATGTACTTCAATATGTTATTCTCAACCAAAACCAATATGGTAACCAAAATTTTTATGACTTGACATAACAAATATACTGAAGTGACCACATATAAAAAGTCACAGCAACCATGAGAGAGAAATGAGGTTTCTCTAGGTCTATGTCTGAGGGCAGTTTAAAGCCTTTTTCATAATCACTCAAGTGAAAACTGACTCCTGTCCTTGGGAGAAGCCTGGCAGCAGCACCGGCTCCTCAGCAGACTCACCGATGTTTTCTTTTCTTCTTTCTTGGCGGAGTATCCACATCCTCAGTGGGGACAGGCGCTATGACACTGGACTCTTTGACTCTGAACTCATACACCTAGGTGAGAGGCAGAGTAACATGAACAGCCATTCCATGCTTTTTTATACTGGGAAGATGTTTGTCTCTTGCGACAGTGCCAGGTATACAGATACACAGTAGAAACCACTGCTGTCCATCACATTGGGAGCATAGCTAAATTTAGAGTCTGGCCAAATTTCAATTCTGTCTATTTAGATCTACCACATTCAAATTGAATTCTAAACTGGGGAAATTCAGAAACTTAGCTAGAGAATACTACTGTTTTAATTTTCTTAAGGGAAGGAGAGAAATAATTCTTTTCAGAAGATGAACAGAATGCAGTTAAGACACCCCAAGTCTGGACAGTGAACACCTATTATCCCTGTACTTAAATCTCTTTGAACACACATGCTTACCTGTCTACATGTTTTGGTCCCAATTAGCCTAGCAATGGCGCAAAAATTATCGTAGTAAGTACCGATGAGCACTCTAAACATGGAGGCTTCAGCACCGCTCCACTCCACGTTCTCAGGAGGTTCAATATTTGGCTTCATCTTTATTGGTGTTTGACACCGAGAATTTGCTTCTACAAAACCAAATGTTAGCACTAGTCAAGAAATAATGACTAAGAGATTGGGGAGATGAGTCAGTGGGTAAAAGCTTTTATCATGCCACCAAAAGGACCAGAGTTCAAATCCTCTCAACCACATAAAAGTCAGACACATAGCACAGGCATCTGTTATCCCAGCACTCCTACAAGGAAATAAGACAGAGACAAGAGACTAGCCAGCAGTTCACAGGCCAGCTAGCCCAGAGAAGGCAGTGAAAAAGCAACCAGAAGATCTTATCTTAAATAAGATGGAAAGTGAGGCCCTACCCAAGAGTTTATTCTCTGTCATTCATATGTACACCATGGCATGTACACACACACACACAATATGAACAAGCAAAAATCGGGGTATGCTTAAGAAAAACACAAGGCACATAATTATATTTTAGAATTAAGTAAAAGCTAGAAACAATATCAGAAAGATCTTCATCCTCCCCGACAGAACCCATGAAATTCTGCTTCCTTTAACACAGACTTATCAAATAAACACATATGGGGTCTATTGTCATTTACAGTATTGTTCACAGAGTTGAAAGAGCTAAAACTCAGTAAACAGAAGATAAACTCCGCAGCAGTATTTATTTTCTCCCTACCAAAACTATGCATAGACCCTCAGTTTCATCATGCTCCAAAGACAGATGGAACAGGGAAGGGTACAACAGCAAGAGCAAGGTGCGACCTTCCTGCTGGAAGACAAGGCTGGCAGGAGGTGCAGTGGGGAGAGAGCACAAACCATTCAGCCAGAGCACTGAGAGAACTCTCGGATCTTAGCAATAAAAGGGGAGAGAGGTAAGAGCCCCGGAGAGACGGCTCTATGGTTAGGGAGCATACTGCTCTTGCAGAGAGGATCTATATTTGGTTCCCAACACGCACATCAGGTGACTCACAGGTGCCTGTAACTCCAGCTGTCTGAACCTACATGCATTCGGTGATCTTAACCCTCAGAAAGTTCAACTTTCAAAGCAATAGCAAACTCACTCATCCCACGCATCTTACCAGAGGAGCTAGAAGTTTCGTCTTTCTTCTCTTCTTCTTCCTTATCGTTGTTCTCTCCCCCAGTTTCAGTCCCTGCTTCCCTGTCACTGTCTGTATCCTTTGACTCCAGCACACTGATGGTGGGGGTGCTGGGTCTGCTGCTGTTATTTGGAAGTCTTCCTCTTCTGCGGCCCCCGGGGCGTTTGGGTGGTGTCTTTATCCTCTCAGCAGTAAGGGCAGCAGCAAACTCCTTAGCTCCCTCCTGCAAAATGAAAAATGGAGGAAGCATCAGGGTAAAGTTCTGAACCTTATTTTGGTGGAATAGAATAAGACATCGCATAACACAAGTTGGTCACGAATCTATCACAGTATCCATTACCAGAGTCATTTGTATATCAACATACCCAACTTTTCGTCTGCTTTTGATAGTTCCAAGAGTTCAGAAACATAAAAATAGGTTCAATATTTTGTTCTAATGATGCAAAATCAGGCAAGGCAGTTCTACACGATGAATTTATAAAATATGTTAAAAGTTAAAATATAAAAGTATTTTGCATAATAAAGGTATTTTCTCTACATATACATACAGTACACTTAAAAGAGAATCTCACAAACTAAAGTGTGTCAAGTCAGACTTCCTATTTCAAAGTTTAAAATAATACATACCTCTTTAAAGGTATTATTTAAAGTATACAAGGACACAAAACATATACATGCATGACTTAGTCACTTCTGGTCTTACTATTAAAACATCCAATATTTTTTCCTGTGAAGGATGCAAAGTCACAGGAAGACATGAAAGAACTTTTAGGAACAAGAGAAGGGTTACATTTTGCATTCTGAAGTATCACAATCCAATCTCAGAAAGTATAAAACAATGGTAAGAGTATGGTTTGTAAAAGAGACCACAGAAACATTTTAGATGAGCCAATAAAGTTCTGCCTTATAAAGAATATAAAACAGTGCTCAAGAATTCCTTTTTGTAATTTTTATTTATTTATTTTTTTAGTGGAAATAGAAGGGAAAAGTTTGAAAGGAGCCAACAGTTTTATACTTCACTCTACAAAACCAAATTGCTTAAAAATAGGATACCTTCTGTAGGTGTCATTCATTGAATCTTCTGTCCAAAATCCAACAGGCAATATATACCCACTTAGTTCCTAGGTAGGAGTGGCTTGGTTCAAAGAGGGGAAATGGTAAAAAATAAGATAGTACCCGTAAAAAACAACTTTCCTGCCTCATATTTCCCTAATCCCTTACTCCTAATCTCTGTAACTTAAAAAAAAAAAAGAAAATCTGTGGGATCTATGGTACAGCTCAAACTACAAGTGGCCTAAAACATTCACAGAAGGGATACGTCCATGCGAAAGGCTTAGGAATGCCTGCACACGATTACTGAGTTTCTGGTGTCTTAAGTGGGCTATCTATGCCTCATACGCCCATAAACTTTGTAGAGAGTCCTTGATCCTAAAGACCGAGAAACATTGCTGAAGAAATAACACAGATAAGGAAGAGTAATACAAGATTAATAGACTACACTGTGCAGTACACAGCTATGAGAGAAACGAGGGTGAGAACACTGCCTGTCATATGGCCATGTAAGTATGGATCCAGACAGCATTAGCACTGCTTCACCACCTCCACCAAGTTCTTAAGAGCCCTCCAGAGAAACAAAGCACTAAATCTCACCAGATGCTGGTAACACTGTGGTCCACAAGGCTTGTTGTCCAGAGCTGTCTCTGTGTTCTTCCGCTTATATGTATTGGGTGTTGCGTGGAAGGCTGTAAAATAAACACAAAGTATCTGAATATGGCTATAAAGTTTACTTTTTCATTTCCCCAAATCCACTGGAAAAATCTACCAATATCTTTCAAGTGTGTAGTTTATACAACCCCTCCATCTATCACAGCGTATAGATCATTCTTCCTCCAACCTCCAGGAAAGTTAAAAAACATAGCAAACTCTGGAATGATTCATAATTTTTATTTCCCCCTTGCAAGTATGACTGATGGGCATAAAGTATGACTACAAACATTTACTTGAGTATTTAGTATCTCCAACAAGTAAAAATATTGCAAAAAAAAAAAAAACCAAATTTCCTAATTTTATAAAAAATATTCTGGTATCAACAATTTCTCTGTGCAGGGAGGTTTTTTTTTTGCGGGGGGGGGGTGAGATAAAAGGGTTGTATCTTTCCCAAGCTGTCTTTAAACTCAGGGCAATCTTCCTGCCTCGCCTCTTGAGTACTAGAATTACAAATGTTTATCACTGTGCTGAGCTCTGACATGATTCCTTGATTTCTAGAGGAAGGTCAGTTTACTTGGCATGGGGTAGAAAATGGCTCTACCTGGTATGTATCTAGAGAGACGCCCCCAATGGCGTCTACCTGGTATGTATCTAGAGAGACGCCCCCAGTGGCGTCTACCTGGTATGTATCTAGAGAGACGCCCCCAGTGGCGTCTACCTGGTATGTATCTAGAGAGACGCCCCCAGTGGCGTCTACCTGGTATGTATCTAGAGAGACGCCCCCAATGGCGTCTACCTGGTATGTATCTAGAGAGACGCCCCCAATGGCGGGTTCAGTTCCAGGGAGTGCACACCAGTTGTTCTCTCACAAGACGGAAAACACCATAACTATTCAAAATCACCAAGATGAAAATGATCTTAATTTGGCTAAATAAGTGATATTAATGGAACCAACCATGTGGGACTTTTGGCTGTTTTCTCTTTGGTGGTAGAGTTTGTAAAGACCTTTTCCCATAAAGGCTCCGCTCTATCTTCTCCCCTCAAATATTAGGGATCCAAACCAGGGCCTTGTTAGGCAAGGCTCAACCATTGAGCTAAGTTCCCAAGTTGTTTTCAACAAACAAACCTTTTTAGTGGTAGCTGGGTTTTGTTGTGTTGACCAAAGCAATCTTGCTTCTGCCTCAATAATGCTCAGGTTATAGTTCTAATGTGTTGTGAATTTGTTTTAGCTCAAAATAAGTTATTCTTAAAATACACTTAAAGGGACTGGCAAGATGGTTCACCAGGTATAAGGGCGCTTATCACCAAGTTTGATGACCTGAGTTCAATTCCTAGAATCCACACGGTAGGAGAGAACCGACGTCAACAAGCTGACTTCCACATTCACACAAGGCACATGTATGTGCCAAAAAGTAAGCTCACATGCAAAAACAATCACTCAACCAATGCTGTGAATAGGAGAGAGCCTAATAGTATTATTTTGCCAAATGGAGAAAGTATTAACTCAACTTCTAGTAACATCATTATAACCATAAGTCGGTGCATTTCTTAACCGTCACTAGAGAAGCTTCTATTTGCAGTAGATGTGATTAACACAGAGACCCACAACTGGTCAGGATGCAGAGAACAGGAGACTGAAGAATGTTCAGACATAAATGGGACATCACCACACCCCCTTCCTCCAGGCTCAGGGATAGCTGAGGAAAAGAGCGCAGACTTAGTTTAGAGCCAGAGGCAGTGGATGCCTTGAAAGCGTTGTTATTTTGTGTTTTGGAATGTCACTTTACTTCAAGCTTACTGACTGACAGGTCCAAGTAAGGTGCTCACTCACTGTCTAATAGACAGAGGGAAATTAAGACAACTTCCCAGGTACGGAAACTAGCAAAGCATCACTTCAGACGAGGAGCACAGTCAACAGAGACGGGGCTATCAGTGGAGAAACCTTCTTCAAGAATTTCTAATTTAAGATTAAAATACTATAATCTCTCCCCCCCACATACAGACACACTTTAATATTTCCAGGACAAAATTTGTGTTATTACAACAAATTATAAGTGGAAAGACGCAACAAATAGAAACAGATAAGGTAAAAAAATATAAACTAGGTGAAAAAGATATGGCTGTAAGTGTCAGCACAAGCCAGGCGGAATCCCTTTAATCTTAGTGCTCAGGAAGCAGAGGTGGGTCTTGTCTATACAGTGAAACCTTATCTCAAAAAATAAAAAAGGTATGTTCAAGTACTCAAAAGAGCAAATTAATACAGGGCTACTTAGTATAGGAGAAAACAACTTCCCAGAGTCCATGGCTCCTAAGCTATGACCACGGAATTTAAGTACAATGACCTGCAATAGAAAGGCTATTTATGAACTAGACAGCACTAGTAAAGTGCAAACATTCTCAAAATGTGTGCTTGAAACTGACGCTTTTTCTACTCTGCAAGTCTCAAGAACAGGGATGTGACGTGTGCCCAGCGGGGCAAGGCCTTGGTTCAGTCCCTAATACTACAGAAAACAAACCCACAGATTAGCCTGGAGGGAATTCCAATTTTAGTGGAATGTGGTGGTAACTCTGGGAATTCTAGCACTCAGGAGGCTGAGGCAGTACAAGGCTAGCTTTTGCCACTACTGAACGTAAGACCCTGTCTCAACAAACACAAATTCTACCTACCTGGAAATTTTACTAGAAACCTCATTCCCTAGAAATGTCAAGGGAAAAGTAAGTTTTCATATTGACACTAAGAATATTTTATGTTTGCTTTGTATTGAAATGCAAATACTTATGAAGCAATTACTCAGTGGATCAAAAAGAAATAAAATATTTTAACATTAGGCAAGAACTTGTTTATATAAATGCCCTTCAGCCAATTTGCTACTTAGTAAAACTTATTCAGAAATACCAGTGATATTTTTCTGAGCTATGAGTTCTTTCACTGTCAGAACTTCACTAGATAACAGCCTTGTAAAGAGTCGCTGCCTGTACTCCAAGTTAATGGGAAGCAATAACTGGAATTAAATGTGTACAAAATACGTCAGAAGAAACCTCTATCAAGGTAAAAATAACAATACAGGGATGTAACATATTTCTCAACCTTTACTACAAGATATATCGGTACATTCTAGTTGCGATAAATGACAAAACTTGCTTTAATACATATTTCAACAACAAAAATAGAAAATGAAAACGTACAATAATTGCACTTACGATGTAGGAAGCAGTCATACTTAAAACATCGCCGACAGAAAAGTGTATGAAATGAATGTAAGCTCTGCTCCCTCTGAACAGACTTAGCATTTGGTCCATCTATGTTTGGGGTACATTCAGGAGGCAGAGCACCGGGGAGCTGCTGCTCAGTGAGTTCCTTATATCTGTCAACAAGCGAAACATGTAAGTAAAGCAGGAAGAAAAATCACTTTATAAAAATAAAATTTCAAAAAGGTTTCTATGGGTTTGATTTTTTTTAATGTTTACCTTAGCTAAAACACACACACACAAAAATATGTAACCCATAGCAGTCTTTACTTATACAAAGAACCAGTCATGGCAAAGCAAGAATCAAGCTCATTAACACAATTCAGGTACACCACAGAAGAGGGTATTATATTAGTCTCAATTAAATATAAAAATCTCTGCCAGTGCCCAGAAATGGTTTGCTACAATATACTAGTGCATACTGTACATGAACACTCATGTGTACTTATTCTCTATGCAATAAACATTTTATAACACATATGCAGGTGTGTATGAGAGAGACTGGGCTTGAAATAATAGCATGTGAGCTGTAAACTGTGGAATGGCTCAGACACAGTAATTCCATTCAGAATAAACCAAGATGATGAATTACATGCAAGACTGCCCATATTTATTTATTTATTTTTTTAGATCTTACTTACTTTTCTTTAAGTTCTTCTGCTGTGCCCTTATCTGGAAACATTGAGGAAATAGCTTCGAAAATTTTGTCAGCAGGGAACTTCCGAGGTGGGCAGTGCTCTTTATTATCTAAACAGTGAGTTGTGATGAGGGAGGTGAAAGAAACAAGTTTCAGTCATTTTCTCTGCATCACAGTACCTCAACAAAGCTGATTTTCTAAGAAGCTATCAACTTTGGTTCATTTTGGGGGAGGCTGGGGAAGAAGACAAAGTCTCTTACTATGTAGCTCTAGTTGACTTCAAACTTTTGGTGGTTATTTTATTGTTTTTAGTGTGTGCACCGTGTGCATGTGTGTGAAGGTCAGAGGACCATTGTTGAGCCAGTGCTCTTCTTCTGCAGTGGGATTCGAGCTCGAGTCATCAGGATTGGCTCAACACTCTTTCCCGGTGATCATCTCACCAACCCACTTTTCTAGTCTAGTGTTTCTAGCTACGACTGGCTGGGGCTTTTGTTTTGTTTGGTTTTCTTTTTGGGATGGGGGTGCCTAGCGTAGCCCAAAATGACAGAAAGCTCAACACGTAGCTGAGGATGACCTTGAACTTCTGACTCTCCTGCCTTCACTCTCAAGTGCCAAGTGCTGAGATTACAGGCGAGTGCCAACAAGCTCTATCACTTCCTTCTAATGGAAAAGCCTGTGGAGTATTTGATAAACAAACATAAAATTCGTTTTAAGAGCTCTAGAAGACAGAACCCTCAGATTTTGATTATTTGCAACTAACAGCTTTGTGTCAGAGATGATCACTAATCTCACTAATCCACTTTCAGATCTGCCAGCAGCATGCAGAACTTTGCACTCATCCAGTTGATCCTTAAGGTGTGTTTCTGTTACAAAGAATCCAAGCCTTTTGAAATCGCACTTCTCCCCTAAATTCTACTATGCTTTTAATACTAGGCTTATTGAGAGAGCAGTGTTATGGGCTCTGCCATAGGACAGACCGGATTCTAATAATCCGTAACAAGAGCACAGGCAACAGCACAGCTCTAGAGCCAGACCTAGGTCATGGCCTTGGAGCGCGGGGTTCTACTTCCCACTATTGCAATCTTCAGTAAGTTCCTTAGCTTTTAGCCTCTCTGAGCCCATTTCCATTATATAATGGATCTGATAACGCCTGCACTGTAGAGCTGTGGAAGGTGAGTGAGCTGCTGAATATGAAGTCAGCATACAACGTACATAATATATGTTATTAGATAGATGATTATGATAATTGATCAACAAAGTCCAAAAGGATGATATTCCTTTGCCTGGCAAAAGAAATTAGCTCCAATGGAGAATGACATGCTGCAGAGAATATATTTGATTGTACTACTAAGATGTAACATTTAACAAAGCCGGCAGTAGTGGTGCACACCTCTAATCCCAGCACTTGGCAGGCAGAAGCAGACTAATACCTGTGAATTTGAGGCCAGCCTGGTCTATGTAGGTGCCACAGTGTATGCTAATGTGAAGATATGAGGGCAACTTAGGAGTCAGTTCTTTTCTTCCACAGTGCAGGTTCCCAGGGATCAAACTCAATTCATCAGCTTGATGGTAAGCACCTTTACCCACTTGAACCGTCCACTAACTCCACACATTTATTTTAAATGATGGAAGGCCCATACAAAAAACTAGTATTAAACATACCATCTCGACTATCCTCTAGATCTTTCTGTTTTTCTTCTCTTTCATCAGGATCATCTCCATCATCATCATCGTCATCATCATTGTATTGGCCAAGAGCATTTACCAACTCCACAAAAATTTCATCATTTATAAATCCACATTCTAAGGGTCAGTAAGAAAGAGAGGGGAAAGTGTAACTGACACAAGATTATGTATGTGTTTCCTAATCTGGAAGGACAGTCATGGCTATCAGCACCGCACTGTAACATGGGGGCAGATAAGGCCAGTCAAGATCATTTCACAGCCAGCAAGAAAACAGTATCTATCTTAAACATCTATTGCTTTCTCAGGAATCACCCCAACCTAGACGGTCCAGAGCCCATTATCCACCTAATCTTTTAGGACCTGTGGCTTTAGCCTTCTCCCAACCTGTGTCACTGACTGGCCACTTCAAACCTTATTTTCCACTATAATATGACCATAACTCCCTTCTCATAGGTATCAAGGGAGCCTCCTGTACACAGAAACCTGAATTCCGGATTCTGATGACTCACTCAATTTCAGAAGCTACGGCAGCCCTGACGAAAGGCATTTTGAGCAGGGAGGCTTTCTGAAGCACACATCCCATAAATAGAGCCTTAAACCTAATTAATTTTACTATTTAAAGCTTACCAAATACACACACTCCATTCCTATAAAATCTGTATGTCGCTGCTACAGCTCATAACCAGTTACTGGTGGTTACCAAGTAGCAAATAAGATCTTCCAATGGAAAAACAAAAGAAACGCTAAAAATGTAGGTCTGTAAGTCCAGGCTAGCCCTTTAGTGTCAAGCACAAAAATTAATTTTATTACAATTTTTTTTGCAAACCCTATGCTAAGAAACCAAGCATTTCAAGTCCTTAGCAAAGCCTCCAAGAGAATATACATATAGCTCACCTCTGTCTCCATGAACTTTTCCATCATAATTTTTTATTAGTTCTTCAATGAAAGTGCCATCCTGATCTAGTACTTCATCTCCCATATAAGGAATGTTATGTAAAACAGTTTCATCCTCCACCTAAAATTTAAAAAAAAAAATTAAAACCAAGTGTATTCTAATTATTAAAATATTTTTAAAACTCATTGCAAGGGCCAGAGAGATGGCTCAGCAGGTAAAGACGCTTGCTGCCAAACCTGACAACCAGATTTCACCCCGCAGATTCATGTGATAGGAGAACTCCCAACAAGCTGTCCTCTGACCTACACACACACACACACACACAATTTTAAGCCCTCAATATGAGGAGTACTGCAAATATTAAATGGGAGACACTTGTTCAGCATGCTGAAAACCAAGCTCAATTCCCAGCACCACACACAAAAGTCAACGAATAACTAAAAATAGTCTTTTTCAAGAGCACTTGTCTTTACCCAGATCTCTAGAGCAAACTCTTAACTACTATAACTGTATTTAATCTCACATGTAATCCTCCCTTTAAGAACCTCTAAGAGCTGGGCGGTGGTGGCGCACATCTTTAAACTCAGCACTCAGGGAGACAGAGGCAGGCAGATCTCTGTGAGTTCAAGGCCAGCCTGATCTACAGAATAAATTCCAGGACAGCCAGAGCTACACAAAGAATTCCTGTCTTGAAAAATCAAATAGGTGGAGTGGGTGGCAGAGAACCTCTAAGAAAGAAAACTGCTGCAGGTTACATGAGCCAGCACGATTAATAAAAAACCAGAGACAGATACCGGGGTTCAACCTAAAGGTTAGAAAAGCAAAATAGTCAACCACTGGCTCTTACCTCTACCTCAGTTTGAAATAGCGATTCTGCCTCCAGGAATCTCAGAATGAGACTGTGAGAGCTGTCTCCTCCTGTTTTATAATCTTCTCTACAGTGCTGGGATTAAAAGTGTGCACCACTACCACCCGGTTTCTATGGCAAACTAGTGTGGCTACTGAGATTAGATGTGTGCCACCACTGCCTGGTCTGTAAGGCTGACTAGTGTAGCAGTTTTATGATCTTCAGGCAAGCTTTATTTATTAAAATACAAATGAAATATCACTATAATAGCAAGTTTAAGACATTCTTATTGCAGATATTGAAATGGAAGGCATCTGTACTAAAACTAACGAATGTGACTTATCAAAATAAACTATAATCATCAAAAAAGTAAAGAGTTATTGACTTCATTTGATGATCTAGGGAGTAAGGTATTCAATATAATAAAACTCTAAGCAATACTGCGGTAGTCTCAATGAGAAATATCCTCCATAGATTCATATATTTGGATACTTGGTCCCCAGTTGGTAGTGGTGCAGCCTTACTTGAAAAAGCATGTCACTGGGTACAGGCTTTTAAGATTCCATAGCCTTACTTCACTTCTAGTTCTTTCTCTCCCTTTCTGCCCACCTCGTCTCTGCTTTGTAATTCAGTTGAGGATATGATCTCTCAGTTTCTTGCTCTGGCCACCACGCCCTGCCTGCCATGGTGGAGTCTTACCACTTCTGGAAACATAAGCCCAAATAAGTCCTTCCTTCTATAAGTTGCTTGGGAATTGGTGATTTATCACAGCAACAAGAAAATAACTGATACAGATATGAAACAAGTATCAATGATCCTGTTATAAAGTTTATGCCAAAATGGTTTATGCTTATAAAATCAGAATATTCTACAGTGACAGAAAATATTTCCAATACTTTGATGAACAAGACGTACATCAAAGTTGATAGTGCTAATAAACAGGATGGGTAAGTTACATCAAATTCTAACAGACAGCTGGGAAGGGCAAAGAACAGTGTGGAGGAGACTAGAATAGTTGAGAACACAGAGGACAAAAACCGAAAATCATAGAAGGAAGAAAAGTCTCAAAAATGACAGCAACTATACATGACTGGATGGTTCTGAAGCATGTATAAAGAAACCAAGTTACAGCAGGCCTGTACAAGCCCTTGAACAGGTACTAATTAAAATTTGAGATTTAGAAAATTAACTCTGAAAAACAGGACAAACTGGCTAAGACTCACTCAAGGTCACGGGGAATATTTTAAGAATTAAACGTTATAAGCCTAGGACCAGACTACGACAACAATCAACAGGAAAGACCACACTAGAAAAGACCATGATAGACATAGGTGACCATCAGGCAACTAAGAAACAGGAAGATACATTTTTTTTCAAGTGATCACTAGATAACAAACTTTGAGTTTATTATAAGTTTAGATAAAGAAAGAAATGAAAATTGAGACAAAAGCAAAGTCTGAAGTACAAAAGGAAAATGTAGAGATTAATGTATTTGTTCAGGCTCAAACATATCTACACACTCTCTCTCTCAGGTCCACGAATATCAGCACACTCTCTCTGGCCCAAGCATATCTGCACACTCTCTCTTTCTCAGGTCCACGAATATCTGCATACTCTCTCTGGCCCAAGAATATCTGCCCTCAACTCAAGTTTCATTTCATTTTGCATGCACAACTCCCATCTAAACTGAGTACATTTCTTTGAAAGTAAGTCAAAATTAAATATTTGTTCACTTTATCTTCTCAGTGGTAGCCATCCAACCTTTGTTCCTAAAGTATATGTTAGTCATAACAGCCATCTAATTTGCTTTGGTCATTGACGAAAGCCCAAAAATGATCTAAACTACCCTCTGGCAATCTTAAACATTAGATTCTTTCACAATCCCAATCTGAAAATATGAAGCCTCATTTAAGGTACCAAAATGATTCTCAAATGCAGTATTTTTTAGTAAGGCCTTAAATGCAAACATTTATTCAACTTCACAAGAGTAACTTTAACCGACACTGTGGGAGTGGAAGAAAGTCACTAACTACAAATGTCTGCTGTCCAAACAGCAGCAAGACAAAAACCTTCCAGGAAGCAATTCTATACAGTGAGTCTCGAACTTCATCAAGATATTCTCTCAACATTTCATTCCATACATCAAATGAGTAGGTTAAGGTGCTTCTATTTTGTGTGGTGTGTGCGTGCATGTCCGCATGCATACGCGCAGCATTCACATGAGTACATGATGACTGTGTGTTGAGGCCAACAGCCAACTTTGCCTGTTCTTCAAGAGCATCCACCCTGAGTTATTCTGGACTTTAGACTACAGATCACTGATTAGGCTTGCCTGGCTGGCCAGCCAACGAGCCTGTCTCCACCTCCCCAGTGTTAGTATTACAAGTCAAGCCTATACCAACATGCCTGACTTGTTCATGCATGCATAGAGCCATCTCCCTAGCCCCAAAGTGTGTATTTTTATTTAACAATACAAGCCAAGAATACACTCTTCAATTTCTTTTGTTCTACCTTCCTTCATTCTATTTCCATTAAGAATTAAATTAGCAGCCAGGCGGTGGTGGCGCACGCCTTTAATCCCAGCACTCGGGAGGCAGAGGCAGGCGGATCTCTGTGAGTTCGAGACCAGCCTGGTCTACACAGTTAGTTCCAGGACAGGCTCCAAAGCCACTGAGAAACCCTGTCTCGGAAAAAAAAAAAAAAGAAGGAGAATTAAATTAGCATTTTATTACCAAAGTTTGGACTGGTGTTCTTTGTTATGCAGACCAGGCTGGCCTCAAACTAACATAGAGGAATGCCACTATCTCTTAACTTTTCCTTAAACTGTTTGATGACAAGCTCTCAGTTAACAAAATGGAAAGTCAGGATGAGGTCACAGAACACTGCACTTTTAAAGAATAAGAACTATAAACTCCATCTTTTAATGTGTTTACTTCTACTTTTGTTGTGGAAAATGTAGGAAAAGGAGATTAAACAGTTTTCAACTATTATTTTTAAAAAAAAATCACTTCGGGGCTGGAGAGATGGCTCAGTGGTTAAGAGCATTGCCTGCTCTTCCAAAGGTCCTGAGTTCAATTCCCGGCAACCACATGGTGGCTCACAACCATCTGTAATGAGACCTGGTGCCTTCCTTGCCAACAGTACATTGTATGCTTAATAAATAAATCTTTAAAAAAAAAAAAATAAATAAAAAAAAAAAATAAAAAAAAATCACTTCAAGTGATATCATTTTGGTAGCTTTTAAAAATTATTTTATCTTTATCACCATGACAAAAATTAACATGTTTCTTATTTAAGTACATTATCAAACAGACAGAAGCTTTATTACTTACGTACCATGAAATTCTGCTGTAAGGGTGACCAAGAATACATTATGGGCACCGATGCGACCGCATTCAGGGTCTTTAATGGGATGACTTGCGCTGGAAAATCCAAGTCACTGGTCACTGAACACTGAAAAAGAACACAATAAAATTTCCTCTTAAAAATAAAAAGATCAACCTTAAGCTACAGTCGTCATACTGTGAACAGATGCTGAACTCTTAAGTAGCTTGGAACAAGATTTTTACCTAAGATGGAAAGGCTCATAAAATCCAAAAAGAATTCTCTTTTTTCTCAAGGTGAAAACATTTTAGAATTTGCAAGTTTTAAATCCCTCCAGCCTTTTTCATACTTACCATTAACAGTTAGGATCAAGAACAATTTTCATATTAGCCTCAGAAATCTAATCTGCTGCTGCAAACTTTCTCTAAAAACTTAAGCTTATATTAAATTCTGACCCCCCAACCATATAGAATAGAGTGTAATATATATACCAACTGTGTACTTAAATCATAAGATTAAGAATGTTACATTGAGCATTGTTTTTTGAGACAGGGTCTTGTTATTGAACTCAATGTGTAGACCAGGCTAGCCTTGAACTCACAAAGATCGACCTGCCTCTGCCTCTTGGAATACTAGACCCAGGCACATCAACCTTTCTTTTTGATTTGCATACTATATCTTTTTTGTGTTTGTTTGGGTTTTGAGATTGTCACAAAACAATTACAGATCAGGCTGTCCTCAAATTCACAGTCCTCCTTCCTCAGCCGAGAATGCTAGGATCACAGGCAGACATCACCACGTGTGTCTAACCTTTCTTATCTTTTATCTTCCTTTCTGTAAAATGCCATCCTTTCTTTATATTATCAAATAATACATTAAGAGTAACAGATTTAAGTTTCAATTGCAAAACATATATTCTAATCATTTTGTATAATCTCTAACTGTTCTCTTTTTTTTTTTTTTTTTGGTTTTTCGAGACAGGGTTTCTCTGTAGCTTTGGAGCCTGTCCTGGAACTCCCTTTGTAGACCAGGCTGGCCTCGAACTCACAGAGATCCGCCTGCCTCTGCCTCCCGAGTGCTGGGATTAAAGGCGTGCACCACCACCGCCGGGCTCTAACTGTTCTTATGAAAAGCACTACATTGAGCACAGTAAATGTCTCCCCATAGTTCTTATTATAACACTTATAAGATCTACTTATTATAAGACCTACTTTGCAGTGAGTACAGGTAAAGAAAACACAAGTAGTTTGCCCAAGATCATACATACAGCCGTGACATAAACACTGTGGTGATACCGCTCTGACCACTACACGCTGCCATACTTCACCTGTATAATGCTTACACCTTCTGTTCTGGTCCCTTGAAATGCCATTTTATATTGTCTATAATGATAATGATTTAATGTCAGATTTCTGAGGCAGCGTAGGAAGACAGAATGTGATAGATAGAACTGTTTATTATTGCACACAGAGGGGACAGCTTCTCTCGAGAGGAAGAGACTGAGGGGTCCGTCAGGGACGATTATAGGTGTGGAGTGGCTTGAGAGAGGAAACTGTAGCCACGGTCTCTCCTTCCTGAGACTGTTTGCCCGAGGCCATCAGACTACACAACTGTAATCTCACAGGAATCCTGTTTCAGCACTGAGGCTGTCAGATTTCATAGCACACTATTTCTCCTGCATCAGAGAAAAACCTGCCAACTAAACTGTGATGGAATGCTTTCTTATCACGGTGACTTTAACAAGTATGTTCCTTTAAAACTGTTAAAATTTTTGCAACTTTGATTCTAGCACATGGTACAAGTCTGTTCTAATAACCATATTACTTTCTATCCTGGTGAGGACTCCATCTTTTCTTAGAATTCTGTTCTAAAATGTCAAGTCCCCAAAGCCATCATAAAATACCCTATATATGTATTGATGATCTATAACTAACAAAAATAGAACAGAATAAAAGGGACCCGTATCAGTCACATATGTATTCACACATATACAGAGTCAGTGTCTGAGTTTTATATAGTGTGTTTCCAAGTCAGCAAGATCAGAAATGGACCACACACAGGCCACGAGCCCTCAGCTCTACACAGCTACTGGGTTGCTCTATCACAGTGCTCACTGCCAAAGACGACCTCTTCCTGACAGAAGTGAAAGAAAGACAGCACAGTTCCAAACAACTACAACAGTGATGTCTACTAACATGCTTTCCAAAAAGGCAAAGGCAAAAATAACGAAAAGTACGAAAAGCTCAAAGTCAAGTAAATAACGTGGGAATGACTTGCCAATGTTCTCTTCCTGCTAAATGGCTTCACATACAGATCTTCGTCCCTCCATTCACCAAAAACAAGAGTTAGCAGTAAAATTTATTGAGCACATACTATGTTCCAGCCACTGTGCTAAGTGACTGCTTATCTACATGATCGTAAAAAGCTTTCATTATGACTTTATGATAAAATTTTAAGTATCACAATCCAGGGGCCAGAAGTCAAATCTTCCTAAACAGAAAGTAAATTTAGAAGACAGGATTAAAGCTAAATCTAACTGCAACATCCAAGACCTTTAATTTATCGTGCTCTAGTTCTTTCTGCCAGAAGCTCACAGGAAAAACTCATGACAACAGGCTGCGGTGTCCGCTGCAGGGAGCAGACAGCCAAGGTCACACAGCGTCTCTTCAGTCCCTCACCTCTTACTCCACTAGTACAGTTCCTTCCCTTCACCCTAGCCAAGAAAATTTAGGTATGGAAGTGGTTATAATTTTATTCTTAATTTTATTTACTTCTTAAACAGTTATTGATGTTTGTTTTATATTTGGTGGTGATAAACTAATTCTGAGGCTTTAATTCTACACAGCCGCTCTTTTAAAGCTTAAAGAGACAGGTTAGCTCTCCAGCTCTGACTTACCTGTTTCAGCTTGTGAGTCCAAGCTCACACGCAGACAGTTAAATATTCTTTTCAACCTCTAGATGGGGGATAACGGCTCTGCAGAAAACTCTCTGGATATACTAAATAAATGAAAGCTAGGTAGACCATAAGCAGAACTGACAGAAACAGAGAAAACAGGAAGGCATGGGTTACAGCATAAATTACCACACCTCCAGTGCCACATCTCTGCCACACGACAGGCACCCATCACTTCAGTTCTGCGGCATCCACAAGCCCCCAAGGGATGAAACATAAGCTCTGTAAGGGGAAAAGTAACTGAAGGAAAAAGTACGATTTTCCCTCTCTGCCTCAAAATAATGCTCAGCACCGTATCTCAAACAGGTTTATGGAATCACAGACTGCGCTTGCTGATTGTCCCTAGCAGAAAGTTCGGTTCAGAGCCCTGAGAACACCTACGTGGAAAACCGACCTGAGTTCTGCAGCACCTCGGGATCCTACCTCACCCTTAGCCGCTAACCATGCTGTAAGCATACCCATCTCCCTAATGAAATGATCTGGAAATGCCACGGAATTTGCAAGTAAGACAAGTAAGGAAATGTTATGTGTGGTTTTACAGGAAAATTACACAAAACTGCCAGCTACTTAGCAACTTTACCTTCTTTGAATCTTTCACATTCAACACTTTAAATACTCGTAATTTAGCAGGCCAAAAACTGTTGCAAGTCTCCGTAACATTTTTACCGGTTCAGTGTGTCTCTAGGAGGCCTACTTTAGCAATTTGAGTTTCTAATTCTAATTCCAATTTCAAGATCACACAGGACATTACAGATGATTCGCCAGCAATGGTGAAGACAGAAAACTAGTTATAACGGTGCCACATTTTCAGAGAAACACAGCTCACTGCTAAGTAACAAGGCTCTTCTGAGCTTGGAGACTCACAACAACCAGCTGGTACAACAGGCAACTGTGTGGCTGGAGAGGGAAGTCACGCCAAAAATAGTAGTTGTAGGAGTACACAACCAAACTGAGACTCTTGGCAGAAGAGTGGTTCCAAGTAAAAACTGTGTTATGGAAAACCGTAGAGGGAGTGCAGGTGAATGGCCTGCTGGGAAGGGAAAAAAATTAACACATCCTACTACGTGCCAGGCAGAGACTTTACTGAAGCTGACATTAAAATTCACCACTACCCTATGAGTAAATCGTCCCCATTTTAGGTAGGACACCCCAAAGGACAACAAAGCTACACTCATCGCGCCTCTGAGTGATCTTTAGCCTAAGGCCAGTTAAGACCAGTCTCAAAAAAATACATGGGAGTTATACCAACAGCTACCAAGTGTGTAATCATACATCTTGGACACTCGATGGCTCATTTAATTAGTTCATGCTGAGACACAATGAGCTGTCAATAGTTTCATACATACTTCTATTTCTCCAGGAGAACAATGAAGAAGGAACAGGAAAGTGTTCATCCCAAAAGAAAATGTGAAATACCATCAACTCTAGGAAGGCCATCAGCCAAGAAAAGAGTGAGGAGACCTCGCTTCCATCAACCCTAAAGAGAAGCTGAAAATCATTTCTAAAACTACCTTAATTTTTCTTCAAGACTTAAGGAAAGAAAGGGAGCAAACCCAGGTTTTTGTGCCGTGTTTGTTGTTGTTGTTGTTTGTTTATAAGATGTCATGGTGTCCCTAATTGGCCTAGAACTTGCTTTGTAGACAAGGCTATCCTTGAACTCAGAGATCTTCCTGCCTCTGGCTGGGTTAAAGCTATACACCAGCACATCTGGCATTAAAAAAGTTTTAATTAGCTAGGCATGCTGGTAAGAGATTCTGGTAAGGGCAGTATAGATAATTTAAATTCAAGACTACTGTTAGGTGAAACAGGAAGAAAGAAAAGATAGAAAAAACAGAATGTGTTATGTACCATGTATTAAGGAAACTCAATAGCAAACCTGAGTTTCATTACCACTTTTAAGGACAAAAGAGGAGAACTGAAGGAGAGAGTCTTAAGAAAAACAAGCGTCTCTAACAGGAGAGGGTCAGAACCAAAACAAGAATGGTCCTAACTTCTCCATGCAGATATTTAATGAAAGCTAAGAAATAAACAGCAGTCCATTCCAGATTGTAAATTGCTTCCATTTTTGATGTTACACATTAATGTCAAAGAACCATTATAGACTGGAGACTCCCTTGTAACAAAAAAAGAATGAGCATCATGATAATATTAACCAACTTCTAACATCTCAGAATAAAGTTAGGGACAACAATGAACTCAGTTATAAAACTGACCAGCCCTAGATGCATATACAGACTAAAGTAGTGGTTCTCAACCTATTGGTCATGACCCCTTTGGGGGGTCACAGATATTCTGCATATCAGATACTTGCATTACAATTTTCTTTCTTTCTTTTTTGGTTTTTCAAGACAGGATTTCTCTGTAGCTTTGGAGTCTGTCCTGAAACTAGCCTAACTCTTGTAGCCTAGACTGGCCTCAAACTCACAGAGATCCACCTGCCTCTGCCTCCCGAGTGCTGGGATTAAAAGTGTGTGCTACCACTGCCTGGCTTACATTACAATTTCTAAGTGTAGCAAAATTACAGTTATAAAGTAGCAACAAGATGATTTTAAGGGTAGAGCCACCATAACATGAGGAACTGTATTAAAGGATCATTATTAGGAAGGTTGAGAACCACTAGTCAAGGTTTCTGTGTATGCCCTGGAAGAGAATCTTCTCACCAACAGCCACAGCTCAAATTGCAGAAAATCAAACTAAAGCCTTTATTATAAGACTGACTGAATTACAAACAAAATTCAAATCCCAGCCTCAGAGAGTGTTAAAATTAAGGGCACTAACTGGTAAAGAATAAAATTTAACTTGGGATGTAGATGTGTGGAAGGACCTTATTGAAACTGAAAACTTTGAACTCTCAGATTCTAAATAGTTTATTTATCTCACCCAAGGAAAGTAGTTTCTCCACCCTCAGAGGAAAATGTACTCCCACCCCCAACCCCTGAAATAGTCCCTTTACAGTTTTACCTCAAGGATCTATTAACTCTCTGATCCTGTGTCATAACTTAGTTCAAAGAGATTGTGATTGTCTGCCTCTTCTGCAAAATATCACATTGATTCACTATACATCAGTGAAATTCTTAGGAGTCCAGTAGTGTGGGGCATGCAGATATTCCTTCTAAGGTGAAAGATAAGTTACTGCACCTGGCCCCTCCTACCACCAAGAAAGAAGCACAATGTTTAGTGGACCTATTTGGATTCTGGACACAGCACATTCCACACTTGGGTGTGTTACTCTGGACCCACATATCAAGCTTTGAGTGGTCCTGGAAGAGGAGAAGCTCTTCAACAGATCTAGGCTGCTGTGAGGGCTGAGCTACCAACTTGGACCATATGATCCAGCAGACCTGATGGTATTTGAGGTATCAGTGGCAGATAAGGATGCTATTAGCTGCCCCCTAGAGGTGAGTCACAGAAGAGACCTTTGGGATTTTGGAGCAAGGGTCTACCATCATCTGCATACAACTATTCTCCCTTTGAGAGACAACTCTCAGCCTGCTATGGGGTTTTAGTGGAAACTGAATGTTTGACAATGGGCCACTAAGTTACCATGTATCCCAAGCTGACCATCATGAGCTGGGTATTATCTGACCCACCAAGCCACAAAGCAGGCCGTGCACAACAGCAATCCATTATCAAATGGAAGTGGCATATACATGGTCAGGCCTGAGCAGGTCCTGAAGGCACAAACAAGTTACTCAAGAAGCTGTCCAAATGCCTATGGTTTCGCCTCCTGTTAGAATGTTGTCTGCTCCCAAGCATGCACATAAAGACTCATGGAGACCCTGTGATTGGTTGACTAAGGAAGAGAAGCCTAGTCTGGTTTACTGATGATTCCGCATGCTATGCAGGTACCACCCAGAAATGGACAGAAGCAGCATTAAAATCTGGGACAACCCTGAAAGATACTGGCAAAGAGAAATCTTCACAGTGGGCAGGACTTCAGGTAATACACATGGCCATATGCTTTGTTTGGAAGGAAAAATGGCCAGATGTACCACTGCTCACTAATTCATGGGCTTTATCCAACGAAGTGGCTAAATGGTCAAGAACTTAGGAAGAGCACAACTAGATTAGTAAGAAAGACATTTGTGGACAGATCTCTCCAAATGGGTGAAGGATGTGAACATACTTGATGTCCTATGTAAATGGTCATCAAAAGGTTACTTAAGCTGGAGGAGTTCAATAATCAAGTAGATGACTTGTCTTATGGACAGCCAGTCTCTTTCCCCAGCCATTCCTGTCATTACCCAAACTGGCTACGGCTGCTGTTGAATGCCAGATCTGACAACAGTGGACACCAACACTGAGCCCCAGAGGTGGCACCATTCCCCAGGACGACCAGCTAGTGACCTGGTGGCAGGTTGACCACACTGGACTACTTCCTCCATGGAAAGGACAATGCTTTGTTCTTACTGGAGTACATACTTATTCTGGTTATGGATTTGCCTTTCCTTTACCTAATGATTCTACCAAAACTACCACCTATGGACTTTCAGAATGCCTTATCTACTGTCTTAGTATTCTACACAGTATTGTTTCTGACCAAGGAGCTCACTTGATAGCCAAAGGAGAGTGGCAGTTGCCCAAGATCCTAAAATCTACCGATCTTACTATGTTCCCCGCCATCCTGAAGCAGCTGGCCTAATAGAAAGATAGAAAAGCCTTTTGAAGACCAATAGAGCACCAATTAGGTGGCAGTAGTCTGGAGGGCTGGGGCAGAATTCTCCAGAAGATGCTATATGTTTTTAATCAGCATCCAATATTGGTACAGCTTTTCCCAGAGTTAGAATTCATGGTTCCAGGAATCAAGGGGTGGAAAAGGAAATAGTTCCACTCACTAGCATCCCTAGTGATTCACCAGGAATTTTTGCTTCCTGTTCCCGTGACCTTAAATTCTGCTGGCTTAGAAATTTTGGTTGCAGAGTAGGAGTTCTGTCAATAGACACAACAAACATTCCATTGATCTGGAAGCTCAGACACCTCCCTGGCCTCTTTAGGCATTTGATGCCCTGAAAGCCAACAGGCTAAGAAATGAATAGCATTGTTAGGGGAGGTGGTTGATCCAGATTACCAAGAGGTAATTGGATTGCTTCTCCACACTGAGGAAAGACTGTCTGTAGTGCAGGAGACCCTTTAAGGCATCTCTTGGTGCAACCATGTCCTGTGATTAAAGTCAATGGGAAACTACAACAAGCTATTCCAAGCAGGATGACAAAGGCTCCTTCAGGAATGAAGATGGGTAACTCCTACAGGAAAAGACCCAAGACCCGCTAAGGTTATTGCTGAGAGTGGGGGAAATACAGAATGGATAGTAGAGGAAGGTAATTGTAAAAACCAGCTAAGACCACACAACCAGCTGCAGAGACATGGATTATAAGGTACACAAGTAGTTCTCATGTATTTTGTTTAGAATGTGTTTGTAAAGATATTTGTATTTTCTTTCCTCAATTTCTTTATCATGTACTACAATATCAATTAAGAGAATATCAGTGGTCACCAAATTTAAGTTTGAGATACTAAAGATACTATGTCCCTCAAAGGACATAGCCACCTATTCTAAATTTATAATGTTTTTCTATGAGGGATAGTTATATTGTGCTAGATTTAATTATGAGCTAGTTATTATTTTCATTTGGAAATTAAGCATGACATAAGGAGATATGATTGTGTGTCCATCTGACAAGGGGTGGCCTTGTAATAGCTACTACTGGTGTCAACTTGACTACAAATGAAATTAACTAAAATCCAAATAGCTGGGCATGCCAATGAGGAATTTTTTTTGCTCAATTAAATCATCTGAAGTGATGAAATCCACTTCTAATCCGGATCTTTGAAGTAGGAAGATTCACCTCTAATCTGGGCCACACCTTCTGCTGGCAGCGTACATAAAGGACATGGAAGAGGGAAGTTTACAGTCTCTGCCTGCTTGCTCTTACTCTCATTGGCAAGTCAATTCCTTCACTGATCTTAGAGTCTACTTCTTTGGGATTCGGTATAAACCAGCTGAGACATTCAACCTCATGGACTGACTAATACTGGATTCTTGGATCTTCCATTGGTAGATAATCATTGTTGGACTAGTTGGTCAACAGCTGTAAGCCATTCTAATAAATCATCCCTTTATATAAAAGACAGACAGACAGATTCACTATATAAATTCTGTTCCTTAACACCCTTCCTTGCATCCCCTTCTTCAGAAGTTTAATCCTAAATGAAGGGTTCATAAACAACAAACCTAATCCTATGGTAAAATTCAAGACAGTCTGTTGGCTAAGGCCATGAGGTTAAACATATCCCTTCATTATATGCTGTTCTGCTAAAAACACAAACCATTGTGTACATGCAGTCTCAAGTACCTACTTCAATAATGGTGCTGTGGACATAAAACTAAACCATTACTACCACTGAAAGGAAAGAAACTAAAACCTGAACAGAGCATTATGTGAGTTTGGGCCACCTATAAGCCAAACCTGTTTCAAAAACTAACAAAGCAGAGCAGTCCCACTAAACATGAACAGGCAAGGCTATCACAACTCCGGAGTGAGCTACACTTAGGTTCTGGTACAGGAGATCCTGCAGAGTTGGCAGCTTCTGCTGATTTTGCCAACAAATAATTAAGCGCTCTCTACTGTTGACTGACTAGTCAAATAGTATTGAAGCAACCAGACAGCTCAACAGAAAGGTACACCCCACCTTCACTCACTGTTTTTGCCATGAAAATTCTTAATGGGTTAAATGGTTATTAGAATACAAAACCAAAAACAGAAAACTAAAAGATAGGTAATTTATAATCCTGAAGAATTTCTAAGTCCTTGAGGAATAAAAAAAAAAATCAAAAATTTAAAATATAAATAAATTTACTGGAAATATCAAAATGGAAAAATATGAAAGATGTGAAGAATAAAAAACTACTATTTCTAATCCAAATTGTATGAAAATCTCAATTAACTTAGGCCAGATACCAAAGTAGTCAACTACAAAACAGAGGAGCCGGAGAGATGGCTCAGTGGCACTCTGTCAGCAGACCAGGTGGAATTCCCAGAACTCGCATGGTGGATCACAACCAACCCTAACTGATGTGGGATTTCTCTCTGTATGCTGTGATTACCATTGATGAATAAAGAAACTGCTTTGGACCTATAGTAGGGCAGAACTTAGGTGGGCGGGGAACTAAATTAAATGCTGGGAGAAAGAAAGGTGGAGTCAGTGAGAAGCCATGGAGCCGCTGGAGACAGATGCTGGATACTTTACCTGGTAAGCCAAAGCCATGTGGCAATATACAGATTAATAGAAATGGATTAAATTAATATGTAAGAGTTAGCCAATAAGAAGCTAGAGCTAATGGGCCAAGCAGTGACTTAATACAGTTTTTGTGCGATTATTTTGGATCTAAGCTAGCCAGGCAGCAGGGAAGAACAGGAGGTCGCCTCCTACACCTAACTCCAGACCAAGAAATCCAATACCCTCCTCCTCTGGCCTTCATGAGCAACAGACACACAAGTGGTGAACAGACATACATGGAAGCAAAACACCCATATATATAAAACAGAATTCTAAAAATACCTCATAACAAAGACACATAGAAGGAGGGAGGGGAGGGGAGGGGAGGGGAGGGGAGGGAGGGAGGGAGGGAGGGAGGGAGGGAGGGAGGGAGGGAGGGAGGGAGGGAAAAAATGGGGCCTAAAGAGATGTCCCAGTGGTTAAGAGACTGCTCTTGAGAAGATCTAGTTTCAATTCTCATCATCCACATGGTGTCTCACAACTCTTTGTAACTCCAGTTCTAGGGAATCCCACATCCTCTCTGGATTCCTCAAGCCACAGGCATGCACATGGTACACATACATGCAGGCAAGACCCTCAACTACACTGAGTTAAGGCAAACTGTAACAACATGTATCTGTCATACTAGCAATATCCTGTGTTGAGAATAAAGGTAAAGAGACATTTCCATAAAAAGCTAGTATGAGTGAGACAGATGACAGGGAAGGCAAGTACTGGTTAAAATCTGCTTAAAATCACTAGTAATGGGCCTATAAAGTAGTTCTGAGAGTAAAAGCACTGTCATCAAGTCTGGCAAAGTTCAAACCCCAGAATCTACAAGATAGAGACAGACAACTCCCACAAGTTGTCCTGACCTTCACAAATGTACACACAGATGCACACAAAAATAAATGAATAAATACATAAATAAAATGTAAAAAAAATTAAAGTGCATTCTTTCAAGAAATGCCAATAAACTGTTTGTTTCCTTAAAAGCAGACAGCTAAGAATAAGATGATCTGACCCCCTAATTGTCAGCTGTTGGGCAATCCTTTGCTGCCTTGACAGTCTAAAACAAAAAAGGACTGAGTAGAAAACCTAATGAATTACCCTTAATAGCAGTACCAGCTATCTAGGTCACACCTTGGACATCTTGAAATAACAATAGCATGATCGCAGCTGAGGGTCCTCACTCCAAAGGCAGCCTTAGCCAGGGCTGTCTGAGGCACTACCAGACATTTTGCTACCACATGCCTGGATGAACCCAAGATGAACTACAGCCAATTTCATCTAGGCCAGAGAGGGATCACTTTCCCCAAGTATCTGACCAGGGACTACCTGGACTGTGGCTAAAGACAAGGCTCACACTACTGGTACAATACACAAACAGCGATTGGTGCTAAGAAGTAGGCTGGTGGTCCAAAACATGCCTGAGACTGATCCAAACACCCTTTCTTCAGCTATATAAGTAGGCTATTCAGGCTCAGTGACTTGGCTAGGAGACATTCTCCTCTGCTATCTTCCCTGATGTTCTAACAGTTTTAGCCCAATGAAGGCTTCTCTCAAATGGTCCTTCCTTGTCTAGTCTCAATGGTGCAAGGTAGGCTGGAAACATGGAGAGAAGCAGAGCTGGCAGGGACCTCAACAGTCACTTGGCTGAGCTGTAGACCCAGGGCACCTGCCTCTACTGGGATTAAGGCCATGTACCACCACACCAGCTTTAAAACCTTGAGTTCTTATAATCTCAAAACTTGCAAGAAAAATGTTACTGTACTGAAGCTTAAGAATGTATCTGAGGATTGGGGTGTTACAAAATGGTAGTGTCATTTTTAATTATGTGCATGTGGGTATGTACACCTGAGTAGGGGTTCTTGAAGAGGCTCAAAGAAAGCTATGGAACCCCTAGAGTCCCAGAGTTACAGGCAACTGTGAGTCACATAACAGTGGTTCTGCAGCTGAACCCTGCTCCTTCTTTTACTGCATGTATGTCTGTGTGAGGATGCTAGATCCCCTGGAAGCTGAGTTACAGACAGTTGTGAGCTGCCATGCAGGAGCTAGGAATTGAACCCAGATCCTCTGGAAGAGCAGCTAGTGTTCTTAACGGTAATAACAGCTTGCCTACAATATGACTGCTTTTTCTTTGCAAATTGTAACTAAACGTCCTCTTTACAATCACCTGAGTAAAGACACTAAGCCATGAAATCAAGAGTTTACTTACCTGTAAATCAGACCCAGTTTTTCTTCAACAAAAATGATCAGTTTAAATTGCACTTACATGTTCTATTATTTTAACAGAACTTTTAAAAAAATATTACTTGTATCATAAGCCAATAATTTTAATTGCCTCAGATATTACCAGAAAGAGCAAACCTGCATAATGTATTTAAAAGTCCAAAAGTTTTAAAGTTCTTCATGAATATAAAAACTACTATTATCGGGCTGGAGAGATGGCTTGGCAGTTAAGAGCATTGCCTGCTCTTCCAAAGGTCCTGAGTTCAATTCCCAGCAACCACATGGTGGCTCACAACCATCTGTAATGAGGTCTGGTGCCCTCTTCTGGCTAGCTGTATACATAATAAATAGATAAATATTTTAAAATATAACTACTATATCTAATGCTATTTCTATTGCTAACAACCCCACATTTACATGCACAAAGTTCTCACTTTTCTCATTAATAAGACACAGACACTTACAAACACATTCTCCTAGAGATAAATATAGATGGCGGGTTATTTTATTAAATTACTTATCACGTCATTTACCAAGCAGACAGACATTATCTAAGCAAGTCATTCACAGTACAAAAAACAATCTACACTCAAAATAATGAAGGGCAAGTGTAGTGGCATGCACCTTTAATTCCAGCACTCAAGAGGCAGGGGCAGATGGATCTCTGTGCTGGAAGCCAGTCTGGTCAACAACAGTGAGTTCCAGGCCAGCTAAACCTACATAGTGAGATTCTAGCTCAAAAAACAAACAACAAATCACTGAAGAAAAAATACTTCATAGTTTTTAGTGGGGCAAAAATGACAAATATGAGAAAGACACTAAGAACATCAAGAGCAATGCCAATTTCCTTACTAAACCTAGGCGGAAAACAACTAAAAAAGTGAAGATTCAAAAGTTTTCTAGTTGTTAGATAAAGTTATAGTCACTTGAAAACTGTATTTTGGTAAACAGTCACATAATAGCAATAGGTATGTATTCTTGGTATTGCTTAATGGCATCTTAATGCTAAATAATTCTTTAAAAGACTATCTGAAGACCAAAGAAAATTAATTCAAAACATACTGTCACTGCCTTCAGGTCAGAAATATATATATATTAATATGATTCTTGCAGAGGACCTGAGCTCAGATCCATGTCAGGTTGCTCACAACAGCCTGTAACTTCAGCTCCAGAGGATCTGATGCCCTCTTTTTGGCCTCCCCAAAAGAGTAGGAGGATGATGAGTGATGGAGGAGCAGAGCGGTGCAGGTACCAGGGCTAAAATAAATGGTGGTTATGTCCTGTGCAGCAGCCCAGAGCGTAAGCAGATGCAGACTCAGCCCCCAAACAAGCTGACCAGCTGTATGATGTAAAGTCCCCAAATAATCAATAGAAATATGTTGGAAACAAACAAAAGTACAAGCATCATTAACTGGACACAGTAGTGTGTGTGTGGTGTGTGTGTGTGTGTGTGTGTGTGTGTGAGAGAGAGAGAGAGAGAGAGAGAGAGAGAGAGAGAGAGAGAGAGAGAGAAAAATTAAATAATTCATGAATTTACTCCTGAATGAAATACTATAAATTTTAAAAAGGTCACCAGACAAAAACTTTCAAATGAAGGGGATAGAGAGATGGCTCAGTAATTGAGAGCACTTGCTGCTCTTGCAGAAGACCTGAGTTCAGTTTCTAGCATTTACAAGGTAATTTATAACCAGCCTTAATTCCAGTTCCAGGGGAATGGGTTCCTTCTGATCTCTACAGATATAAGGCACATATAGTCCATTTATATACATACAAACACTCATACACATAAAATAAAAATAATTTTTTTAGGTGAGGGCTTTATTATGTAGCCCTAACTAAACTTGAATTCACAGATTATCTGCCTGCCTCAGATGTGGTCTATTATATCCCATTCAAAAATAAATCTTAAACAAATAAACAAACCTTGCAAAAGAATCACCTGAAAGGCCTGTCTTAGAATGTTCAGGCATAGAGAAGCACCCTTTATCCTTCATATGATAATGAAAGCTATCACCTCCAATGTCTACTCTTTGATTTGCATGAGATAATGGGGAAGGTATCAGTATAAAACATGTATTTATAAAATTATAAATCAGACTTTAAAGAGTTGCCACCTAACAAATTATAACTAGGAGCCTTTCCAAATCATGTATTCTCACCAAAACCACACCATTAACAAAGTCACCATAAGGATCATGTATGTAGCTACTTAAGCCTTTGAAGCCTGTGTGTCACACCACCTCCACAAGCTTCATACGACAGCAAATTATGGCTTGTTTATTATAATATGGTATATTTTAAAATTCTCATTGAATAATTACTTTAAAACAAACAGATGTTCCCGTTTATACACTCATAAATAATCTACTACAATGGTATAACCTTAATTCCAAATTACTTCTTTTTCCTTTGGTTTCCATTTAACACCCTATACCAAGTCTTTCTACATAAAACAGGCACCTAAACAGAAATGCTCAACCTGAATGCTAATAATGACCTCTCTTCTGTTTAGACCTTTGCCATGCCCCTCATCTCGCTGGCAGCATGCTTTGGTGAAATATTTAATTACAGACCCTACCATAGGACTTTTGAGATTATAACCTGATGGTGATTAAGATCTACCTCACTCAGAAAAGAAAATACCAATCTCAAGATTGAATTTTTTAAATTCTCATAGAAGCCTTAGCCTTTAAACATGAAATATGAAAAGTTTGCTTACCACATGGCTAATTTATATTGAGACAAGGAGGAAAGCAATTGCAAGTTAGAAGGCTTTGCTCTACATACTGAACTGATGAGCATTTTAGAGATTTGATTTCAAAGTTATTTTTAAGTCTAATATGCTTGGACACACTGACCAGGAATTGTGAGTAGTGTGATTGAAGGCTGCCATTCGTACACACTGAAACCAACAGCAATTAGAGAAACATTCTAAAGCCAGGGACTTCTTCCCAATAAGCAATAAACATTCCAATAAGAAAAAAAAAAACAAATGTGTGGATAATTATCACAACACATTGTGTTCACCAACCTCCCTGGTCCCGCGCAATGAGCTCACGGAAGTCATGATGTGCACGGGTTGTATCCTTCGCTGCTTCCATTCTTGGTTTAAAGTTTCTGTTCTTTCCAAAATTTTCTGACGATTGGAACTAAACATAGTCTTTTAAAAGCAAACAAAAATGGTTCATTGTTACAATATAAAGCATCTCTAAAGCATGTTAAAATCTAGTGAATCCTCGAAAGTACCATGACCACGTCCTCAAATGGACATAGACTGTACACACTACATGACAGTTTCCCACACTCTAATACAAAAACACCGCCCCTACTACTTCACTGTAAATGAGACAGGAACAGGAAATTACTCCCATCCTCTTTAACTTTGTGTTTCAGAAATCACAATGACTTTAGAAACACAAACAAATGTCTGTTTGGGCCCAGAGTCTACACCAGCAGTGCATAGGCACACTGAAAAGACTAATTTCCAATCAGCCTAAATAATCCTTAGACTAAAGTATTTCTGTTACCATTAATGAGCATGATTTTTTTTTTTTGAGAAATCTCATGTATCCCATGGTGACCTCAAATTCATTTATATCCCATGATGATCTTTAATGTCTTTATGATTTTATTACATTTTGATTCACGGGCCTGTACATGTATATGCCACAGGACTTCTATGGAGGTCAGAGGACTTGTGTGACTTGGTTCTCTCCTTCCACCATGAAGGTCTCAAGGATCAAATCAGGCCATCAGGCTTGGCAGTGAGTGTGTTTACCTGATGAGCCATTTCCTCAGTACAGTCCTGAACTCCTGATCCTCCTGCCTCTACCTCTCAGGTGCTGGGATTAGAGGCTACACCACTCCACCAAGCAGTCATAATGCCATTTTAATTAAGAAAGATCAAGGACCATAGCTTTCAAGTCTTTGTTGACTTTACTGTAAATATGACTATAAATTTGACTGAAATGTATCACTTCAAAGAAAAACTATTTAACTTGGGGGGTGAAGGAAACTAGTTTCAATTCTATATGCAATTCTGTAAAAGATTAAAATTACCTTCACTTCATCAGCTCTTCTGAACCTCTTGAGCTGTCTCAGTCTCATGTACTCTGATTTTACACGTTTCCGCCAACAAACCGGTCCCTTCTCAGATTTCTTCCCAGTCTGGCCCATGATTATTCTAAAAGCAATGATTTCATATTAAAATCATTTATCCAATTTGTTGAATAAGATCTTTTAGTCCCAAGAAAGCTGATATCAACAAAACATTTTTACTGATATTTGTAGAGAAATGCTTATGTGTTCTGTATGGTTAGATCTTGGAAATGTGTCATTGAATGATTTCATTTAATGACATCATTTAAAGCATATTTTTATTTATAAATAGTCTATCATCCTAAATAGTAATAGATTTACAGAAATGTGACCTCATTATAGAAAGTATGTATATTATACCACAAGATAGTTTTTACTCCACAAAATTCACATTTTTAGAGAGAAAAAATGTAAAACATTAAGTTTTTAATTGTTAAAAGGCTATTATAGGGGCTAGAGAGATGGCTCAGTGATTAAAGGTACTGGCTGCTCGCCCAGAGGACTCAGGCCAATTTCCAGAACCTACATGCCGGCTCACACCCACCTTTAACTCCATTTCTAGGAATCTGACACCATCTTCTGGCCTCCTCAAGCTTCAAGCACACAATGGTGCACAGACATAACATGTAAGCAAACCACCCACATATATAAAATAAAATACATTTTTAAAAGCTATTATAGAAGCAATGTGTAACTGAATATTATTCCCAATATTCACAGACTTCACATTTATGGACTCAACAAATTTCTGTTCAAAAATATTCAAGAAAAAAAAATATTCAAGAAAAAAATATTTCCAGAAAATAGGAAACAAAACAAAACTTGAATTTGTTACATACTAAGTACTATGCGTTCCACACAAAAAAATGAGGGTAAGCACACACTGCTATAGCCTAGCCACTCCACAGATCCCTAGCCAATTTCCAACACTTGAAGCATTGTCTTCCCATATATCACTCTGGCTCTATGGAGCCAGGTCTACAACGGTCACTTCTATAGTGAACATGTACAAACTTCCGGTAATTTCCCCTAAACAGTAGTAAACAACAAACAGCAACTATTTAACTGTGTCTGCATTGTATTAGTTACAGTAAGTATACTGCAGATAATCTGAAGTACACAGAAGATGTGCACAGGTTATGTCAATTATCTTCCCATTTTATATACCATGGGTTTCAGTATCCAAAGGGCTACTACGATCAATCTCCCGCATATGTAAAAGGACCACTGCAGCTGCAAAAGGTGAGAGTGAAAAGGTGCATTTCATGCATCACTAAGGATAATAGGGGCAAAACAGGGTCAGGTGCGGTGGCGCTTGCCTTTAATCCCAGCACCTGGGAGGCAGAAACAGGCAGATCTCTGAGTTCAAGGCCAGCCTGATCTAAGTTAAGTTCCAGGCCAGCCAGGGCTACACAGAGAAACCTTGCTTGGACGGATGGACAGAACGAGAGAGAGAGACAGAGACAGAGAGAGACAGACAGAGAGAGACAGAGACAAACAGAGAGAGACAGAGACAGACAGAGAGAGACAGAGAGACAGAGAGAGAGACAGAGACAGACAGAGAGCGCGCGATTCCTCCACATACCCCAGACCACACTTCTCCGCTCAGCTCCTGTGATGGCGTCTTTGCTTCTTGTGCTACTTTTATTGTCATGTGGGGTTTTGTGAGCAGGAGCAAAGAAAACACAGCAAATGCAAACAAAGTAAACGCTTCTACTTTAACTTTAGTTGTAAACTCTGAGCCAGTTATTTGTCAATGTGGGAACTAACTATAGTTCAGACAAGTAACACATTCCAGAGCCTGTACCTGAAGTCTAAACCAGTGTCCTTTCCTAGAACATTTCCTTATACGAGTATCAGAACCATGCTGAATCTTCAAGAGATTACAAGAGCATTTCTAGCTGTATAAAATTCTATGATTTTCAAATTTATCTTGAAAGCAACAGGAAACCAGAACACTGCATAAAAGGAGAGGAGAGGTGATTTACATTCTGAAAAGACAAGGCTTGGCAGCCATATAGAAACGGAAGAGGAGACAGAGGAACTGAGAGTTAACTGTGTGGCAGGCTAGATGCCACTACAGAGCAGTCCCTGAAGCAGAGGATACTAGTTTAGAACACAATGGAGACCAGAGAGAAAAGTGATCACTTAGTCCCCAGCTGGTTGGCACTAGAGGTGGAAGAAACTACGAGGCGGGAGTAGCCGGAGGAAGTCACTAGCTACAAGCCTTGAAAAAAGACTTTCCAGGCGCTTTCCTATTCTCTCAGCTTCTTGTCCATCAGAGGTGAAGAGCTGACTCCTCCACAAGTCCCAAATTCCACCAGTGCCATATAACAGTTAAAATCATAATTTTCACTGTCCACTACCCCCACTGTAAACAAATTCCTCACTATCAAGAGCAGGGTTTTTACTCATTTATAAAATCTCAGAGACTGTCTCTGCGTCTAGCAATAATGACTTAAAAACAAATGCAGGTTTATCAGTAATTTAAACTCAGAGTGAGTCACCTGCATCTTATTAACACACCACTTGTAAGGTTTAGCTCTGCTGCAAGGAAGAAAAGGAAAGGTGGACATCCTGGACTATCTATGCAGAAGCCAGAAAGAGGGAAGAAAAGAGGAAAAGGGAGAGGAGAGGAGCAGAGGGGAGAGAGTGGAGAGGAGAGGAGCAGAGGGGAGGAGAGGAGGAGAGGGGAGGGGAGGGGAGGAGAGGAGAGGAGAGGGGAGGAGAGGAAAAGGAAGGGGAAAGGACAAAGAAAGAAATGAAGAAAAAGGAAATGTGCCCAATTCCTAAGAAGCCAGGAGAAAGGAGCATGAATCTCAGGGACACGTAAGATCCTGGCTGAGCTATTCTAATGACAACACTCGAGCCCTACCATCAAGCGAAGAGTAAAATCAATTTCAATAACTGCTCAGTTATATGAGCTTAAAAAAAATACATGCAACCCCCCCCCCCGCAAACACACACACACAACAAACTACTTTGGGTTAGGTTTTCCAACCATCACAGATGGTATCTGACACTTAGTACTGAGACCATATATACAATTACATCAACTCATGTTGGCTGGCTTTTCAAAGCTTGTGTTACCATCATCACAAAGAACAGCTGAACAGTACCTCGGTTC
Organism: Chionomys nivalis; assembly: GCF_950005125.1. Classification (NCBI taxonomy): domain Eukaryota; kingdom Metazoa; phylum Chordata; class Mammalia; order Rodentia; family Cricetidae; genus Chionomys; species Chionomys nivalis. The sequence goes on along the minus strand of NC_080086.1, from coordinate 155,713,021 downwards.
TGCACCAAACGCTTCCTCCATTTTCCCTTTTTGTTCCATAAGGATGGAAGCCCCTATGAAGTGGTAAAATCACAGCTTTCAACCTCTAAGTGACCAGACAACACCATCCCAGGGATTCTATGCTTCCCAAGGAAATCAGGTGCAAAACACACCATGGAATATATAAGCTTTGCCTAAAAGACACACCTGACTCTCCTTACCCAGCTGCCAACAACTAAGAGACTACAAGAATTGAAAGAGTAGTTCCCGCAGTACTGTGGCCCTTGATACCTTCTTTAAAGTCCTTGCTAATCAAGACAGCAGTTATTATTTTCTCTTGCCTAATAAATATTTCTTTTTGTACTTGACTGGAAAACTGATACACAAACTACTTATCTTTCCAACTAAATTAGCAGCTTTAACCATGACTCTTAACTAAATATCAGACTAAATAGGGTCAAATCCAACCCCCAAAAAAGTATAAGATTCTCCGTGGTTTTTACCTTTAAAAAATACTCTTTGGCCTTTCTGTGTCAATATCACCCTGTAAATGGCCTAAGACCCACCAGACTTTCTGCAAGATACGCACTAAGAAGCAGCCCCATGAAGTGCCACAACACATGAAGGGCAAGGATTCTCTGTATGCCCAGGGAAAGAGGCATCACGATAGGAAAGAGTAGCTACAATGGGCACACTAAGCCTGCTTTCTGAAAAAAGACTAAAACTACAAAGAAGCTTGTGCCGGCTTGAGTATGCTGAGCCTAACTGCTGCTCTAAGATGATGCTGGCTAGTAAAAGATTCAAGCATTCTGAAGGGGCGGGGGACAATAAGAGAAGGGGCCAAGTGATCCAGTTCTGAGCTGATTTTGTTGTTATGAAGACAATAAAATAAAAGTTTTTATAGTACAAGGCTGCCATAAAAGGACATATTTTGAAAAACACATCTGTCTCCAACAGCACTTTTTAGTATTTCTTTTGTGTGTATGGGTACACGCTTGCCATGGTGCATGTGGAGGTCAGAGGACATCTTTCAGTTCTTTCCACCATGAAGGTCCCAGGGACTGAACTCAGTTTGTGGGCTTGGCAGCAAGCACCTTAACCTCTTCAGCTATCTCACCAGCCTTTTTCAATTGCATTTTAATATTTAAATGTTTTGATGGCAGCTGTTAGCCTCAAGAGGTCCTGAGTTCAATTCCTAGCACCCATAAGATGGTTCACACCATCTGTAATGAGATCTGGTGCCCTCCTCTGGCCTGCAGGCAAAACACTGCATATATAATTAAAAAAAAAATGGCATTACAGAAAGTAAGCTGAGCAAGCTATGAGGACCAAGCCATTCATGCAGCTCCTCCACGGTCTCTCCTCAGTTCCTGCCTCCATGCTCCTGTCTTGAGTCCCTGTCCTCACTTTCCTCAGGGATAGTTTTTGGTGTAGAAATTTAGGCCAAATAAGACCTTTCTTTCTCATTTTTTTTGCTTTTGGTCAGAATGTTCAATTTTTTTCAGCAGACCCTCCGAGAAATTATTTTTATTTAACAGTCGATGGAAATAGCAGTGAATGCCTGTAATTCAAGGCAAGCAGGACAGGCAGTTCAGGGCTAGCCTCAGTTACATGAGACCATGTTCTCAAAATAAAGGAAAAAATAAGCATTATCTTTATGCATACTTAAGCTTTCTGTTTCTGGTAGGCAAATACTCTCCAAAGACATAAAATTACTTAAGGAGAGAAATGGGATAACTCTAACACTGACTTCCTCTAGCTGTCCAAGCAGCATTTCAATTAGCTACAAGTCCGCACTGATTAATTTAGAAAGGTTACTTCCCCCACCTTCCCTGACTCTAAAATATTTTTTAAAGATTTATTTATCTTTATTTTATGTGCACTGGTGTTCTGTCTGTATGTGTGTTGTGTGAGGGTGACAGATTACCCTGGAACTAGAGTTACAGACAGTTGTGAGCTGCCATGTGGATGCTGGGAATTGAACCCGATTCCTCTGAAGAGCAGTCAGTGCTCTTAACCACTGAGTCATCTCTGTAGCCCCCATTCCTGTGTTTGTTGTTGTTTGTTTAGGGTGGGAGGGGGGTCTCAAGACAGGATTTCTTTGGGTAGCCCTGGCTGTCCTGGAAAACTCTGTAGACCAGGCTGGGCTTGGACTCAAAGATCCGCCTGCCTCTGCCTCCTGAGTGCTGGGATTAAAGGCGTGCGCCACCACCACCTGGCTCTTAAATATTTTTGACAGCCACATATCTTATAAAACAAGTTAGGAATTTAAAAATAAACTTGTCAACTTTGTTTATACTATAAAACAATTTGAATATAATACATCTAAATTAGAATTTCAAATACTACTGTAGCTTTTTGCTACCAAATGATAGACAAATTTTTTTTTTTTTTGGTTTTTCGAGACAGGGTTTCTCTGTGGTTTTGGAGCCTCTCCTGGAACTAGCTCTTGTAGACCAGGCTGGTTTCGAACTCACAGAGATCCGCCTGCCTCTGCCTCCCGAGTGCTGGGATTAAAGGCGTGTGCCACCACCGCCCGGCCTAATGATAGACAAATTAAAAGAACTTATAAAGTTCACATAATGCAAACTGTCAACATGTGTATGTGTATCTGCATGCTCATGTGGGTACATGTGTGTGTGTGCAGGTGTGTATGCATGTATGCATAGCCTGTATTAACCTGAGTATAGTTCCTCAGGTACCAACCACCCTGTTTTCCAAAACAAGAAACTCAATGACGAGGTTAGGTTGCCTCCACAACCCTGGTTTGACAAGCATGCACCATAACACCCAGCTTTTTCATATTGATTCTCAGGATCAAACTCAGGTCTCCATGCTTATGTAAAGTACTTTACTGACTGAGCTATCTCACCCACCCAAGACAATTTTTTATATATACTTGAGAAGATGCTCCTTTCCCCAGTTAAGTGTAGATTTACTTTTACACTAACATGCATGATTTTCAACAAATTCAAAAGTAAAATATTGAAGAGCAAAAGCACGTGAAAAGATGTTGAGAAGCCCTAGTGCAATCAAAACAAACAAGTCAGGCATGGTGGTACTTGCCTATCCCAGCACTTGGAAGGCAGAGCTCCAGGCTAGTCTGGTCTACATATTGAGTTCCAGAGCTACACAGTGAGACTATCTAAAAACAACAAAACCCACATACACATTTGGACGACCACTATACAAAGAACAGAAAAATAAACTGAAAATGACAACACATAAACAAGCTGGAGATGGTGGAGGCAAGAAAATCATGAGTTCAAGACCAGCATGAGAGAAGTAGGAAGACTCTGTCTCAAAATACTTAGCAGGTATAGTGGAACATGCTTGTAATCCCAATAGTTAGGAGGCAAGGGGTTAACCCTAAGTTTAAGGTCACCTAGGCTACATATTGAATTCAAGGCCAGCCTAGGGTACATAACTGGAACCTTTGTGTCGGAGGAGGTGTGGTAAGGAGGGGCTGTAAAATGGCATACTCATTATAGAAAATAGTGCTGAAGTTCCTCAAAACTTAAAGAGAATCACCTTGTGACTGAGCAGTCTCCCATTTGAATGAATATATAACCAAAAGAATTCCAATCACAGCCAGCATACGGGACATAAAGCAAGAGGAGCCAGAGTAAAGGGTTAGGGGAGAATAAATTCAGAGCAGGGGGAAGAATTTGTCCAATATGCATTGCAGCACCATTCAAAACAGCCAAAGGACAGAAACTACCCACATGTCCATTGGCTCATAATATAACAGATTTGAAAATATGGTTTATATCTATCATGGGATAGTAAAATGCCTTTTAAAAAGACAATTCTAGGGTTTTTAGTTTTTGATTTTTTGATTGTTTGTTTGTTCATTTTGCCTGTTTGCTTTTTAAAGACAGAAAGATTTGGAGTTGGACTAGTAGGGAGAAGCAACCATGATCAGAATAAACTGTATCAATTTTTTTGATTAAAAAAAGAAGAAAATTGTGGCACACCCTACAACACAGACAAACTTCATACACTAAGAAAAGCAAGCCAATCACAGGAGAACAGATAGTCCATTTTCATTCATACAAAGTTGATGTGAAGGTAATTTCAGTTTTTAACTTATTGAAATTTGTCCTGTGTTCCTGGAACACATTGTTAAATAAACATGGTTCTGTTATACATCATTTTAATGTGTTTTTCTTGCTTTAAGTCTTTTTCTATGACTTACTCATTGCTATTTTGCATTTATTTTGTACTACTTGAAATGATGTTAGACAAAAGGTAAATTCAAAAGATTTCATTATTCAAGTTCAAAATGGGTCACAAAGCAACAAAGACAGCTTGAAACGTCAGCACACATTTGACCTAGTAACTGCTCAGCGTGTACCAGGAAGTAGCAGTCTAACAAGTTATGTAAAGGAGATGAAGCCTTGAAGATGAGGAATGAAGTGACTGGCATTGGAAGCTGACAAAGCCAACGGAAAACAATTACTGAAGCACCTCTCACAACTACACAAGAAGCTGCCAGAGCTCAGTGTGCACCACCCAATGGTCATCCGCATTTGAGACAAACTGGAAAGGTGAAAACGTTCAGTAAATGGGTACCTCATGATGAAAAGTCAACCCTTGATGTTTTGAACTGCTCTCCTCTCTTTGACTATGCAGCACTTACCTATTTCCCCACCTGACTGTGATATACAAAAAAAAAGGGGATTATACACAACAACCAGGATAACCAGCTCAATGGAAGGACCAAGAAACTCCAAAGTAATGCCCAAAGCCAAGCTTGCACCAAAAGGTTATGGCCACATTGCAATCTACTACAGCTTTCTGAATTCTGAAAAGATCTTTATGTCCAAGACGTGTGCTCAGCAAATCAACAACATACACCCAAAACTACAACACTTGCAGCCAGCACTGGCCAACAGAAAGCCCAATTTTTCTCCACGGTAACACCTGACTGCATCACACAACCAATACTTCAAAAGTTGAATAAATTGGGCTATGAATTTTTACCTCATCCACCATATTCCCCTGACTTTGCGCTCACCAACCATCACTTCTCCAAGTACCTCAACAACTTCTTGGAGGGAAAACACTTCCATAGCCAGCAGGATGCAAAAAATACTTTCCAAAAGTTTGTCAAATCACGGAGTGTAGCAATGCAATATTCTGAAAACACCTCTTCCATTCTAAAAGCCAATACTTTCCAAAAGTTTGTCAAATCACGGAGTGTAGCAATGCAATATTCTGAAAACACCTCTTCCATTCTAAAAGCCTGGAACCTTTGGTGGACCTCACACCCAAGTTAATAATATACCCTGAGGTCACTTAAGACTTAAGACTGCTAACCTACTGTGTACTCACATTGTTTACCTGCCTTTAAGAGAACAATGTAACAACCAACCTTACTTGCCTTGGATTTCGCGTGTAATCAACTTTTACAACTGAAGCTAATGTATAGCTGGAATCTTAAACTGTATATTCTTCCATGCCCCTGACCCAGAGTAATACATGTATGTCATTTACTGAGAGCAGCAAATACAGAAGTTGAAAGCAACTTCCTAAAATCTACCATGAAGGTTGAAAGTAACTTGTGGTTATTGGTTGATAAGCAATGATGTTTGTTATCTGGGTCAGTTGGGTTCAGTTGGAGCCAGTGACTTAATCCCTTGTAAAACTCTGTTAAAGATTTCTTTAAAAGTATCCTATTCCTTCACCATGTGATGCTTTCTGTGCATTTCAATAAATACAGAGCGAAGGACAGTCTGTTAAGGACAGACCTATACAGCTGATATGACAGGCACACAGCTCATACAATAGACACAGAGACAGAGTCACAAGACAGCTCTTCCAGCAGGTACAGGTTCAGATTCATGCAACAGACAGAGGACAGAACATAGAGCAGTTATGAAGCAGAAGAACCACTCTGTTGATTAAACAACTCCAAAAGGAAGTGCTTTTATTTCTTTCCTTAATGAGACATCAATGCATTATTGACAACTCAAGAGTGAATCCCGATACATTATAATCCATTACATAGAGCAGTTTTTTGTTTTGTTTTATACACAATAGAAAGAAATGAAATTTATCTTGCTTGCAAAAATGTGTTGACTGTAATAGTAATTAATTTTGATTAATAAACATGTGTGAGCCTGTTATAATATTTGAAATTCAGCCCAAAACACAATTCTTTTCACATTAACTTAAGAGTCAAAAAACTCACAGAAACAAAAAGTAAAAAAGTACTTTCCAAAGATTGTGGACAAAAAAATAAAAGTTCTAAAGATATGTTACACATCAGTGTGAATATATTTAACATTAGTGAACCAAACACTTTAAAACAGTAAACATAAGGGCTGGACGAATGGCTCAGCTGTTAACAGCACTTACTGCTCTTGAAAAGGACCCAAGTTCAGTTCCCAGCATGTTGCGGGAGGTCCTTCCGCTCCTCCAGCCAATAGCCACTGAGATACCAACCCATTGGGGCGTGGTCTCTCTTTAAAAAAGCGGCCACTTCCCTCCTTGCTCTCTGCTTCCTGCTCCATTTCCGGCGACTAGACTCCTTCCTGATTGCGCAGAGGGCTGTTGTCTGGGACCGTGATCTGTAAGTTTTTTCCTCTTTAAATAAATACCACCCTATTAATCATAATTCCAAACTGGTGTGGGATTGTTTGTGACTTAAACGCCTTCTTCTGGCGCCCGTTTGGTTTTAGGAGCCCTCCTTCCCCCGCTCGGCTGCCTGCCGCCAGTTCGGCTTGGTGCGAGCCCTCCCTCCCTCAGCCGCGGCCTGTGCCTTGCGGCCTGTGCCTTGTGCGTGGAGCCAGCAGTTTAATATAAATTATTACGCAGTGGCTTTTCTTGCTGCAGTTCTTTATATTTTCCCTTTAGACACCTCAGATTGACTTCAAGTCCCCACGCACTCTATCGTTTGCCTCCCCACATGGACTTAAACTCCACAGGCCTTTAATCTAACTCGGAGTTTTGTGGTAGTGAGACACAATTGCTCCTGGCAACACCGCTCTATTCCCGAGAGAATGCTGAGCACCAAAGACACTCCACCTGGAGCCTTTCTCTTGGCTGAACTGGCCTTTGGGTAAAGAAATGCCCATACCTCAACCACTGACAGAAATACAGAGTATCCGTGAATGGAAAAAACAGGACTGTCATATCCTGCCAAGACAGGGTAAGATAGTTTTGATAGTTTTCTTGCCTTTGAAAATGGTATGTCAGTTATGTTAGGCCTTAGCTAAAGTTGGTTGCTTCAACGCTGCAAACGTGACCTTGGGTGATTGCCCAGGTAGCTAGTTGTCTCTGTGATTTGTTGCATGTTTTGGAAGTTGTTTGATTGCACTTCCTAATTACTCAGGTAACATTATTTCCCTTCTCAGATCTTCGATGGGGTTGAAGACTATATAAATGTAGTTACTTTCCACTCATGACTTGGCCAAGCTATTATATAAGACCTAAGCTAGTTAGAATAGGATATTTGTACTTATTGTCTATAATTTCGTAGTAGGTTTAGAACTCTCTTACTTAAACAAAAGGGGGAGGTGTTTCGGGAGGTCCTTCCACTCCTCCAGCCAATAGCCGCTGAGATACCAGCCCATTGGGGTGTGGTCTCTCTCTTTAAAAAAGCGGCCACTTCCCTCTTCGCTTCCTGCTCCGTTTCCGGCAACTAGGCGACTAGACTCCTTCCTGATTGCGCAGAGGGCTGTTGTCTGGGACGGTGATCTGTAAGTTTTTTCCCCTTTAAATAAATACCACCCTATTAATCATAATTCCAGACTGGTGTGGGATTGTTTGTGATTTACGCCTTCACCAGCACACATCAGGTGGCTCACAACTGCCTGGAACACAAGCTCCAGGGACTATGATGCCGATGGTCTTCGCAGGTACCATCACTTATGTATGTATTCCCCAGAGAGACATGCACATGTGATTAAAAATAATCCTTTTCAAAAGATGGCAAACATGTCTGTAATCCCAGTACTCAGGAGGCAGACAGGTAGAAGAACCCCAGTCAGTTTGAGTCCACCTGGCCTACACAATTAAGTTCCAAGCCAGCCAGGGTTACACAGTTAAGACCCTATCTCAAAAACAAACAAGGATAGGAGAGAAGGCTCATCATTTAAGAGTGCTCACTGCTCTTCTCTTGCAGAAGACAGAGGTTCAGTTCCCAGTACCCACATGACAGCTCACAATCATCTGTATGTAATTCCAGTTCCAGGAATCCCATGCTTCTGACCTCTGTAGGCTCCTGAACCAACAGGATGCAATACATGCATACTGTCAGGCACAACCCAGGCACATAAAATTATATAAATACTTTAAAATATATTTCTAAAAACACAAAAATATAAACGTGGTATCGTGATATTTCATTTGTATTTTAATAAATAAAGCTTGCCTGAAGTTCAGAGAGAGAGTAAATCAGTCGCACTGGTCAGTCTTAGAGACCAGGCAGTGGTGGCATACACTTTAATCCCAGTAGCCACACTAGTTTGCCATAGAAACCAGGCGGTAGTGGTACATGCCTTTAATCCCAGCACTAGAGAGAATTATAAAACAGGAGGAAACAGCTCTCAGTCTCGTTCTGAGATTCCTGGAGGTAGGATCGCCATTTCAGACTGAGGTAGAGGTAAGAGCCAGTGGCTGGCTGTTTTGCTTTTCTGACCTTCAGGTTGAACCCCAGTATCAGTCTCTGGGTTTTTATTAATCGTGCTACAATGTGGTTTGGTTTGGTTTTGTGGTGCTCTAGTGGATTAAACCTAGGGATCTGTGTATACTAAGCACATATTTAACCATCAAACTATCCCCAGCACTGTTCTGAGTTGTCTTTTCTAAAGAGCACTGTTTCACTTAGAAATTTCATCTACAGTAGGCACAGTAGAGGTCCAACAAATAATTAGTTCTATTTTTTACAAGCACATGGTTGGTACTCATATGTCAACAAACTAAATACACTTAAACTTCCCTACAGACTATTAACATCGAACACTAGAAGGAAGACTTCAATGATTTATGTCAGCTCTCCCACTCCCTAAAGAACATCAACTACCTCACTCAGTTTTTGTTTCTTTTCCAGTCCTCAGTCTTTGTGATTAAAAAAAAAAAAAAAAAAAAAAAAAAAAAAAAAAAAAAACACTAAAACAGATAAAATGTTTTAACTTGTTGACACTTTTCTTTAACTTACTTGAAGATAACTTGAAACATTTTGCATAAATTTGGTTCCTACGAATATACTTGATCACTTGGTAACTTTGCAGAATTGTCAGTTTCCTTCCTTATCCACCCCTCTGCCCCACCCCCTCTTGTTTTTCATGGCTGGGATTTCTAAAACTTTCTGGCTTTAATCAAGTCTAATAATTACTTAATTCTTGTAATAATAAAATAACGAGTTAGCAAAGTCGCTATGTGATAGAAAATGGCCAAGTAAAGCCCATTTGCTGGCTCCCCTTTACAGACTCTACATTCAGGAGGAAGGGCAATATTTAAATAACAGTTCAATCCTTTTTGCTGAAGCTATCCAGATCCTCTTCTTCAACACACCCAAAAAGGTGACAGCCTATGCCAAGAAGTGAGGTTGGGTTCTGGGTCCTAACAACTCTTACAGCTTTGCCAGCCAGTAGTAGAAGCCAGAAGACACCCATCCTCTCCACTGAGATGGCCAAACAGGTCATGGAGTATGCCCAGCAGCTGGAGATGATTGTGTGAGCTTCAGCCAGGGTGGGTGGACATGGCTGGTTTAAAAAAAAATGGAGTATGGACTGGTCTTCAAAACAGGCAGATTAACCTCTTGATAGTCTCCCCAGTGGGATGATGGGAGATAGTTGCTCCTGGAAAAAGAAATATTTTGAACCACAGGCTAGACAGCATCTTGACATGTTAAAATAGTAAAATAATCCAGAAAAGAGCAATTGATTATATCATAGCAATCTTTTCATTCATTACTTATCTTTTTGGGGGTGGAGGGAGGGGGCAGTTTCAAGGCAGGATTTCTGTGTAGTCCTGGCTGTCCTGGAACTCCCTCTATAGACCAGGCTGGTCTCAAACTCAGAGATCCGCCTGCCTCTGCCTCCTGGAGACAGCGCTGAGATTAAAGGTATGGGCCACCACCACTCGGCTTCCTTAGTACTTTCATAGGAGCTATACTTCCTATAAACAGGAAGACCTGACAGACGGAGTGACTGAGACTGATGGAGATAAATGTTTATTCTGTACATTACCCGGAATGCTAGCTTTACAAGTTTCTTACCTGATTCTCCAGCCATGGCAAAATTAAGCTCAACAATGAATGGCATGACCACCTACAGAGGTAGCTCCTTACACAAGAGGGAAGAAAGCTAAAATTGTTAGGGGGCAAAATTAACTGTTGTAGAAGAACAGGCTGCTATTTTACAAAATGAAAACAGTATACCAAAATCAAATATTTGAGGATGAAATTTAAAGTCAACCTAGACTACAGTAAGTTCTAGGCAAGCCTATGCCAGAGTGAGACCTTGCCTCAGAAAAATCAAAATTACCATAAGATAATTAACATATTAGATGGCCATCAATTTTTAAAAACTTTTTAGGGATCATTTTTGCCTACATATATGTATGTGTATTATGTGTGTGAAATGCCTGAAAAGACCAGAGCGGGTATTAGGTTCCCTGGGATTGAACTTACCCATTGCTCTTAGCTACAATGTGAGGGCTGAGAATTGAACTCGGTTCTCTGGAAGAGCAGCCACCAGGGCTCTTAACTGCTGAAGCATCTCTCTAACCCAGTCTCAAGACAACCATCATTTAAGGACTACCAATAGCAAACTCGGTGAGGACTGGGGACACTGTAGACCCTGTGTCATTTCCACCAGAACTGAAACTGCCAACATTAAGTGGCACAACCAGCGTGGGAAAGCGTGGTAGTCTCTTCTGAAGTGAAATCAGTATTTACAACATGTCACCGCAATTCAACTTGGAGGCAGTTATTCAACAAAAACTAAAATGTGGGCAATAAGATTCCATGCAAACGGCAACAGCTTCCTTAATAACCAAGAACTAAAGAGTTCCACTTGTCCATCAACAGACAGAACGAACAAACAAAAACCTAGAAAATTCACATAACACAATACTGTAAGTTACAGTATAAATATACATCAAAAACATGCTGGATGAAAGGACAGTCACAAAAGAACACAGTCTACTGTGCTCATGTAAAGTCCTGAGCAGGAGAAATCTGATCAACAGTTGAGGGGTAACGAGATAGGTGACTGTGCTGATGTATACATTTGACAAAACTCCTCAACCTATACCTTTCAAACCTGTGCGTTGTATACAAATCACAGTTCAGTAAAGTGTACTGTTAAATGAAAACTGAATGCCATTCTAGGAAGTAATGTGACAATACTCAAAGCTTGGACGGTGCACCACCTTGAAAAGGAAGCTCTCCTTATAGAAAGTTACCCTACAAATGTTCAAAAGACTCCTGGGGGAAAGATGCTAAGATAACTCACCCAGTAAGGCTCCTGCTGCATACACCTAGCAAACTGAGTTCAATCACCAAAACCCACATAAAGGTGGATAGAGAGACACAAACGCAGGCATACACACAGTTTTTAAAAAAATAAAGACAAAAGATGTATAAGGGTGATTGATAACTTTGTGTGCTGATAAGGGCAACAATTTTTCCTGTAAAGGATTACATGGTAACTCTTCCACGGCTGGCAGAGGACACAGCAGTCTCCCTTACATAATTTATTCTTGAAGGGGTAGCACTGTTTTACAACTCTTTTCTTTAATGCTAATATTCTTAATTTGTAGACCTTACATAAAACAAGCTGTAGGCTGGGGTGTAGGACAGTGGCAGCAAACAGGAAGTATTAGGTTGAATTCCCTACACTGCCCCGAGCAAACAAGTGGAGGGAGAGCAGAACCTTAAATTAAAACCCAATATCCAAACGCCCAAGCTCACCTTTCTCTACCAATAACAAGCTCTTCTTTCTAGTCTTTCTAGTCCTTGTTATTATTTTTTCCTACAGAAAATAAAGTAGCTGGGCATGTTAGCAAATAACTCTAATCCCTTGGATCAGGAGTTCAAAGCTAGCTAGTCTGAGCTACATGAGACCCTGTCTCAAAAAAACAAAAGCAGAGCTCATGAGGTTTCATCCCTAGCTAAGGAGTTATTGGAAATTAATGGTTACTAAAGAAAGGGGAGTCATTTTCTTCAGTTGTGTAGATATTGTTTAAGTTGTCCATGCTCCAGTAAATTTCATGCCCATGTCCATGCAATCAACCCTAATTAAGCTCAATAAACTATTAAAAGGGGGAAGGGCAAAAGCAGGAGTGAAAGTTTTTGGGGAAGAGTCCAGAGGAAGAGAGGAGAAGGGGGATAAAAGAGGATAATATGAATAGAGGGTGAATATGAAGAAAACACATTATACAGATATATGTGGAATTGTCAAATAAAATACATTATACATATATTGTGAAACTGTCAAAATACATTATACAGATATATGTGGAACTGTCAAATTAAAAAAAAACACTTCTAAAAAGAGATCGGGGCTAGACAGATGGCTGAGAGGTTAGGAGCATGAACTGCTCTTGCAGAGGACTGGAAGGACCTGAGTCTGGTTCCTGGTAGCCATGTCAAACAGCTCGCAACTGTCTACAACTCCAGGCCGGCTCATGCACACATAGCCACACACAATCACATGCATAATTAAAGATAATAAAAATTTTAAACAAATAACATAGATTACTGTTTATTATTAGAAGATATTTGGAAGCTGGAAAGGCTAAGAAATTAAGAATGTATGCTGTTCTTGCAAAGGCCTGAGTTCGGCTCCCAACATCCAAGCCTGGCAGCTCACAGTCGCCTGTAACTTCAACTCCTTCCATCATGTAGGTTCCAGGAAGCCAACTCAGATTGTCACACTTGGCAGCAAACACCTTTACCCACTGAGCCATCTACTGACCCACTGCTGTTGTATTGAGATAGCGTCTCAGTATTTTGCCCAGGCTGGTCTTAAATTCAAGAACTCAAGGGAATCTCCTACCTCAGCTTCCCAAGTAGGTGTATACCACAATACCTAGCTATCCTATATACTTCAAATCATCTCTGGATTACATATAATACCCAATATAATAAAAACAGTATGTACATAGCTGTTATACTGTATTGCTTAGAGAAAAATAACAAGAAAACATATCTGTTCAACACGAACTATTTTTGGTAGTATTTTCAAGGAAAAGATAATTGAATCTGGATCTAGAAGGCTGATTATATATTCAATATACTGTTAAGCTATCTGGAGAATTATTTCATAATTCTGAACAAAAACCCTATTCACTAAACAATAACCCATTACCTATCTTCTGAGTCACTGATAACCTCTACTCAGTCTCTAAGAAGTTGCCTATTCTAGCTACCTCATATAAATGGGATCATTTGATTTTTGTTTTCTATCAAAGTTGTTAAGGGGATTCAGAAGTTAAGAAAGAGCATGAACTATCTATCATTCTACTGTACCCAAGTTCAATTCCCAACACTAATATCAAGCAGCTCACAACTGCCTGAGCTCCATTTCCAGGGGAATCCAACACCTCTAGAATCTGGGGTCACCTGCATTCACAAGCATGCCCCCACACACATACACATAATTAAAAATAATAAAAATAAACCTTTTTTGAAAGGGCTTTTAAAAGTTGTTGAGGGTTTTTCGTTTTCCTTTAATTATACTTTTGGATTTTTTGTGTGTATATACATATTATATGGTATGGGAAGTCCTTCTGTATATGTGTTGCTTTTATTGGTTAATGAATAAAGAAGCTACTTTGGCTTGTGATAGGGTAGGATAGAGCTAGGTGAGGAAGACTGAACTGCTGGAAAGAAGGCAGAGTGAGGGAGAAGCCATGTAGCCCCGCTAGAGACAGACACCAGACACGGGACGGAATGGAACCTTGCAGGTAAGCCACAGCCGTATGGCTATATACAGATCAATAGAAATGGGTTAACCAAAGATATGCTTAAGCTAATAGGCCAAGCAGTGTTGTAATTAATATAGTTCCTGAGTGATTATTTTGGGCGGCCAGGAAATGAACGAGCGTCCTACTACTACAATTATGCATATGGGGTCGTGTATTTGCACAGTACATATGTAGAAATAAGAGAACTTAGAGGAGTTGATTCTCTTCTGCCACATGGGTCCCTAAGATGAACTCAAGTCATCAGGCTTGGTTGCAGGCTCCTTTGCAGCCATTAAGTCATCTTACCAGCCCTGTTGTTTTGAAAACAGGGTTCTCACACAGTTAAAGTTGAGAATTATTTTGAATTTATGATCCACTTACCCCTAGTCTTGCTGTGGAGTTGAGAATTACCTTGAACTTCTGACGTACCTGCCTCCATTTGCTAAAATTAAAGGTAAGTACTATAACAGCTGATTTTATGTGGCGCTAGGGTCAATGCTAGGCAAGCATTCTACCTAATGAGCTACATACTCAGCCTCAAAAACAAGTTAATTCAAGGGAACTGTAAAGGTGGCTCAGTCAATAAAGTGCTTGCCATGTAAACAAAAAGACCTAGGTCCAGATCCCCAGCACCACACTAAACAAAACAAATCAAAAAAGCTTGGGTTTAGGTAGCCGGTCTTTAATCCTAGCACTTGGGTGGAATTCGAGAGTGAGTTCGAGGCCAGCCTGATCTACAAAGCAAGTTCTAGGACAGGCTCCAAAAGCTACACAGAGAAACCCTGTCTTGAACAAAACAAAAAAGAAAAAAGAAAAAAAAGCTTGGGTTTGGCATTAAATGTCTGTAATCCCTACGCTACAAGACAGCCTAGCTCCATTAGTGAGCTCCACATATTATAATGTTTGAAAGACTGTCTCTTTCAAATAAGATGGTATCTTACTCAAAAATAAGATGAAAAAATAACTGAGAAAGACATTGATGTTAACCTATGGCTTCTACAAATATCCACAAATACAATACACCCCACACACAGAAAGTTGTCTCAAGGCTGGTATAGTGGTGCATGCCTATAAATCCTAGCATTCAGGAGGCAGAAGCATTGAGACCAGCCCAGTTGATATAGTAAGTTTCAGACCAGCAAAGCCTATAATGTAAAACCCTGTCTCAAAAAATAAATAGACCCTTCTCGTGCCACATCCAGGCATGCATTCAACCTTGCAGCCCATTTAGGTCCAGCACCTCTTGCACCAGGGCCCAGCGGGATAAGAGTAGATCTCATCGTTCATTGAAGACACTTCTCTTTTCAACAAACAGAAAACTACACCAAGTCAAAGTGCAGAGTACAAGTGATCATGTGTTGCCTAGCCCCAATTGATACAACTCCTGCACCTAAAGTACAGGGAATATATCAAAAAAGGGGGAATAAAAATGTTAAGAGCTTTAGAACCAAGAAATCTGCAGTGAGATTATGTTTCCTAGAAGTGATAAGAAAGCATCTTCACCCATGATATCTCAAGATCTGAAGTACAACACCAATAGACATACTAACATGGAGGAGGAAAATCTCGGGGTCCCACCCCTAAACAGAGAACTACGGGCAAATGAAGAATGCTGAGTGGGAGGAAATCAGGAGGAGCACCCTAGATTAGTTATCCAGTAATGATCAGCCCTGAAATCATGTATGTACACATAACATTAAATGGACTGAGTGTGTTGTATTTATATATTTAGGTAAATACACACACACACCCTAATAACAGAGAAAGTGACCATGAGCAAGGAGGGGTACATGGGAGGACTTAAAGAGAGGAAAGGGGAAGGGGAAAATGATGTAATTACATTTTTATTTTTAAATTCTTTTTGTTTTGTTTCTTTCAAAATAGGTTTCTCTGTGAAACAGTCCTATCTGTTCTGACACTCAATTTGTAGACCAGGATGGCCTCGAACTCAGAGATCCACCTGCCTCTGACTCCAAGTGATGGGACTGAAGGCATGCACCACCACACCCAGCTTATATCTTTAAAAATTAAAAAAAAAATCTCAACAAAAAAATTAATAAGCTAAATAGATGGCTTAGTAGTTAAGAGAGATTACTCTTCCAGAGGACAAGTTGTTCCCAATACCCACAAGGGAGCTCATAAAACCATCTGTAACGGCAGTGCCAGGATATAAAGAATGCACTCTCCTGGCCTCCGTGGGTTCTAGGCAGAAACACGGTACATATACACACAAGGAAGCAAACACTCAAAACACATAAAATAAAAACAAACATATCTTGAAAGTAAATAAAAAGTTGTTTCTGGCTTATTTCACTTAGCATAAGGTCCTCCAAGTCCATGTAAGTTACACCACGCGTCAGAATCTCCTTTTATGTCAGGATATCTTACTGTGTAGGTAGGCGTTGACTATTTTGTCATCTGCTGAGAAATGAATTAAAAATAAAGTAACATGTCACCACAATTTTTAAAAAATATGGCAACAGTAGATATTTTAATATCACAGTCATAAACTGTTTAATGACAGAGATACATTTGTAACACCTGGAGTGTACTTAGACAAACTGAAACAGCTACATTGTCATTAAGCAATATTATGATACTATGCTCATATACATGGTATCACTGGCCAAAACTTCATTATACAGTGCCTCATTTCATTATGTAGAAATTCCTTTTCTCACTTCATTTCTGTCATATTTTTGTGTCACAGAGGTATATTCTGCTATAGTATGGAACTATGTGATTATTTTAGAAATTTATCAGCTACATGGGCTGATAAAATGGCTCATCAGTCATGAGCACTTGCTACACAATCATGAGGGCCTGCATTCTGATCATCACCCATTTAACAGCCAGGCATCTTGCAAATCCCTGTACCTACAGCTTGAATGGATTGGAAACCCAAGTTTGGCTTCCTACACACACATGCACGCGCGTGCGCGCACTCATGTACTCACACACACACACACAAATAAATAATTTTTAAATTGTGTATTGCATGCGTGTGTGTATGTGTGTGTGGTTTGGTGCGGAGGTCAAAGGACAACCTGCAGGAGTCAAACTTCTCTCCACCATGTGGGTCCATGGAGAAGCAAATTCAGATCATGAGACTTGGCGCAAGCACTTTTGTCCACTGAGCTATCCAGACAGCCCAATAAATAAATCTTTTAAAAAGAAAGAAAAGAATCAGCTCTAACTTCTATAACTTTTGAGATCTCACTAGATTTATCTCTACTTTTGTCATTGAGAAAGAACGAAGAGCAGATTGCAGAGGTGCACAGCTGTATACAGGACCATCAAAGAACGATGAAGACCACAACCCAGTAAGTGACATAATGACACTGGCACTGCTTCCTCCAGTTTTAGCTTCAAAACAACTTACCTGAAGTTATTACAGTAAAGAACTCATAAATTCCAACACGGTATCTTTCGATTATAAGACCAGCCACCTTCAAGCTAAGCACAGTGACACATGCTTATAATCTTAGCTACTCAGGAGGCTAAGGTAGAAAGATCATTGACAGCCAATAGTTTGAGGTTATTCTGAACACAGCAAGATCCACTTCCAAAGAAAAAGAAAGAAAGAAAAAGCAGGAAAAAAAGGAAAAGCAGAGCATGGTGGTGCACATTTACAAACCTAGTACTCAAGAGGCTAAAGCAGAAGGACCTCAAATTCCAGGTCAGACACAGCTACAAATCAAGGCCTGGTCTTAAAAACAGAAAGTGTAACACTGTGGCATGTGTCTATAACCCCAGTACTCAAAGGCCAAGTTGTTTCACTGTATCTTTTCCTCTTTCCTTAATTCGTTTGATTATTAAAATCTCAGCTCTCTGGAAACTATCAACCTAGGTGTTAGGCATACAAACAAAACCAGTGCAGAACCTCTGTCCCAAGGCACTCATACAGCGTGACGCATAGACAACTGAACCATTTGATATGTGCTATAATAAAAATATGAATAAAACCCTGTGGAAATGACATAAGTGTGCCTAGGAATTCTGGGATGGCCTCTCCAAAATAAAGCACTCCACAATCTGCTGGACCTTTTTCTTGATTTAAGGTATTTAAGGTATTGCCCCACTGTAAAGATTTCACCAACCTGGGAAGTAGAAAAAGACAAGATCTCCTGAGTAAATTGGGAGCATGGAGACCTTGGGAGAGGGTTGAAGAGGAGGGAAGATGCAGGGAGGGGAGCAGAGAAAAAAATGTAGAGCTCAATAAAATCAATTTAAAAAAAAGATTTTACCAACCTGTAACTTCTAATTTACAGAAAGACTCTTCATATCTATAGTGACATAAAGACTTCAAAGCTAATCAAACAATTCTTTTTTTTTTTTTTTTTGGTTTTTCAAGACAGGCATGGGTCACCACTGCCCAGTGATAAACCATTTCTAATTAGCCCATAATTCATTGTATTAGCAGAGGAATTTTCCTTGTTGGTTTTTCAAAAGCAAATCTACTTTCTTCTTTATTTAAAGGGTAATAACGAAATAAATCTAAAGTTCTTGAGCATACAACTTCAAACTGTAAAGGTCATCTTAAAGCAAAAAGAATTTCAGATTTGAGAAAATGTGTGATTTGGGAAATCTACTAAAACCTTTACATGGCCAACACTAAGATAATGGTTACATGTATCCATGCAAGAGAAAATCAGTACCAAAAAGAACACTTCTAGCTACACTAAATCAACAAGTGGCTTTCTTTTCTATCACTAGACTGCCTAAACACTCTCAATTCTACCAGAACCTAAGGCGAAAACCTTAACCAATTCCTCAAAAAGAGGTTTTAAGAAATAATCTGTGGTGAGTACAAGATAGCAAATGTCAACTAGAGAACAAATCACATGCTCAGGCAAAACTGAAAATTTTAATTTCTAACACCCAAGTTTCTACCAAAATTCTACACAACTAGCTCACACCATAATAAATGAGACTATCAATAGGATTTTAAAATAAATGCAAACCTTGTTCCACAATCTCAACACTTGGAGCAGCACCTGGAACGTCTGTTCCGAGATGCTCCACTCCACAAATCAGAAGCAGTAGAGCTTCGACACTGCATTTCTTTGTCTCCATTTGTAGGAAGCTATAAGTTAGCAGATGTACTTTAGGTCTCCATCAAATAAAACAATGCAATAAGGAGAGTCAGGGCTTTCCTTTTGGTTTGTTTTCTTATTAAAAAATATATTCAGGTCCCATCAAAATAAGAATTTAGGATGCAATTTTCCTAAAGTGTGTCTAGGAAAATATTTTATCCTCTAACACACCCGAAGAGAAAAAGCGGAGTTCTTTTCATTTAAGACCAGAATCCAATCCTTTTCCAACTTGAGAGAAAAGAACAGGAAATTAATTATAACCTAAATATTTCCACGATCTTGCAAATAAAATTATAAGTTAATTATACGAACAAATATGAATTCACTGCTAATGTTCATTAGTGAACGGTAATAGAAAATAGTTCAAAAATCGCCAGAAACATAAACTACATTCAACTGTGACAGCATTAGTATTTTAAAATATTTTTTAAAATCTTTTATGTGACATTAAAATTCCAGAAAATTAAGCTGGCAACGACTTTCTTGAAACTAAGAAAGTGTTGTTGTAAAGCATTTTAAATATCAAAGGCAGATTTTTACGTCAAATGAATTTAGATTCTACCGATCCTATGTGATAAACAAAGGAAGTTTCATTGAATTGTGACCAGAATACATTCGAATTTCTTAGACAACAAACGTCTTTTCTGACTCACCAAAGCTATTGTTCAAGGGAAACATGACCCATTAATAAGAAATTGTCAACCCTACAGCCTAACCCACATTTCTCGTGGGCATTTTATTTCGATCATCTAGTTCTACCATCTCTTCCACAGTCTACCCCTGGAGATTTGGGAATAGCTGAGTAAATGACAGTTGATTTCGTTAGCACCTGTCGCCATTCTCAGAAGCACACAAGTGGCCAAAACAGCCCGTAATTTTTTTTTCTTAAGATTACGATTCTTTAGAAAGTGGAACTCCCACGGCGTTCACCAAGTTTTCGAAAGCCCGTGTTTTATCAATTTCTCCCATTTTCAAAAAGTAGCCCTGCGGCATAGATCTAGTGCGTGCAAGGGAGGGAGTTATACAATGAAGTGAGAACTCGGCAAGAAAGCCCTCCACGCCAATACCACCACGAGAAGGGAACACAGCTCGACTTTTCCAGCGAACTTAGCACAAAGCCAGGCGAGGACACCGGCTGCCCCAGGCTGTGGGAAGACTCCCGGCTCTCGGGGAAATGTCAGCCTCGGGGCTAAGGGAGTTCCCACCTCGCGCACAGTCCCGACGCAGCCGGGCTGGGCGCTGGTCGGTCGCCCCCCAGCAAGGGCCAGGCAGGGACCAGCCCTGCCCACTCGCGCTCGCGTCGCGCCTCCCCACGCCCCCACCCGCGCGGCGGGAGCCCCGAGTGTCGCGTCCTCCCCTCCCCTCCCGAGACACAGTCTGTCCTTTGTCTGAGTGCGGACTCTCGGCTCGGTCCCACCAACTTGTGTGTAGGTCCCGTCCCACCCGGGCGCTCGCGCCGCCCCGCCACACAAAGGAGACTTGCGGCGCGGAGCTGCCGGCCCCGATCGGCCACAGGAACGCCCCCAGCCCCAGCCCGGCGGGAGCAGGCTCCCGGACAGAAGCCCCCACCGCCGGCCCCCTCCCGCCCGCATCTCCGGGGACCCACACAGTCCACTCGTGGGACCGCGTGGACCGACCCGCACCTCACGACCCCCTCGGAAAGGTCTCCCCTCGCCCTCCCACCGCGCCCACAAAAGCGGCGCCCGGGTGAGCCCCGCTTGGGCGATGCCGGAGACTGGCCGGGCAGCCGCGCGGAGGTCCCGCGATCGCCGCCGCCGCCGCCGCCGCCCCGGGGCGCGTTCCAGATCCCTGCCTGCCGACGGCCGATCGCGAGCGCTACCTTCGCCCCGCGCGCCAGCCCGCGCCTCTCCCGCGCGCCGCCCCCACGCGCCGCCGCCGCCACCGCCGCCGGGACTCCACTGCCTTCGATGTCCCACTGGGTGTCGGACGCGACCGGACCGAGCGCCAAACGCAGCAGCCCAATCGCCATCGCTTTTATTTGGCCCCCCCCAGCACAATCAAGCGCCGCCCCGATTGGCGGATGCGAGAGGGCGCCCTCCAATCAGAGGGCCCGTCGGGCTGGGAGCCTTTCGGGCGAGTCCCAGCCCAGAGAGCGCGAGGCTCGCAGGCGGCAGCGCGTGCGCGAGTGACAGGGCTCGCTCGGAGGAACGCGGCTGGCTGGGTGGAAGCGCCCCGGTCGCCGTCTTTGTTCTTTTGCCAACGTGCGGTAGCGCTCAGGAAAGCCGTGGGCAGGCACGCGGGGAGCCGGCGCTTGGCGGAACCCGAAGCCCGCATGAGCGGGAGGCGGGGAGGTCGGGGTGGCGGGAAGCGGCCGGAGGGCGGGCCAGCTCTTGGCGGGAATAGGCGCCGAGTCGTTCTCGGGAGGGGGAGGGGACGGGCGGGCGCCAGAGCCAAGTTTGAAATAGTTCAAAACTCGGGGGTGGTAACAGTTTTAACCGCCGTCTTCTGGCGTGCACGTCCTGGGCCGGGGGTCCTACGCTCGTGTCGGCGCCGCGGAGGGGAAAGCGCGTGGCGGGCCCCGCGGGGCGTGTTCTGCCGGGCGGGCCGTCTCCTCGCGGCTGACAACCACCGGGCAGAGAAAGTTAGTGCGCTTCCTTTCGGCCCCCGGCGGCTTTGGCTAGCAAAACTGCCGCCTAGTGCCCTGGCAACGTTAGAAAAAGCGACATGACAGTGACTTCAGATTTCTCTGAAAGGCCTTCCAAGCCATGCTTATGGTTCTCAGCACTTGTCAGGTTTCAAATTGTTCATTAACAACTTTTGAATGCGGATCGCTTACCCCGTGTCAGAAAGATTGCAACATTTGTCAATGGTTAGAAACCATCTTGGGACAGAGGAATTAGAAAAAGTGCTTAGTATACACTCTGTCCTCTGTTGGATTATCTGGCAACGGAGTGAAAAGTATTTCGAATTTACTTTTAATAAAATGTACCTGTATGGCAAAATCCCACAGACCTGTAAAAACAGATTCAATAATAGTTCAGACTGAGAATTTATGACACTGGAAATTGAGTTGTGTTATCTGTATTAGTCATGGTTCTCTAGAGGATCAGAACTGATAGAATGAATACATATATGTTTGTGTGTGTATATATACACATACATATATACATATGTAAGCATGTACACAGTTATATATTTATAGGATTATATATAAGATTTACGTGTATATTTGTAAGATATATATTTATAAGGATAGCTTACAACCTGTGGTCCAGCTAGTCCAACAATTACTGTCTGCCAATGGAAAATCCAAGAATCGAGTGGTTGGTTGTTCAATCTGCAAGCCTGGATGGATGTCTTTGGTCTTTAATAAACACAGGAAACCCGAAGAAGTGGTCTCTTCTGCAAGAGGGACTGGATTTGCCAGCTAGAGTGAGGACAAGTAGGTATATCTTCCCACCTCAAAAGATCCAGATTAAAAGCCAAACAATTTAATTAAGAAAAAAAGTGCTTGCAGGTGTACCCACCCTCTTGGGTTTTAGTTAATTCCAGATATAGTCAAGTTGACCACCAAGAATAGTCAACAAAGTAGTCCTTCATGTATACAGAAACAAGTCAATGCCGAGAAGTATACATAGAATCTATAAGATTAAAAGCAAATGCAATCATATCCAAATAAAAACAAAATATGTACACCCAGAGTGCTCCATAATGTGACAAATCCCAGCAGCCATACCGAAGAATTATCAACATATTAACCTCTCATGGTAAGCATGCTTCTGGCCAGCTGCATCAGCGGCTTACACTTGCTTTTTTCCATAAACAGTGTGAACTCAGGAGGTAACTACTTATCTCTTAAGTTTGTGTTGCTATCTCATCTGTACTTTAATATTAACTATGATAGCATTTTATAGAGGAAAAATCAAGGAAATTATATTAGGGGTCATTAGTATAGAGATGGGGCTTCTAGTGAAATTCAAGAGTTGTAATGAAAATTGTTAGGTGTTTAGAAGAAAGAAATGGCCGGGCGGTGGTGGCGCACGCCTTTAATCCCAGCACTCGGGAGGCAGAGGCAGGCGGATCTCTGTGAGTTCGAGGCCAGCCTGGTCTACAAGAGCTAGTTCCAGGACAGGCTCCAAAGCCACAGAGAAACCCTGTCTCGGAAAACCAAAAAAAAAAAAAAAAAAGAAATGTTAAATATTTATACAAAACTTTTTAAAAAGGACATTTTAGCCAGCTTCAGAAAAAGCACAAGACCCAGAATGGGTACGGCAACAACAGTACTTGAAATAGACATGTACCAGTCATAGGTGGTTTTTAAACATAAAGCAAAGAAAGCCAGCCTACAAACCACAATTCCAGAAAACTTAGACAACAATATAGACACTAAGAGAGACTTACATAGATATAGTCGACATGGGAAGTAGAAAGTAGAAAAAGACAAGATCTCCTGAGTAAATTGGGAGCATGAGGACCTTGGGGAAGGATCGAAGGGGGGTGGGGAGAAGCAAGGAGGGGAGCATAGAAAAATGTAGAGCTCAATAAATATCAATAAAAAATTTAAAAAAAGAAATAGACATGTACATCTACATAGAGAATATAATTAGAGCTGAAAATTGTCATTTGAAAGAATGAGCAGAGTTAGTGTTTCTGTATTGTTTGCTTCTCCAATTAAATATAAAGTCAAGGTTGGAACAGTGAGGTTGAATGGATACCAGTGACTCAGCATTGCTTTAATTCCTTACAAGATAGTTTAGGCTATAGTGATGGGCAGATAAAAAGGGATAACTGGACCCTACAAATCATTTGCCTAGGTGTGTAACATCCTAAGGTCAGTTTCTAGCATAACTGAAGGAGGGAGTTCCACTTAGACATAAGAGAAGTAAAAGTATGCATGCAAAATGGTGTCCTCTCAGGAGAGAGAAGGGGAAGGGATACTTACTAGGTCATGGTCACGTATGACTTTAGTCCCAGCACACAGCAAAGACGGGTGGATCTCTGAGATCAAGACTACCCTGGTCTACAGAGTAAGTTCCAGGACAGCTAGGGCTACACAGGGAAACCTTGTCTCAATTTTTTTTAAAGCTATATTAATGTATTCCTGTAATTTTAAAAAGTAAAACTGTATAATTAATTTTTAGAGACTAATTTTTAAATACCATTTAAAACCGTGCATGTGTGTGTAAAAGTGTTGGTACATGACACGTGTGAAGGTGGTTCTGTCCTACTTTGGGGCCCAGGGATTGAACTCTGGTCATCAGGTTTACATGTAAGCACTTTTAGCTCCTGAGT
Source organism: Chionomys nivalis (assembly GCF_950005125.1). NCBI lineage: Eukaryota > Metazoa > Chordata > Mammalia > Rodentia > Cricetidae > Chionomys > Chionomys nivalis. The sequence goes on along the minus strand of NC_080086.1, from coordinate 155,688,770 downwards.
TATCTCTCCAGTTATCTCTCCAGTCTTTGTTGTTGTTAGTTTCTTTGAGATGGGTTACATCTTATGTCAGTTTGAAACAACTGGAATCATCTGTGAGGAAGGAACTTCAACTGACAAAATGCTTCGGTAATATCTGTAGGCAAATCCACGCAGGGCATTTTCTTAATTTGTGATCGATCTGGGAAGGCCCAGCCCATTGTAGGTGGTGCCTGGGTTAATTGCCTTGGGTGCTATAAGAGAGCAGACTGAGCCAGCAAGGAGAGTCACACCAGTGAGCAGCATTCCTCTGCCTCTGTGTCAGTTCTTGCCTCCGGGTTCTTGTCCTGTGTGAGCTCCTGTCCTGATTTCATGGTGAAGTATTATATGGAAGTGAGTGAAATCAACCCTTTTCCTGTCCTGATTTCATGGTGAAGTATTATATGGAAGTGAGTGAAATCAACCCTTTCCTCCCCCAAGTTATTTTTGGTTACCATTTTCAGCATATCAATAGAAACCCAAAATAAGACATGGTTCTTGTAGCCAAGGTTGACCTCTGTCTCACAATGTAGCTGAGAATGATTCTCAAGTCCTGATCCTCCTACCTCTACCTCCCTAGTGATGGGATTATGGGAGTGTGCCACCATGCCTGATTTCAAATAATACTCTTTAGATTACAAAAGGTATATTTATTCTAAAACATATAATACAAGAAGGTATAATTAAGAAAGAAAATCACCAAAAGCTCCCTTCCTGGTAGAATTAGTCAGTCACTCTCACAGACCCCAGAACAAAACCCAGTTTCCCATTGTTACTTGGCTTCATTTTGAGAGAACTTCTAATTTGCAAATCTGATATAGAAAAAAATTAATATGCACAGAGACATATTAGGACATGTACAACAAGGTGTGGGCCACTTGCTGTTCCTAGGGACTCCAATGAGTTTATGAACTACACTGTGCAGCAACAACACACTCCCCACTGCTTGGCAAACTGAGATATCTGGTTGCTCTTTCTAGATCTGATTTGATTTCCTTGACAATGTGAAACTTCTCTACCTACTGTACTAATCTGACAACTTCTTTTTCTCTCTAGACTTAAGTTTCTCCAACTAAATCAAACATTTATCACCTGACCTGACATTTCATTAAAATGACAGTCACTTCATAGAAGCTAGTACTGCGTATACCAATTACAAAAAAGTATGACAAAATGACAATACTTATCCATGAATAAACAGACCAGAATCAATCAACAGCACTTTTTGGGGGGAATTCAAGATAGGAATTCTCTGTGTAACCACCCTGGATTCGTTCTGTAGACCAGGCTGGCCTCCAGCTCACAGAGATCCACCTTTTCCTGTCTCCCAAGAGCTAAGATGAAAGACCTGAGCCACCACCTCCTGGCAACAACATACTTTTAAAAAGGCTACTACTCTCCTGTTAAGTACTAAAACTCCCTTAGGTAGTTATATCATTTGTTGTCCAGTCTCTGCTTAACAGGAAAGTTTAGGGCTTGTCTCAAGTCCTGGCTAGAGTAGTCTGTGAGGCCGGATCATCTTAGCCATCTCTGAATTGTTTTGGGCAGTTTGTAGTTCAAAGCTGATCTTTAGGTATTGTTTTGAAGCTTAGTGGTGCTATCACAGTCCTGGAGGAATCATCATTGTGGTGCCCCATCCTCTTTATGGAGACTTCAAAGTTCGCTATTATGTGTGCTTTTGGTTCACTACAGAAAACTGATAGAGACTCAAACGCGAAATCATGTATAGGAAGGTAGGTAAGGCTTTTTCTAGAATTAGTACTCTATATGATGATTAATATGACAAAAGTTTAATATATATTAATATTTTAAACATTATTCCTTTATATCTAAGAAAAGCTGCTAAGGAGTCCATATAAAACCAAAGGATTATGAGATTAGTAACAATGAGATTTTGGTTTATCTTCTGTCCCATATCAGTTGGCTCTTCTAACATGAGACAGAGATTTTGGATTTCCCTTTAATAAACATGGTTGGGTTTAGAGAAGGAGAGAGCCACACTTTATCTCCAAAGTCAGCTTTGATTTTAATTAGACTGGAACTACAAAAAACAAACAAAAAAGATTTATATTATTTGTATGTAGAGAACAACAGAAACAAACATTTGGGAAGATTAATGACTATTTACCCGGATGCCGAAGCGTGTCCACGCCCCCTTCTTCTCTCCACCTCCCCCCCCCCTTGTTCCCGTTCACTTATTCGGCTTGTTTTGGATCGGGTCTCCATCCATCGTTCAAGCACAGAATCCTAATTTGTAAGTTTTCCCCCTAAATAAATAACGGTCTATCTCTCAGTTCTTAGCCAGTGTGAGATTTCTCTTAAGCGCCCGGTGTCTCTACCACCGTGCATGAGTGACAGATGGTGAAAGCTGCACACCTGGAGTACAGAGCACAACTTTAGTAACTCAGTAGATCGGAGGGTGTGTTTTTCAGGTAACTTCAGTTGGTCTGAGCTGCTTCCAGGTAACTCAGTTGGTCTCTACCTCTTCCTGGCAGGTTAGCTTATCTGAGAATGTCTATCAACAGTCCTTAAAGTTTAAATATGCTGGGAGTGGGGTCCTCAGTCTAGCAGTTCAGGAAGCCTTTCAGGGGGCCCTCTGGTGCATACTTCATCACTTCCTGGTGTCATTGTGTGTGTCAGCTTCCTCCAGGTGATGCGTCAGATCCAGGACAGACACACTGGAGGCAGTCATATGGAAGGCCTTGCTGGTAAGCTTTACATTCCACTCTGGGGTGACCTCACAGCCAGGAGATAAAGGGTTCTGGACAGCCGCAGACACCATGACAATTTCCCCAGGGGGTCTTCTGGATGGTGGTGTGTTGTGTAGTAGCTTCCTCTAAAATTAAATTTACATGTTGGAGGGAAGCTCGTTAAACACAGGATGCTAGAAATAAAACAATAGGACATTCTGAGTAGAGGTGAAATGTCTGGACTGCAAGGAAGTTAAGCTCAGGGGCTGCAGTCTCTGAAACTGACCAGATGAACTAAACAGATTATCTCCTGTGACTTTTAACCTTTAAGTGATACCTTTGATACAGGGCCTGGCATCACCCTCAATGACCACATTGTCAAGCTAATTTTCTGGTATGACAACAAATTTGGCTATGAAATTTGGCAACAAAATTGGCTACAGCAACAGAAAGTCCACAGACTCTAAGGCCTCTAAAAGGTAAGAAAGTCTAGACCAATCACCCCATCAAGAACAGGAGAGGAACAGAGTGGCTCTCAGCAGCTGGGGACTCCCTGCCCCTACTCAGCCCTAAGACACTGAGCATCTACCCTCACATCTTCCAGGTCAGACTTCCATAAGAAAGACAGGGACTTAGGAAATCTTTCTCAGTCATACCACTAATAAGGTCTACTACATGGGATGGAGAGATGGTTCCACGATTTAAAGTACTCGCTGCCTTCCCAGGGAACCTAGGCTTGCAATCTTCAGTAATTCAGTCCCAGAGGGTCTAATGACCTCTTCTAGAGTTCACTGCTCCCTGTCTCCCACAAAAGGATTTTATTTGTGTGCAGGGGCAGTCATGAAGGTCAGAAGAGAGTGCCAGAAGTTAGCAGCAGTTGTGACTGCCCAGTGTAGGTTCTGGGAACTGAATTCAGGTCCTTGAGAAGAGGAACAAGTACTCTTAACAGTGAGTCATCTCTCCAGCCATTATCCATTACTATATATTTATTTACATTTGTGAAGGAAAGGGAGTGCCCATCTCACAATGCATATGTTAGTAATATAAGAGTCTGTTTTCTCCATCCACCATTGGGGCCATAAGAACTGAACTCAAGTGTCAGATTTTTGTGGCCAACTGAGCCAGCTGAGCCATTCAACTGACCCCAAATCCTATTTTAAAGCTTTATCAATGACAAGCATCTATTGCAAAATAGTGTACATAGGTAACTACACGGCTTTAGCTCCTCCCAAGAATTTATAGTTTTAAGCTCAGGTGTTGTAGTCATCAAATGAAGTGGAAAGACAGATAATGTTGATAATATTTGATGAGTTTCACAAGTGTAACCTGTTTTGAAAATGGAAAATTCTGAAGTCAAATTCAAATTCTATGCATTTGGACAAATTAGAGCTCGCTGGGAATGTCTTAGATTACATCTGCTAAATGGAATACTGTATCTGGGCTGGGATGACGCTCCCTCAACCCTTCCACACACATAAGTAATAGCTTTGTTTTGGTTTTGTGGTGTTGGGGTAGAACTGTGAGCCTCCCCCACACTAGTCAATTACTCTAACACTGGGCTATGTCCCCAAACCCTTAATAAATAGATGTAATAAAAATTGAAAGAATACTGTGTCTCCTTTGATTATGAAAGAACAGTGTAGCAGTATTGTGTGCAACCCTATGTTTAAAATGTAAATTAAGCCAGGTGATGGTGTGTGTGGTGGCGCACATCTTAAGTTCCAGCACTTGAGAGACAGAGGCAGGCAGGTCTCTGTGAGTCTAAAGTCAGCCTGGTCTACAAAGTGAGTTCCAGGACAGCCAAGGCTGTTACACAGAGAAAACTTTGTCTCAAAAAACAAAAAAAAATCTAAATTTGTGGTTCAAATGATCACATTCTTCTCCAGCACTTCTTTGCTTGGTCTCAGCAGATCTCTGTGTTTTGCGCTGGTTCTGATCTCATGAAGACCTGAATCGTTCTGAAGCAACTATGAAACATTTCCCATAGAGTTTCAGCCTAGGGCAGATGGAGGCATTGACTCAAAAGACAGAAGAGCCTCAAGCAGCCGTCTGCTAAGCAGTGGCCCTCCCATCAGTGATTTCAGGAAAAGCCTTTGCACAGAAAACATCAGCATGGTTGGCAGATCAGCAAGGCCAGGGGAAGCAGAGCCTGGATTCTCTTGGGTTAAGGTTTCAGTGAAAGACAATAAGATTCGATTTCCTCCCTGCCTGACCCAATCAGCTAAAGCTTGTTGGCTGCCTGCGATTGCACCCCGTTGGCATCTTATCACTGCCTTCTGGCTGCACATGGAGCTCAAGTACATTTTCTAACCTGCTCCTGACCTACTGTGTCTCCAACCCTTCCAGGACTTCACGGAATGCATAAAAGCCTGAATTCCAGGGAAAACAGTAGCTATTCCCCTTGAACTCTGTAAAAAGTATAGTGACATAACCTCTATTTCCTTTTCCTTTTCTGTCTTTTCTTTTTGTTCTATGTATGCTCTCTTGGAGGTTCTTTTTTAAAAAACAAATTTAGATCATAACCCTGACATTCCAGTAATCTAAAAGTTACTTTAGTGTTAAATTTGTATTGCATTTCATGAATTTTCCCCATTCACATCAGCTAACCATTTCTAACCAAAGACTCAAATGCATATAAAATTAATAAACCCGAACGTGGTTTAGCAGCACAACCATGGCAAATCTACAAATTAAAATCCCTGTTGCAGCCCAAACAGCTTTTATACACTAAAACCATATGGGCTGTATGTGGTACCCCATGCCTTTAACCTCAGGCAAAGGCAGATGGATCTCTGTGAGATCAATGTCAGTGCTTGGTCCTCATAGTGAGTTGCAGGACATCCAGAGTTTTATAGTGGATTTCCTAACCAAATAAACATTTGTCCTACAGTGAGTGGTTTTAGTACCAGTGTCAAGTGAACCACAAGAGCAAGTTCAGATGCTCTTATGGTCCTTGTGTTAAGATAACAGCAAAGGGAGCAAAGGTTGGGAGTCCATGGAACTATCCTGAAAGAAGAGAGTCAGTTTCTCTAAAGTAACCAAAAGCTGGAACAGCAGAAGCTCCTGCAGGAGAGGCAGAGGTGGGAGTGGGGTAACCAACAACTTTGGAATATTTAATAAATGCCAAGTGCTGACTGCTTCCTTCACATCTACCAGTTCCTTAAATCTCATGTTAACTACATGAGGAAAGGAGGTTCCCTCTTAAAGAAAGGAACTGATTCTTGGGAAAGCCTATGTATGAGTGACCTGATACAACAGATCCTATTTCTTTTATTCTCCTTGTAGTTCTGTGATTTTTGTACTATGCCCTGTGCATAGAAGACATTTAATAAATATGTGTTACATAAACAACCTGCCCTATCTGTTTTCCTGATGAGGTCCACTCAGAGCAGATGGTGCCAGACGTTAATAAGATGTTAACTAATTAAGGGTGCTCTCTGTTTCCTTTGAGGCAGAGGATCATCTATAAGCCCCCAGTTCCCTGATATAAATCAGGACCACATGCTCTGTCCATGTTTGTGTCTTGATCCTTGCATTCATCTGAGGAAGTTGCTCTGGGGGTCAGGTTCCCAGATCTGCACTCCAAGCCCTAGAGTAGTACATATGATTTTCTCTAAATAATACAAGCATAAGACAACCAGTATCTTTCCTTCATCTGACTTATCATCCCCCTATCAAGTATCTTAATGATAATTTTGTACCCTGTGTCTCCACAAACATGAAATAAAAGCATTTGGAACAAATGCAGGCTCTTAAGAGAATTATAGTGCTATTATTTTTTTTTTTTTTTTTTTTTTTTTTTGTTTTTCGAGACAGGGTTTCTCTGTGGTTTTGGAGCCTGTCCTGGAACTAGCTCTTGTAGACCAGGCTGGTCTCGAACTCACAGAGATCCGCCTGCCTCTGCCTCCCAAGTGCTGGGATTAAAGGCGTGCGCCACCAACGCCCGGCGGGTAGTGCTATTATTTTTAATTTTACATCTACATTAGTCAAATTAATTTCTTCTGAACTGATAGTTACATATATTTCACAATGGTTATAACAAAAAACCAGAATACTTTCGTTTTCTGTTCTGATTTTAGTTAATTACATGTCTTTGTAACTAGCAAAGAGATTGATTCTCAAAATATCTGAGAAGTTGAGGCAACTGCAGAATTAGTATGCATGATCAACAATTTCTTTGAAATTGATACAATTGAGTTTTTATTGTTCCTTATCCACTCCAATATACATACACATTCAGATATTCCTCTACCCCGCCACCCCTCCCCATTGCTCCAAGGCTTCTAGACCATGTATTTAAACTTTCTGTTTTGTTTTTGTTTTGGAACGATGTAGACTGAGAAAAGAATAAACAAGCTAGTATAAACAATTCTCAGCTTCCCCCGTATTAATATTTTACCACATTGGCTGACTTGCTTTCTCTGTCTTGCTTTCTCTGTCTTTCTGTTTACAATAGACAGACAGACAGATAGATAGACGGTAGATAGATGTATACACATTTTCTCCAGAAACAATGAAAGTAAACATTGGTTAAACTTCTTATCCTTTAAATAATTCAGTATTGTTTTCCTTAAAAAAAAAAAAAAAAAAAAAGCCGGGTGGTGGTGGCGCACGCCTTTAATCCCAGCACTTGGGAGGCAGAGGCAGGCGGATCTCTGTGAGTTCGAGACCAGCCTGGTCTACAAGAGCTAGTTCCAGGAGAGGCTCCAAAACCACAGAGAAACCCTGTCTCGAAAAACCAAAAAAAAAAAAAAGACTTTCCAGATGGGCATGATGGCACATTCCTATAATCCAGTACTCAGAAGGTAGAGGCAGAGGGACTAGTAGTTTAAAATCAATCTGTGCTACATAACAAGTCAAAGGCCAGGCTGGGATAAGTTAGACTGCCTCAATTTTTTCCCCTTGTAGTTCTACAGTACAATTTCCAAAACCAAGTTTTTAACACTGGCATAACTGATAGAATACTATTGTTCACGCTGCAAAATTCATGCTGCCAAACTGACTTGGCTTTTATTTTTAAGAAAGGGTCTTGCTGAATAAACGGCCCTGGGTACTTGCTGTGTAATCAAGCATCCAGACTGGCACAGAATTCAAAGCAATCCTCCTGTCTTTACCTTCCAAATGCTGGGATAATGTGTGTCACTATATCTAGATTTTGACTAGCCCTTTTTATTTTTCATTTCTATTTTATTTTGCCTGCACACATGTCTGTGCACCACTTTGATGCCTGGTGCCCGGGGAGACCAGAAGAGCTCATCTAATCCCCTGGACCTGGAGTTACAGATGGTTATGAGCTGCACAGCCAGCCTCCACGTCTGCCTTTGTGACTGTTTCCTAGGGTGCTGCATCTTATGGAATTAGCTCTAGCGAGAGTTATTGGTAGCTTAGTACATACACTTGGTAAAACTTTGGGGGTAAGCCTCGAAGAGGACAGACCAATCACCACCACCCCCACCAGCAGCAGCAGCAGTGCCACTACGATAAAATCCCTGTAGATCCGGAGGTATCATCTATGTCTTCTGGCAATTTGTCAAATCACAGGAGAGGATCTCAGAGAGCTTCCCTGGGAAACCTCCCAATTCCTGGGCATCACCAGATACAGGGCAGCATTTGAAATAAATGGTTCCAAACCAAGAGGAGAGGAGATGTATCCTTCCGACTCCGGAGCTGTAACCCCAAACTGAAGACCTGCCCTGTGATCTAGAAACCGTGGGGCCAGTGAGATGGCTCAGTGGTACTCGCCACGCAAACCTGCTGATCTGAGTTGGATCATTGAAACATACATAAGGGTAGAAGAGCCAACTCCATAAAGTTCTCCTGTCAGCTTCACATGCTCATTATACAGACAGACACACAAATAAAATGAAATAAAATTCAATTTAATTTAAAAATCAAAAACATTGGAAGCTTCAGTGCTTTCCTGGCTCCCAACATATCACTAACTATTTTGAAGAATAATGTTTTCTACAACTTAACCTTGTTACCATCAGAGGGAAGAATCTCTCTGTCCCTAAGTCGCTAATATTTGGGTTTAAAGTGAACTACATTGCTTATTGTAGATCCATGGGAAAAGGTGGTTCTCAACCTTTCTAATGCTGCAATCCTTTAGTACAGTTCCTCATATTGTGCTGACCACCCAACCATAAAATTCTTTTTGCTGCTACTTCATAACTAATTTTGCTACCTTTATAGATCTTAATGTAAACGTCTGTGTTTTAGGCAACCCCTGTGAAAGGGCCGTGCAACACTTCCCCCAAGGAGTGGTTACCCACAGGTTGAGAAGCACTGTGCTAGATTGTGTACTGCAGTGACAATCTCAACCCAAATTCTTTTCTGCACCAAGGCCTCCCCATAGGCTTGGCTGCACAGAACACAGCAGAGCTAATAATGTAGAACCAGTTCCCACCTGGGGCCTGAGGGCACCACAGTGTCTCCTTCCTGCCTCTTGATAATGGCTGGTAGTCAATATTCCAGCATTTCTCTTTGGAGACATGGGTCTCACTGTGTAGCCCTGACTATCCTGAACTCACTTTGTAGCCCAGGTTGGCCTTGAACCACAGAGATCCATCTGCCTCTGCCTCTCAAGGGCTGAGATTAAAAGTGTGCACCACCACATCCGGGATCTTTGAGCATTTTTCAGCTTTGAGAAAGGCAGCTGGTCCCAGGCAGGGAGCTGTGTGGTGGGTGAGAGCCACTCTGCGGGTGAGAGACAGAGATGTGCCATGCAGAGAAAGTGGGTATTTATTTAGTGGGTTATGGAGGAGAAAGGAAAGAGGGAGAAGGGGAGAAAGGGGAAGAGCAGAGAAAGGCAGAGAGAGAGAGACAGAGATACAGAGAGAGACAGAGACAGAGAGAGACACAGAGAGAAACAGAGAGAAACAGAGAGAGAGACAGAGATACAGAGAGAGACAGAGACAGAGACACAGAGAGAGACAGAGACACAGAGAGAGACAGAGAGAGACAGAGACAGAGAGAGACAGAGAGAGACAGAGACAGAGAGAGAGAGAGAGACAGAAACAGAGACAGAGAAGAGGAGAGGAGCCATGGCAGCAGCTACCTCTTCAGGAGAGAGATGGAAAGAAAGGAGCTCAGGCTGGAAGTGGAAGAAAGATCTGATTGCCTCAGTGGATGGGGGAAGGAGTGGGCGGGCTTGTCTCTTAAAGGGACAAGACAGACCATTACACCCCCAAAACAAACTAGAAGACTGAGTCCTGTATATAAAACAAAGAGCTTTTATTCTTACACTAGTTTGCAAACTCGGTTTCTTCATGGGTCAAACATATTGGAGTGGTCAGAGGGTACCGAGCTCAGTTGAGGTTGGGTTTCTGCAGTAGCAAAGGTAGGGTGAGGGATTCCTAAGGTTCAGGACCCCTGATTAACTGACATTTGAATAGGGGTGTCCTGGTGGAAAATGCTATGTGTGTGCTGGCAGGTGATCCTATCTACAGTGGTTGGAATGTTAGGAATTTCCTTTGGATGGTCTGTTCCTGGGTGGTGCCTGGGTCGTCTCAGTTTGTAGTCTTTTCTGGGAACCAGGGTAACCTACTGAGACACAGACCTCTATTGAACTGGGTCCTACAATTCCCCCTTCACAAGTTCCAATAACAGGACTCAGTTGGCTTTCCCATGGGTTTAAGGAGATATTATTGGGACCTAAGAACTGTTAGCTAAAAGATTTTTCTGGAACAGTGGCCATCCTACCAGGCCCTGTAGCTCTGATCTTTGAATATAACAAAATTATAATTCTAATCCTGAATGTCCTCGTTGGTTCTGTGATTCTGCATAAAGAACCAAAGAGTCTTTTTTATTCTAGAACCATTTCAGTTAATAAATCCATTAATTGACAACTCTGGGTCTATCTTTTTTATTGGTATGTCAATGGGCATTATAGGTAGCCATTTTTGTCCCCCATGCCAGGACTTCCCCCTTGACTCAGCATTTCAACCTATTCTGGGCAGGGAGCTTGGGGTGCTTTTTTTCTTTCTGCAACTACTTCAAGCTGACATTGGGGCATTGCTATCCAGGCCCCAAACGGATGAAAGGCTGGCTAAAGGTAAGGAGGGAATTCAGGCAGTGGGACACTCATTGGAAGCATCTGGTTCACAGACTCTGTTGAAGGGACAGGGAGCATCCACATCAGCTGGACTGGTCCACATCAGCTCTCAGCAAGACCAGGGCTCGCAGTCATTTGGAACAGGTTGAAGTCAGCACGTGATGATTAGTTGTATCTGCCAGACAAGTGGAAACCTATTGAGATAAATTTAAACTAGGAACAGAAGTTAAAACTTATGTATTTAAAAGAAAATAATACATTTACAAATTTCAGGCCCCTATTGTAATCTATATCATAGGAAAAAGCAGATAACCAATATCTGTAAACAGCAGGAATAGACTCATATTGAGTCCTAGAAAAAAAATATAGATTTTGGTTAGAAGCATGTATATTTTTCTGCTGTCCAGAGAGCCAGGTATGGATTAAACAGAGATGTCTTTGGCCTGATGAGAAATATATTTAAATTCATATTTAGATGGCAACCAGAATAAATCTAAAATCTTGAGCTTGTGACCCAAACAGTAAGTAGTCATGACTCTATCAGCTTATCAGAACCATACCATAGAAGCAGAAAGAAATCAGAAACATTTTTTATATCTTAACCTGTATTTATATTTTAAAACATTTTAGACCCTCAAAGCTTATACGCTTTTATATCCTCAGACCTTTATATATCTTAAAACATTTTTTTAAATAAAGAGACCTAGTAGCTTCAGAAAAGCTACTGATATGTGTGTGTGTATTATCACACACACACAATGAGCTAACAAGCTGGCTATAGCCTCGTGTAGGATCTGGATGTCTACACTGCTAAGCCAAGCTAACAAAGTTATAGCTAGCCTAGCCATCAATACTCTCAGAGATCACAGAAGAACAAATAAAGTATACCTGAGTACAGATCAAATAGTTTCCGAATCTATTAAAAACGACAGGAACCAGAGTCCGTATATAGTTAGCCACACCCAGGTCTCCATAGCACTGGAGGCAGAAGTATCCAGAACAGCAGTCTTACAGTCTTTGCCAGGCCCATAAGGTGATTTTTTTTCCCTGTGGAAGAGAGACATGGAAAAGACTGCCCTTATTTTATCTAGGCAGAAGTGGTGCGATCAGTTCTCCAACGTGTTGGTCCAGGACCGGGTCCTGGCAGCAGGCGTTGCACTGGGGCATCTCGCCCAGTGGTCAGCGTTATCATAATCCAGGTGAAGACATCATGGAGTCTCATAATCTTCTTTGGAGACCTTGGATTACAGCTAGGATCTTGGAGTCTCTGTCTAATATAAACTTTTTAATTATTATTTTAAATGCCATATTCTGCAGATCTCTGAAGTATGAGAGCTGCCTAGGTATGTCTGCTTAGACAAACTTTATTTCTAGTTACTTGTTTTAGGTTTTACTTTGAAAACATATACAGGGACCTAAATAAGGCTTATTTATTATTATTCCTGTAATTAATTATATCAGTACTTTAAGGATGATGACTAACTTGTTGTACATAACAGTCTATAAGTTAGCAGTTTTCATAAGACTTTACATTTTGTCAGGTTTAGCCTTAAAAAAAAATAATGATTTTGAATTGAAGCTAATAGTCATTCCCAGGGTAAAAACAGAACAAGTTTCTATCCAACTGCTAATGCTGTCTCCTGCTAAGTCAAGGAAAAGTCCCAGGGTGAAGGGGACAGGAGGGAGCCTAGGCGCTAGCATTGCCCTTGACAAGTTCTGAGGTGCGATGGCCTTGTGTTGGGAAGAGCCACAAGTTCTTTTCCCCAGAGATAAGGAGGGCGACACCCTTTTTAGGGAGTAAGAACTTTCTCCATACAAGCTGACGGTCTGGGAGCTTTATCCTAATGCCTGACCTTGGGGAAAGGACTTTGTAGTTTTATCTCTGTTAAGTGTGAACATTAGAAAACAACAATTTTCCAACTGAAGTATACAAAAAAATTATGAGTCAGTTTATTCAAATAGCTTAAGCTTAGCAGAATTAGCAAAGCCAAGGAGGCTAGACATACATCCTTACGACCTTGGTAAAGAGAGACATTTTTAAGCCATGGGTTCTTAATTTTTTTAATGCTTTGAACTTTTAATATAGTTTTCCATGTTGTAGTGACCCCCATTACAAATTTTTTCCATTGTTATTTTACAAGTGCAGTTTTTTTTTTTTTTGTTTTTTATAAATCTGAATGCAAGCATATGGCATGCAGGTGGTCCTAGGTTACCCCTGTAAAAAAGCTTTTTTTTTTTTTTTTTTTTTTTACCACCCAAGGGTCAAGACTCAATGGGCTGAAACACTGTTCCTGCCAGACTGCTTAGGTCATTGCCTTGCTGTATTACAAGAAATGAACATCCCAATTTCTGGTTAGCATTTTGTGCTTATGGCTGTGACCCCAATTTTTAGCTTTTTAAGTCCAGATATTAACAATATAAAACATTCCCTATAAGCACAAATGTCCCATAGTCTTAACTGCTCTTTAAAAATCAAAATCTCTTGAGTGCCTTCCGGCGATATCAAAACTAAAGCACCTCTTTGGCTCTATCTTTGCTGGCATACACACAGCCTGTCTTTTAGATCTCAGGCTCTTCTACTTCACTGCAGCTGCTGCTTCTGGTGACTACCACCTGGCACTGGCATTTCTTTCTTTTTTTTTTTTTTTTTTTTTTTTTTTTTTTTTTTTTGGTTTTTCGAGACAGGGTTTCTCTGTGGTTTCGGAGCCTGTCCTGGAACTAGCTCTTGTAGACCAGGCTGGTCTCGAACTCACAGAGATCCGCCTGCCTCTGCCTCCCGAGTGCTGGGATTAAAGGCGTGCGCCACCACCGCCCGGCTGGCACTGGCATTTCTAAAGCCATTAGGGTCCATTCTTGCAAGTGCACATTCCTTGGGACTCTGGTCCTGCTATACATTTGTAAACCTCAGCTGTTTCCTTTGATCCTTTGTCTTTATAACCATTGTCACCCAGGTGACACTCTTAAATTAACAAAGTCTAGCTGGCAGAGCGAGGTACATTTTTTAGTATAAAAACATTGAGGTGCAGCTTTAATATCTTAAATTTAATATATATTTTTTAAATCTTATTTTCAGAATGGGACTTGAGTCACCATACAAAAACCTATCCCAGTCCAAACTATCTTGGAGATCTGTTGCGGCCTCCTATTCAGACCCACTCCACATGGTCACCTTTAATCAAAATGGTGGTGAAATCACATGGCATCCATTTTTTTTTAACTTTAGCAAAATGGCAATCCAAAATTTAAAATGGAATCATGTCTTATGTTTTTTTTTAAAAAATCCATGCATATATTTTAAATTATTAATCCCCACAGTTACTAATTAACTTTTAACTAGTTTTATTTTAATGTTAACAGATTTTTGACTGTATCTAATAAAGTAAACTTATAAATCTAAAGCTACAGAATGTTCACATATACCAAGTTCAAATTTTTTTAACTGTTCTGCTTTATTGTCTTCTCCTTGTCATTGTGTCAGGGGCTCAGATTGACAGTGACAGAGGAAACTTTTAAATAAATATGGGTCTAATAAAAGAAGAGCCTCCCTCCAACTCTAAAGCCAGCTTTTCAATAAAAAAAAAAGCATAAAACAGTTTAACATTATCTATACCAAAAAGTCATCTCTTTTTCCGCTAGCCCAAATTCAGTAACCAGAGCTCAGAGATAAATTCTAAAGTCAGGCCTGTAAATGTGGCCACAAGCACTGATGGGTTGCAGAGACAGCAAAAATATCCAAACCATTTCTGTCTCAGTTCCATGCTTGCAAGAAAACTTACATAGACAAGCTTTACAACAAAACAGGCATATTCCATATTTGCAGATATGAGAAACCACAGAAAACATTTCACTTCTGACCTTCTATAACTTTTTTTTTTTTTTGAGACAAGGTTTCTCTGTAGCTTTGGAGCCTATCGTGGAACTAGCTCGTGTAGACCAGGCTGGCCTCCAACTCACAGAGATCCACCTGCCTCTGCCTCCCGAGTGCTGGGATTAAAGGTGTGTGTCCCCACCGCCCGGCTATAACTTTTTATATACCTTCAATTCATTTTTCCTCTCTTCATTCTTTCAGTCTCCTTCTTTCTCTCTCGTCTTCCAGACAACATATCACAGTCTTTCAGACAACAAAAAAACTCTTACCAAAGTCTTTCTTGTGGTTTCTCTCAGTAGTTTATAATATGTTGTATGGCTACAATATTTTGAACAGAAACATGCATATACTATAACCAAAATAACTTTAAATTTACATCACATAACATTCTGTACCAGCATGAAATATCTGAGACTAACAGAGTTTTTTTCCCCATATCCTAACTAATAGTAATTTGTAACCAGCCCTTCAAAATGATGATAGATATTTATAACCCATTGAATCTGAATGACCAAAGCAGCTCTGGTGGACGGAAGTCTGGCTACAGTGTCACAACACAGCCACTGCAGTTTAACACCTATAGCCAGTGCCTTTGGTCCCTGGAGCCAAACCTTAGTCAGGTTTGGCTAGAAGCCGAGGCACACAGCACCCAGGGCAGACCGAAGGAACTTATCCATCAGCATGGGAGGGGGCAGGGTGGCATGCAGTATGGGGGAAAAATGTTAACTTCTCCAGCAGTAGCAATTAACCCTAGATTCTCTGTTCAGTGTTTGAAATCTTATTGGGGCACATCTGCCCCCTACAACTGTGGCTGGCAGCCTTGCTACATTGTAACAACAAGGCAGCCACCGGTCCATACAAGCAGGCCGCCAGGCAGCCTTGCTACATTGTAACATCAAGGCAGCCACCTGTTTATACAAGCGTGCCGCCAGGCAGCCTTGTGCTGGTATGGCAAACCTGCTGGTGTTGCCCCCACACTACAGGCCAATGCTGACTCCTTTCAATGAAATGTTTAAGGTGACTAGAGGTTATTTGTCTTACCCCTTTCGGGAAAATATACCCCTATGCTTATGGTCCTATTTCTAAAGTTCTGTAAGTGATCCCAATATCAAAGTCAAAGAAGTCGGGATTTGAGTCTGTCCCATCATGTCAGTCTTGTAAGTCAAAAAGAGGATGCACAAAAGACAAAAACAAAACAACACACAAAACAATACAGAGTCCTCCTGGTGCCGGAGGCAAAACCAAACTGAAGCCGGACAACACTTGAAGCCTCAAGCTGTTTTGTGATGCACCCATCTATCTACAGAACTGAGACACCAGGAGCATCCCACACAACTGTCTACAGAAACCGTAGGGACAACCGGGCGGTGGTGGCGCACGCCTTTAACCCCAGCACTCGGGAGGCAGAGGCAGGCAGATCTCTGTGAGTTGGAGGCCGGCCTGGTCTACAAGAGCTAGTTCCAGGACAGGAACCAAAAGCTACGGAGAAAATCCAAAAAAAAAAAAAAAAAAAAAAAAAAAGAAAGAAAGAAAGAAACCATAGAGACCTACTCTCATACAGAATGGCCCTGGGACCCAATACAGAAGGGCCCTGGGGACGTCTCCCCAGGTACCCCGCCTGTGATCTTTTCACGCATCCGGGTAGATGGTCACAGATGCCCATTTACAGAAGGATATCCAAACAGAAAGACACTAGAAAAGAAACACACACACAAAACAAAAACAAACAAACAAAAAAAAAAAACAGAAAACTTACCAACCAGCTGAAGGCACTACTTCTACAAGGGCAGTGGGACTGGGGGAATCCCGGAGAGCCCCTAAATGTTATGGGTAGATCACGGAGTCCCCCAAAACCAACCAGGAGACCGAGTCCTGTATGAAAGCAGAGAGCCTTTGTTCTTACACAAGTTTGCAAACTCTGTCTCTCCATGTGTCCAACATATTGGAGTGGTCAGAGCTTTTGTAGTAGCAAAGGTAGGGTGAGGGATTTCTAAGGTTCAGGACCCCTGATTAACTGACATTTGTCTAGGGATGTCCTGGTGGAAAGCGACGGGTGTGTGCTGGCAGGTGATTCTATCTACAATGGTTGGAATGTAGAGATTTCCTTTGGATGTTCTGTTCCTGGGTGGTGCCTGGGTCGTCTCAGACTTGGGCCTCTGTTAAGCTCTTCATGGCTGAATTTTACAAGCACACAACTCCGTCCATAAAATAGGGTAGTGGGGATTGGGGCTGTTTTGTTCGCTAGTGTTGTTTAGTCAGGGGGCTGTTTGTTTAGAGACAGAGTCTAACCCTTCTTGGTCTGTTACTCACTGTGTTGCTCAGAACGGCCTCAAACCTTCAGCAATCCTCTTCTCTTGGCATCCTGAATGCTGGAATAAGTGTTGGGCACCAAGGGACCACACCCTGCCATGAATAACTCTCCATTTTGGAAAAAGAAAATTCCATGTAGCGATAAAAATTGGGGATTGACATTCCTTCAGTGAATATCTGGTTATGCCAGAAACACAGGCTAAATGTGTAAAAAAAAAAAAAAAAAAGGAGGCCACGTTAAGTTTTCAAAAGTTGATGTAGAGATACTTAAAACTTACTGCTGGGCCAGCGAAATGACTGAGCAAGTAAGGGCACTCACACAGAGGTGATGACCTGAGTTCAGTCCGTGGGACTCATATGATAGAGGAGAAAACTGACACCCACAAGTCAATGCCCATTCTGACCTCCACGTGGGCACTGTGGGGTAGACACACACACTTGCACTTGAACACACACACACATACACACAAAGACACACAATCATCTGTGCCAAATAAATAAATTAATTTAAAAATAAAACGAAATGTACTGCTTAGAGGTTTGCCTTGGTTTTATTATGGAGGTTTTTTCTTCTTTAGGTGTTTTGTTCACTAATCTCTATTTTTTTTTTAAGCTTGGAATTTTTTTTTTTAACAGAACTTGTCTCAAGTTTATTTGTAAAAACAGCATAAGGTCCTGATCATCTGCAAATACTGTATAGATATTCACACCAGTCCATCTGTCTTCACATCGGCAGACTGAGACCTTTTTTATGGGGCCTTCACAGGGTCCTGGGCACCTTTGGGAGTCTGAGCTGCAGCTGAGGCCTCTGCCTTGGCTTGAACCTTGGGCTTTGTTTTTTGGAGCCTATGACCCCTGGCCATGTAGCTTCTAAACCACTTCTCAAGCTTGGGATGAGCAATTAAAGCCAGACTGGTGAGTTTGCAGCTGGGTCCCTTTGGCACCTTGGGCTTCACCACCTGGGGCTTCACCAGGGCCTTGATGGCCTCCGCACGTGCGCTCACGGCCTTTGCATTATTTGCCTGCATCTTCTTCAGGCCTTTCTTGTGCTTCTTGGCAAAGTGCATGTTCCTCAGGAACTTGGGGCCGACACCCTTGAGAGATTCGTATCTTTGTGACCCGGGTTTCTTGATGCTATTTCTGTGCCATTTCTGGGACTGGTTGTGTATGGTGTGGTTCTTAGACTTGGCAATGGCTGGATGGTAACCGGCGGCTCCCGAAGCACCTGCGACTGGAAGAGAAAGAGCTAAACTAGGAATTTTTATCTAAACCCATTGTCGATGAAGAGCAGTAGCTGACCATCTGAGTGAGTTCTGGAAAACCAGGCTTTCTAGACAGAACCTTTACTCATTTAGACCATTTACTAGACTCCTGTAGTGTATTTTGGTGTGGGAAAGGATTCACACCCCCACACACTCCCAGTCTATTTATAGCTATGGTAGCTGAGCCTGGGTGGCTAGGGCCCTGTCGTAAACTAGCTACACTCTGATCACATTCCTCTATAAAATGACGTAATGCATTTAGAATACTTTCCCCAGGGATTCGTTCAAATAATTAAACCGATTCTGATTCAAAAGCTATAATTTATATTTTCCCATTCTGAATTAAAGAAAATGCTACATCCCATTAAGCTTAATGCATTTCTGAGACCCAGCAATGTTGACTGCAAAATCACATCACCACCACTTCCCCCACGGTGATGCTTACGGATTCTGGAGCAGTGACTAGGAGGTCTCATCCAACCCTTAGAGGGTAGATTGCGCCTTTCGCACTCTCTGTTGTGTGATTTTTTTTGGGGGGGGGGGTCGAGACAGGGTTTCTCTGTAGCTTTTGGAGCCTGTCCTGGAACTAGCTCTTGTAGACCAGACTGGCCTCGAACTCACAGAGATCCGCCTGCCTCTGCCTCCAGAGTGCTGGGATTAAAGGTGTGTGGCACCATTGCCCGGCTCTGTTGTATGATTTTAAAGATCCTGTTTGACTAGCATTTGTTAATGTCTATTTTTTTTAGCTATAAACTGATTGGTCCATTAGCTCAGGCTTCTTATTAACTCTTATAACTTATATAGCCCATTATTAGCCATTATTCTTATCTGTGTTAGCCATGTAGCTCAGTACCATATTTGGTGGGGCAGTCACATCTTGCTTCTTCTGTGGTCGGGTCAGGACTGCAGAGGAATGGGATTTCCTCTTCCCAGAATTCTGTTCTCATTGACCTGCCTCTACTTCCTGTCTGGTTGTCCTGCCTATACTTCCTGCCTGGCTACTGGCCAATCAGCATTTATTTAAAATATAATTGATAGAATATAGACCAGACCATGGTCCCCTACCACTCCCCCCCCTCAAAAAAAAAAAAAAAAAAAAAAAAAGAACATCCATAGTCCAGTTTTTGGGAATGTGGGCATGGTTTTCCAGACTACTTCCTCCTGGTTTGGGGCACTGATAATCTTATGGGGACCTAAAGAAAATTTACAATTATGATCAAGTCCTGACTGGAGTATCCTGTGAGGCTTGATCATCTCAGGCAGCATCTTTAATCTGTTCTGGATGTAGAACTCAGACAGCTGGGCCATCTGTTTCTACCAGAGATCTCTCAGGTGGTCTTCCTTGATCAAACCTGATTTTTCTTAACTCAGAATGAATCCATAGCCTCTCATTTTCTGTGGAAACAAAAACAAAACCTCTTCTCCAAAGTAACACTTCTTTTGACTTATTCAGCGAGGCAGTAACATCTTGCTTCTTCTGTGATCAGGTCAGGACTACCCCTATATATATCTTTTTAAGTCTCCAAAATACCTAGTAAGGCAAATCTGAGTCATAGGGCTCATTTGAAAAGAATACAACTCTAGAGAGAGTTTTCTTTCTCCCTGTACCCCACCTCCCGCCCCCAGAGGTGGATCTTGAACCCAAAATCTTAAACATAGTAGAGAAATAAATACCATTGAGTGACCATCTACCCCCTTTTTCGAGACAGGGTTTCTCCATGTAGCTTTGGAACCTGTCCTGGAACTCACTCTGTAGACCATGCTGGCCTCAAACTCACAGAGATCCGCCTGCCTCTGCCTCCCCAGGGCTGGAATTAAAGGCTTACACCACTGCCTGGCCCCTTTTCATTTCTTATTTTGATATAAGATCTCACTTTAGTCAGCCAGACTGGTCTTGAACTTGCCATTCTCCTGTTTTAGCCTTCCCAGGTAGCTGGGATTATAGGCGTGCACTCCTAGCTGTAGCCAGATTTAGGAAGGGAAAAAGAGTAAAACTAATATGGGGGAAGAGGCATGCTCGGAGAGAGGCATGCTCGGAGAGAGGCATGCTCGGAGAGAGGCATGCTCATCATGCACAGTTTCCTTTGCACACTGGAAGACATCTCCTATGATGTCATGGAAAAGTGTTAGGATTGTTCGTTTGAAACTGGAATTGTGTGCTGGATTCATCCTCCAGATATGTCTAGTATGAAGCTTTAATGACCATAGGAACATTTACGAGGATGAATTACTTCTAGAAATGAAAGGTACATTGTATAAGATACAGGTTAGCGACCACACAGCCTCACACTGTAGTAACCAGAGAATATGAATGCAGGTGAGAAAGACAAAAGCTGAGAGTGTGTCTGCTACCTGAGGAGGGCCTAACAGCAGCTTCTGTGACTCTGAATGCTGAGTACCCAGCATGGAGCATCTGTATCGGGAGCCCACAGAAAACAAAAGGCCATGTCTTTGTTCTCAGGCAGAAGTAACAACTTCACTCTCTGTTCCCATATCCTTGATTTAAAAAAAAAAAAAGACAACTTTTTTTTCATAGCACTTGGCCCCATCTGTGGGAATTTTTGCTTCTAGTTTATCTGGCCATCCTGACTCCGAGTGTGTAGGAGAGACATTGTTCCCATTCTCTTCATTTACCTGGGGTCTGCCCATGCCTCAGGTACAGAAGATGACCAGTGACCAATAAACAATCTCCCTCTAGTCCTTCAGCTGGCAGTAAAGATGCAGAGTGACCAGGAGCACACAGGAGGGGAGGGGAAATCACACTGAATTAGAACAGAGTTCTCCCCTCAGGCAGGGGCCAGCGGTCAAACAGCTATTGTTTCTACATCCTCCCCCCCCCCATCTCTCCCTCCCTGGGGCACAGGAACTTCCCAGCCGCTGTACGGCCTGTTGGTGCTCTTTGGTTCTCAGCCCCTGAGCAGCTGGTTCCCTGGCTCCCGCCACTTCCTTACTCAGAAAGCAAGTCCAGCTGGTCTTTCATGGTTTGCCTCAGAATTTCAGAATCACTCAGGACCCCCTCAGGGAGCTGGAGGTCTGACTCACACATGCCGATGATGAAAGAAAGGGAAGCAATCTCAAGAAAGACAGTTTTGTGACATGATGGAGCACTTCTTCAGGATTGGTGTGTACGCATGCTGGCAGTCCACATAGTCCCTTCTAGTTGCCAACTAGCAAAGGGCTTGCTTTCCCTGACAGAGGCGTCTGTCACCAGCTCCCTGCCTCAGGCTTCTTCCTTTTCAGATTGTCATCTCTGGAGTCTGGGGACAAGCCTGGCAACTCCACTCCCAGCTTCAGGGGTCGATCCTGTGGTTCTTTTGGGGAGGTCTGCAGCATCAGATACTGGAGCAGAAGGGGAAGGGCTTTTTGGACAGTAACGGCTTAATATGGCATTGAGGTTTGCTGTGCAAGGTCTCTCTCAGTAAATCCCATCAGAGCCTGATATGATTGCATCTTCAGTTGCTCTAGATGCTTTTTCAGAATTCTTTCTTCCTTCTTTCTGGTCATATTGATCCGTGGGAGCTCAGTTCTGCCTTTCAGCTTTGCCATCCCACAAAATGGACAGGTGGCAGGGCCTCGGACATGGTTGAGTTGCGGAAAGTAGCTGAGTTAAAAATAGAAGCAAGAGAGAGCCAGGGACTGCTGAGGGTCTGGACATGAATCCGGGACCTTCAAGGGAGCAGACCTAAGCCAACACCCCGGTGGGTCTTGGCGAGAGTCTATGACTTCCCAGGAACTAGGCTGGAGCCAGTACCTCTGTCAGCCTGGGAGTGAGTGAACTGGGGTCCTCCAAGAGAGTAGGCAGGAACCAGAGATCTCAGCAGGGCCAGGCATGAGGGAGAGGGAGTAGGCCTAAGCCAGGTCCTCTGTGGGTTCAGGCATTGGTCTAGGACATCAAAGGGAATAGGCAGGAACCTGGAACCCCTGCGGGTCTGAACACAAGTCTGGGACCTCTGTGGGAGTAAGCAGATCCTCTGCGGGTTCAGGCACACACGAGCCTGGGACCTCCTAGGCAGTAGACCTGAACCAGAAACCTTTTCAGGTCCAACTCCAACCCAGGGACTTCTGCAGGAGGGAATCCAGACCAGGATTTACAGAAACAGGACAGGACAAAGCCGGTACCTAGGCCAAAAGTTTTCCTGAGGCAAGGAACTCCACCTTGGGCAACAAATTCCACAGGAGAGAAACTGAACTAGACTCCTGGGACCGAGAAGCCGGAGGAAACAAGCTCCACCTGGAGCAGAAGCCAGGTGCAAATCCAGCCCTGGGCGCCAACCCAGTCCCAGAACACTGGCAGATCAGGACTGACCCAGCAATCAGATCCAGAGTCAGCATCTCCACAAAGACAGATCCAACTCCAAGGCTTCTGCAGGAGGGTATCCAGACCAAGATTCACAGAAACAGATCAAATACAGCAGCCTAGGCCAAAGTAGGCCTGCAACAGTAAATTCCAAGGGAGCAGAGCAAAGCACAGAAGCACTGAGCTATCTCCAGGAACAGGAATAACGAACAGGGTAACTAGAACTGTGACACCGACTATACCATCTGAGCTCTGGATTCACTAGCACCTAGAAGATTACTCAACAGAATCTCAGACAGCCCCAACCACACCTCTTCGAAAAGGTAAGATCACACGCTACACCACAAAGAGCAACACAATACCAGTAAAACCCTACAAAAGCAAGACCTGAACAAGCAAATGTGGATGAACCAGAATAAAATGGTCTAAAAAATAACCTCAAAAGGGCTGGAGAGATGGCTCAGAGGTTAAGAGCAGTGACTGCTCTTCCAGAGGTCCTGAGTTCAATTCCCAGCAACCGCATGGTGGCTCACAGTCATCTATAATGAGATCTGGTGCCCTCTTCTGGCATATAAACATACATGGAAGGAATGTTGTATCCATAATAAATAAATAAATCTTTAAAAAAAATAACCTCAAAAGGTGAAACAAGAAATTACCATTAAAGAAATGGAGGAAAAGACAAACAAAAGATGGGAGATATCAGCAAATCACTTAAAGAAACAAAAAAAAATAAATCAAGCATATAAAAGAAACCATTCAGGACTTGAAAACTGAGATAGAAACAATAAAGAAAACACAATTATTATAGAAACAGAAATCATGAGAAAAAGATCAGGAACCACAAACGCAAGCATGAACAAAATAGAGGAAATAGACTCATCAGTTAAAGAAAACATTAAATCTAACAAAAGCTTAACCCAAAATATCCATGAAATATGGGACAACATAAAAAGGCCAAGTCTTAGAATAATAGGTATAGCCGAGGCCGGGCGGTGGTGGCGCACGCCTTTAATCCCAGCACTTGGGAGGCAGAGGCAGGCGGATCTCTGTGAGTTCGAGACCAGCCTGGTCTACAAGAGCTAGTTCCAGGACAGGCTCCAAAACCACAGAGAAACCCTGTCTCGAAAAACCAAAAATAAATAAAAAGAATAATAGGTATAGAAGAAGGAGAAGTTCAACTCCAAGGCACAGGAAATTTATTTAACAAAATTATGAAGAAAACTTTCCCTATCTAAAGAAAGATATGCCTATGAAGCTACAAGAAGTTTACAGAACACCAAATAGACCGGATCAAAAAAAAGTCCTCTTGCCACATAATATCAAAACACTAAACATACAGAGTAAAGAAAGAATATTAAGAGCTGCAAAGGAAAAAGGCCAAGTAACATATAAAGGTAGACCTATCAGAATTACACTAACTTCTCATTGGAGACAATGAAAGCCAAAAGGTCATGGTCAAGCATTATGCAGATATTAAGAGACCATGGATGCCAGCCCAGACTACTATACCTAGCAAAACTGTCGATCACTATAGAAGTACAAAACAAGATATTCCATGACAAATCTAGATTTTACCAATACCTAGCCACAAACCCAGCCCTACACAAAATACTAGAAGGAAAACTCCAACCCAAGGAAGATGGCTACATCAACAAAAACAGACGATTGATGATCTCATTACAGCAAATCCCAAAGAAGAAAAAAATGCACAAAAAAATCACAATGAAAACTAAATTAACAGGAGATAGCAACCACTGGTCATTAATATCACTTAATGTAAATGGACTCAACTCACCTATAAAAAGGCACAGGCTAACAGATTGGATACAAAAACATAATCCATTCCTCTTTTGCATACAAGAAACACATCTCAACCTCAAAGACAGACATCATCTCAGAGAAAAAGGTTGGGGAAAAATATACCAATCAAATGGACCTAAGAAACAAGTGGGTATAGCTATCCTAATATCTAACAAAAATAGACTTCAAACTAAAATCAGTCAAAAGAGACAAAGAAGGACATTTCATATTAGTCACAGGAAAAATCCATCAAGAGGAAATTTCAATACTGAACATCTATGCCCCAAATACAAGGGCACCCTCATATGTCAAAGAAACACTACTAAAGCTTAAATCATATATTAAACCCCACACACTAATAGTGGGAGACTTCAACACTCCCCTCTCACCATTGGAGAGGTCAATCAGACAAAAAATGAACAGAGAAATAAGAAAGCTAACAGATGTTATGACTCAAAAGAATTTAACAGAGCTGGGCGGTGGTGGCCCATGACTTTAATCCCAGCACTCGGGAGGCAGAGGCAGGTGGATCTCTGTGAGTTCAAGGCCAGCCTGGTCTACAAGTGCTAGTTCCAGGACAGGCTCCAAAGCTACAAAGAAACCCTGTCTCGAAAAACCAAAAAAAAAAAAAAAAAAAAAAAAGAACTTAACAGACATCTGTAGAATATTCCATCCAAACAGAAAAGAATATACCTTCTTCTCAGCACCCCATGGGACCTTCTCAAAAAGACCACATACTCAGTAACATACAAACCTCAATAAATACAAAAAAAACATTGGAATAACCCAATGTACCTTATCAGATCACCATGCTTTAAAACTAGAAGTCAATAGCAATACTAATTCCAGAAAACCCACAAACACATGAAAATTAAACAATGCTCACCTGAATCATCAATGGGTCAAAGAAGAAATAAAGGGGGAAATTAAAAACTTTCTAAAATTCAATGAAAATAACCACATAACATACCCAAATTTATGGGGCACAAGGAAAGCAGTGTTAAGAGGCAAGTTCACAGCACTAAATGCCTACATAAAGAAGCTGGAAAAATCTCACACTAGTGAATTAACAGAACATTTGAAAATTTTAGACCAAAAAGAAGCAAACTCACCTAAGAGAACTAGACAGCAAGAAATAATCAAATTGAGAGCTGAAATCAACAAAATAGAAACAAAGAAAACAATACAAAGAATCAATGAGACAAAGAGTTGGTTCTTCGAGAAAAATCAACAAAATAGACAAACCTTTATCCAAACTAACCAAAAGGCAGAGAGAGAATATCCAAATTAACAAAATCAGAAATGAAAAGAGGGACAAAACAACAGACACGGAGGAAATACAGAGGATCATCAGATCATATTTTGAAAACCCGTACTCCACAAAATTGGAAAACTTAAAGGAAATGGACAACTTTCTGGATAAATATCACTTACCAAAATTAAATCAAGACCAGATAAGCAAATTAAACAGACCTATAACTGATGAAGAAATAGAAACAGTCAGGGCTGGAGAGATGGCTCAGAGGTTAAGAGCACTGGCTGCTCTTCCAGAGATCCTGAGTTCAATTCCCAGCACCCACATGGTGGCTCACAACCATCTGTAATTCGATCTGGTTCCCTCTTCTGGCATGCAGACAGAACACTGTATACATAATAAATTAATTTAAAAAAAAAAAGAAATAGAAACAGTCATCAAAAGTCTCCCAACCAAAAAAAGCCCAGGACCAGATGGTTTCTGCTCAGAATTCTACAAGACTTTCAAAGAAAAACTAATACCAATACTCCTCAAATTATTCCACACTATAGAAACAGAGGGAACATTGCCAAACTCTTTTTACGAGGCTACAATTATCCTGATACCCAAACCACAGAAAGACAATACTAAGAAAGAGAATTACAGACCAAACTCACTCATGAACATTGATGCAAAAATACTAAATAAAATACTAGCAAATCGAATCCAAAAACACATCAGAACCATCATCCACCATGACCAAGTGAGCTTCATCCCACAGATGCAGGGATGATTCAACATATGAAAATCTGTCAACCTAATCCACCGTATAAATAAGCTGAAAAATAAAAACCACATGATCATCTCATTAGATGCCCAAAAAACATTCGACAAAATACAACATCCCTTCATGATAAAGGTTTTAAAGAGAGCAGGGATACAAGAAAAATACTTAAACATGATTAAGGCAATATACAACAAGCCAACAACCAACATCAAACTAAATGGAGAGAAACTCCCAATGATTCCATTGAAATTAGGAACAAGAAAAAGTTGTCCACTCTCTCCATATCTATTCAATATAGTTTTTGAGGTTCTAGTTAGAACAACAAGACACCAAAAGGAGATCAAGGGGATACAAATTGAAGAAGTCAAACTCTCACTATTTGCTGATGATATGATAGTTTACATAAGTGATCCAAAAATTCTACCAAAGAACTTCTAAAACTCATAAACACTTTCAACAATGTAGCAGGATACAAGATTAATTCAAAAAAAATCAATAGCCCTCCTGTACACAGATTATAAAAGGGCTGGGGAAAAAAATCAAAGAATCAACACCCTTCATAATAGCCACAAATAACATAAAATATCTCAGAATAACTCTAAACAAACA
Source organism: Chionomys nivalis (assembly GCF_950005125.1). Taxonomy (NCBI): domain Eukaryota; kingdom Metazoa; phylum Chordata; class Mammalia; order Rodentia; family Cricetidae; genus Chionomys; species Chionomys nivalis. The sequence goes on along the minus strand of NC_080086.1, from coordinate 155,661,842 downwards.
AGTGGAAGACTTGTATGACAAGAACTTTAAATCTTTGAAGGAAGAAATTGAAGAAGACACCAGAAAGTGGAAAGATCTCCCATGCTCTTGGGTAGGCAGAATTAACATAGTAAAAATGACAATCTTACCAAAAGCAATCAATAGATTCAATGCAATGCCCATCAAAATCCCAGAAAATTTCTTCAAAGACCTCAAAAGAACAGTACTCAACTTCATATGGAAAATCAAAAAACTCAGGATATCCAAAACAATCCTGTACAATAAAAGAACTTCTGGCGGCATCACAGTCCCTGATTTCAAACTCTACTGCAGAGCTACAGTACTGAAAACAGCCTGGTATTGGCACAAGAACAGAAAGGAGGACCAATGGAACCGAGTAGAAGGCTCGGATATCAATCCACACACCTTCAAACACCTGATCTTTGATAAATAAGCAAAAAATATCAAATGGAAAAAAGAAAGCATATTTAACAAGTGGTGCTGGCATAACTGGATATCAACTTGTAGAAGAATGAAAATAGACCCATATCTATCACCATTCACAAAACTCCACTGCCAAGTTTGGGGGATAGGTCATGGAATTGCATCTTTTTTTTTATTTGGTTTGCTGCTGTTGTTGTAGTGATAGTGGCAGTGAGTTTTTCTGGTGTTTTTGGTTGTATTGTTTTGTTCTGAAGCAGAATCTAGCTATGTAGCTAGCCCTGTCTAACCTGGAACTCTCTATGGGGACCAAGGAGGCCCCCAAGCTCACAGAGATCTGCCTGCCTCTGCACAGAGACTAAAAGCCTGTGCCAGGACACCTGTCCTCACTTAGTTATGTCCTGAAGTACCTTCACCCTGTGCTTCTGCTTTATTGTTTATATGGACATCTCAAATTTTAAACCATTTGAAAATCTGATTGTAATTTTGCTGACAACTCTATTGGGTCAGAGTTCAAGTTAGCATGTTTAGGTCAATCTTCCCACAGCACAATCTGTGGACAAAGGTCCAAAAATGTTCGCTGCTGCCAAAGAATAGGCAGAAAGGCTGAGATATACCATAAGCAGTAGAGGCTGGCAACATTACCCTCCCCTTACTTGCAGATTACTCTGTATAATCCTCCTGCCTCCACCTCCAAAGAGCTTTGTTTGTTTGGTCAGGTCTTTATTGGGAGGAAAGAGTTTTGAGACAGGGTCTTGGTTACATAGCCCTACCTAGTATTGAACTTAGAGATCCTCCTGCCTCTGCCTCCCAAATATTGAGCATGTGCCACTATCTCCAGTTTCTTGTGGTTTGGGGTTTTGTTTTCATTTTATTTTTCAGTAACTCATTTTTATTGATTTTTATCGAAGCATTAGTCCAGAAAGAAAAGCAAAACTTGCCTTTGACTGTGAATGGTCTCCGAAGACCTGCTTACTCGGGGAAGGGGCACAATGAACCCTGCAGTGTGAGGAGACCACTTCTGAGAGTAAAACGTACTTCCGCAGGTCCTGTTCCCATTTGAACCAGCAGTTCATGATTCGTGAACCTAAACATAACTTTCTAACTTCTTTCTTTGGTTGTCCTAGGGACCAAACCCGCGACCTCATGCACAGAATACATTTCCCGCTGAGCTGTGCTCCCAGACTGCAGAGTCATTAACCATGGCACAAAGCACAGCCTCTAACTGCAGGGCTAGCTCTCATCTCTGCTGTGGTGAGTCAGGATCTCACTATGTGCCCCTGGCTGGCCTGGAACTCGCTGTGTAGACCATGGTGGACTCAGTCTGTTTCCTGAGGACCAGGGGCATGCCCCACCATGCTCAACTCCATCGTGCACCTTCTTTAAGATTTTCCTCATCTATGCAAACACATCTCAGCCACCCCGTCTAGGTGGACTTTCAAGGGGTAACAGATCTTTTCCTGTTCAAACAGTGCTGTGGCACACCCCTCACACGCACAAGCAGGGATCACCTGTGACGGATGACTCTGTCACTAGACTGCGCTCCCGGGCTTTGACATGCTACTTCTTGTCGGTGTCGCCAACCTCGGTTCTGAATATTAGTATGTCTTTTTTATTGCAAAAGCAATCTATGCTTATTGTAAAAATTCAAATAATGCAGAATATGCAACTCTACAGGCAAAAAACAAGCAAACAACAACAACAACAACAAAAAACCTCTATAATATCACTCTGTCCTGGTGCTTAGCACCACTGAGAAGTGTAGTGTTTAACCTTTCAGTGAGCATGTGTAGATTTTAAAAGACGGCATCTGACTGTGTATTCCATACTACAGCATCATCTTTAGGCAGTAAAGGTGACATACAAAGCCAGGCAAAGGTAAAACAAAGACTGACTATGAGTACATGTTTCCAGATTATAGAATTGTAAAAAGCCACCAATGTGTAGCCATATGGCTTTGTTCTTTGAAGTTACCCTGTTTGTGAGGTCTCTATCCTATAGAATTTCAGATGAAGTTAACCATGGCTTCAATACTTTGTGATGGCAAAATCTGCAGAGCTTAACCTTGTCTGAATAGTGGCCAGCAGAACTTCAAATTCAACCTCCTGTGGGATGTCACCCCACTTAACAAGTATTATCAATTGCTCACGGTGGGTCCCCAGAAGGTTACTGTGCTGCGGAACAATCTTTGTACACTGTAAATGTGTATTTCTCTCAAGGCTAATAAAAAGCTGATTGACCAATGGCTAGTCAGGATTTTTAGGACAGAGAGAATGCCGGGAAGAAAGGCAGAGTGAGAGGAGTCTCCAGTCATTCTGACAGAAAGGAGGCAGGACATGCAGGAGAGGTAAAAGCCATGAGCCTCAGGGCAGCACATACATTAATAGGAACAGGTTAATTTAAGTTGTAAGAACTAGTTAGTAATCAGCCTGAGCTATCGGCTCAACAGTTATAATTAATAGTAAGTCTCTTAGTGGTTATTTGGGAGAAGCTGCCAGGACACAAAGAAACTCTGCCTATAATGACTAGATCTTTCCCCCAGATCATTCCTTCTCAGAACTTTCCTGGTGCTTACTTACTAAGTAGTATTACTTACTAAGGTCTACACATAGTTTTTAAAATGGAAGAGAGACAGAAAGTCTATCGTTTTTAAATCTAGTTCACTGGTCAGTAGAGATGAATCATGCTGCTGTTGGATAGACTGTGTCCCCTGACAAAGACCAAACGCCTGAAGCCCAACCCTATGATTCTGCTGCATTAGGGCCTTTGCAGACGGATTTAGTTCACACGAGGTCATCTTAGTCCAATAGGAATCACACTGGCTCTGATCCCAACAATGTTGATGTCTTTAGGGAAGAGAGAAGACAACGGCCTCATAAACACATGCAACACATGCGTATGCATGCGCGCTCGACAACTCTGGGTTTATATTGCATCTCTTTAGTCTTAGTATAAAAACAAACTAAAGAACAGGATGACAATGAACTGTTGTTGAGCATTTACTGTAGGGACGAGTCCACACACACTCAGAGAACACCAACAAAATGAAAGCATGGCTCACCCTGCAGAACATTCCAAGGCCTGTGAGAGTCCCCTCAGCTCCCTGACACGACCCCAGTACCTCCCATTAGCCGACTTAGGAAAGCAGCCATTATTTTCCTCTTCTTTTTTTTTTTTTTTCTTTGTCTGAGACAGGGTTTCTCTGTGAGCTTTAGTGCCTATCCTGGAACTAGCTCTTGTAGACCAGGCTAGCCTCAAACTCACAGAGATCCACCTGCCTCTGTCTCCCAAGTGCTGGGATTAAAGGCGGGCGCCACCACCACCTGGTTCATTTTCCTCTTATAATGGCAGATGAGACAAAAACAAATTTCATCTAAGATACCCCAAAATTAACTCTATTGACCATGTTCCTTAGAAAATGACTTTTCAGCACTTGGGAGGCAGAGGCAGGCGGATCTCTGTGAGTTCGAGACCGGCCTGGTCTACAGGAGCTAGTTCCAGGACAGGCTCCAAAACCACATAGCATGAGGCTACGAAGCTGGGTTTAATGAAGTTGCTTCAACCCTCACAAGTTTGTACAAAATGAGGTGGTGATGGCGCCTGTCGGTGAAACTGTAGAGGAGGGTCAGGTTTTTAGTTGACTGCATCAGAACGTACCTCATTCGGAGCCCCTCAGATGGAATGAATATCGATCCCCAGAAGACAGGTCCGCTTAGAGTCTGGGGGAATGAGCTTGTTTCACGAAAAGCTCTTTTCAGACTGAAGGAAACTCTTAGGACAAAGTCACTTGAGTCAAAACGAACTCGAACTCTATTAAGCATCCTAGAAGAAAGGAAAAGAGGCTTGGGAAGGGAGGCAGACGTTGGGCGCGCGGTCGATCTGCAAGATAAAGGACTCAGAAATTTGTTGATCATCACTAGATGCCAGGAGAGAGGTCTGGAATAAATTTGTCTTCAGGCCCTCTGGGAGAAAACAACTGTGCCCACAGCTCTTGTTTTTAAGACTGACAGTCCCAGGGGCTCAGAGGTTAAGAACATTGGCTGGTCTTCCAGAGGACCTGAGTTCTGTCGGAACTCAGTAACCAACCACATGGTGGGATCTGATGTGATGCCGTCTTCTGGCATAAATGCACCCATATTCTGGCATAAAGGAACTCATATACAATAAATACATCTCTTGAGCCACCCAGCTAGGACTAACTAACACTGCCACTAGGCTTCAGGGGGAGGTTTTCTGCTTCCCCTCTCACCTTCCCCAGTCCCCAGGGTGCAGCAGCCCTTGCTATGCCGGACTGGCTTCCTCCTGGTACATTTCCTCCCTTCCTCAGCAAGGACAAAGTGACTGTGCAGCCCTCTTCTTTTCCTTATTTATTTGCTTGTTTGTTTATTATTACTTTTTTTTTTTTTTTTTTTTTTTTGGTTTTTCAAGACAGGGTTTCTCTGTAGCTTTGGTGCCCGTCCCGGGACTAGCTCTTGTAGACCAGGCTGGCCTCGAACTCACAGAGATCCGCCTGCCTCTGCCTCCTGAGTGCTGGGATTAAAGGCGTGCGCCACCACTGCCCAGCTTATTATTACTTTTTATTGTTGTTTTGTTTTGACAGGGTCTCTCTCTGTGTAGTCTCGGCAGTCCTGGAACTGAGTTCCAACCTGCCTAAATCAAGTGCTTCTAGGCCTGGCCATTTTCTTATTTAAAATTCCCTTCTAAAGCAGAATATGCAACTGTCTCAAAAAAAAAAATTCTTTTAATTAAATTTAAAAGAATTCTTCCTAGGGATGCAATTCTGAGGTAGAGGTCTAGACCAGCATGCATAAAATCTTGGGTTCAACCCATAGCACAACATGTTTAAATGCACGCATACTTGCCGTACAACTCTCTCTCTGTCTCTCTCTCTGTCTCTCTGTCTCTCTCTCTCTATCTCTATCTCTCTATCTCTCTCACACACACACATCCTTAGTGAGTTTTCTCTACAACACTCAGCCACCTAACAGACAATGAATGGCCATTATTTGACTTTTTAGTTTGTCTTCCCTAACTAATCCCTAAGGTCCATGAGGATAGTAAGTACTCAATAAATTTTGGTGAAATGAATAACGTACCCTTCAATCACTCAGCAGAACTCTGCATCACTGTTGCCTTTTCTATCTTTCTTCCTCTCGCGTCTAAATTCATAAGATTTACTGATTCCTCTTTCCAGTTGCTTCTTCACACAAATCTTTTTCTCATCTTATTTGCTTATTTTATTTTTATTTTTTATTTTTTTTTGGTTTTTCGAGACAGGGTTTCTCTGTGGTTTTTGGAGCCTGTCCTGGAACTAGCTCTGTAGACCAGGCTGGTCTCGAACTCACAGAGATCCGCCTGCCTCTGCCTCCCAAGTGCTGGGATTAAAGGCGTGCGCCACCACCGCCCAGCCTTATTTGCTTATTTTAAAAGTTTATTTATTTATGTTTTATGTGTACAGGTGTTTTGCCTGCATGTTTGTCTGTGCTAGATGCTGCTTGGGGCCTGCAGAGGCCAGGAGAAAGCATCAAATCCCCTGGAACTAGAGTCGTAGAGGGTTGTTAGCCCATATGAGTGCTGAGATAGGCATCGAACCTGGGTCCTCTGAAAGAGCAGTCGGTCCTCTTAACCACTGAGCTTTTGTTTTTAATCTTTATTATGTTTAATTATGTGTTTGTATGTGTTCATCTGTGGAAGTCAGAGGCGTTGGATGCCCCCACTGGTGCTGGAGTTAAATGAGGTTGTGAACCACTTGGTATGGATGCTTAGAACTAAACTCAGATCCTCTGGAAGAGCAGAAGATGCTCTCACCACGGAGCCTTCTCTCCAGTCCCACTCTTTCTCTTCTCAGTCACTGCTACCATCAGCTTTTGGCCCAGTGGTCATTACAACATCTTCCTGAGTGGTCTTCCTGCCATGGTTCTTCTCTGGCATATGCTAAGTTGCCATTGCCATTATTCCTAAGGACAGCATTTAAATCATTCTGCTGAATAATCGGTCTGCCTTCATTTTAGACTCCCACGTCATCTTATAGTAAAGATTAACTAGGTTCATTCCTGCTTACGATTAATCCTCTCTAGGATTGGACGATGCCTCACCTGAAACCTTAACTAGAAACAGTTCAGTGCTGCCTGTTCTAGGAATGGCAATCACGTCTTTGTTTCAAAAGCTGTTTATAACCATCTTTCCACCTTATCTTGGTTTGAAAAGGTTACGTGACCACCTTTTGAACCATGGTCGCAAAGGTTTTGCACACCTTGCAACCATGTTTGTAGGGAATAACTTGTTACGCTTGTGTTCTGCTCCTGTAACCCAGCCTATTTTGCCCACCAAGTCCCCTATTTGGAAACGCCCTATCCCTAAGTTATAAAAGCCTTGTCTTTCTCATGTCCAATGCTGACCTCTCAAACCCTGACTTAGTGGGAAAAGCCTGTGTACATGAGTATAAAAGCTTGCCTTAATTAATTTGGCCATGATGATTTGGGTCAGCTGTCTTTCTCCTCCTATTTTTGGGATTAACACTCCATAACAAGAAAAAGACAGAAAAAGACACTATGGCTATAAAAAAAATTAGATTATGAACAACAACAAAAAACCATTGACATCTTGAATTTTGTATGCAAATGGGTGGAATTAGAAAACACTACCCTGAGTGAGGTAACCCAGATCCCCCCCAAAAATGAATATGGTATGTACTCACTCATAAGTGGATGATAGCTATAAACAAAGGACATTGAGCCTATTGTTCATGATCCTAGAGAAGCTAAGTAATAAGGTGAACCCAAAGAAAAACATATATAGTCCCACCTGGAAATTGGAAACAGACAAGTTTGCCTGACAAAATTGGGAGCATGGGGGCAGAGGGTAGAAGGAAAGGTAGAAGGGGAAGAGGTGAGGAGAAAGGGAGGGTTGAGGAGAACTTGGGGGAATAGGATAGTCGAGATGAAGGAAGGACAGAGATGAGAGCAAGGAAAGAGACATCTTGATTGAGGGAGCCATTATTAGGGGTTAACAAAAAACCTGGCTCTAGAAAAATTCCCAGGAATCCACAAGGATGACCGCAGCTAAGACCCTAAGCAAGAGAGGAGAGGGTGCCCGAACTGGCCTTGCCCTGTAGTCAGACTATTGATTATCTTAAATATCACTATAGAACCTTCATCCAACAACAGATGGAAAGAGAGGTGGAGAACCACATCAAAGCACTGGACTGGGCTCCCAAGGTCCAGTTGAAGAGTGGAAGGAGGAGAATATGAGCAGGGAGGTCAAGACCATGAGGGGTTGGTCCATCCACTGAAACAGTTTGCCTGAGCTAATGGGAGCTCACTAACTCCACTTGGACTGGGAGTGAACGAGCATGGGATCAAACTAATCCCTCTGGATGTGGTTGACAGCTGGGGCAGACTGAGGGCCACTGGCAGTGGCACTGGGATGTGTCTCTACTGCATGTACTGGCTTTTTGGGACCCTATTCTCTTTGGATGTAAACCTTGCTCAACCTAGATGTAGTAGGGAGGGCCTTGGACTTTCCACAGGGCAGGGTGCCTTGCCCTTTCTTAGGATTAGAGGGGGCAGGGGTGGGAGATTGTCTGGAGGAAGTGGGAAGAGGGGAGGGAATGGGAATTTGGATTGGTATTTTTTTAAAGTAATAAAATAATAATAAAAAAGAAAATAAGACACAGCATTTGACAATATTTCTAATATTTTTGCTAAATTAGTTGTAAGTTTTAAAAATCATTGAGTTAGCTATCTTAGTCTTCAGAAATCCCTAAGCTTTTGGTCCCACCATTTAAATTTTTAAGAAAGTTTTATTATTTTATGTGTAGAGGTGTTTTGCCTGCATGTCTGTCTGGGTATTACATATATGCAATGCCTGAAGCAGCCAGAAGAGGGTGTTGCATCTCCCAGAACTGGAGCTAGCAGACAGTTGTGAGCTGGTGGGAATCCAATCTGGGTGGGTCCTCCAGAAGACAGCCGATGGTTTTATTTTCTCTATTTGTAATTATGTTTAAGTGTCTCTGTGGATATATGCAAGTGAGGGCAGGTCTTTGGGGAGCAGAAGAGGTGTCAGGGCCTCTGGAGCTGGTGTTCCTAGTGGTTACAGACCGCTTGATGGGAACTGAACTCTGGTCTTCTTCAAAAGCAGCAGCAATCACAAAGGCTGAACCATCTCTGTAGCCCCCTGCACTACCATTTTTTTTTTTTTTTTTGGTTTTTTCGAGACAGGATTTCTCTGTGGTTTTGGAGCCAGTCCTGGAACTAGCTCTTGTAGACCAGGCTGGTCTCGAACTCACAGAGATCCGCCTGCCTCTGCCTCCCGAGTGCTGGGATTAAAGGCGTGCACTACCATTTTATCTAGGTTAACTTTTTTTTTTAAGATTTTTATTTATTATGTATATAGGTTTCTTCCTTCATGTATCCTGCAGTACAGAAGAGGACACCAGATCTTATTACAGATGGTTGTGAGCCACCATGTGGTTGCTGGGAATTGAACTCAGGACCTCTGGAAGAGCAGCCAGTGCTCTATTCCTCTGAGCCATCTCTCCAGCCACTTAGGTTAACTTTTTAATGCTAATTTAAATTTAGGGTTTTATTCATGGTTTTGAAATTATCAACTCAACCCTAATGGGCTTTTTTTTTTTTTCTGAAAAACTCTGTGGCTTTTCCTTCACAGGAAGAACATCAGCCTACTAGGAAAACCCTAAGAAATATTTTCAATAAATTGCTTTATTTTGAATCAGTGGAAGAACTCTAACAAAATCCCCCTAAAGGTGTGTGTGTGTCTGTGTGCGCGTGTGCGCGCGCTAAGGACTCAAAGACTTCTCTATGCTAGGCATGCGCCCTACCTCTGAGACACTTTCCCAGCCCCACAGTTCTAAAGGAATTAAGTAAACAAACAAAAAAGACAAATGCATCCTGAGATAGAATTTAGATATTCAAACACCCTCAAAGGTTTGGGTATGAGCTCTGCTTTATATTTTAGTTTCAGGGCTTAATTTGTAGCTGGCAAAATCACCCAGGTCCAACCCACATCTTAGAGAAATGCCCTCTCTTATGGATAACTTCGTGTTATATTGGCAGTTTTTATGTGCATAAATAACTCTTAAGTATAGGCAAACTCTCCCTTTGTCCTTGGACTCTCGTTAGAAATATTTAAATTCGTGAAAAGTCATTTTCTTAGTTCCAAAGGGGGTGGAGAAGCCATGAGTAATATAGGGAGTGATGTAAAAGGAAAAACCCTTCATAAAGGGGATTTTACACGCACAGAACCTCACAGAAAGCATCTGAGATTAATGAGAAAAAGCTGAGAACCATGCTGAAGGCACCTGCTGATCTAACCCTTACTCTCCACCATCGGCGACCCAGGCGTGGACCACCTTCTCTGGGGGGGGGGGGATACGCTAGACCCCGCCCCAAAAGGCCAGGTTCCCTCACCAAGACGCTGTCGGACCTCGGGACACTTCCAGTCCTCAGTGGCCCTGCCTCCCGCCCACGTGCCCATCAGAGCAGGCTCTGAGTCTCAAGACTTAGTGTCCTCGTTTTGCCCTCCCTACTGGGGCAGAGCGAGAGTTTCCAGCAGGGACTCTTACAGCCGCCCACAGCCTCCGGGTTTACTTTCATATTTAGCTAGGTTCTACCCACAATGCATTTGTAAAAAAAATGAAATGCAAAACAGCTCGGTGATTAACCTAATTCTCAAAGTCATTACTTGTAAGAGCGTAATTTTGTTTCATTTTCATCGCATTTGGTGTGGTGATTTTATGTGTTTTATTTTTGATGGTTATGGCATAAAACCCTGAAAAATCTCCTTACTTACAAAAGATCCTAAAACGGAACTATAAATACTCAGAGACTTGCCTTAGCTTCTAGTTGGTCCGAAGGCTGTGGGTTATTGTTAAGTTGTTTAACATCGTCTCCCCCCACACCCCTACTTGACTAGCTTGTGGTTTTGTGGACAGCAATTGGGAACGGTAACCCTCAAGGAGACCATGACGTCCAAAAGAAGGCTTCTAAAACAGACCGTTTGCTTTTAAGTAGTTTTTGGTAAGATTAACTTTCTAGTTACACACATGTATTAATCTTCAAAGTATGTGGAAAGAAAAAACGGTATGCAAAACGAAGCCATCATGTTTTAGTTAGTTTACTAAAGAGTATATTAATTTCTGTTAAACAGCAGTAAATTTCCATTGTAAGAAATTATGGAGATTGGTGTTAATCCCAACGGTGAGAATAAGATCACTACCACAATTTGAATCAAATTTGAAGTAAGCTTGATTTTTATTGGGTTGCACCCGAGAGCTGGCCAGAGACTGCCTCCTAAGTAGGGTTAAAAAGAACACCCCAAATACATCTCTTGCCCCTCGCCATTTTTTTTTTTTTTTTTTTTTTTTTTTTGGTTTTTCGAGACAGGGTTTCTCTGTAGCTTTGGAGACTGTTCTGGAACTAGCTTTTGTAGCCCAGACTGACCTCCAACTCACAGAGATCCACCTGCCTCTGCCTTGTGAGTGATGGGATTTAAGACGTGCGGCCACCACCGCTTGGGCCTCTTTTTAAGGAGCAAAATCACAAGCAGTTTTACAGAAGAGAAACAATAAGGCAATAAGAAAATACAGGGAAAAAAATCTCAAAACAAACAAAAAAAAAAACCCATCACGTGGTCACCACGTGATTAGGAGGGTTCAGGGAGGGCCAGGAAGGGTAATGGTATCCCCCACCCCCCCAAAAAAAAAAAACAAACAAAAAAAAAACAAGTCAAGGTCATGGGTTGGACAAGGCCAAGTTCCAGGAAACAGAGATTAACTCAGTAAACAAAGATTTGTTTCTTTAACAATACAGCATAATGGCTACTGCGTTCAAAATGGAGTCAGGTAGGTTTCTTACAGGGGGAGCCTTCATAGCAGAAGCCCCCTTCCCAGATAGTGGTAGCTCAAGATATGTGTCCCATGCACTGCCTTGATTTGGTTTACTCCAATGTGGATTTTTTCAGGCTGACTAGTCTTATATAGCCTAAGCTGGCCTTAAACTCCCTAGATGAGCATTTAACACCTGCCCCTTTAAAGAATATTTTTGAGGGGCTGGAGAGATGGCTCAGTGGTTAAGAGCATTGCCTGCTCTTCCAAAGGTCCTCGGTTCAATTCCCAGCAACCATATGGTGGCTCACAACCATCTGTAATGAGGTCTGGTGCCCTCTCCTGGCCTGCAGGAATAAATGTAGACAAAATATTGTATACATAGTAAATAAATATAAAAAAATATTTCAATTTATATAATTGTGTATGGATGGGGGAAATCTTGAAGATAATACATGAAATTATTGACAATGTTCGCATAACTTCTCAGGAGTGAGATATCAGCATTTGAGAGTGCACTCTTTTTTTTCTTTGTATGTGATGGGGAGTGGAGTTAGATGGAAGAGGGTTGTCCAGGGAGCTGAGAAGAGGACATCAGATCCTCCAGAGCTGGTCTTAGAGGCAGCTGTGAGCTGTCCAAGCCCAAGGTAGACTAAACTCTAGTCATCTGCAAAAGCAGCCCAGTTTCCTTTTCTTTTTTCATTTTGTTTTTTTCTATTTCTTTTTTCATTTTTCTTTTCTTTTCATTTTTCTCTTCCTTCCTTCCTTCCTTCCTTCCTTCCTTCCTTCCTTCCTTCCTTCCTTCCTTCCTTCCTTTCTTCCTTCCTTTCTTTCTTGACAAGGTCTCTCCACGCAACCCTGGCTGTCCTAGAACCCTATCTGTAGACCAGGTTGGCCTTGAACTCCAGAGTTCCTCCGCCTCTGCCTCCCAAGTGCTGGGATTGTAGTCCTGTGCTACTATGCCCAGCAAGTACTCCTTTTTTACTGTTTTGTTTTGAGACAAGGTCTTCCAGTGTAGCTCTGACTGTCCTGGAACTCTCTTTGTAGACCAAGCTAGCCTTCCAACTCACAGAGATCTGCCTGCCTTTGTCTCCTGCAACATTGAGCCATCTCTGTGGCCTCTAATTTTAACAATTACATTAATTTATTTAGTGTGTAGTGTGTATCTGTGTGGGTGCACACATGGCACTGCGAGAGAGTAGACAGAGGACACTTAGGATGCCTGCTTCTGTCTTCGGTTTCCACAGGGTGGATAGAATTCAGGTCACCAACTCAGTGGCAAAGGCCTTTACCAGTTTACTCTCACACCTGACTAGGCACTAACTATGCATTTTTTGTTATTAAAAACGCTTTTCTCATTTTACATATCAACCGCAGTTCCCTCTCCTCCCCTTCTCCTACCTCTTCCTATCACCTCTTCCCATCCTACTCCCTATCCACTCTGCAGAGGGGGTAAGGCCTCCTTTGGGGAGTCAACAAAGACTGGCATACCAAGGTGAGGCAGGACCAAGCCCCTCCCCGTTACATCAAGGCTGAGCAAGGTATCCCACCCATAGGGAATGGGCTCCAAAAAGCCAGTTCATGCTCCTGGGATAAGTCCTGGTTCCTTTGCTAGGGTCTCCCCACAACAGATCAAGCCACATAACTGTCACCCACATTCAGAGGACCTAGTTCAGCCCCATGCAGGATCCCCAGGCGTCAGTCCAGAGTCCCTGAGCTCCTACTAGCTCAGGCCAGCTGTCTCTGTGGTTTTCCCTATCATGATTTTAACCCCTCTTGCTCATATGATCCATTCTCCCTCTCTTTAACTAAACTCCAGGAGCTCAGCCCAGTGCTTGACTGTGGATCACTGCATCCGCATCCATAAGTTACTAGATGTAGGTTCTATGATGACAATTAGTGTAGTCACTAATCTGATTGTAGGGAAAGGCCAATTCAGGTACCCTCTCCACTATTGCTAGGAGTCTTAACTGGGTCACTTATATATACTACCATATCATCTGCAGTTAGTGAAAGTTCAACTCCTCCTTTCCAGTTTGTATCCTCTTTATCTCCTCTTGTTGCCTTATTGCTCTGGTTAGAACCTTGAGGACTATATTGAATAGATACGAAAAGAGTGGACAGCCTTGTCTGGTCTCTGATGTTAATGAAATCACTTTGAGTTTTTCTCCATTTCATTTTATGTTGGCTGTCGGCTTGCTTTATATTGCCTTTATTATGTTTAGGTATGTTTCTTGTATCTCTGTTCTCCAGAAACTTTATCCTGAAGGGGTACTGAATTTTGTTAAAGGCTTTTCAGCATCTAATGAGATCTCAGTTTGTTTATATGATGGATTACATTGACAGATTTTAAATCATCCCTGCATCTCTGGGATGAAGCCTACATGGTGGATGATTTTTTTCGATGTATTTTTGGATTCGGGTTGCCAATATTTTATTGAGTATTTTTGCATCAATGTCCATGAGGGAAATTGATCTGTAATTCTCTTACTTTGTTGTATCTTTATTTTGCTTGGGTATCAGGGTAACTGTGGCCTCATAAAAAGAATTTGGCAATGTTCCTTCTGTTTCTATTTTGCATAACAATTTGAGGAGTATTGGTATTAGTTCTTCTTTGAAATTCTGATAGAATTCTGTGCTGAAACTATCTGGCCATGGGCTTTTTTTTTTATTGGGAGATTTTTAATAACTCTTTCTATTTTCTTTGGGGTAATAAGTCTGTTTAGATTCTTTATCTGTTCTTGATTTAATTTTGGTATGTGGTACCTATCAAAAGAGTTGTCCATTTCTTTGAGATTTTCCGATTTTGTGGAGTACAGGGTTTTGAAGTATGACCTAATGATTCTCTGTATCCCCTCAGAGTCTGTTGCTTTGTCTCCCTTTTCTTTTCTGATTTTGTTAATTTGGATATTCTCTCTCTGCCTTTTGGTTTGTTTGCTAAGGGTTTGTCTATTTTGTTGATTTTCTCAAAGAATCAACTCTTTGTTTCATTGATTCTTTGTATTGTTCTATTTGTTTCAATTTTATTGATTTCAGCCCTAAGTTTGATTATTTCCTGGTGTCTGCTCCTCCTGGGTGAGTTTGCTTCTTTTTGTTCTAGAGCTTTCAGGTGTGCTGTTAAGCTGCTTGTGTGAAATTTCTCCAAATTCTTTATGTAGGCATTTAGTGCTATGAACTTACCTCTTAGCACTGCTTTCATTGTGTCGCATAAGTTTGGGTATGTTGTGGATTCATTTTCATTGAATTCTAGGAAGTCTTTAATTTCTTTCTTTATTTCTTCCTTGACCCAAAGGTGGTTCAGTTGCGAGTTGTTTAGTTTCCATGAGTTTGTAGACTTTATGTGTTGTGTTGTTGTTGAACTCTAACTTTAGCCCATGGTGGTCTGATAAGATACAAGAGGTTATTCCAATTGTTTGTATCTATTGATATTTGTTTTATGACCGAGTATTTAGTTAATTTTAGAGAATCTCCCATGAGATGCTGAGAAGGTATAATCTTTTGTGTTTGGGTGAAATGTTCTGTAGATGTCTAATAAAACATTTGAGTCATAGCATCTGTTAGTTCCCTTGTATCTCTGTTAAGTTTCTGTCTGGCAGACCTGTCCATTGATGAGAGTAGGGTGTTGAAGTCTCCCATTATTAATGTGTAGGGTTTGACTTAAACTTTAGTGTTATTTCTTTTACAAATGTGGGTGCCTTTGCATTTGGGGCATAGATATTCAGAATTAAGAATTCATCTTGATTGATTTTTTCCTTTGATGAATATGAAAGGTACTTCTTTATCTCTTTTAATTAGTTTTGGTTTGAAATCTATTTTATTAGTTATAAGGATAGCTATACCAGCTTGCTTCTTAGGTCCATTTGATTGGAAAATCTTTTCCTTACCATTTACTCTGAGTTAATGTCTGTCTTTGAAGTTGAAGTGTGTTTCTTGTATGCAACAAAAGGACGAATTCTATTTTGTACCCATTCTGTTAGCCTGTGTCTTTTTATTGGTGAATTGAATCCATTGATATTAAGAGATGTTATTGACCAGCGATTGTTAATTCCTGTTATATTTTTGTTTTGGTAGGTGATAGTAATATATGTGTTTCCCTTCTTTGGGTTTTACTGTTGTGAGATTACCTATTCTCTGTGTTTTCATGGATGTAACTGAGTTCCCTGGGTTGGAGTTTTCTTTCTAGTACTTTCTGGAGTGCTTGATTTGTGGATAGGTATTGTTTAAATCTGGTTTTGTCATAAAATATCTTTTTTTCTCATCTATGTTGATTGAAAGCTTTTCTGGATATAGTAGTCTGGACTGGCATCCATGGTCCCTTAGTGTCTGTAAACTGTCTGTCCAGGACCTTCTGGCTTTTTAGAGTCTCCATTGAGAAGTCGGGTGTAATTCTGATAGATCTGTCTTTATACATTATTTGGCCTTTTTTCCTTTGTAGCTCTTGAAATTATTTCTTTATTCTGTATGCTTGTGTTTTGATTATTATGTGGAAAGGGCCTTTTTTGGGGGGTCCAGCCTATTTGGTGTTCTGTAAGCTTCTTGTACCTTTATAGGCATGTCCTTCTTTAGGTTGGGAAAGTTTTCTTCTATGATTTTGTTGAATATGTCTTCTGTGCCTTTGAGCTGGGATTCTTCTCCTTCTTCTATCTCTATTCTTAGGTTCGGTCTTTCATGGTATCCCAGATTTCCTGGATATTTTATGTTAGGAATTTATTGGATTTAGCATTTTCTTTGACTGATAAATCTATTTCCTCCATTGTATCTTCAACAACTGATTGGTGAGGTTTGCATCTGTAGGTCCTGTTTGCTTCCCCAGATATTTGATTTCCAGAATTACATGTTTATATTTTCTTTATTGTTTCTATTTCAGTTTTCAATTCTTGAACCGTTTCCTTCACCTGTTTGATTGTTTCTTCTATTGGCTTTCTTTGTTTACTTTAAGGGACTTACTGATTTCTTCCATTTTTTTTGTCTTTTTTTTTGACTTCTCTAAGAGCATTTTCCACTTACTCTTTAAGAGCCACTATCATTTTCATAAAGTAATTTTAAGTTGGTTTTCTTGTGTTTCAGCTGCATCTGAATGTTCAGGTTTTGCTGTTGAAGGACCACTGGGTTCTGGTGCTGCCATATTGCTCTTTCGGTTGCTGAATGTATTCTTACACTGGCATTTACTCATCCTTTCTTCCAACCGGTATGACTTGTGCCTGTGCTTGTTCTTCCAACTGGTGTGGTTTGCACCTGTGTCTATGTAGTCTGCTGGGATTGCAGGGGCGGGCTAGCCACGAAGAGGGTGGGGTTGGGTAGTGGAGTGGGTCCTGATGGACAGCATCCAGTGGGTGGCAGGATTGGGGTTGGAGGGTGTAGCCCGAAGACAGGTATCTCATCTACTTGCAGTTTGGTGGGGACTGCACCAGAGCCCTAAACATGAATTTTTTTTTCTTTTTTTATTCTTTTTTAATTAAAATTTCCAACTGCTCCCCGTTTCCCATTTCCCTCCCCCTCCTCCCACATATTGCCCCCTCCCCCCGCTCCCCTCCCCCTATCCCCACTCCTCTTCTCCTCCCCCTAGTCCACTCCCCCTCCCTCTCGATACTGAAGAGCAGTCCAAATTCCCTGCTCTACAGGAAGACCAAGGTCCTCCCACTTCTATCTAGGTCCAGGAAGGTGAGCATCCAAACAGGCTACGCTCCCACAAAGCCAGTTCATGTATTAGGATCGAAACATGAATTTTTAAAGGCAAAAGAGTTTGTTGTGGGGCTTAGTGATGGCTCAGAGGTTAAGAGCACTGGCTACTGTCATGAGGACTTGGATTCAGTTCCTAGCTCCTATGTCAGGGCTGAGTTTCAGGAGATGAAACGCTCATTTCTGACTTCCATGGGCACCAGGCATGCAAGTGGCACATACATATTCATGTGGGAAGAATACTAACACACATAAAATAAATCTTAAGACACATGTTGCTAAAATATCAATAATTATAAGGTACTTGTGAAGGGGAAGATAATGTTTTTGCTGGGTTTGTTGTTTGTGTTTGAGACAGAGTCTCTTGTAGCCCAACTTACTACTTAGCCAATGATGCCCTTGAACTCCTGATCTTCCTGCTTCCACCTCGTGTACATTTTACTTGTTACCTTGTTTCAAAGGTAAAGCATATAGGGCCTATAATGGAGAACCAAGTGTTTGTTGGCTTCTCACCCAGCCTCAGTTGGGTGTTGTCAACACCTACATCTATTTGGATCAGCTGTTATATATAATAGGTTAGAGTTTCCACTCAGATGCAATCAATAGGGCCTGGCACACTGGCTTTCTTCATTAACAAATGCATTTGACACTATGGCTGAAAAGTATGCACCCTTTATTACCATTTTGCTTTTTCAACCTTAGAAGGAGCCTCCCCACCACAAACTTTATTAAACCTTGTCATATTTTAATTAATTAACTCATTAATTAACTTAGCTTTGTTTTGTTTTTCAAGGTATAGTTTCTCTGTGTAGCCCTGGCTGTCTTGGAACTCACTCTGTAGACCAGGCTGGTCTCAAACTCAGAGATCCGCCTGCCTCTGCCTCCCAAGTGCTGGGATAAAAGGCGTGAGCCACATCCTACCCCATCTTAAATTCTGACATATTTTGATTAGAATTTTCTTAACCTGGGTGGCATTTGGTTCTGCTGAGACCTCTAAAAGCAGAACTTGGTCACTCAAGCTTGCAAAATCAGTATTCCTTAAGTTAGAAACTTAAAACACCGAGAGTCAAAGTTCCCAAATTCTAGAATAGTTGGCATCCTAGAAGGGTCCAAATGCCAGAACTTTGTTTAATGGTTTAAATATTACAGTTTCTCTAATACCTGATACAAATGCCAAGATGTCTATCAGAGATGAACTCAATTGTGAAGGAAATGGGCTAGATTCAAGGTTTGCATATGTGACTTCAGCCCATAACTCAAGCCAAAGAGTGACAATGATTAAGACCACATTTCAACGTTGAAAAGCTCTCCATATAAAAATCTGTATCACAGAAAAAGATGTGATGTTCTTTCAAAATGCTGAGCAGTTTTAAAGCCACCACCTACTCATACTTACATGTTTAAACTAGAGACACCAAGGGAGATCTTGCTGAAATAAATGTTGTCATTACACTTGTCATTTCAAAGAATTATGTCACAATTCTGCCTCTCCTGTTATTCATTGTTCATACCCTTTTGTAATGCCTTCTTGTTTTTGGCCTGAACTCATATTGACTCAGTTCTAAGGAATAGAATAAGATACAGGAAAACTCTCTCTCTCTCTCTCTCTCTCTCTCTCTCTCTCTCTCTCTCTCCCTCTCCCTCTCCCCCTCCCCCTCCCTCACCTCTCTGTGCTCCCCCTCCCATGTCTTTGCTTTGGAGAAAGCCAACTGCCACGTAGTGAACAGCACTACAGAGAAACCAGGAACTGTGTGTCCAGCCAGCAAAACTGAGCATGCCAACAGTCACGTGAATGAACTTGACAGCTGAGCTTTCCCCACTTGAGTCCAAGATGACACCTTCACTGTAGCTATGGGGAAGACCTTGTTCCCTCCTCCTCCCACCACGCACCCAGCTAATCCTATCCAGGATAGGATAAATTCCTTATTTCCACACACTGGGTGAAATTTCAAGGGTTAGATTAAACCCACACTTTTACTATGAAATGCAGTTTTGGCTTAGGCATACCTGAGAGGCTTTTGTTTTGAAAAGCTTCTTCGCATAAAACTCTCTCTCTCTCTCTCTCTCTCTCTCTCTCTCTCTCTCTCTCTCTCTCTCTCTCTCTCTCTCACACACACACACACACACACACTCACGGTTCTCGATCACCTTGTTTTTTTCAACAAGAACGTATTTGCCAACCTGTCTTCACCAGCCTCAACTGTCTGTGTCCCAGGGGATTGTAGAGAGTCTGAAAAGCAAGACTCTCTTCAACAGGGGAAAATCCACTAGCAATGCAAAAAGCAGTAAGTATTTTGTGGGCATTTCACATGATTATAAATATACATGCCCAATGGCTACAGCATAAAAATAGTTTCTCCAAGGCAAACATTTTGCCAGGCATAATACACTGGCCATTTAATCCACTTGTTAATCAATGAGTTGTGCTATTTATTTAACATTTAACAAACATGGCATTTTCTACTGGTGATAGTATTATTGCTCTTATGTGATCATCTCTGCTTTTGTGTATTTGTGTGCTACGTGTTTATGAGTCTTCACACATGTGCATTCCTCCCCTTGGCACTTTTTTTTTTTCTTTGCTTTTGTGTTAAAGTTTTTTTTTAAGGGCTGGAGAGATGATGGCTCAGCCATTAAAGGCCAGGCTCATAACCCAAAATATAAGACTCTTTAGGATATGTATGAGTGTTTTGCCTGCATGTATGTAAGTGTACCACATTTTGTTTTGTGCCTGGAGTCTGAGGAGACCAGATTCCCTGAATCTGGAGTTACAGGTGGGTGTGAGCTATGATATTGGTGCTGGGAATTGAACCTGGTCCTCTGCAAAAGCAGCAAGTGCTTTTAATTGCTGAACTATTTCTTCAGCCCTCAAATCTTATCTTGTCCATCCCCTTTTTGAGACAGAGTCTCACTATGTAGCCCAGGTTGGCCTCTGTCTCAGAACTCTGCCTGCTTCTGCCTCCCAAGTGATGGGATCAAAGGCGTGCGCCACCATGCCCAGCTCGCCTGTTTGTGTGTGTATGTGTGTGCATGGGGAATCCCACTCAGGTACTGATGCTTGTACCTTATGGAACGAGCCATCTCTCCAACCCCTTATCTCTATTTCAGAGATGAGGAAACTGAGTCAGAGACTTGACCAAGGACACACAGCCAGGAACCGGTGACAGGGTATCACACAGGCAGTACAGTTTTCGAGACCGCTGTTCACTGCAAAGCTGTCTTGCTTCTGTGTTTGTTCAATTTGTCCATCTGATGTCTCACACTCTGAATTCAAGACAACAGCAAAGGCTTCCTTACTTTTGTTGTGATACAATCTCACCTCTATTCTGATATTATTTCAAGTTGGCTAATTTAGAAAACATGAAACACGTAAAGCTGATGGTCATGCAATTTCCTGGAAAGGTTGGGAAAATGATCAGAGCAATTGTCTTTATCCAAATCGACATATGGGAAAGTTCAATGAAGCAAATTAAGAGTTTGGTCTTTATGCTTCTTAAGGCCCAATGCTTCTTAAGAAATTAGTAACACGTCAGAGTTTGTGACTTTCCGTTCACTTGGCTGTCCCACTGCTAATATGACCACAGCAATGTGATCAAAGCTCCTGCTCGATTTGAGGTCTGGCTCCTGGGAAGAGGTCTTTATGTCAGCATTAGTGCTGGTGCTGTTAGAGACGTCAAAAGAGAGCACCTCTTCCGATGACCTCCGCCTTTGATTCTCTCCTTTGTGTATGATGCTGTCTCGCTGAGTGTACCCTCTCTGGACCTAACTGAAAGAAGTTCTTGTTGAATGACAATCTCGCGGAGGCAGATCCTTTCAGTTGACTCCTCCATTCTGTAAATAAAAAAGGGCCCTTCCTCCCCTCCTTTGGCTTAGCAGTCACACAGTTTTCTAATTTGCATATGGATTTTTATGTACCTGGGTAGAGAACATACGTAACGGTGGTCATGTCGTTAGCCTTATAGTGTCCAGTACCACAGGAGCTGCCTATTTGTATTTTTAAAGTGTGTGTGTGTGTGTGTGCGCGCGCGCGCACGCGCGCGTGTCAGGCCACACAAATGGAAATTAGAGGACTACTTTCAGGAGTTGGTTCTCTTCCTTCTCTGAGGGTCCTGGAGATACAATCCAAGACCTTAGACTTGTACAACAAGTGTTTTAACCCACCAGGCTGTTGCACCATGTCACTGGTCCATGAGATTGCTTATTTTTATTTATTTATTGTTTAAATTGCTATTATAGAGGAGGAGTGTGCCGTGGCATTGTGTGGACAGCTGTGAGGAGCTGGTTCTCTCCTTCCACATTTCTGTGGGTTCCAGGGACTGAACTCAGCTTGCAAGGCTTGCAGCACAAATGCCTTTACCTGCTGCACCATCTTGCTGTTCTGTGAAGTGAAAAAGCAAGTGTAGGTGAAAGTTTGGGTCCCTTAAGCTAACTCCCAAGTAACTACACAGAAGCTTAATATTAATTATAGATGCCCGGCCAATATTTCAGGCTTGTTCCTAGTTAACTCTTTTATTTTTTCCTAGTTAACTCTTACATGTTCAGTTAACCCTTAATTTTATCTATGCTTTGCCATGTGGCTTGGTACCTTTTCTCAGGACGGCATGTCCGTCTTGCTTTTCTCTGAGTCTGCTCTCTGCCTCTTCTGACTCTGTTCTTCTTTCCCGCATCCTCTGGTTAACTCTCCCTATACCTTATCCTGTTCAGCTATTGGCTAGTCAGCTTCTCTATTAAACCTATTGCAGCAACATATATTCTCACAGTGTAAAGGAATATTCCACGAAAAGCTATTTGAATTATTTCTCTCCTAAGTACCCATATTACCAACGCCAAGCAGGGTCTAGGTTGGTAGCAGGTACAGTGGTGCAGGGGTCTGTAGTCCCAGGCACTTGGGAAGCTGAAGAGAGAGGATCTCTTGAGTCTAGAAGTTCCAAGCTGATCTAGACGTCATATTAAGATCACCATATTAAAAAACCAGTGGAGAAGAAAAGCTAGAGAGATGGCTCAGGGGATAAGAGTACAGACTGCTCTTCCAGAGAGCCAAGACTCAGTTCCCAGCACCACATGACAACCCACACCTGTTCAATGGCCTCTTTAGGCATTTGACACACACATGGTATATGTAGACACAAACTCAGAAACGTAAAAAAAGCCCAAAGCCTGGCACAAGGCATGAACATTAATTAAAGGCCAGTTTGAGGCCAGCCTGTGCTACATGAGACTCTGTTTCAAAAACACAAATCCCAAGCAAAACAACCCTCCCTCCAAAAAATATCATATGACCATCAGAAGATCTTCAAGGTGAACATCAGCAAGATTCCAAAATGCTGGGGGTATTAAAAGTGCAGCAGGACTGCTGAACCCAAATACTCTGGTGACTTCCTAACTACAAGCTGTTGGATACCACTATTTACAAATACTTATGTAACATGTATGCACTTGTGTGTTCAGGGACTTTCTGGCTCAGGCATTTATCTTTTAATGTCTAAGAGCCTGAATTCAAAAGGTGCTGCAAGTGTCCATGCCTTAACCCAGAGTTCTCCCCACTTCTCCTCTGGTGTTTACGAGAAGGCATAAACAAGGTCTCCGTTTTAACAAGGAGACTGTCAACAAATATTCACTGGCTGCTATTGGCAAGCACTTTGGCAAGGAGTACACAAAAGAAACAACAACCTCTGTCCTCAAGTAACCCATGGAAAGTGTGATTTCCTGCCACCATTCTCTCTGTGTGGGGCTTTACAGCGAAGCCTGCTGTGGCGGTCCAAGTCTGTAGTCCCAAACACTCAAGAGCCTGAGTAGGGGAACTGCTTAAGACCAGGGATTCATGCTCATCAAAATCCCAGCAAAATTCTTCAAAGACCTCGAAAGAATGGTACTTAACTTCATTTGGAAAAGCAAAAAACCCAGGATAGCCAAAACAATCCTGTACAATAAAAGAACTTCTGGAGGCATCACAGTCCCTGATTTCAAACTCTGCTACAGAGCTACAGTACTGAAAATAGCCTGGTATTGGCATAAGAACAGACAGGAGGACCAATGGAACCGAATAGAAGACCCGGATATTAATCCACACATCTTCGAACACCTGATCTTTGATAAAGAAGCAAAAAATATCAAATGGAAAAAAGAAAGCATATTTAACAAGTGGTGCTGGCATAACTGGATATCAACATATCGAAGAATGAAAATAGACCCATATCTATCAGCATGCACAAAACTTAAGTCCAAATGGATCAAAGACCTCAACATAAAGCCAGCCACACTGAACCTTATAGAAGAGAAAGTGGGAAGTACCCTTGAACGCACTGGCACAGGGAACCACTTCCTAAATAGAACCCCAGCAGCACAGACACGGAGAGAAACAATTAATAAATGGGACCTCCTGAAACTGAAAAGCTTCTGTAAAGCAAAGGACACGGTCAACAAGACAAAATGACAGCCTACAGAATGGGAAAAGATCTTCACTAACCCCACATCAGACAGAGGTCTGATCTCCAAAATATACAAAGAACTCAAGAAATTAGAAACCAAAAGATCACATAATCCAATAAAAAAAATTGAGTACAGACCTAAACAGAGAACTCTCAACAGAGGAATCTAAAATGGCTATAAGACACTTAAGGAAATGCACAACATCCTTAGTCATCAGAGAGATGCAAATCAAAACAACTCTGAAATTCCATCTTACACCTGTAAGAATGGCCAAAATCAAAAACACTGATGACAACTTATGCTGAAGAGGTTGTGGGGAAAAGGGAACACTTCTGCATTGCTAGTGGGAACGCAAGCTGGTACAACCCCTTTGGATGTCAGTGTGGCAATTTCTCAGAAAATTAGGAAACAACCTTCCTCAAGACCCTGTAATACCACTTTTGGGTATATATCCAAAGGATGCTCAATCGTGCCACAAGGAAATGTGCTTAACTATGTTCATAGCAGCTTTGTTTGTCATAGCCAGAACCTGGAAACGACCTAAATGCCCCTCGATCGAAGAATGGATAAGGAAAATGTGGTATATTTATACAATGGAGTACCACACAGCAGAAAAAAATAATGACAGCTGGAATTTTGCCGGAAAATGGCTGGAGTTAGAAAACATTATTTTGAGTGAGGTAACCCAGACACAGAAAGACAATTATCAAATATACTCACTCATAGGTGGTTTTTGAACATAAAGCAAAGAAAGCCAGCCTACAAACCACAATCCCAGAGAGCTTAGACAACAATGCGGACACTAAGAGAGACTTACATAGGTATAATCTACATGGGAAGAAGAAAGTAGAAAAAGACAAGATCTCCTGAGTAAATTGGGAGCATGGGGACCCTGGGGAAGGATTGAAGGGGGAAGGGGAGAGGCAGGGAGGGGAGGGGAGCAGAGCTCAATAAATATCAATAAAAAAAACTTTTAAAAAATAAATAGATAAGAATAAAAAGTGTGGGGCTGGAGAGATGGCTCAGTGGTTAAGAGCATTGCTTGCTCTTCCAAAGGTCCTGAGTTCAATTCCCAGCAACCACATGGTGGCTCACAACCATCTGTAATGAGGTCTGGCGCCCTCTTCTGGCCTTCAGACATACGCACAGACAGAATATTGTATACATAATAAATAAATAAATGTTTTAACAACAAAAAAAAAGAATAAAAAGTGTAACATTTCATGATGTATAATAACAGGCACATTCTTGTGGGTGCTGAACGCTTTGCCTTCATGTATGTCTGTGCACCATGTGTGTGCCTGGCATCTTTAGAGGCCAGAATCAGTCACTGGATCAGCTAGGACTTTTTGTAAGCCACAGTGTGGTCCTAGGAACTGAATCCAGGTCCTCTGCTTTTAACCACTGATCCATCTTTCTGCCTTTTCCATTTGATTTTCAAAATGGGTCTTTCTAAGTAGCTCTGGGTGGACTGAAATTCTCTGTTAACTCAGAGTAATCTCTAAATAACCATTATCCTGCCTCTAAAATGCTGAATTTATAGATGTGAGCGCTGAGCTTACAGATGTGAGCCACCATTCAAAAACAAAAAACAACCAAACAAAAAAACGGTCCTTCATTTATTTTTTAAAATTTTTATTTGATGAGATGAAAAAATGGTTTGGTACAAATTAGCTTATTTTTTTGAGATATGTTCCCACCCCCTAGGCTGACCTGCAATTCACTATATAGCCCAGGCTGGTCCCAAACTCATGGTAAT
The DNA here is from genome assembly GCF_950005125.1 of Chionomys nivalis. NCBI lineage: Eukaryota > Metazoa > Chordata > Mammalia > Rodentia > Cricetidae > Chionomys > Chionomys nivalis. Next base: position 155,636,712 of record NC_080086.1, on the reverse strand, counting down.
CCTCCTGCCACAGCCTCCCAAGTGCTGCGATTATGGTGTAGGCAAACAGAACTAGGAAATTCTTTTATCCTTATTTATTTATCTTTATTATATTTATTTATTCAGTGTGTTTTTTTACATCAGTGTGAGTGCACATGTACCACAACACTTTCATGGAGATAAGAAGACAACTAGCATGAACTGATTCTCTCTGCAGTGTGGGTCCGGGGAGCGAACTCAGGTCCTCGGGCTTGGCGGAAAGCACCTCTCCTTGTTAAGCCATCTTGACAGTCCAGGAAATGCTTTTAACCAATATTCTTTGACTTTGCTTACAGTGATTTGTTTTTAGAGTCCAAGGAATGCTGAAGGCAAACAAGGTCCCCTGCTACTCACTTGGGTTCCTGGACATGCTTAGGGCTGGCACTGTGGCTGGAGCTGCAACCGTGTCCTCTCCATAGACCACTTGAGAAGCAGGGACCATGCAAGGGAAATGAGCTCAACCACCAGAATATTGATTTGTAGGAGAGAAAGACCCCTGCTCAGTCTGGAGGGATAGTCACACAGACCTGTTTGAACAGGCTTGGTGTTCTGAATTTGTGTTGTTTTCTGTGTTTGGTGTTTTGTTTTCTTCTGAGACAGGGTCTCATTAGCAGTTCTGACTGTCCTGGAAATCACTATGTAGACCAAGCTGGCCTAAAAGTCCCAGAGATCTAAGTACCTGCTGATTTTGAAAGCGTGTGTCAACATGCCACTGCATCTATATTGTTTGATTACCCAGGTCCTCTGCAAGAGCAGCAAGTGCTTTTAACCACTGACCCATCTTTCTGCCTCTTCTATTTGATTTTCAAAATGGGTCTTTCTAAGTAGCTCTGGGTAGACAGAAATTCTCTGTTAACTCAGGGTAACCTGAGTTATCTGTGACCCATTCTGAAAATCTTGCAGTAGTTCTACAGAAAGGATTTTGGCTTTCTGTCATTTTTTTTCTTTAGGATTTTGGACTTGAGACAACTCTCCATGTATTTGATTCCAAATACAACAAAAAGGTCTCTTCCTTTGCTTTATCTTTTCATGAATCTAGTTTGCTCTCACACAATATACACACTCATGGCATGCTGTCCTGAGTACGCAGCTCTTCCAAAGCATTTCCTAGTTCATAAAGATCCTGCCTCACAGAAGAACCGAGTGAAGCTGCTAAAACTCCTAACAATAACCAACAATAACCTCGTTAAGACTCTGCAGAAAATTGTGCACTAGGGAATTTGAACATGGAATCATATATTATTTTCCTTATACTTGGTTCCCCTAACAGTGACTGTCTCTTCATCCGGGAGGAAGAAATCAACACAATGACTTGAATGTGGTCAATGTAATGGTTGTTCTGTCTCTTTAAGAGACAAGCCACGCCCACCCCCCCCCCATCCGCTGAGGCAGGCTCGTCTTCAGCTTCAGGCCTGAGTTTGCTCTCTTTCCCATCTGCCTTTCAGAGAGGCAGCTTCGCTTCTGCCTCTCTCTCCACTTCTCCCTCCCCCCCCATCTCTCTGCCCCCCTTCACCCTTCCCCCTCCATAACCCCCTGAATGAATATTCAACCTCACTTTGCATGTCAAATCTATCCATGTCTCTGTCTTCTGCCCACCCGCCATGTGTCTCCCTGCCTGGGACCAGCCACTGCTCGGGGACCAACAGCCGTCTCTGCCTGGGACTGGCTGCTCCCAGGGCCCGCTGTCTGCTGCCACATGGCCCGCTACCACCATTTGGGACCTACAGCATTTCTGCTGCCTACTGCCGCCGGGGATCTTGCAGCATTTTTTTTTTTTTAAATTATAAAACCTTCCCTGTGCACGATTCTCCTTCTCCCTACCTTGCCCTGAACTCCAGCGCGCCACTGCCCCCTGGCGCCCGGCCCGGGAACTGACACTTACTGCCGACCAGAGCCCCCACCCACCAACAGGCGGACACTGGCGGTCCCGCCCCGCCCCGACAGTGAGCTGCCATCACTGGGCTCCCAAAGCCCCCCTCCTGCCCCAACCAACCCTCTGATACCCAGCCCACGCGCCGATCCCCTGTCTCTCCCCCTTCTCTTCCTGGTCCTTCCTTGTCGGCCCCCACACTCACGCATTCTTCAAAGCCAAACTTCGGGGAAGGATCAGGAGCACCGGGCCACGCAGCGACACTGCTGCACAGTGTGAAAGGCCCTTCCTCACCGGCGGCTGACCCACAGCGAGTCCGAAACCTCAAACTCGGAGCTCTGGCCGGGCTTCTTCTCCACTGGCCCTCTGCTCTCCCCGACCTCAAACCCTCCCTGACATTTCTCCACACCTTGTCTTGTCCCAAGAGAGCCCCAAGGTTCAGCGGACGCATCTTGTCCCCACCGGTAGGTTTCCTGGCCACCCGTGGCTTCGGTATCACCACGCGTCGGAGAGTGGCTGCGCGGACAGGAAGACGCGTGGGAGCTGGGAGGTGTTGTGCTTGGGTGGGGACGGAGGTGTGCCCTGGACCTGGACTCCTCCTGCCTGCTAGGGACAGCCAGGTGAGCAAGTAACGGTGACACCCTATAGGGGACTCACCTTCTTCCCGCAGTTCCTCCTGAGGACTCTCTCCCCTTAGATGTCCCCAGGGAGGAACGAGTTGTGGATTTGGGGCTGTGGGGGACCGGAGAGGGACAAGGCCCAAGACCCTGAGCACAAACCAGGGACTTTCACCACCGAGACCCAAGCCATGTCTTCACTGAAGCACACATGGAGCACCTTGTTCTAGCCGAGACATCTCTGGCAGGATGTTTGCTTTGCTGAACACCGACATTGATTGAGGACACCCTGGACGAACTGGCATGACCATTTGATCCAGAAAAGAAAACAAAAGGACAAGGAAAGTGAAAAACCAGAAGAAAGAAAAGGCGAGAGACAGACAGACAGACATAAAGAGTTACAGCGACAGAGACAGATTCACCATGGAGAGAAAGGGGAGCGGGTGAGGTGAGGTGGGGGTGTCACACCTGCAATCCCTGTACACGGGAGAGGGAGGGGGATGGGGAGATGAGGAGATCAACCAAAACTCCATTCAGGCCCAGTCTACATTGTGTTGCAATAGGAACCAGTCTCACATACAGGACCCCATGAGCCGTTTAATCAAAACTACACCCAGTCCAAAGAACCCAATGACTGTATAAAAAATGAGAGCTGAAGAAGCAGAAGAACTCGAGTAGAGGAGGTGGGTGTGTGCAGCGTCAGGTCCTGCAGGCTAAAGATCAGGAGGCAGGGGAATGTAGATGAAAGGAGGAGCAAAGGAAGAGAGAGGGTGGGCACTAGCAAGAGATGATGGCCTCTTGTTACTTACTCCCCGCCTCTTTCTTCTTCTGATCCTGCTCAGAGAATGATGGCCCGAAACACCCGTCAGCTCTGCTGTTCTTCCTTCCCCTTCTGGCTGCCCTGGGCCTGCCAGAAGACCACATTAACACCAGCCAGATTCCAGCCAGGGAGGGGGCACCTGCTCTTGGCAATCTGCTCACCATGATGGCCAGAAACCGCTCGGGGGATTGCAAAGACAGCGAGTTGAGCAGCCACTCATCTGAACACACCTCCTCTCTGTACTCCTTCCATCTTCCCCGCATCCACCCACCCATCCGTCCTTGTACCTCCCTCAACATTTCAGGATTTTTTTTTTCTCAAGCTTTCTCCGTGGTGACTCCTGAGGGTGGGGAGGTCCCTGACCCGACCCATGCATGTCTTTCTTGTCTTCTGCCTGGCTCTCCCAAGATGTGTCAGAAGCAGTTTGACCCAGATGAACACAATTAATACTGGACTGGGTTGTGCCTCAGAAGGCATTGGGTACTCGGCACTCTCTCCAGTGTTGTGTGTATGTGTGTGAGTGTGTGTGGATGAGTGTGTGTCTCTTTCTCTATCTCTGTGTGTCTCTCCAACCCTCTGTATCTGTCTCTGTATCTCTCTCTGTGTCTCTGTCTCTGTCTCTCTCTCTCTCTGTGTATGTGTGTACCTGAACTTTCCCTACCCCAACATTGGGGCACCCAATACACCTAGTAGGCTCTCAATGGCAAAAGTTTCTGGGATGCCCCAGCCCTGGCAGAATGTGGTCAGCCAACAGCCGCTTCCTCAAACCGCCTTGCTGCACATGGGCTAACAGCTCAGGGCAGACCTCTCCCTCTCTCCAGTGGTGGTACTGGTGCTGCTGCTGCTGGTGGTCTGGTGTATGTTGGGACATTCCCAACCACCTGGATGGTCTCTTTGGCCCTGTCCTTGGCCGCTTTGGCACAACCACTCCTTTGGCCTAGGCCTTTGCTTCTTTGGGGTTTTTACTGTCAACCCACGCCACCGAATCCTTTATTAAAAGCATCACAATCTTGCCAACTGTTCACTACCTAATCTTTTTGTGGTTAAATAATAATAATAGGCCGGGCGATGGTGGCGCACGCCTTTAATCCCAGCACTCGGGAGGCAGAGGCAGGCGGATCTCTGTGAGTTCGAGACCAGCCTGGTCTACAAGAGCTAGTTCCAGGACAGGCTCCAAAGCTACAGAGAAACCCTGTCTCGAAAAACCAAAAAAAAAAAAAAAAAAAATAATAATAATAATAATAATAAGAAGAAATAGAACAAGAACAAAACAACAACAGTTTCAGCAACAACTACTGCTACAACAACAACAACCACCACGTTTTCTTTGTCACACCTACTAACAGGCAGGTACTTTTGATCTTGTCTGTCTTGCTTGGGCGATTGTCACACCAACCAGAGGGAGTTGGTAGATCCTGTTCACAATGAAGCATGTTGAGCAAAACACAGGCCGAGTCCAGCTAACAGGGATTCAGTAGGTAGGTTGTAAACCTAGAATGTTTGGAAATCTTTGAATACAAAGCTCGACTCTGAGGTTTATCTGTCCAGTTGATTGTTGTTGGTTGGGTGGTTGGTTGGTTGGTTAGTTGGCTGGCTGGATTCTTTCTGCAGTGTCTTTCAACATGAAAGCATGAAATTTCTGGTTGCGTTTTCAGTTCAGGTGGTCACCAAGAGTCACTGTCAGTGCTGAGGCCTGCTGATGCCTTCAGTAGAAGAAGAAGCCCATTCTAAGTCTGCTGCCCTGCACTGGTTGTGCCCAGTCTCGATTCCCTAGGTGTTTGCGATTTTTCTGTGCTGGGGCCCCGGGGCGGACACATCCCAGAAAAAAGCACAGAAAGCTCCTTTTAACCCACTGATCTACGTCTTTGCCTTCGTTGGCTCCATGAGTTTGTTCTCCTCTTCCTGCTATATTTCATGGAGAAGGGACACCTGTTTTTACCCTGCTCTGCATTGGCTTAGGTGGCTTTCCGGAGAGGCTGTTGCTGCTTGGGATGGATGATTGGATGGATGGGTAAATGGGCAGCGGGGGATGAGTGAGGGGTGGATAGAAAGCACAAACCACAAAGAAAGGTCATGAGAAGTTAGAGTTCTAAAGGCAGCATGCAGAAGGCAGGAGGACCCGGATAATCTCACAGATAATAACTAGGGAATCCAGCAACCTTAAGCATACAGGCAGAGTTGCTACTTTAACTGCGATGGATACCAGTTAAAACCTACCAAGACCCCCCCCAACAATATGGGAATGGATGTAGCTAAAAGACCTAAAAGATAGCCGGAACTATGTCGAGGGCCTGGCCAGAGCACAGGGAGCAGCGAGTAGAGAGAGACGCTCCGCAATGCGATGCTGCTGGGTGTCAGAAAGTTGGGACCCAAGTGGACTGTAGGAGGAGAGTGAACGGAGGCCAGTGTGCAAGCGACGAGCGGGCGGGCAGTGAGCGGCGCTGAGTGTGTGTTCCCGGGCCGACCGGCAGGGGTCGTGTTGGCCCGGAGTCGCGGGCAACGCAGTGAGTGGAGAGGAAAGAGGATTCTCCGGGTGTAGGGCGCTGGGCTTGGGGCGTCAGAGGTCGGGCGTGAGGGTGTGTTGGATTGGGTGGGAGGTGTGAGTGTGTCGGTGGTTTCGTTGTTTGTGTTGGGTTGGTTGCGTGCGTTTGTGTGCGTGAGTGTGTGTGTGTGTGTGAGCGTGGAGTGTTGTTTGTCGTGAGTCCGTGTTGAGGGTTTGTGTGTGCGTGTGCGTGCGTGTATGTATGTGTGTGTGTAGGTTGTGACGATGTGGCGAGTGTCCGGGGCGCGAGAGCAGGGCGGGCCGACTTGGTTGCGGCCAGGCAGGAGGCGTGGCTTGTAGGGTGACGTCAGATCGGGGCAGGTTCGAGTATCTGTGCTTCGCGCCGTTCTCTCGCCGGTAGTGGTGGCGCACGCCGGTAGGATTTGCTGAAGGAGGCAGAGGCAGGAGGATCACGAGTTCGAGGCCAGCCTGGGCTACACATTTTTTTCTTTTTGCGCTCCCCTCCACTTGCACTGCTCGCCCGCCCGACCCACACACGACGCGGCTCCACAAAATTCACACACACTCACCGCTTCCAACACACCTCACCCCACACAACAACAACAACAACAACGACTCCACACACACTTACACAATACAAAACATACTCTCGCTTCGCCACCCATACACCTCCAGTGCTACACCCCGCCTGCACTCGGGATACCCCGCACTCGCTCACTCATCCACCCAGCCACCCAGCCACCCAGCCACCCAGCCACTCACTCACTCACTCACTCACTCACTCACTCACTCACTCACTCACTCACTCACTCACACTCACTCGCCCGGATAAACTCACAGATAAAATCTAGGGAATCCAACAACTTTAAGCAGAAAGGCAGGGTGGCTTCTTTAACTGAGGAGATGGATCCCATTTAACCCCTACCACTACCCCCACCCCCACCCCACCCCCCACAAAAATCTGGGAAGGGATGTAGCTAAAAGACCTAAAAGATTGCCTGAACTAAATCGAGGGCCTGGCTCAGCTTCAATCTCCCGACTATTTCGTGTGTTCCAGACTCTCAGGCCCAAGACCTTTGTCTTGAGCACTGACTGCTTCTCAGTCAGACCCCATCCTTTGGGGAAGACGTCACCTGTACTCCACACAGGCAGCAGAGCCTAGGTGACCTCTCCTGCCGGGGCTCCCTGCAGGGCCTGGCCACACCTGACTCCTTCAGACCTTTCCGTGGAACTAACTCAGTGGCTACGGTCACGGATGTTCAAGTCAATTCCTGTGTTTTCCTGTGAGGGTCCTGGGCGCCAGATGAGAAGGGTTCCATCGACCCCACACCCCACCCAGGATGAGTGAGGCCGCCCTGGGCGCATGAGCAGTGTTTCTCAGCCAGGGGAACCCATCTTGCACTTTGCAAAGAGTTTTAACGGAAACACATCTTAAGCTTTGTGGTACACGCGCAACTGATGTAATTATCTATCGCCAGGAAGTCTTTTCCCGAGATGGGTGGATGGTGGTGTGCTTCCATAGGCCTAAATAAATGGCCCGGCGTGTGTCAGACTCTCGTCGTTGAAACGACACCGAAAACTGAGTCGTGCTGAACCAGGTTTCCTTCTTGCCTCGCTCTGATCGTCACTCTGCGGGTCCCCGTGTGTGCGGAGCACCCCCAGCCCGGTCGAGTCTCTGTCAAGTCTGAGTCCCCATGGGTGTGTGGGCGGGGGCTCTGGCGGTCAAAGCGGAGGTGCTACCTACCTCCTGGTACTGGACACTTAGTGGTGGAAGACAAGGCGGCCTTGTGACCGGTCCCCGGTTTCCAGAAGAAGAGGACCCAGAAGGCAGGAAAAGCAGAGCTGACGGGTGTTTTCCGGCTTCTTGCTCCGAGCAGGAGCACGAGAGGGAAGAGGCCTGGAGTGGCAGGAGACCGTGCTCTCTTCCTAGTGACCGCCCTCTCTCTTCCTTTTCCCTGTACCCCTGTCTCCAGCCTCTGAAATCCAGCCATCAGCTCCGGGCAGTCCCCGACCCCCATCCCCACCTCTCCCCCGGGCCCCAGCTCTCCTCTGCTTCTTGGCCTTTCATGATCGCTCTTTTTTAGTTGTTCTTTGGGCCTTTTGTTTTGTTTTTTACTTTTGTTTGGTATGGTTTAAATTTATCGCCTTGATACATGTTGCTTTTGCCAGCCAGGATCTTGCTGTGACACTGGGTAGGCCCAGACGGCATGGAATTTTAGTTGATCCTCCAGCCTCGGTTTCCACCCGTGTGCAGGGATTAGGGGTGTAAGACCCCACTCCACCCACTCTCCAATTCTCTCTTTGGTCAGTCACTCTAACTATTGCTCTCTTTGTGTGTTTGTGTGTGTGTGTGTGTGTGTATGTGTCTCTGTTACTCTCTCTGTCTGTCTTTTTTGCCTGCTGGTCTGCTTATCTCTCTCTCTCTCTAAAGCTTTCTATCTATCTATCTTTCTATCTATCTATCTATCTATCTATCTATCTATCTATCTATCTATCTCTTTCTCTCTATTGTTCACTCTCTTTCTCTCTATATCTATCTATCTATCTATCTATCTATCTATCTATCTATCTATCTCTATCTCTCTATTGTTCACTATCTCTCTCACACACAAACACACAAACTCTCTCTCTCTCTATTGTTCAGTATCTATCTCTCACACAAAAATACACACAAAATTCCTCTCTGACACACACACACACACACACACACAGACTCAGAGCCTCTCTTTGTCAATCAGCCAGTCTCTCGCTCCCCCTTTAGCCTCTGTAGGTGTGTTAGTGAGGTTTGTGTGAGCGTACGTGTATGTGAGTGTGTATCTGCCTTTTCTTTTTATGGTTTCTGCCTTGCCTTAAAATTGTGATTTCTTTTAGCCAAAGTGCTCATCCCAGGCGGTCCAGGGTGTCGTCAACCAAAGTGGTCAAGGGGGGTCTGAGATTGAGGTGTTGAGCACCAAAAGGCACGGTGCCTGGCATGGGTGAGCTGATATAAGGTGGTCCGGGTGTGCTTCTCTGAAGAGACATAGGACCTGGATCCAGATGCGAGGACGTCCCTGAGTTGTGCTTGGGGGCTTGGGCTTGGGCACTGTGGTGTCGGGAGGCCGGCTCCCGCTCTGGTCCCTCTATCCCAGCCCCACCCAACCCCTGGCCTCCTGCTTGCCTGGGGACGTGCGGCAGGAGAGGGTCGCGAGGGTGGGTGGGGGGTGCGGGAGAGATCTCGCTGTGTCCTCCATTGCGTGTCACCGGGTGTGTGGCCACCTGTCTGTCCCTAGCAAGGTGTCCAGGTCCAGGGCACCCAGTCGCCCATCCTCGAACACGTCCTCGCACCCATGCAGCCAGTATCTGTCGCGTGGAAATTCCGAAGCCGCGGGTGTCCGGGGAAACTCCCCGACGGGGAACGTGGTGCTCCCGCCGAGCCTGCGGGCTCGCTGGGGGAGGTGTGGAGAAGAGTGAGGTTCAGTGGTGGGCGGGTGTGCGGTGAGAGGTGGGAGGGGGCAAGGGCTTGAGCTCGGGGTGGGCAGGTGGAGGGCGGGCACCGGTGGAGAAGAAGGCCAGCGGCAGTTGAGAGTTAGTTTGAGGTCTTGGTTTTGCTGTGGGCCAGTTCGAAGCAGTGGGGAAGGGCGAAGCTCGCGGTGCGTGAGCGCGCACTAGGGAGGCTGCCTGGCCGGGGTGCGGGGTGCGGGGTCCGTGGGGCGCTTCCCGAGCTGAGCTGTGTGGTGCGGCTGTGTGCGAAGCGAGTACGGAGGGCGACGGGGCCGGAGCAGGGGGAGCAGCGAGCAGAGAGAGAGAGGGTTGGGACCCGAGTGGACTGTAGGAGGAGAGTGAAAGGAGGCCAGTGTGCAAGCGACGAGCGGGCGGGCAGTGAGCGGCGCTGAGTGTGTGTTCCCGGGCCGACCGGCAGGGGTCGTGTTGGCCCCGGAGTCGCGGGCAACGCAGTGAGTGGAGAGGAAAGAGGATTCTCCGGGTGTAGGGCGCTGGGCTTGGGGCGTCGGAGGTGGGGCGTGAGGGTGTGTTGGATTGGGTGGGAGGTGTGAGTGTGTCGGTGGTTTCGTTGTTTGTGTTGGGTTGGTTGCGTGCGTTTGTGTGCGTGAGTGTGTGTGTGTGTGTGTGTGAGCGTGGAGTGTTGTTTGTCGTGAGTCCGTGTTGAGGGTTTGTGTGTGCGTGTGCGTGCGTGTATGTATGTGTGTGTGTAGGTTGTGGCGATGTGGCGAGTGTCCGGGGCGCGAGAGCAGGGCGGGCCGACTTGGTTGCGGCCAGGCAGGAGGCGTGGCTTGTAGGGTGACGTCAGATCGGGGCAGGTTCGAGTATCTGTGCTTCGCGCCGTTCTCTCGCCGGTAGTGGTGGCGCACGCCGGTAGGATTTGCTGAAGGAGGCAGAGGCAGGAGGATCACGAGTTCGAGGCCAGCCTGGGCTACACATTTTTTTCTTTTTGCGCTCCCCTCCACTTGCACTGCTCGCCCGCCCGACCCACACACGACGCGGCTCCACAAAATTCACACACACTCACCGCTTCCAACACACCTCACCCCACACAACAACAACAACAACGCCTCCACACACACTTACACAATACAAAACATACTCTCGCCTCGCCACCCATACACCTCCAGTGCTACACCCCGCCTGCACTCGGGATACCCCGCACTCGCTCACTCATCCACCCAGCCACCCAGCCACCCAGCCACCCAGCCACCCACTCACTCACTCACTCACTCACTCACTCACTCACTCACTCACTCACTCACTCACTCACACTCACTCGCCCGGATAAACTCACAGATAAAATCTAGGGAATCCAACAACTTTAAGCAGAAAGGCAGGGTGGCTTCTTTAACTGAGGAGATGGATCCCATTTAACCCCTACCACTACCCCCACCCCCACCCCACCCCCCACAAAAATCTGGGAAGGGATGTAGCTAAAAGACCTAAAAGATTGCCTGAACTAAATCGAGGGCCTGGCTCAGCTTCAATCTCCCGACTATTTCGTGTGTTCCAGACTCTCAGGCCCAAGACCTTTGTCTTGAGCACTGACTGCTTCTCAGTCAGACCCCATCCTTTGGGGAAGACGTCACCTGTACTCCACACAGGCAGCAGAGCCTAGGTGACCTCTCCTGCCGGGGCTCCCTGCAGGGCCTGGCCACACCTGACTCCTTCAGACCTTTCCGTGGAACTAACTCAGTGGCTACGGTCACGGATGTTCAAGTCAATTCCTGTGTTTTCCTGTGAGGGTCCTGGGCGCCAGATGAGAAGGGTTCCATCGACCCCACACCCCACCCAGGATGAGTGAGGCCGCCCTGGGCGCATGAGCAGTGTTTCTCAGCCAGGGGAACCCATCTTGCACTTTGCAAAGAGTTTTAACGGAAACACATCTTAAGCTTTGTGGTACACGCGCAACTGATGTAATTATCTATCGCCAGGAAGTCTTTTCCCGAGATGGGTGGATGGTGGTGTGCTTCCATAGGCCTAAATAAATGGCCCGGCGTGTGTCAGACTCTCGTCGTTGAAACGACACCGAAAACTGAGTCGTGCTGAACCAGGTTTCCTTCTTGCCTCGCTCTGATCGTCACTCTGCGGGTCCCCGTGTGTGCGGAGCACCCCCAGCCCGGTCGAGTCTCTGTCAAGTCTGAGTCCCCATGGGTGTGTGGGCGGGGGCTCTGGCGGTCAAAGCGGAGGTGCTACCTACCTCCTGGTACTGGACACTTAGTGGTGGAAGACAAGGCGGCCTTGTGACCGGTCCCCGGTTTCCAGAAGAAGAGGACCCAGAAGGCAGGAAAAGCAGAGCTGACGGGTGTTTTCCGGCTTCTTGCTCCGAGCAGGAGCACGAGAGGGAAGAGGCCTGGAGTGGCAGGAGACCGTGCTCTCTTCCTAGTGACCGCCCTCTCTCTTCCTTTTCCCTGTACCCCTGTCTCCAGCCTCTGAAATCCAGCCATCAGCTCCGGGCAGTCCCCGACCCCCATCCCCACCTCTCCCCCGGGCCCCAGCTCTCCTCTGCTTCTTGGCCTTTCATGATCGCTCTTTTTTAGTTGTTCTTTGGGCCTTTTGTTTTGTTTTTTACTTTTGTTTGGTATGGTTTAAATTTATCGCCTTGATACATGTTGCTTTTGCCAGCCAGGATCTTGCTGTGACACTGGGTAGGCCCAGACGGCATGGAATTTTAGTTGATCCTCCAGCCTCGGTTTCCACCCGTGTGCAGGGATTAGGGGTGTAAGACCCCACTCCACCCACTCTCCAATTCTCTCTTTGGTCAGTCACTCTAACTATTGCTCTCTTTGTGTGTTTGTGTGTGTGTGTGTGTGTGTATGTGTCTCTGTTACTCTCTCTGTCTGTCTTTTTTGCCTGCTGGTCTGCTTATCTCTCTCTCTCTCTAAAGCTTTCTATCTATCTATCTTTCTATCTATCTATCTATCTATCTATCTATCTATCTATCTATCTCTTTCTCTCTATTGTTCACTCTCTTTCTCTCTATATCTATCTATCTATCTATCTATCTATCTATCTATCTATCTATCTATCTATCTATCTCTATCTCTCTATTGTTCACTATCTCTCTCACACACAAACACACAAACTCTCTCTCTCTCTATTGTTCAGTATCTATCTCTCACACAAAAATACACACAAAATTCCTCTCTGACACACACACACACACACACACACAGACTCAGAGCCTCTCTTTGTCAATCAGCCAGTCTCTCGCTCCCCCTTTAGCCTCTGTAGGTGTGTTAGTGAGGTTTGTGTGAGCGTACGTGTATGTGAGTGTGTATCTGCCTTTTCTTTTTATGGTTTCTGCCTTGCCTTAAAATTGTGATTTCTTTTAGCCAAAGTGCTCATCCCAGGCGGTCCAGGGTGTCGTCAACCAAAGTGGTCAAGGGGGGTCTGAGATTGAGGTGTTGAGCACCAAAAGGCACGGTGCCTGGGATGGGTGAGCTGATATAAGGTGGTCCGGGTGTGCTTCTCTGAAGAGACATAGGACCTGGATCCAGATGCGAGGACGTCCCTGAGTTGTGCTTGGGGGCTTGGGCTTGGGCACTGTGGTGTCGGGAGGCCGGCTCCCGCTCTGGTCCCTCTATCCCAGCCCCACCCAACCCCTGGCCTCCTGCTTGCCTGGGGACGTGCGGCAGGAGAGGGTCGCGAGGGTGGGTGGGGGGTGCGGGAGAGATCTCGCTGTGTCCTCCATTGCGTGTCACCGGGTGTGTGGCCACCTGTCTGTCCCTAGCAAGGTGTCCAGGTCCAGGGCACCCAGTCGCCCATCCTCGAACACGTCCTCGCACCCATGCAGCCAGTATCTGTCGCGTGGAAATTCCGAAGCCGCGGGTGTCCGGGGAAACTCCCCGACGGGGAACGTGGTGCTCCCGCCGAGCCTGCGGGCTCGCTGGGGGAGGTGTGGAGAAGAGTGAGGTTCAGTGGTGGGCGGGTGTGCGGTGAGAGGTGGGAGGGGGCAAGGGCTTGAGCTCGGGGTGGGCAGGTGGAGGGCGGGCACCGGTGGAGAAGAAGGCCAGCGGCAGTTGAGAGTTAGTTTGAGGTCTTGGTTTTGCTGTGGGCCAGTTCGAAGCAGTGGGGAAGGGCGAAGCTCGCGGTGCGTGAGCGCGCACTAGGGAGGCTGCCTGGCCGGGGTGCGGGGTGCGGGGTCCGTGGGGCGCTTCCCGAGCTGAGCTGTGTGGTGCGGCTGTGTGCGAAGCGAGTACGGAGGGCGACGGGGCCGGAGCAGGGGGAGCAGCGAGCAGAGAGAGAGAGGGTTGGGACCCGAGTGGACTGTAGGAGGAGAGTGAAAGGAGGCCAGTGTGCAAGCGACGAGCGGGCGGGCAGTGAGCGGCGCTGAGTGTGTGTTCCCGGGCCGACCGGCAGGGGTCGTGTTGGCCCCGGAGTCGCGGGCAACGCAGTGAGTGGAGAGGAAAGAGGATTCTCCGGGTGTAGGGCGCTGGGCTTGGGGCGTCAGAGGTGGGGCGTGAGGGTGTGTTGGATTGGGTGGGAGGTGTGAGTGTGTCGGTGGTTTCGTTGTTTGTGTTGGGTTGGTTGCGTGCGTTTGTGTGCGTGAGTGTGTGTGTGTGTGTGAGCGTGGAGTGTTGTTTGTCGTGAGTCCGTGTTGAGGGTTTGTGTGTGCGTGTGCGTGCGTGTATGTATGTGTGTGTGTAGGTTGTGGCGATGTGGCGAGTGTCCGGGGCGCGAGAGCAGGGCGGGCCGACTTGGTTGCGGCCAGGCAGGAGGCGTGGCTTGTAGGGTGACGTCAGATCGGGGCAGGTTCGAGTATCTGTGCTTCGCGCCGTTCTCTCGCCGGTAGTGGTGGCGCACGCCGGTAGGATTTGCTGAAGGAGGCAGAGGCAGGAGGATCACGAGTTCGAGGCCAGCCTGGGCTACACATTTTTTTCTTTTTGCGCTCCCCTCCACTTGCACTGCTCGCCCGCCCGACCCACACACGACGCGGCTCCACAAAATTCACACACACTCACCGCTTCCAACACACCTCACCCCACACAACAACAACAACAACGCCTCCACACACACTTACACAATACAAAACATACTCTCGCCTCGCCACCCATACACCTCCAGTGCTACACCCCGCCTGCACTCGGGATACCCCGCACTCGCTCACTCATCCACCCAGCCACCCAGCCACCCAGCCACCCAGCCACCCACTCACTCACTCACTCACTCACTCACTCACTCACTCACTCACTCACTCACTCACACTCACTCGCCCGGATAAACTCACAGATAAAATCTAGGGAATCCAACAACTTTAAGCAGAAAGGCAGGGTGGCTTCTTTAACTGAGGAGATGGATCCCATTTAACCCCTACCACTACCCCCACCCCCACCCCACCCCCCACAAAAATCTGGGAAGGGATGTAGCTAAAAGACCTAAAAGATTGCCTGAACTAAATCGAGGGCCTGGCTCAGCTTCAATCTCCCGACTATTTCGTGTGTTCCAGACTCTCAGGCCCAAGACCTTTGTCTTGAGCACTGACTGCTTCTCAGTCAGACCCCATCCTTTGGGGAAGACGTCACCTGTACTCCACACAGGCAGCAGAGCCTAGGTGACCTCTCCTGCCGGGGCTCCCTGCAGGGCCTGGCCACACCTGACTCCTTCAGACCTTTCCGTGGAACTAACTCAGTGGCTACGGTCACGGATGTTCAAGTCAATTCCTGTGTTTTCCTGTGAGGGTCCTGGGCGCCAGATGAGAAGGGTTCCATCGACCCCACACCCCACCCAGGATGAGTGAGGCCGCCCTGGGCGCATGAGCAGTGTTTCTCAGCCAGGGGAACCCATCTTGCACTTTGCAAAGAGTTTTAACGGAAACACATCTTAAGCTTTGTGGTACACGCGCAACTGATGTAATTATCTATCGCCAGGAAGTCTTTTCCCGAGATGGGTGGATGGTGGTGTGCTTCCATAGGCCTAAATAAATGGCCCGGCGTGTGTCAGACTCTCGTCGTTGAAACGACACCGAAAACTGAGTCGTGCTGAACCAGGTTTCCTTCTTGCCTCGCTCTGATCGTCACTCTGCGGGTCCCCGTGTGTGCGGAGCACCCCCAGCCCGGTCGAGTCTCTGTCAAGTCTGAGTCCCCATGGGTGTGTGGGCGGGGGCTCTGGCGGTCAAAGCGGAGGTGCTACCTACCTCCTGGTACTGGACACTTAGTGGTGGAAGACAAGGCGGCCTTGTGACCGGTCCCCGGTTTCCAGAAGAAGAGGACCCAGAAGGCAGGAAAAGCAGAGCTGACGGGTGTTTTCCGGCTTCTTGCTCCGAGCAGGAGCACGAGAGGGAAGAGGCCTGGAGTGGCAGGAGACCGTGCTCTCTTCCTAGTGACCGCCCTCTCTCTTCCTTTTCCCTGTACCCCTGTCTCCAGCCTCTGAAATCCAGCCATCAGCTCCGGGCAGTCCCCGACCCCCATCCCCACCTCTCCCCCGGGCCCCAGCTCTCCTCTGCTTCTTGGCCTTTCATGATCGCTCTTTTTTAGTTGTTCTTTGGGCCTTTTGTTTTGTTTTTTACTTTTGTTTGGTATGGTTTAAATTTATCGCCTTGATACATGTTGCTTTTGCCAGCCAGGATCTTGCTGTGACACTGGGTAGGCCCAGACGGCATGGAATTTTAGTTGATCCTCCAGCCTCGGTTTCCACCCGTGTGCAGGGATTAGGGGTGTAAGACCCCACTCCACCCACTCTCCAATTCTCTCTTTGGTCAGTCACTCTAACTATTGCTCTCTTTGTGTGTTTGTGTGTGTGTGTGTGTGTGTATGTGTCTCTGTTACTCTCTCTGTCTGTCTTTTTTGCCTGCTGGTCTGCTTATCTCTCTCTCTCTCTAAAGCTTTCTATCTATCTATCTTTCTATCTATCTATCTATCTATCTATCTATCTATCTCTTTCTCTCTATTGTTCACTCTCTTTCTCTCTATATCTATCTATCTATCTATCTATCTATCTATCTATCTATCTATCTCTATCTCTCTATTGTTCACTATCTCTCTCACACACAAACACACAAACTCTCTCTCTCTCTATTGTTCAGTATCTATCTCTCACACAAAAATACACACAAAATTCCTCTCTGACACACACACACACAGACTCAGAGCCTCTCTTTGTCAATCAGCCAGTCTCTCGCTCCCCCTTTAGCCTCTGTAGGTGTGTTAGTGAGGTTTGTGTGAGCGTACGTGTATGTGAGTGTGTATCTGCCTTTTCTTTTTATGGTTTCTGCCTTGCCTTAAAATTGTGATTTCTTTTAGCCAAAGTGCTCATCCCAGGCGGTCCAGGGTGTCGTCAATCAAAGTGGTCAAGGGGGGTCTGAGATTGAGGTGTTGAGCACCAAAAGGCACGGTGCCTGGCATGGGTGAGCTGATATAAGGTGGTCCGGGTGTGCTTCTCTGAAGAGACATAGGACCTGGATCCAGATGCGAGGACGTCCCTGAGTTGTGCTTGGGGGCTTGGGCTTGGGCACGGTGGTGTCGGGAGGCCGGCTCCCGCTCTGGTCCCTCTATCCCAGCCCCACCCAACCCCTGGCCTCCTGCTTGCCTGGGGACGTGCGGCAGGAGAGGGTCGCGAGGGTGGGTGGGGGGTGCGGGAGAGATCTCGCTGTGTCCTCCATTGCGTGTCACCGGGTGTGTGGCCACCTGTCTGTCCCTAGCAAGGTGTCCAGGTCCAGGGCACCCACTCGCCCATCCCCGAACACGTCCTCGCACCCATGCAGCCAGTATCTGTCGCGTGGAAATTCCGAAGCCGCGGGTGTCCGGGGAAACTCCCCGACGGGGAACGTGGTGCTCCCGCCGAGCCTGCGGGCTCGCTGGGGGAGGTGTGGAGAAGAGTGAGGTTCAGTGGTGGGCGGGTGTGCGGTGAGAGGTGGGAGGGGGCAAGGGCTTGAGCTCGGGGTGGGCAGGTGGAGGGCGGGCACCGGTGGAGAAGAAGGCCAGCGGCAGTTGAGAGTTAGTTTGAGGTCTTGGTTTTGCTGTGGGCCAGTTCGAAGCAGTGGGGAAGGGCGAAGCTCGCGGTGCGTGAGCGCGCACTAGGGAGGCTGCCTGGCCGGGGTGCGGGGTGCGGGGTCCGTGGGGCGCTTCCCGAGCTGAGCTGTGTGGTGCGGCTGTGTGCGAAGCGAGTACGGAGGGCGACGGGGCCGGAGCAGGGGGAGCAGCGAGCAGAGAGAGAGGGTTGGGACCCGAGTGGACTGTAGGAGGAGAGTGAAAGGAGGCCAGTGTGCAAGCGACGGACGGGCGGGCAGTGAGCGGCGCTGAGTGTGTGTTCCCGGGCCGACCGGCAGGGGTCGTGTTGGCCCCGGAGTCGCGGGCAACGCAGTGAGTGGAGAGGAAAGAGGATTCTCCGGGTGTAGGGCGCTGGGCTTGGGGCGTCAGAGGTCGGGCGTGAGGGTGTGTTGGATTGGGTGGGAGGTGTGAGTGTGTCGGTGGTTTCGTTGTTTGTGTTGGGTTGGTTGCGTGCGTTTGTGTGCGTGAGTGTGTGTGTGTGTGTGAGCGTGGATTGTTGTTTGTCGTGAGTCCGTGTTGAGGGTTTGTGTGTGCGTGTGCGTGCGTGTATGTATGTGTGTGTGTAGGTTGTGGCGATGTGGCGAGTGTCCGGGGCGCGAGAGCAGGGCGGGCCGACTTGGTTGCGGCCAGGCAGGAGGCGTGGCTTGTAGGGTGACGTCAGATCGGGGCAGGTTCGAGTATCTGTGCTTCGCGCCGTTCTCTCGCCGGTAGTGGTGGCGCACGCCGGTAGGATTTGCTGAAGGAGGCAGAGGCAGGAGGATCACGAGTTCGAGGCCAGCCTGGGCTACACATTTTTTTCTTTTTGCGCTCCCCTCCACTTGCACTGCTCGCCCGCCCGACCCACACACGACGCGGCTCCACAAAATTCACACACACTCACCGCTTCCAACACACCTCACCCCACACAACAACAACAACAACGCCTCCACACACACTTACACAATACAAAACATACTCTCGCCTCGCCACCCATACACCTCCAGTGCTACACCCCGCCTGCACTCGGGATACCCCGCACTCGCTCACTCATCCACCCAGCCACCCAGCCACCCAGCCACCCAGCCACTCACTCACTCACTCACTCACTCACTCACTCACTCACTCACTCACTCACTCACACTCACTCGCCCGGATAAACTCACAGATAAAATCTAGGGAATCCAACAACTTTAAGCAGAAAGGCAGGGTGGCTTCTTTAACTGAGGAGATGGATCCCATTTAACCCCTACCACTACCCCCACCCCCACCCCACCCCCCACAAAAATCTGGGAAGGGATGTAGCTAAAAGACCTAAAAGATTGCCTGAACTAAATCGAGGGCCTGGCTCAGCTTCAATCTCCCGACTATTTCGTGTGTTCCAGACTCTCAGGCCCAAGACCTTTGTCTTGAGCACTGACTGCTTCTCAGTCAGACCCCATCCTTTGGGGAAGACGTCACCTGTACTCCACACAGGCAGCAGAGCCTAGGTGACCTCTCCTGCCGGGGCTCCCTGCAGGGCCTGGCCACACCTGACTCCTTCAGACCTTTCCGTGGAACTAACTCAGTGGCTACGGTCACGGATGTTCAAGTCAATTCCTGTGTTTTCCTGTGAGGGTCCTGGGCGCCAGATGAGAAGGGTTCCATCGACCCCACACCCCACCCAGGATGAGTGAGGCCGCCCTGGGCGCATGAGCAGTGTTTCTCAGCCAGGGGAACCCATCTTGCACTTTGCAAAGAGTTTTAACGGAAACACATCTTAAGCTTTGTGGTACACGCGCAACTGATGTAATTATCTATCGCCAGGAAGTCTTTTCCCGAGATGGGTGGATGGTGGTGTGCTTCCATAGGCCTAAATAAATGGCCCGGCGTGTGTCAGACTCTCGTCGTTGAAACGACACCGAAAACTGAGTCGTGCTGAACCAGGTTTCCTTCTTGCCTCGCTCTGATCGTCACTCTGCGGGTCCCCGTGTGTGCGGAGCACCCCCAGCCCGGTCGAGTCTCTGTCAAGTCTGAGTCCCCATGGGTGTGTGGGCGGGGGCTCTGGCGGTCAAAGCGGAGGTGCTACCTACCTCCTGGTACTGGACACTTAGTGGTGGAAGACAAGGCGGCCTTGTGACCGGTCCCCGGTTTCCAGAAGAAGAGGACCCAGAAGGCAGGAAAAGCAGAGCTGACGGGTGTTTTCCGGCTTCTTGCTCCGAGCAGGAGCACGAGAGGGAAGAGGCCTGGAGTGGCAGGAGACCGTGCTCTCTTCCTAGTGACCGCCCTCTCTCTTCCTTTTCCCTGTACCCCTGTCTCCAGCCTCTGAAATCCAGCCATCAGCTCCGGGCAGTCCCCGACCCCCATCCCCACCTCTCCCCCGGGCCCCAGCTCTCCTCTGCTTCTTGGCCTTTCATGATCGCTCTTTTTTAGTTGTTCTTTGGGCCTTTTGTTTTGTTTTTTACTTTTGTTTGGTATGGTTTAAATTTATCGCCTTGATACATGTTGCTTTTGCCAGCCAGGATCTTGCTGTGACACTGGGTAGGCCCAGACGGCATGGAATTTTAGTTGATCCTCCAGCCTCGGTTTCCACCCGTGTGCAGGGATTAGGGGTGTAAGACCCCACTCCACCCACTCTCCAATTCTCTCTTTGGTCAGTCACTAACTATTGCTCTCTTTGTGTGTTTGTGTGTGTGTGTGTGTGTGTATGTGTCTCTGTTACTCTCTCTGTCTGTCTTTTTTGCCTGCTGGTCTGCTTATCTCTCTCTCTCTCTAAAGCTTTCTATCTATCTATCTATCTATCTATCTATCTATCTATCTATCTATCTCTTTCTCTCTATTGTTCACTCTCTTTCTCTCTATATCTATCTATCTATCTATCTATCTATCTATCTATCTATCTATCTATCTCTATCTCTCTATTGTTCACTATCTCTCTCACACACAAACACACAAACTCTCTCTCTCTCTATTGTTCAGTATCTATCTCTCACACAAAAATACACACAAAATTCCTCTCTGACACACACACACACAGACTCAGAGCCTCTCTTTGTCAATCAGCCAGTCTCTCGCTCCCCCTTTAGCCTCTGTAGGTGTGTTAGTGAGGTTTGTGTGAGCGTACGTGTATGTGAGTGTGTATCTGCCTTTTCTTTTTATGGTTTCTGCCTTGCCTTAAAATTGTGATTTCTTTTAGCCAAAGTGCTCATCCCAGGCGGTCCAGGGTGTCGTCAATCAAAGTGGTCAAGGGGGGTCTGAGATTGAGGTGTTGAGCACCAAAAGGCACGGTGCCTGGCATGGGTGAGCTGATATAAGGTGGTCCGGGTGTGCTTCTCTGAAGAGACATAGGACCTGGATCCAGATGCGAGGACGTCCCTGAGTTGTGCTTGGGGGCTTGGGCTTGGGCACGGTGGTGTCGGGAGGCCGGCTCCCGCTCTGGTCCCTCTATCCCAGCCCCACCCAACCCCTGGCCTCCTGCTTGCCTGGGGACGTGCGGCAGGAGAGGGTCGCGAGGGTGGGTGGGGGGTGCGGGAGAGATCTCGCTGTGTCCTCCATTGCGTGTCACCGGGTGTGTGGCCACCTGTCTGTCCCTAGCAAGGTGTCCAGGTCCAGGGCACCCACTCGCCCATCCCCGAACACGTCCTCGCACCTATGCAGCCAGTATCTGTCGCGTGGAAATTCCGAAGCCGCGGGTGTCCGGGGAAACTCCCCGACGGGGAACGTGGTGCTCCCGCCGAGCCTGCGGGCTCGCTGGGGGAGGTGTGGAGAAGAGTGAGGTTCAGGGATGGGTGGGTGTGCGGCGAGAGGTGGGAGGGGGATAGGGCTTGAGCTCGGGGTGGGCAGGTGGAGGGCGGGCACCGGTGGAGAAGAAGGCCAGCGGCAGTTGAGAGTTAGTTTGAGGTCTTGGTTTTGCTGTGGGCCAGTTCCAAGCAGTGGGGAAGGGCGAAGCTCGCGGTGCGTGAGCGCGCACTAGGGAGGCTGCCTGGCCGGGGTGCGGGGTGCGGGGTCCGTGGGGCGCTTCCCGAGCTGAGCTGTGTGGTGCGGCTGTGTGCGAAGCGAGTACGGAGGGCGACGGGGCCGGAGCAGGGGGAGCAGCGAGCAGAGAGAGAGGGTTGGGACCCGAGTGGACTGTAGGAGGAGAGTGAAAGGAGGCCAGTGTGCAAGCGACGGACGGGCGGGCAGTGAGCGGCGCTGAGTGTGTGTTCCCGGGCCGACCGGCAGGGGTCGTGTTGGCCCCGGAGTCGCGGGCAACGCAGTGAGTGGAGAGGAAAGAGGATTCTCCGGGTGTAGGGCGCTGGGCTTGGGGCGTCAGAGGTCGGGCGTGAGGGTGTGTTGGATTGGGTGGGAGGTGTGAGTGTGTCGGTGGTTTCGTTGTTTGTGTTGGGTTGGTTGCGTGCGTTTGTGTGCGTGAGTGTGTGTGTGTGTGTGAGCGTGGATTGTTGTTTGTCGTGAGTCCGTGTTGAGGGTTTGTGTGTGCGTGTGCGTGCGTGTATGTATGTGTGTGTGTAGGTTGTGGCGATGTGGCGAGTGTCCGGGGCGCGAGAGCAGGGCGGGCCGACTTGGTTGCGGCCAGGCAGGAGGCGTGGCTTGTAGGGTGACGTCAGATCGGGGCAGGTTCGAGTATCTGTGCTTCGCGCCGTTCTCTCGCCGGTAGTGGTGGCGCACGCCGGTAGGATTTGCTGAAGGAGGCAGAGGCAGGAGGATCACGAGTTCGAGGCCAGCCTGGGCTACACATTTTTTTCTTTTTGCGCTCCCCTCCACTTGCACTGCTCGCCCGCCCGACCCACACACGACGCGGCTCCACAAAATTCACACACACTCACCGCTTCCAACACACCTCACCCCACACAACAACAACAACAACGCCTCCACACACACTTACACAATACAAAACATACTCTCGCCTCGCCACCCATACACCTCCAGTGCTACACCCCGCCTGCACTCGGGATACCCCGCACTCGCTCACTCATCCACCCAGCCACCCAGCCACCCAGCCACCCAGCCACTCACTCACTCACTCACTCACTCACTCACTCACTCACTCACTCACTCACACTCACTCGCCCGGATAAACTCACAGATAAAATCTAGGGAATCCAACAACTTTAAGCAGAAAGGCAGGGTGGCTTCTTTAACTGAGGAGATGGATCCCATTTAACCCCTACCACTACCCCCACCCCCACCCCACCCCCCACAAAAATCTGGGAAGGGATGTAGCTAAAAGACCTAAAAGATTGCCTGAACTAAATCGAGGGCCTGGCTCAGCTTCAATCTCCCGACTATTTCGTGTGTTCCAGACTCTCAGGCCCAAGACCTTTGTCTTGAGCACTGACTGCTTCTCAGTCAGACCCCATCCTTTGGGGAAGACGTCACCTGTACTCCACACAGGCAGCAGAGCCTAGGTGACCTCTCCTGCCGGGGCTCCCTGCAGGGCCTGGCCACACCTGACTCCTTCAGACCTTTCCGTGGAACTAACTCAGTGGCTACGGTCACGGATGTTCAAGTCAATTCCTGTGTTTTCCTGTGAGGGTCCTGGGCGCCAGATGAGAAGGGTTCCATCGACCCCACACCCCACCCAGGATGAGTGAGGCCGCCCTGGGCGCATGAGCAGTGTTTCTCAGCCAGGGGAACCCATCTTGCACTTTGCAAAGAGTTTTAACGGAAACACATCTTAAGCTTTGTGGTACACGCGCAACTGATGTAATTATCTATCGCCAGGAAGTCTTTTCCCGAGATGGGTGGATGGTGGTGTGCTTCCATAGGCCTAAATAAATGGCCCGGCGTGTGTCAGACTCTCGTCGTTGAAACGACACCGAAAACTGAGTCGTGCTGAACCAGGTTTCCTTCTTGCCTCGCTCTGATCGTCACTCTGCGGGTCCCCGTGTGTGCGGAGCACCCCCAGCCCGGTCGAGTCTCTGTCAAGTCTGAGTCCCCATGGGTGTGTGGGCGGGGGCTCTGGCGGTCAAAGCGGAGGTGCTACCTACCTCCTGGTACTGGACACTTAGTGGTGGAAGACAAGGCGGCCTTGTGACCGGTCCCCGGTTTCCAGAAGAAGAGGACCCAGAAGGCAGGAAAAGCAGAGCTGACGGGTGTTTTCCGGCTTCTTGCTCCGAGCAGGAGCACGAGAGGGAAGAGGCCTGGAGTGGCAGGAGACCGTGCTCTCTTCCTAGTGACCGCCCTCTCTCTTCCTTTTCCCTG
Organism: Chionomys nivalis; assembly: GCF_950005125.1. NCBI lineage: Eukaryota > Metazoa > Chordata > Mammalia > Rodentia > Cricetidae > Chionomys > Chionomys nivalis. The sequence continues at coordinate 155,613,260 of NC_080086.1, read as the reverse complement.
TACCCCTGTCTCCAGCCTCTGAAATCCAGCCATCAGCTCCGGGCAGTCCCCGACCCCCATCCCCACCTCTCCCCCGGGCCCCAGCTCTCCTCTGCTTCTTGGCCTTTCATGATCGCTCTTTTTTAGTTGTTCTTTGGGCCTTTTGTTTTGTTTTTTACTTTTGTTTGGTATGGTTTAAATTTATCGCCTTGATACATGTTGCTTTTGCCAGCCAGGATCTTGCTGTGACACTGGGTAGGCCCAGACGGCATGGAATTTTAGTTGATCCTCCAGCCTCGGTTTCCACCCGTGTGCAGGGATTAGGGGTGTAAGACCCCACTCCACCCACTCTCCAATTCTCTCTTTGGTCAGTCACTCTAACTATTGCTCTCTTTGTGTGTTTGTGTGTGTGTGTGTGTGTGTATGTGTCTCTGTTACTCTCTCTGTCTGTCTTTTTTGCCTGCTGGTCTGCTTATCTCTCTCTCTCTCTAAAGCTTTCTATCTATCTATCTTTCTATCTATCTATCTATCTATCTATCTATCTATCTATCTATCTCTTTCTCTCTATTGTTCACTCTCTTTCTCTCTCTATCTATCTATCTATCTATCTATCTATCTATCTATCTATCTATCTATCTCTCTATTGTTCACTATCTCTCTCACACACAAACACACAAACTCTCTCTCTCTCTATTGTTCAGTATCTATCTCTCACACAAAAATACACACAAAATTCCTCTCTGACACACACACACACAGACTCAGAGCCTCTCTTTGTCAATCAGCCAGTCTCTCGCTCCCCCTTTAGCCTCTGTAGGTGTGTTAGTGAGGTTTGTGTGAGCGTACGTGTATGTGAGTGTGTATCTGCCTTTTCTTTTTATGGTTTCTGCCTTGCCTTAAAATTGTGATTTCTTTTAGCCAAAGTGCTCATCCCAGGCGGTCCAGGGTGTCGTCAATCAAAGTGGTCAAGGGGGGTCTGAGATTGAGGTGTTGAGCACCAAAAGGCACGGTGCCTGGCATGGGTGAGCTGATATAAGGTGGTCCGGGTGTGCTTCTCTGAAGAGACATAGGACCTGGATCCAGATGCGAGGACGTCCCTGAGTTGTGCTTGGGGGCTTGGGCTTGGGCACGGTGGTGTCGGGAGGCCGGCTCCCGCTCTGGTCCCTCTATCCCAGCCCCACCCAACCCCTGGCCTCCTGCTTGCCTGGGGACGTGCGGCAGGAGAGGGTCGCGAGGGTGGGTGGGGGGTGCGGGAGAGATCTCGCTGTGTCCTCCATTGCGTGTCACCGGGTGTGTGGCCACCTGTCTGTCCCTAGCAAGGTGTCCAGGTCCAGGGCACCCACTCGCCCATCCCCGAACACGTCCTCGCACCTATGCAGCCAGTATCTGTCGCGTGGAAATTCCGAAGCCGCGGGTGTCCGGGGAAACTCCCCGACGGGGAACGTGGTGCTCCCGCCGAGCCTGCGGGCTCGCTGGGGGAGGTGTGGAGAAGAGTGAGGTTCAGGGATGGGTGGGTGTGCGGCGAGAGGTGGGAGGGGGATAGGGCTTGAGCTCGGGGTGGGCAGGTGGAGGGCGGGCACCGGTGGAGAAGAAGGCCAGCGGCAGTTGAGAGTTAGTTTGAGGTCTTGGTTTTGCTGTGGGCCAGTTCCAAGCAGTGGGGAAGGGCGAAGCTCGCGGTGCGTGAGCGCGCACTAGGGAGGCTGCCTGGCCGGGGTGCGGGGTGCGGGGTCCGTGGGGCGCTTCCCGAGCTGAGCTGTGTGGTGCGGCTGTGTGCGAAGCGAGTACGGAGGGCGACGGGGCCGGAGCAGGGGGAGCAGCGAGCAGAGAGAGAGGGTTGGGACCCGAGTGGACTGTAGGAGGAGAGTGAAAGGAGGCCAGTGTGCAAGCGACGGACGGGCGGGCAGTGAGCGGCGCTGAGTGTGTGTTCCCGGGCCGACCGGCAGGGGTCGTGTTGGCCCCGGAGTCGCGGGCAACGCAGTGAGTGGAGAGGAAAGAGGATTCTCCGGGTGTAGGGCGCTGGGCTTGGGGCGTCAGAGGTCGGGCGTGAGGGTGTGTTGGATTGGGTGGGAGGTGTGAGTGTGTCGGTGGTTTCGTTGTTTGTGTTGGGTTGGTTGCGTGCGTTTGTGTGCGTGAGTGTGTGTGTGTGTGTGAGCGTGGATTGTTGTTTGTCGTGAGTCCGTGTTGAGGGTTTGTGTGTGCGTGTGCGTGCGTGTATGTATGTGTGTGTGTAGGTTGTGGCGATGTGGCGAGTGTCCGGGGCGCGAGAGCAGGGCGGGCCGACTTGGTTGCGGCCAGGCAGGAGGCGTGGCTTGTAGGGTGACGTCAGATCGGGGCAGGTTCGAGTATCTGTGCTTCGCGCCGTTCTCTCGCCGGTAGTGGTGGCGCACGCCGGTAGGATTTGCTGAAGGAGGCAGAGGCAGGAGGATCACGAGTTCGAGGCCAGCCTGGGCTACACATTTTTTTCTTTTTGCGCTCCCCTCCACTTGCACTGCTCGCCCGCCCGACCCACACACGACGCGGCTCCACAAAATTCACACACACTCACCGCTTCCAACACACCTCACCCCACACAACAACAACAACAACGCCTCCACACACACTTACACAATACAAAACATACTCTCGCCTCGCCACCCATACACCTCCAGTGCTACACCCCGCCTGCACTCGGGATACCCCGCACTCGCTCACTCATCCACCCAGCCACCCAGCCACCCAGCCACCCAGCCACTCACTCACTCACTCACTCACTCACTCACTCACTCACTCACTCACTCACTCACACTCACTCGCCCGGATAAACTCACAGATAAAATCTAGGGAATCCAACAACTTTAAGCAGAAAGGCAGGGTGGCTTCTTTAACTGAGGAGATGGATCCCATTTAACCCCTACCACTACCCCCACCCCCACCCCACCCCCCACAAAAATCTGGGAAGGGATGTAGCTAAAAGACCTAAAAGATTGCCTGAACTAAATCGAGGGCCTGGCTCAGCTTCAATCTCCCGACTATTTCGTGTGTTCCAGACTCTCAGGCCCAAGACCTTTGTCTTGAGCACTGACTGCTTCTCAGTCAGACCCCATCCTTTGGGGAAGACGTCACCTGTACTCCACACAGGCAGCAGAGCCTAGGTGACCTCTCCTGCCGGGGCTCCCTGCAGGGCCTGGCCACACCTGACTCCTTCAGACCTTTCCGTGGAACTAACTCAGTGGCTACGGTCACGGATGTTCAAGTCAATTCCTGTGTTTTCCTGTGAGGGTCCTGGGCGCCAGATGAGAAGGGTTCCATCGACCCCACACCCCACCCAGGATGAGTGAGGCCGCCCTGGGCGCATGAGCAGTGTTTCTCAGCCAGGGGAACCCATCTTGCACTTTGCAAAGAGTTTTAACGGAAACACATCTTAAGCTTTGTGGTACACGCGCAACTGATGTAATTATCTATCGCCAGGAAGTCTTTTCCCGAGATGGGTGGATGGTGGTGTGCTTCCATAGGCCTAAATAAATGGCCCGGCGTGTGTCAGACTCTCGTCGTTGAAACGACACCGAAAACTGAGTCGTGCTGAACCAGGTTTCCTTCTTGCCTCGCTCTGATCGTCACTCTGCGGGTCCCCGTGTGTGCGGAGCACCCCCAGCCCGGTCGAGTCTCTGTCAAGTCTGAGTCCCCATGGGTGTGTGGGCGGGGGCTCTGGCGGTCAAAGCGGAGGTGCTACCTACCTCCTGGTACTGGACACTTAGTGGTGGAAGACAAGGCGGCCTTGTGACCGGTCCCCGGTTTCCAGAAGAAGAGGACCCAGAAGGCAGGAAAAGCAGAGCTGACGGGTGTTTTCCGGCTTCTTGCTCCGAGCAGGAGCACGAGAGGGAAGAGGCCTGGAGTGGCAGGAGACCGTGCTCTCTTCCTAGTGACCGCCCTCTCTCTTCCTTTTCCCTGTACCCCTGTCTCCAGCCTCTGAAATCCAGCCATCAGCTCCGGGCAGTCCCCGACCCCCATCCCCACCTCTCCCCCGGGCCCCAGCTCTCCTCTGCTTCTTGGCCTTTCATGATCGCTCTTTTTTAGTTGTTCTTTGGGCCTTTTGTTTTGTTTTTTACTTTTGTTTGGTATGGTTTAAATTTATCGCCTTGATACATGTTGCTTTTGCCAGCCAGGATCTTGCTGTGACACTGGGTAGGCCCAGACGGCATGGAATTTTAGTTGATCCTCCAGCCTCGGTTTCCACCCGTGTGCAGGGATTAGGGGTGTAAGACCCCACTCCACCCACTCTCCAATTCTCTCTTTGGTCAGTCACTCTAACTATTGCTCTCTTTGTGTGTTTGTGTGTGTGTGTGTGTGTGTATGTGTCTCTGTTACTCTCTCTGTCTGTCTTTTTTGCCTGCTGGTCTGCTTATCTCTCTCTCTCTCTAAAGCTTTCTATCTATCTATCTTTCTATCTATCTATCTATCTATCTATCTATCTATCTATCTATCTCTTTCTCTCTATTGTTCACTCTCTTTCTCTCTCTATCTATCTATCTATCTATCTATCTATCTATCTATCTATCTATCTCTCTATTGTTCACTATCTCTCTCACACACAAACACACAAACTCTCTCTCTCTCTATTGTTCAGTATCTATCTCTCACACAAAAATACACACAAAATTCCTCTCTGACACACACACACACACACACACAGACTCAGAGCCTCTCTTTGTCAATCAGCCAGTCTCTCGCTCCCCCTTTAGCCTCTGTAGGTGTGTTAGTGAGGTTTGTGTGAGCGTACGTGTATGTGAGTGTGTATCTGCCTTTTCTTTTTATGGTTTCTGCCTTGCCTTAAAATTGTGATTTCTTTTAGCCAAAGTGCTCATCCCAGGCGGTCCAGGGTGTCGTCAATCAAAGTGGTCAAGGGGGGTCTGAGATTGAGGTGTTGAGCACCAAAAGGCACGGTGCCTGGCATGGGTGAGCTGATATAAGGTGGTCCGGGTGTGCTTCTCTGAAGAGACATAGGACCTGGATCCAGATGCGAGGACGTCCCTGAGTTGTGCTTGGGGGCTTGGGCTTGGGCACGGTGGTGTCGGGAGGCCGGCTCCCGCTCTGGTCCCTCTATCCCAGCCCCACCCAACCCCTGGCCTCCTGCTTGCCTGGGGACGTGCGGCAGGAGAGGGTCGCGAGGGTGGGTGGGGGGTGCGGGAGAGATCTCGCTGTGTCCTCCATTGCGTGTCACCGGGTGTGTGGCCACCTGTCTGTCCCTAGCAAGGTGTCCAGGTCCAGGGCACCCACTCGCCCATCCCCGAACACGTCCTCGCACCTATGCAGCCAGTATCTGTCGCGTGGAAATTCCGAAGCCGCGGGTGTCCGGGGAAACTCCCCGACGGGGAACGTGGTGCTCCCGCCGAGCCTGCGGGCTCGCTGGGGGAGGTGTGGAGAAGAGTGAGGTTCAGGGATGGGTGGGTGTGCGGCGAGAGGTGGGAGGGGGATAGGGCTTGAGCTCGGGGTGGGCAGGTGGAGGGCGGGCACCGGTGGAGAAGAAGGCCAGCGGCAGTTGAGAGTTAGTTTGAGGTCTTGGTTTTGCTGTGGGCCAGTTCCAAGCAGTGGGGAAGGGCGAAGCTCGCGGTGCGTGAGCGCGCACTAGGGAGGCTGCCTGGCCGGGGTGCGGGGTGCGGGGTCCGTGGGGCGCTTCCCGAGCTGAGCTGTGTGGTGCGGCTGTGTGCGAAGCGAGTACGGAGGGCGACGGGGCCGGAGCAGGGGGAGCAGCGAGCAGAGAGAGAGGGTTGGGACCCGAGTGGACTGTAGGAGGAGAGTGAAAGGAGGCCAGTGTGCAAGCGACGGACGGGCGGGCAGTGAGCGGCGCTGAGTGTGTGTTCCCGGGCCGACCGGCAGGGGTCGTGTTGGCCCCGGAGTCGCGGGCAACGCAGTGAGTGGAGAGGAAAGAGGATTCTCCGGGTGTAGGGCGCTGGGCTTGGGGCGTCAGAGGTCGGGCGTGAGGGTGTGTTGGATTGGGTGGGAGGTGTGAGTGTGTCGGTGGTTTCGTTGTTTGTGTTGGGTTGGTTGCGTGCGTTTGTGTGCGTGAGTGTGTGTGTGTGTGTGAGCGTGGATTGTTGTTTGTCGTGAGTCCGTGTTGAGGGTTTGTGTGTGCGTGTGCGTGCGTGTATGTATGTGTGTGTGTAGGTTGTGGCGATGTGGCGAGTGTCCGGGGCGCGAGAGCAGGGCGGGCCGACTTGGTTGCGGCCAGGCAGGAGGCGTGGCTTGTAGGGTGACGTCAGATCGGGGCAGGTTCGAGTATCTGTGCTTCGCGCCGTTCTCTCGCCGGTAGTGGTGGCGCACGCCGGTAGGATTTGCTGAAGGAGGCAGAGGCAGGAGGATCACGAGTTCGAGGCCAGCCTGGGCTACACATTTTTTTCTTTTTGCGCTCCCCTCCACTTGCACTGCTCGCCCGCCCGACCCACACACGACGCGGCTCCACAAAATTCACACACACTCACCGCTTCCAACACACCTCACCCCACACAACAACAACAACAACGCCTCCACACACACTTACACAATACAAAACATACTCTCGCCTCGCCACCCATACACCTCCAGTGCTACACCCCGCCTGCACTCGGGATACCCCGCACTCGCTCACTCATCCACCCAGCCACCCAGCCACCCAGCCACCCAGCCACTCACTCACTCACTCACTCACTCACTCACTCACTCACTCACTCACTCACTCACTCACACTCACTCGCCCGGATAAACTCACAGATAAAATCTAGGGAATCCAACAACTTTAAGCAGAAAGGCAGGGTGGCTTCTTTAACTGAGGAGATGGATCCCATTTAACCCCTACCACTACCCCCACCCCCACCCCACCCCCCACAAAAATCTGGGAAGGGATGTAGCTAAAAGACCTAAAAGATTGCCTGAACTAAATCGAGGGCCTGGCTCAGCTTCAATCTCCCGACTATTTCGTGTGTTCCAGACTCTCAGGCCCAAGACCTTTGTCTTGAGCACTGACTGCTTCTCAGTCAGACCCCATCCTTTGGGGAAGACGTCACCTGTACTCCACACAGGCAGCAGAGCCTAGGTGACCTCTCCTGCCGGGGCTCCCTGCAGGGCCTGGCCACACCTGACTCCTTCAGACCTTTCCGTGGAACTAACTCAGTGGCTACGGTCACGGATGTTCAAGTCAATTCCTGTGTTTTCCTGTGAGGGTCCTGGGCGCCAGATGAGAAGGGTTCCATCGACCCCACACCCCACCCAGGATGAGTGAGGCCGCCCTGGGCGCATGAGCAGTGTTTCTCAGCCAGGGGAACCCATCTTGCACTTTGCAAAGAGTTTTAACGGAAACACATCTTAAGCTTTGTGGTACACGCGCAACTGATGTAATTATCTATCGCCAGGAAGTCTTTTCCCGAGATGGGTGGATGGTGGTGTGCTTCCATAGGCCTAAATAAATGGCCCGGCGTGTGTCAGACTCTCGTCGTTGAAACGACACCGAAAACTGAGTCGTGCTGAACCAGGTTTCCTTCTTGCCTCGCTCTGATCGTCACTCTGCGGGTCCCCGTGTGTGCGGAGCACCCCCAGCCCGGTCGAGTCTCTGTCAAGTCTGAGTCCCCATGGGTGTGTGGGCGGGGGCTCTGGCGGTCAAAGCGGAGGTGCTACCTACCTCCTGGTACTGGACACTTAGTGGTGGAAGACAAGGCGGCCTTGTGACCGGTCCCCGGTTTCCAGAAGAAGAGGACCCAGAAGGCAGGAAAAGCAGAGCTGACGGGTGTTTTCCGGCTTCTTGCTCCGAGCAGGAGCACGAGAGGGAAGAGGCCTGGAGTGGCAGGAGACCGTGCTCTCTTCCTAGTGACCGCCCTCTCTCTTCCTTTTCCCTGTACCCCTGTCTCCAGCCTCTGAAATCCAGCCATCAGCTCCGGGCAGTCCCCGACCCCCATCCCCACCTCTCCCCCGGGCCCCAGCTCTCCTCTGCTTCTTGGCCTTTCATGATCGCTCTTTTTTAGTTGTTCTTTGGGCCTTTTGTTTTGTTTTTTACTTTTGTTTGGTATGGTTTAAATTTATCGCCTTGATACATGTTGCTTTTGCCAGCCAGGATCTTGCTGTGACACTGGGTAGGCCCAGACGGCATGGAATTTTAGTTGATCCTCCAGCCTCGGTTTCCACCCGTGTGCAGGGATTAGGGGTGTAAGACCCCACTCCACCCACTCTCCAATTCTCTCTTTGGTCAGTCACTCTAACTATTGCTCTCTTTGTGTGTTTGTGTGTGTGTGTGTGTGTGTGTATGTGTCTCTGTTACTCTCTCTGTCTGTCTTTTTTGCCTGCTGGTCTGCTTATCTCTCTCTCTCTCTAAAGCTTTCTATCTATCTATCTTTCTATCTATCTATCTATCTATCTATCTATCTATCTATCTATCTATCTCTTTCTCTCTATTGTTCACTCTCTTTCTCTCTATATCTATCTATCTATCTATCTATCTATCTATCTATCTCTCTATTGTTCACTATCTCTCTCACACACAAACACACAAACTCTCTCTCTCTCTATTGTTCAGTATCTATCTCTCACACAAAAATACACACAAAATTCCTCTCTGACACACACACACACACACAGACTCAGAGCCTCTCTTTGTCAATCAGCCAGTCTCTCGCTCCCCCTTTAGCCTCTGTAGGTGTGTTAGTGAGGTTTGTGTGAGCGTACGTGTATGTGAGTGTGTATCTGCCTTTTCTTTTTATGGTTTCTGCCTTGCCTTAAAATTGTGATTTCTTTTAGCCAAAGTGCTCATCCCAGGCGGTCCAGGGTGTCGTCAATCAAAGTGGTCAAGGGGGGTCTGAGATTGAGGTGTTGAGCACCAAAAGGCACGGTGCCTGGCATGGGTGAGCTGATATAAGGTGGTCCGGGTGTGCTTCTCTGAAGAGACATAGGACCTGGATCCAGATGCGAGGACGTCCCTGAGTTGTGCTTGGGGGCTTGGGCTTGGGCACGGTGGTGTCGGGAGGCCGGCTCCCGCTCTGGTCCCTCTATCCCAGCCCCACCCAACCCCTGGCCTCCTGCTTGCCTGGGGACGTGCGGCAGGAGAGGGTCGCGAGGGTGGGTGGGGGGTGCGGGAGAGATCTCGCTGTGTCCTCCATTGCGTGTCACCGGGTGTGTGGCCACCTGTCTGTCCCTAGCAAGGTGTCCAGGTCCAGGGCACCCACTCGCCCATCCCCGAACACGTCCTCGCACCTATGCAGCCAGTATCTGTCGCGTGGAAATTCCGAAGCCGCGGGTGTCCGGGGAAACTCCCCGACGGGGAACGTGGTGCTCCCGCCGAGCCTGCGGGCTCGCTGGGGGAGGTGTGGAGAAGAGTGAGGTTCAGGGATGGGTGGGTGTGCGGCGAGAGGTGGGAGGGGGATAGGGCTTGAGCTCGGGGTGGGCAGGTGGAGGGCGGGCACCGGTGGAGAAGAAGGCCAGCGGCAGTTGAGAGTTAGTTTGAGGTCTTGGTTTTGCTGTGGGCCAGTTCCAAGCAGTGGGGAAGGGCGAAGCTCGCGGTGCGTGAGCGCGCACTAGGGAGGCTGCCTGGCCGGGGTGCGGGGTGCGGGGTCCGTGGGGCGCTTCCCGAGCTGAGCTGTGTGGTGCGGCTGTGTGCGAAGCGAGTACGGAGGGCGACGGGGCCGGAGCAGGGGGAGCAGCGAGCAGAGAGAGAGGGTTGGGACCCGAGTGGACTGTAGGAGGAGAGTGAAAGGAGGCCAGTGTGCAAGCGACGGACGGGCGGGCAGTGAGCGGCGCTGAGTGTGTGTTCCCGGGCCGACCGGCAGGGGTCGTGTTGGCCCCGGAGTCGCGGGCAACGCAGTGAGTGGAGAGGAAAGAGGATTCTCCGGGTGTAGGGCGCTGGGCTTGGGGCGTCAGAGGTCGGGCGTGAGGGTGTGTTGGATTGGGTGGGAGGTGTGAGTGTGTCGGTGGTTTCGTTGTTTGTGTTGGGTTGGTTGCGTGCGTTTGTGTGCGTGAGTGTGTGTGTGTGTGTGAGCGTGGATTGTTGTTTGTCGTGAGTCCGTGTTGAGGGTTTGTGTGTGCGTGTGCGTGCGTGTATGTATGTGTGTGTGTAGGTTGTGGCGATGTGGCGAGTGTCCGGGGCGCGAGAGCAGGGCGGGCCGACTTGGTTGCGGCCAGGCAGGAGGCGTGGCTTGTAGGGTGACGTCAGATCGGGGCAGGTTCGAGTATCTGTGCTTCGCGCCGTTCTCTCGCCGGTAGTGGTGGCGCACGCCGGTAGGATTTGCTGAAGGAGGCAGAGGCAGGAGGATCACGAGTTCGAGGCCAGCCTGGGCTACACATTTTTTTCTTTTTGCGCTCCCCTCCACTTGCACTGCTCGCCCGCCCGACCCACACACGACGCGGCTCCACAAAATTCACACACACTCACCGCTTCCAACACACCTCACCCCACACAACAACAACAACAACGCCTCCACACACACTTACACAATACAAAACATACTCTCGCCTCGCCACCCATACACCTCCAGTGCTACACCCCGCCTGCACTCGGGATACCCCGCACTCGCTCACTCATCCACCCAGCCACCCAGCCACCCAGCCACCCAGCCACTCACTCACTCACTCACTCACTCACTCACTCACTCACTCACTCACTCACTCACACTCACTCGCCCGGATAAACTCACAGATAAAATCTAGGGAATCCAACAACTTTAAGCAGAAAGGCAGGGTGGCTTCTTTAACTGAGGAGATGGATCCCATTTAACCCCTACCACTACCCCCACCCCCACCCCACCCCCCACAAAAATCTGGGAAGGGATGTAGCTAAAAGACCTAAAAGATTGCCTGAACTAAATCGAGGGCCTGGCTCAGCTTCAATCTCCCGACTATTTCGTGTGTTCCAGACTCTCAGGCCCAAGACCTTTGTCTTGAGCACTGACTGCTTCTCAGTCAGACCCCATCCTTTGGGGAAGACGTCACCTGTACTCCACACAGGCAGCAGAGCCTAGGTGACCTCTCCTGCCGGGGCTCCCTGCAGGGCCTGGCCACACCTGACTCCTTCAGACCTTTCCGTGGAACTAACTCAGTGGCTACGGTCACGGATGTTCAAGTCAATTCCTGTGTTTTCCTGTGAGGGTCCTGGGCGCCAGATGAGAAGGGTTCCATCGACCCCACACCCCACCCAGGATGAGTGAGGCCGCCCTGGGCGCATGAGCAGTGTTTCTCAGCCAGGGGAACCCATCTTGCACTTTGCAAAGAGTTTTAACGGAAACACATCTTAAGCTTTGTGGTACACGCGCAACTGATGTAATTATCTATCGCCAGGAAGTCTTTTCCCGAGATGGGTGGATGGTGGTGTGCTTCCATAGGCCTAAATAAATGGCCCGGCGTGTGTCAGACTCTCGTCGTTGAAACGACACCGAAAACTGAGTCGTGCTGAACCAGGTTTCCTTCTTGCCTCGCTCTGATCGTCACTCTGCGGGTCCCCGTGTGTGCGGAGCACCCCCAGCCCGGTCGAGTCTCTGTCAAGTCTGAGTCCCCATGGGTGTGTGGGCGGGGGCTCTGGCGGTCAAAGCGGAGGTGCTACCTACCTCCTGGTACTGGACACTTAGTGGTGGAAGACAAGGCGGCCTTGTGACCGGTCCCCGGTTTCCAGAAGAAGAGGACCCAGAAGGCAGGAAAAGCAGAGCTGACGGGTGTTTTCCGGCTTCTTGCTCCGAGCAGGAGCACGAGAGGGAAGAGGCCTGGAGTGGCAGGAGACCGTGCTCTCTTCCTAGTGACCGCCCTCTCTCTTCCTTTTCCCTGTACCCCTGTCTCCAGCCTCTGAAATCCAGCCATCAGCTCCGGGCAGTCCCCGACCCCCATCCCCACCTCTCCCCCGGGCCCCAGCTCTCCTCTGCTTCTTGGCCTTTCATGATCGCTCTTTTTTAGTTGTTCTTTGGGCCTTTTGTTTTGTTTTTTACTTTTGTTTGGTATGGTTTAAATTTATCGCCTTGATACATGTTGCTTTTGCCAGCCAGGATCTTGCTGTGACACTGGGTAGGCCCAGACGGCATGGAATTTTAGTTGATCCTCCAGCCTCGGTTTCCACCCGTGTGCAGGGATTAGGGGTGTAAGACCCCACTCCACCCACTCTCCAATTCTCTCTTTGGTCAGTCACTCTAACTATTGCTCTCTTTGTGTGTTTGTGTGTGTGTGTGTGTGTGTATGTGTCTCTGTTACTCTCTCTGTCTGTCTTTTTTGCCTGCTGGTCTGCTTATCTCTCTCTCTCTCTAAAGCTTTCTATCTATCTATCTTTCTATCTATCTATCTATCTATCTATCTATCTATCTATCTATCTATCTCTTTCTCTCTATTGTTCACTCTCTTTCTCTCTATATCTATCTATCTATCTATCTATCTATCTATCTATCTATCTATCTCTCTATTGTTCACTATCTCTCTCACACACAAACACACAAACTCTCTCTCTCTCTATTGTTCAGTATCTATCTCTCACACAAAAATACACACAAAATTCCTCTCTGACACACACACACACACACACACACACAGACTCAGAGCCTCTCTTTGTCAATCAGCCAGTCTCTCGCTCCCCCTTTAGCCTCTGTAGGTGTGTTAGTGAGGTTTGTGTGAGCGTACGTGTATGTGAGTGTGTATCTGCCTTTTCTTTTTATGGTTTCTGCCTTGCCTTAAAATTGTGATTTCTTTTAGCCAAAGTGCTCATCCCAGGCGGTCCAGGGTGTCGTCAATCAAAGTGGTCAAGGGGGGTCTGAGATTGAGGTGTTGAGCACCAAAAGGCACGGTGCCTGGCATGGGTGAGCTGATATAAGGTGGTCCGGGTGTGCTTCTCTGAAGAGACATAGGACCTGGATCCAGATGCGAGGACGTCCCTGAGTTGTGCTTGGGGGCTTGGGCTTGGGCACGGTGGTGTCGGGAGGCCGGCTCCCGCTCTGGTCCCTCTATCCCAGCCCCACCCAACCCCTGGCCTCCTGCTTGCCTGGGGACGTGCGGCAGGAGAGGGTCGCGAGGGTGGGTGGGGGGTGCGGGAGAGATCTCGCTGTGTCCTCCATTGCGTGTCACCGGGTGTGTGGCCACCTGTCTGTCCCTAGCAAGGTGTCCAGGTCCAGGGCACCCACTCGCCCATCCCCGAACACGTCCTCGCACCTATGCAGCCAGTATCTGTCGCGTGGAAATTCCGAAGCCGCGGGTGTCCGGGGAAACTCCCCGACGGGGAACGTGGTGCTCCCGCCGAGCCTGCGGGCTCGCTGGGGGAGGTGTGGAGAAGAGTGAGGTTCAGGGATGGGTGGGTGTGCGGCGAGAGGTGGGAGGGGGATAGGGCTTGAGCTCGGGGTGGGCAGGTGGAGGGCGGGCACCGGTGGAGAAGAAGGCCAGCGGCAGTTGAGAGTTAGTTTGAGGTCTTGGTTTTGCTGTGGGCCAGTTCGAAGCAGTGGGGAAGGGCGAAGCTCGCGGTGCGTGAGCGCGCACTAGGGAGGCTGCCTGGCCGGGGTGCGGGGTGCGGGGTCCGTGGGGCGCTTCCCGAGCTGAGCTGTGTGGTGCGGCTGTGTGCGAAGCGAGTACGGAGGGCGACGGGGCCGGAGCAGGGGGAGCAGCGAGCAGAGAGAGAGGGTTGGGACCCGAGTGGACTGTAGGAGGAGAGTGAAAGGAGGCCAGTGTGCAAGCGACGGACGGGCGGGCAGTGAGCGGCGCTGAGTGTGTGTTCCCGGGCCGACCGGCAGGGGTCGTGTTGGCCCCGGAGTCGCGGGCAACGCAGTGAGTGGAGAGGAAAGAGGATTCTCCGGGTGTAGGGCGCTGGGCTTGGGGCGTCAGAGGTCGGGCGTGAGGGTGTGTTGGATTGGGTGGGAGGTGTGAGTGTGTCGGTGGTTTCGTTGTTTGTGTTGGGTTGGTTGCGTGCGTTTGTGTGCGTGAGTGTGTGTGTGTGTGTGAGCGTGGATTGTTGTTTGTCGTGAGTCCGTGTTGAGGGTTTGTGTGTGCGTGTGCGTGCGTGTATGTATGTGTGTGTGTAGGTTGTGGCGATGTGGCGAGTGTCCGGGGCGCGAGAGCAGGGCGGGCCGACTTGGTTGCGGCCAGGCAGGAGGCGTGGCTTGTAGGGTGACGTCAGATCGGGGCAGGTTCGAGTATCTGTGCTTCGCGCCGTTCTCTCGCCGGTAGTGGTGGCGCACGCCGGTAGGATTTGCTGAAGGAGGCAGAGGCAGGAGGATCACGAGTTCGAGGCCAGCCTGGGCTACACATTTTTTTCTTTTTGCGCTCCCCTCCACTTGCACTGCTCGCCCGCCCGACCCACACACGACGCGGCTCCACAAAATTCACACACACTCACCGCTTCCAACACACCTCACCCCACACAACAACAACAACAACGCCTCCACACACACTTACACAATACAAAACATACTCTCGCCTCGCCACCCATACACCTCCAGTGCTACACCCCGCCTGCACTCGGGATACCCCGCACTCGCTCACTCATCCACCCAGCCACCCAGCCACCCAGCCACCCAGCCACTCACTCACTCACTCACTCACTCACTCACTCACTCACTCACTCACTCACACTCACTCGCCCGGATAAACTCACAGATAAAATCTAGGGAATCCAACAACTTTAAGCAGAAAGGCAGGGTGGCTTCTTTAACTGAGGAGATGGATCCCATTTAACCCCTACCACTACCCCCACCCCCACCCCACCCCCCACAAAAATCTGGGAAGGGATGTAGCTAAAAGACCTAAAAGATTGCCTGAACTAAATCGAGGGCCTGGCTCAGCTTCAATCTCCCGACTATTTCGTGTGTTCCAGACTCTCAGGCCCAAGACCTTTGTCTTGAGCACTGACTGCTTCTCAGTCAGACCCCATCCTTTGGGGAAGACGTCACCTGTACTCCACACAGGCAGCAGAGCCTAGGTGACCTCTCCTGCCGGGGCTCCCTGCAGGGCCTGGCCACACCTGACTCCTTCAGACCTTTCCGTGGAACTAACTCAGTGGCTACGGTCACGGATGTTCAAGTCAATTCCTGTGTTTTCCTGTGAGGGTCCTGGGCGCCAGATGAGAAGGGTTCCATCGACCCCACACCCCACCCAGGATGAGTGAGGCCGCCCTGGGCGCATGAGCAGTGTTTCTCAGCCAGGGGAACCCATCTTGCACTTTGCAAAGAGTTTTAACGGAAACACATCTTAAGCTTTGTGGTACACGCGCAACTGATGTAATTATCTATCGCCAGGAAGTCTTTTCCCGAGATGGGTGGATGGTGGTGTGCTTCCATAGGCCTAAATAAATGGCCCGGCGTGTGTCAGACTCTCGTCGTTGAAACGACACCGAAAACTGAGTCGTGCTGAACCAGGTTTCCTTCTTGCCTCGCTCTGATCGTCACTCTGCGGGTCCCCGTGTGTGCGGAGCACCCCCAGCCCGGTCGAGTCTCTGTCAAGTCTGAGTCCCCATGGGTGTGTGGGCGGGGGCTCTGGCGGTCAAAGCGGAGGTGCTACCTACCTCCTGGTACTGGACACTTAGTGGTGGAAGACAAGGCGGCCTTGTGACCGGTCCCCGGTTTCCAGAAGAAGAGGACCCAGAAGGCAGGAAAAGCAGAGCTGACGGGTGTTTTCCGGCTTCTTGCTCCGAGCAGGAGCACGAGAGGGAAGAGGCCTGGAGTGGCAGGAGACCGTGCTCTCTTCCTAGTGACCGCCCTCTCTCTTCCTTTTCCCTGTACCCCTGTCTCCAGCCTCTGAAATCCAGCCATCAGCTCCGGGCAGTCCCCGACCCCCATCCCCACCTCTCCCCCGGGCCCCAGCTCTCCTCTGCTTCTTGGCCTTTCATGATCGCTCTTTTTTAGTTGTTCTTTGGGCCTTTTGTTTTGTTTTTTACTTTTGTTTGGTATGGTTTAAATTTATCGCCTTGATACATGTTGCTTTTGCCAGCCAGGATCTTGCTGTGACACTGGGTAGGCCCAGACGGCATGGAATTTTAGTTGATCCTCCAGCCTCGGTTTCCA
This sequence comes from Chionomys nivalis, assembly GCF_950005125.1. Taxonomy (NCBI): domain Eukaryota; kingdom Metazoa; phylum Chordata; class Mammalia; order Rodentia; family Cricetidae; genus Chionomys; species Chionomys nivalis. Next base: position 155,597,337 of record NC_080086.1, on the reverse strand, counting down.
CCCGTGTGCAGGGATTAGGGGTGTAAGACCCCACTCCACCCACTCTCCAATTCTCTCTTTGGTCAGTCACTCTAACTATTGCTCTCTTTGTGTGTTTGTGTGTGTGTGTGTGTGTGTATGTGTCTCTGTTACTCTGTCTGTCTTTTTTGCCTGCTGGTCTGCTTATCTCTCTCTCTCTCTAAAGCTTTCTATCTATCTATCTTTCTATCTATCTATCTATCTATCTATCTATCTATCTATCTATCTATCTCTTTCTCTCTATTGTTCACTCTCTTTCTCTCTATATCTATCTATCTATCTATCTATCTATCTATCTATCTATCTATCTATCTATCTATCTCTATCTCTCTATTGTTCACTATCTCTCTCACACACAAACACACAAACTCTCTCTCTCTATTGTTCAGTATCTATCTCTCACACAAAAATACACACAAAATTCCTCTCTGACACACACACACACAGACTCAGAGCCTCTCTTTGTCAATCAGCCAGTCTCTCGCTCCCCCTTTAGCCTCTGTAGGTGTGTTAGTGAGGTTTGTGTGAGCGTACGTGTATGTGAGTGTGTATCTGCCTTTTCTTTTTATGGTTTCTGCCTTGCCTTAAAATTGTGATTTCTTTTAGCCAAAGTGCTCATCCCAGGCGGTCCAGGGTGTCGTCAATCAAAGTGGTCAAGGGGGGTCTGAGATTGAGGTGTTGAGCACCAAAAGGCACGGTGCCTGGCATGGGTGAGCTGATATAAGGTGGTCCGGGTGTGCTTCTCTGAAGAGACATAGGACCTGGATCCAGATGCGAGGACGTCCCTGAGTTGTGCTTGGGGGCTTGGGCTTGGGCACGGTGGTGTCGGGAGGCCGGCTCCCGCTCTGGTCCCTCTATCCCAGCCCCACCCAACCCCTGGCCTCCTGCTTGCCTGGGGACGTGCGGCAGGAGAGGGTCGCGAGGGTGGGTGGGGGGTGCGGGAGAGATCTCGCTGTGTCCTCCATTGCGTGTCACCGGGTGTGTGGCCACCTGTCTGTCCCTAGCAAGGTGTCCAGGTCCAGGGCACCCACTCGCCCATCCCCGAACACGTCCTCGCACCTATGCAGCCAGTATCTGTCGCGTGGAAATTCCGAAGCCGCGGGTGTCCGGGGAAACTCCCCGACGGGGAACGTGGTGCTCCCGCCGAGCCTGCGGGCTCGCTGGGGGAGGTGTGGAGAAGAGTGAGGTTCAGGGATGGGTGGGTGTGCGGCGAGAGGTGGGAGGGGGATAGGGCTTGAGCTCGGGGTGGGCAGGTGGAGGGCGGGCACCGGTGGAGAAGAAGGCCAGCGGCAGTTGAGAGTTAGTTTGAGGTCTTGGTTTTGCTGTGGGCCAGTTCCAAGCAGTGGGGAAGGGCGAAGCTCGCGGTGCGTGAGCGCGCACTAGGGAGGCTGCCTGGCCGGGGTGCGGGGTGCGGGGTCCGTGGGGCGCTTCCCGAGCTGAGCTGTGTGGTGCGGCTGTGTGCGAAGCGAGTACGGAGGGCGACGGGGCCGGAGCAGGGGGAGCAGCGAGCAGAGAGAGAGGGTTGGGACCCGAGTGGACTGTAGGAGGAGAGTGAAAGGAGGCCAGTGTGCAAGCGACGGACGGGCGGGCAGTGAGCGGCGCTGAGTGTGTGTTCCCGGGCCGACCGGCAGGGGTCGTGTTGGCCCCGGAGTCGCGGGCAACGCAGTGAGTGGAGAGGAAAGAGGATTCTCCGGGTGTAGGGCGCTGGGCTTGGGGCGTCAGAGGTCGGGCGTGAGGGTGTGTTGGATTGGGTGGGAGGTGTGAGTGTGTCGGTGGTTTCGTTGTTTGTGTTGGGATGGTTGCGTGCGTTTGTGTGCGTGAGTGTGTGTGTGTGTGTGAGCGTGGAGTGTTGTTTGTCGTGAGTCCGTGTTGAGGGTTTGTGTGTGCGTGTGCGTGCGTGTATGTATGTGTGCGTGTAGGTTGTGGCGATGTGGCGAGTGTCCGGGGCGCGAGAGCAGGGCGGGCCGACTTGGTTGCGGCCAGGCAGGAGGCGTGGCTTGTAGGGTGACGTCAGATCGGGGCAGGTTCGAGTATCTGTGCTTCGCGCCGTTCTCTCGCCGGTAGTGGTGGCGCACGCCGGTAGGATTTGCTGAAGGAGGCAGAGGCAGGAGGATCACGAGTTCGAGGCCAGCCTGGGCTACACATTTTTTTCTTTTTGCGCTCCCCTCCACTTGCACTGCTCGCCCGCCCGACCCACACACGACGCGGCTCCACAAAATTCACACACACTCACCGCTTCCAACACACCTCACCCCACACAACAACAACAACAACGCCTCCACACACACTTACACAATACAAAACATACTCTCGCCTCGCCACCCATACACCTCCAGTGCTACACCCCGCCTGCACTCGGGATACCCCGCACTCGCTCACTCATCCACCCAGCCACCCAGCCACCCAGCCACCCAGCCACTCACTCACTCACTCACTCACTCACTCACTCACTCACTCACTCACTCACTCACTCACACTCACTCGCCCGGATAAACTCACAGATAAAATCTAGGGAATCCAACAACTTTAAGCAGAAAGGCAGGGTGGCTTCTTTAACTGAGGAGATGGATCCCATTTAACCCCTACCACTACCCCCACCCCCACCCCACCCCCCACAAAAATCTGGGAAGGGATGTAGCTAAAAGACCTAAAAGATTGCCTGAACTAAATCGAGGGCCTGGCTCAGCTTCAATCTCCCGACTATTTCGTGTGTTCCAGACTCTCAGGCCCAAGACCTTTGTCTTGAGCACTGACTGCTTCTCAGTCAGACCCCATCCTTTGGGGAAGACGTCACCTGTACTCCACACAGGCAGCAGAGCCTAGGTGACCTCTCCTGCCGGGGCTCCCTGCAGGGCCTGGCCACACCTGACTCCTTCAGACCTTTCCGTGGAACTAACTCAGTGGCTACGGTCACGGATGTTCAAGTCAATTCCTGTGTTTTCCTGTGAGGGTCCTGGGCGCCAGATGAGAAGGGTTCCATCGACCCCACACCCCACCCAGGATGAGTGAGGCCGCCCTGGGCGCATGAGCAGTGTTTCTCAGCCAGGGGAACCCATCTTGCACTTTGCAAAGAGTTTTAACGGAAACACATCTTAAGCTTTGTGGTACACGCGCAACTGATGTAATTATCTATCGCCAGGAAGTCTTTTCCCGAGATGGGTGGATGGTGGTGTGCTTCCATAGGCCTAAATAAATGGCCCGGCGTGTGTCAGACTCTCGTCGTTGAAACGACACCGAAAACTGAGTCGTGCTGAACCAGGTTTCCTTCTTGCCTCGCTCTGATCGTCACTCTGCGGGTCCCCGTGTGTGCGGAGCACCCCCAGCCCGGTCGAGTCTCTGTCAAGTCTGAGTCCCCATGGGTGTGTGGGCGGGGGCTCTGGCGGTCAAAGCGGAGGTGCTACCTACCTCCTGGTACTGGACACTTAGTGGTGGAAGACAAGGCGGCCTTGTGACCGGTCCCCGGTTTCCAGAAGAAGAGGACCCAGAAGGCAGGAAAAGCAGAGCTGACGGGTGTTTTCCGGCTTCTTGCTCCGAGCAGGAGCACGAGAGGGAAGAGGCCTGGAGTGGCAGGAGACCGTGCTCTCTTCCTAGTGACCGCCCTCTCTCTTCCTTTTCCCTGTACCCCTGTCTCCAGCCTCTGAAATCCAGCCATCAGCTCCGGGCAGTCCCCGACCCCCATCCCCACCTCTCCCCCGGGCCCCAGCTCTCCTCTGCTTCTTGGCCTTTCATGATCGCTCTTTTTTAGTTGTTCTTTGGGCCTTTTGTTTTGTTTTTTACTTTTGTTTGGTATGGTTTAAATTTATCGCCTTGATACATGTTGCTTTTGCCAGCCAGGATCTTGCTGTGACACTGGGTAGGCCCAGACGGCATGGAATTTTAGTTGATCCTCCAGCCTCGGTTTCCACCCGTGTGCAGGGATTAGGGGTGTAAGACCCCACTCCACCCACTCTCCAATTCTCTCTTTGGTCAGTCACTCTAACTATTGCTCTCTTTGTGTGTTTGTGTGTGTGTGTGTGTGTGTATGTGTCTCTGTTACTCTCTCTGTCTGTCTTTTTTGCCTGCTGGTCTGCTTATCTCTCTCTCTCTCTAAAGCTTTCTATCTATCTATCTTTCTATCTATCTATCTATCTATCTATCTATCTATCTATCTATCTCTTTCTCTCTATTGTTCACTCTCTTTCTCTCTATATCTATCTATCTATCTATCTATCTATCTATCTATCTATCTATCTATCTCTCTATTGTTCACTATCTCTCTCACACACAAACACACAAACTCTCTCTCTCTCTATTGTTCAGTATCTATCTCTCACACAAAAATACACACAAAATTCCTCTCTGACACACACACACACACACACACACAGACTCAGAGCCTCTCTTTGTCAATCAGCCAGTCTCTCGCTCCCCCTTTAGCCTCTGTAGGTGTGTTAGTGAGGTTTGTGTGAGCGTACGTGTATGTGAGTGTGTATCTGCCTTTTCTTTTTATGGTTTCTGCCTTGCCTTAAAATTGTGATTTCTTTTAGCCAAAGTGCTCATCCCAGGCGGTCCAGGGTGTCGTCAATCAAAGTGGTCAAGGGGGGTCTGAGATTGAGGTGTTGAGCACCAAAAGGCACGGTGCCTGGCATGGGTGAGCTGATATAAGGTGGTCCGGGTGTGCTTCTCTGAAGAGACATAGGACCTGGATCCAGATGCGAGGACGTCCCTGAGTTGTGCTTGGGGGCTTGGGCTTGGGCACGGTGGTGTCGGGAGGCCGGCTCCCGCTCTGGTCCCTCTATCCCAGCCCCACCCAACCCCTGGCCTCCTGCTTGCCTGGGGACGTGCGGCAGGAGAGGGTCGCGAGGGTGGGTGGGGGGTGCGGGAGAGATCTCGCTGTGTCCTCCATTGCGTGTCACCGGGTGTGTGGCCACCTGTCTGTCCCTAGCAAGGTGTCCAGGTCCAGGGCACCCACTCGCCCATCCCCGAACACGTCCTCGCACCTATGCAGCCAGTATCTGTCGCGTGGAAATTCCGAAGCCGCGGGTGTCCGGGGAAACTCCCCGACGGGGAACGTGGTGCTCCCGCCGAGCCTGCGGGCTCGCTGGGGGAGGTGTGGAGAAGAGTGAGGTTCAGGGATGGGTGGGTGTGCGGCGAGAGGTGGGAGGGGGATAGGGCTTGAGCTCGGGGTGGGCAGGTGGAGGGCGGGCACCGGTGGAGAAGAAGGCCAGCGGCAGTTGAGAGTTAGTTTGAGGTCTTGGTTTTGCTGTGGGCCAGTTCGAAGCAGTGGGGAAGGGCGAAGCTCGCGGTGCGTGAGCGCGCACTAGGGAGGCTGCCTGGCCGGGGTGCGGGGTGCGGGGTCCGTGGGGCGCTTCCCGAGCTGAGCTGTGTGGTGCGGCTGTGTGCGAAGCGAGTACGGAGGGCGACGGGGCCGGAGCAGGGGGAGCAGCGAGCAGAGAGAGAGGGTTGGGACCCGAGTGGACTGTAGGAGGAGAGTGAAAGGAGGCCAGTGTGCAAGCGACGGACGGGCGGGCAGTGAGCGGCGCTGAGTGTGTGTTCCCGGGCCGACCGGCAGGGGTCGTGTTGGCCCCGGAGTCGCGGGCAACGCAGTGAGTGGAGAGGAAAGAGGATTCTCCGGGTGTAGGGCGCTGGGCTTGGGGCGTCAGAGGTCGGGCGTGAGGGTGTGTTGGATTGGGTGGGAGGTGTGAGTGTGTCGGTGGTTTCGTTGTTTGTGTTGGGTTGGTTGCGTGCGTTTGTGTGCGTGAGTGTGTGTGTGTGTGTGAGCGTGGATTGTTGTTTGTCGTGAGTCCGTGTTGAGGGTTTGTGTGTGCGTGTGCGTGCGTGTATGTATGTGTGTGTGTAGGTTGTGGCGATGTGGCGAGTGTCCGGGGCGCGAGAGCAGGGCGGGCCGACTTGGTTGCGGCCAGGCAGGAGGCGTGGCTTGTAGGGTGACGTCAGATCGGGGCAGGTTCGAGTATCTGTGCTTCGCGCCGTTCTCTCGCCGGTAGTGGTGGCGCACGCCGGTAGGATTTGCTGAAGGAGGCAGAGGCAGGAGGATCACGAGTTCGAGGCCAGCCTGGGCTACACATTTTTTTCTTTTTGCGCTCCCCTCCACTTGCACTGCTCGCCCGCCCGACCCACACACGACGCGGCTCCACAAAATTCACACACACTCACCGCTTCCAACACACCTCACCCCACACAACAACAACAACAACGCCTCCACACACACTTACACAATACAAAACATACTCTCGCCTCGCCACCCATACACCTCCAGTGCTACACCCCGCCTGCACTCGGGATACCCCGCACTCGCTCACTCATCCACCCAGCCACCCAGCCACCCAGCCACCCAGCCACTCACTCACTCACTCACTCACTCACTCACTCACTCACTCACTCACTCACTCACTCACACTCACTCGCCCGGATAAACTCACAGATAAAATCTAGGGAATCCAACAACTTTAAGCAGAAAGGCAGGGTGGCTTCTTTAACTGAGGAGATGGATCCCATTTAACCCCTACCACTACCCCCACCCCCACCCCACCCCCCACAAAAATCTGGGAAGGGATGTAGCTAAAAGACCTAAAAGATTGCCTGAACTAAATCGAGGGCCTGGCTCAGCTTCAATCTCCCGACTATTTCGTGTGTTCCAGACTCTCAGGCCCAAGACCTTTGTCTTGAGCACTGACTGCTTCTCAGTCAGACCCCATCCTTTGGGGAAGACGTCACCTGTACTCCACACAGGCAGCAGAGCCTAGGTGACCTCTCCTGCCGGGGCTCCCTGCAGGGCCTGGCCACACCTGACTCCTTCAGACCTTTCCGTGGAACTAACTCAGTGGCTACGGTCACGGATGTTCAAGTCAATTCCTGTGTTTTCCTGTGAGGGTCCTGGGCGCCAGATGAGAAGGGTTCCATCGACCCCACACCCCACCCAGGATGAGTGAGGCCGCCCTGGGCGCATGAGCAGTGTTTCTCAGCCAGGGGAACCCATCTTGCACTTTGCAAAGAGTTTTAACGGAAACACATCTTAAGCTTTGTGGTACACGCGCAACTGATGTAATTATCTATCGCCAGGAAGTCTTTTCCCGAGATGGGTGGATGGTGGTGTGCTTCCATAGGCCTAAATAAATGGCCCGGCGTGTGTCAGACTCTCGTCGTTGAAACGACACCGAAAACTGAGTCGTGCTGAACCAGGTTTCCTTCTTGCCTCGCTCTGATCGTCACTCTGCGGGTCCCCGTGTGTGCGGAGCACCCCCAGCCCGGTCGAGTCTCTGTCAAGTCTGAGTCCCCATGGGTGTGTGGGCGGGGGCTCTGGCGGTCAAAGCGGAGGTGCTACCTACCTCCTGGTACTGGACACTTAGTGGTGGAAGACAAGGCGGCCTTGTGACCGGTCCCCGGTTTCCAGAAGAAGAGGACCCAGAAGGCAGGAAAAGCAGAGCTGACGGGTGTTTTCCGGCTTCTTGCTCCGAGCAGGAGCACGAGAGGGAAGAGGCCTGGAGTGGCAGGAGACCGTGCTCTCTTCCTAGTGACCGCCCTCTCTCTTCCTTTTCCCTGTACCCCTGTCTCCAGCCTCTGAAATCCAGCCATCAGCTCCGGGCAGTCCCCGACCCCCATCCCCACCTCTCCCCCGGGCCCCAGCTCTCCTCTGCTTCTTGGCCTTTCATGATCGCTCTTTTTTAGTTGTTCTTTGGGCCTTTTGTTTTGTTTTTTACTTTTGTTTGGTATGGTTTAAATTTATCGCCTTGATACATGTTGCTTTTGCCAGCCAGGATCTTGCTGTGACACTGGGTAGGCCCAGACGGCATGGAATTTTAGTTGATCCTCCAGCCTCGGTTTCCACCCGTGTGCAGGGATTAGGGGTGTAAGACCCCACTCCACCCACTCTCCAATTCTCTCTTTGGTCAGTCACTCTAACTATTGCTCTCTTTGTGTGTTTGTGTGTGTGTGTGTGTGTGTATGTGTCTCTGTTACTCTGTCTGTCTTTTTTGCCTGCTGGTCTGCTTATCTCTCTCTCTCTCTAAAGCTTTCTATCTATCTATCTTTCTATCTATCTATCTATCTATCTATCTATCTATCTATCTATCTCTTTCTCTCTATTGTTCACTCTCTTTCTCTCTATATCTATCTATCTATCTATCTATCTATCTATCTATCTATCTATCTCTATCTCTCTATTGTTCACTATCTCTCTCACACACAAACACACAAACTCTCTCTCTCTATTGTTCAGTATCTATCTCTCACACAAAAATACACACAAAATTCCTCTCTGACACACACACACACAGACTCAGAGCCTCTCTTTGTCAATCAGCCAGTCTCTCGCTCCCCCTTTAGCCTCTGTAGGTGTGTTAGTGAGGTTTGTGTGAGCGTACGTGTATGTGAGTGTGTATCTGCCTTTTCTTTTTATGGTTTCTGCCTTGCCTTAAAATTGTGATTTCTTTTAGCCAAAGTGCTCATCCCAGGCGGTCCAGGGTGTCGTCAATCAAAGTGGTCAAGGGGGGTCTGAGATTGAGGTGTTGAGCACCAAAAGGCACGGTGCCTGGCATGGGTGAGCTGATATAAGGTGGTCCGGGTGTGCTTCTCTGAAGAGACATAGGACCTGGATCCAGATGCGAGGACGTCCCTGAGTTGTGCTTGGGGGCTTGGGCTTGGGCACGGTGGTGTCGGGAGGCCGGCTCCCGCTCTGGTCCCTCTATCCCAGCCCCACCCAACCCCTGGCCTCCTGCTTGCCTGGGGACGTGCGGCAGGAGAGGGTCGCGAGGGTGGGTGGGGGGTGCGGGAGAGATCTCGCTGTGTCCTCCATTGCGTGTCACCGGGTGTGTGGCCACCTGTCTGTCCCTAGCAAGGTGTCCAGGTCCAGGGCACCCACTCGCCCATCCCCGAACACGTCCTCGCACCTATGCAGCCAGTATCTGTCGCGTGGAAATTCCGAAGCCGCGGGTGTCCGGGGAAACTCCCCGACGGGGAACGTGGTGCTCCCGCCGAGCCTGCGGGCTCGCTGGGGGAGGTGTGGAGAAGAGTGAGGTTCAGGGATGGGTGGGTGTGCGGCGAGAGGTGGGAGGGGGATAGGGCTTGAGCTCGGGGTGGGCAGGTGGAGGGCGGGCACCGGTGGAGAAGAAGGCCAGCGGCAGTTGAGAGTTAGTTTGAGGTCTTGGTTTTGCTGTGGGCCAGTTCCAAGCAGTGGGGAAGGGCGAAGCTCGCGGTGCGTGAGCGCGCACTAGGGAGGCTGCCTGGCCGGGGTGCGGGGTGCGGGGTCCGTGGGGCGCTTCCCGAGCTGAGCTGTGTGGTGCGGCTGTGTGCGAAGCGAGTACGGAGGGCGACGGGGCCGGAGCAGGGGGAGCAGCGAGCAGAGAGAGAGGGTTGGGACCCGAGTGGACTGTAGGAGGAGAGTGAAAGGAGGCCAGTGTGCAAGCGACGGACGGGCGGGCAGTGAGCGGCGCTGAGTGTGTGTTCCCGGGCCGACCGGCAGGGGTCGTGTTGGCCCCGGAGTCGCGGGCAACGCAGTGAGTGGAGAGGAAAGAGGATTCTCCGGGTGTAGGGCGCTGGGCTTGGGGCGTCAGAGGTCGGGCGTGAGGGTGTGTTGGATTGGGTGGGAGGTGTGAGTGTGTCGGTGGTTTCGTTGTTTGTGTTGGGATGGTTGCGTGCGTTTGTGTGCGTGAGTGTGTGTGTGTGTGTGAGCGTGGAGTGTTGTTTGTCGTGAGTCCGTGTTGAGGGTTTGTGTGTGCGTGTGCGTGCGTGTATGTATGTGTGCGTGTAGGTTGTGGCGATGTGGCGAGTGTCCGGGGCGCGAGAGCAGGGCGGGCCGACTTGGTTGCGGCCAGGCAGGAGGCGTGGCTTGTAGGGTGACGTCAGATCGGGGCAGGTTCGAGTATCTGTGCTTCGCGCCGTTCTCTCGCCGGTAGTGGTGGCGCACGCCGGTAGGATTTGCTGAAGGAGGCAGAGGCAGGAGGATCACGAGTTCGAGGCCAGCCTGGGCTACACATTTTTTTCTTTTTGCGCTCCCCTCCACTTGCACTGCTCGCCCGCCCGACCCACACACGACGCGGCTCCACAAAATTCACACACACTCACCGCTTCCAACACACCTCACCCCACACAACAACAACAACAACGCCTCCACACACACTTACACAATACAAAACATACTCTCGCCTCGCCACCCATACACCTCCAGTGCTACACCCCGCCTGCACTCGGGATACCCCGCACTCGCTCACTCATCCACCCAGCCACCCAGCCACCCAGCCACCCAGCCACTCACTCACTCACTCACTCACTCACTCACTCACTCACTCACTCACTCACTCACTCACACTCACTCGCCCGGATAAACTCACAGATAAAATCTAGGGAATCCAACAACTTTAAGCAGAAAGGCAGGGTGGCTTCTTTAACTGAGGAGATGGATCCCATTTAACCCCTACCACTACCCCCACCCCCACCCCACCCCCCACAAAAATCTGGGAAGGGATGTAGCTAAAAGACCTAAAAGATTGCCTGAACTAAATCGAGGGCCTGGCTCAGCTTCAATCTCCCGACTATTTCGTGTGTTCCAGACTCTCAGGCCCAAGACCTTTGTCTTGAGCACTGACTGCTTCTCAGTCAGACCCCATCCTTTGGGGAAGACGTCACCTGTACTCCACACAGGCAGCAGAGCCTAGGTGACCTCTCCTGCCGGGGCTCCCTGCAGGGCCTGGCCACACCTGACTCCTTCAGACCTTTCCGTGGAACTAACTCAGTGGCTACGGTCACGGATGTTCAAGTCAATTCCTGTGTTTTCCTGTGAGGGTCCTGGGCGCCAGATGAGAAGGGTTCCATCGACCCCACACCCCACCCAGGATGAGTGAGGCCGCCCTGGGCGCATGAGCAGTGTTTCTCAGCCAGGGGAACCCATCTTGCACTTTGCAAAGAGTTTTAACGGAAACACATCTTAAGCTTTGTGGTACACGCGCAACTGATGTAATTATCTATCGCCAGGAAGTCTTTTCCCGAGATGGGTGGATGGTGGTGTGCTTCCATAGGCCTAAATAAATGGCCCGGCGTGTGTCAGACTCTCGTCGTTGAAACGACACCGAAAACTGAGTCGTGCTGAACCAGGTTTCCTTCTTGCCTCGCTCTGATCGTCACTCTGCGGGTCCCCGTGTGTGCGGAGCACCCCCAGCCCGGTCGAGTCTCTGTCAAGTCTGAGTCCCCATGGGTGTGTGGGCGGGGGCTCTGGCGGTCAAAGCGGAGGTGCTACCTACCTCCTGGTACTGGACACTTAGTGGTGGAAGACAAGGCGGCCTTGTGACCGGTCCCCGGTTTCCAGAAGAAGAGGACCCAGAAGGCAGGAAAAGCAGAGCTGACGGGTGTTTTCCGGCTTCTTGCTCCGAGCAGGAGCACGAGAGGGAAGAGGCCTGGAGTGGCAGGAGACCGTGCTCTCTTCCTAGTGACCGCCCTCTCTCTTCCTTTTCCCTGTACCCCTGTCTCCAGCCTCTGAAATCCAGCCATCAGCTCCGGGCAGTCCCCGACCCCCATCCCCACCTCTCCCCCGGGCCCCAGCTCTCCTCTGCTTCTTGGCCTTTCATGATCGCTCTTTTTTAGTTGTTCTTTGGGCCTTTTGTTTTGTTTTTTACTTTTGTTTGGTATGGTTTAAATTTATCGCCTTGATACATGTTGCTTTTGCCAGCCAGGATCTTGCTGTGACACTGGGTAGGCCCAGACGGCATGGAATTTTAGTTGATCCTCCAGCCTCGGTTTCCACCCGTGTGCAGGGATTAGGGGTGTAAGACCCCACTCCACCCACTCTCCAATTCTCTCTTTGGTCAGTCACTAACTATTGCTCTCTTTGTGTGTTTGTGTGTGTGTGTGTGTGTATGTGTCTCTGTTACTCTCTCTGTCTGTCTTTTTTGCCTGCTGGTCTGCTTATCTCTCTCTCTCTCTAAAGCTTTCTATCTATCTATCTATCTATCTATCTATCTATCTATCTATCTCTTTCTCTCTATTGTTCACTCTCTTTCTCTCTATATCTATCTATCTATCTATCTATCTATCTATCTATCTATCTATCTCTATCTCTCTATTGTTCACTATCTCTCTCACACACAAACACACAAACTCTCTCTCTCTCTATTGTTCAGTATCTATCTCTCACACAAAAATACACACAAAATTCCTCTCTGACACACACACACACAGACTCAGAGCCTCTCTTTGTCAATCAGCCAGTCTCTCGCTCCCCCTTTAGCCTCTGTAGGTGTGTTAGTGAGGTTTGTGTGAGCGTACGTGTATGTGAGTGTGTATCTGCCTTTTCTTTTTATGGTTTCTGCCTTGCCTTAAAATTGTGATTTCTTTTAGCCAAAGTGCTCATCCCAGGCGGTCCAGGGTGTCGTCAATCAAAGTGGTCAAGGGGGGTCTGAGATTGAGGTGTTGAGCACCAAAAGGCACGGTGCCTGGCATGGGTGAGCTGATATAAGGTGGTCCGGGTGTGCTTCTCTGAAGAGACATAGGACCTGGATCCAGATGCGAGGACGTCCCTGAGTTGTGCTTGGGGGCTTGGGCTTGGGCACGGTGGTGTCGGGAGGCCGGCTCCCGCTCTGGTCCCTCTATCCCAGCCCCACCCAACCCCTGGCCTCCTGCTTGCCTGGGGACGTGCGGCAGGAGAGGGTCGCGAGGGTGGGTGGGGGGTGCGGGAGAGATCTCGCTGTGTCCTCCATTGCGTGTCACCGGGTGTGTGGCCACCTGTCTGTCCCTAGCAAGGTGTCCAGGTCCAGGGCACCCACTCGCCCATCCCCGAACACGTCCTCGCACCCATGCAGCCAGTATCTGTCGCGTGGAAATTCCGAAGCCGCGGGTGTCCGGGGAAACTCCCCGACGGGGAACGTGGTGCTCCCGCCGAGCCTGCGGGCTCGCTGGGGGAGGTGTGGAGAAGAGTGAGGTTCAGTGGTGGGCGGGTGTGCGGTGAGAGGTGGGAGGGGGCAAGGGCTTGAGCTCGGGGTGGGCAGGTGGAGGGCGGGCACCGGTGGAGAAGAAGGCCAGCGGCAGTTGAGAGTTAGTTTGAGGTCTTGGTTTTGCTGTGGGCCAGTTCGAAGCAGTGGGGAAGGGCGAAGCTCGCGGTGCGTGAGCGCGCACTAGGGAGGCTGCCTGGCCGGGGTGCGGGGTGCGGGGTCCGTGGGGCGCTTCCCGAGCTGAGCTGTGTGGTGCGGCTGTGTGCGAAGCGAGTACGGAGGGCGACGGGGCCGGAGCAGGGGGAGCAGCGAGCAGAGAGAGAGGGTTGGGACCCGAGTGGACTGTAGGAGGAGAGTGAAAGGAGGCCAGTGTGCAAGCGACGGACGGGCGGGCAGTGAGCGGCGCTGAGTGTGTGTTCCCGGGCCGACCGGCAGGGGTCGTGTTGGCCCCGGAGTCGCGGGCAACGCAGTGAGTGGAGAGGAAAGAGGATTCTCCGGGTGTAGGGCGCTGGGCTTGGGGCGTCAGAGGTCGGGCGTGAGGGTGTGTTGGATTGGGTGGGAGGTGTGAGTGTGTCGGTGGTTTCGTTGTTTGTGTTGGGTTGGTTGCGTGCGTTTGTGTGCGTGAGTGTGTGTGTGTGTGTGAGCGTGGATTGTTGTTTGTCGTGAGTCCGTGTTGAGGGTTTGTGTGTGCGTGTGCGTGCGTGTATGTATGTGTGTGTGTAGGTTGTGGCGATGTGGCGAGTGTCCGGGGCGCGAGAGCAGGGCGGGCCGACTTGGTTGCGGCCAGGCAGGAGGCGTGGCTTGTAGGGTGACGTCAGATCGGGGCAGGTTCGAGTATCTGTGCTTCGCGCCGTTCTCTCGCCGGTAGTGGTGGCGCACGCCGGTAGGATTTGCTGAAGGAGGCAGAGGCAGGAGGATCACGAGTTCGAGGCCAGCCTGGGCTACACATTTTTTTCTTTTTGCGCTCCCCTCCACTTGCACTGCTCGCCCGCCCGACCCACACACGACGCGGCTCCACAAAATTCACACACACTCACCGCTTCCAACACACCTCACCCCACACAACAACAACAACAACGCCTCCACACACACTTACACAATACAAAACATACTCTCGCCTCGCCACCCATACACCTCCAGTGCTACACCCCGCCTGCACTCGGGATACCCCGCACTCGCTCACTCATCCACCCAGCCACCCAGCCACCCAGCCACCCAGCCACTCACTCACTCACTCACTCACTCACTCACTCACTCACTCACTCACTCACTCACTCACTCACACTCACTCGCCCGGATAAACTCACAGATAAAATCTAGGGAATCCAACAACTTTAAGCAGAAAGGCAGGGTGGCTTCTTTAACTGAGGAGATGGATCCCATTTAACCCCTACCACTACCCCCACCCCCACCCCACCCCCCACAAAAATCTGGGAAGGGATGTAGCTAAAAGACCTAAAAGATTGCCTGAACTAAATCGAGGGCCTGGCTCAGCTTCAATCTCCCGACTATTTCGTGTCTTCCAGACTCTCAGGCCCAAGACCTTTGTCTTGAGCACTGACTGCTTCTCAGTCAGACCCCATCCTTTGGGGAAGACGTCACCTGTACTCCACACAGGCAGCAGAGCCTAGGTGACCTCTCCTGCCGGGGCTCCCTGCAGGGCCTGGCCACACCTGACTCCTTCAGACCTTTCCGTGGAACTAACTCAGTGGCTACGGTCACGGATGTTCAAGTCAATTCCTGTGTTTTCCTGTGAGGGTCCTGGGCGCCAGATGAGAAGGGTTCCATCGACCCCACACCCCACCCAGGATGAGTGAGGCCGCCCTGGGCGCATGAGCAGTGTTTCTCAGCCAGGGGAACCCATCTTGCACTTTGCAAAGAGTTTTAACGGAAACACATCTTAAGCTTTGTGGTACACGCGCAACTGATGTAATTATCTATCGCCAGGAAGTCTTTTCCCGAGATGGGTGGATGGTGGTGTGCTTCCATAGGCCTAAATAAATGGCCCGGCGTGTGTCAGACTCTCGTCGTTGAAACGACACCGAAAACTGAGTCGTGCTGAACCAGGTTTCCTTCTTGCCTCGCTCTGATCGTCACTCTGCGGGTCCCCGTGTGTGCGGAGCACCCCCAGCCCGGTCGAGTCTCTGTCAAGTCTGAGTCCCCATGGGTGTGTGGGCGGGGGCTCTGGCGGTCAAAGCGGAGGTGCTACCTACCTCCTGGTACTGGACACTTAGTGGTGGAAGACAAGGCGGCCTTGTGACCGGTCCCCGGTTTCCAGAAGAAGAGGACCCAGAAGGCAGGAAAAGCAGAGCTGACGGGTGTTTTCCGGCTTCTTGCTCCGAGCAGGAGCACGAGAGGGAAGAGGCCTGGAGTGGCAGGAGACCGTGCTCTCTTCCTAGTGACCGCCCTCTCTCTTCCTTTTCCCTGTACCCCTGTCTCCAGCCTCTGAAATCCAGCCATCAGCTCCGGGCAGTCCCCGACCCCCATCCCCACCTCTCCCCCGGGCCCCAGCTCTCCTCTGCTTCTTGGCCTTTCATGATCGCTCTTTTTTAGTTGTTCTTTGGGCCTTTTGTTTTGTTTTTTACTTTTGTTTGGTATGGTTTAAATTTATCGCCTTGATACATGTTGCTTTTGCCAGCCAGGATCTTGCTGTGACACTGGGTAGGCCCAGACGGCATGGAATTTTAGTTGATCCTCCAGCCTCGGTTTCCACCCGTGTGCAGGGATTAGGGGTGTAAGACCCCACTCCACCCACTCTCCAATTCTCTCTTTGGTCAGTCACTCTAACTATTGCTCTCTTTGTGTGTTTGTGTGTGTGTGTGTGTGTGTATGTGTCTCTGTTACTCTCTCTGTCTGTCTTTTTTGCCTGCTGGTCTGCTTATCTCTCTCTCTCTCTAAAGCTTTCTATCTATCTATCTATCTATCTATCTATCTATCTATCTATCTCTTTCTCTCTATTGTTCACTCTCTTTCTCTCTATATCTATCTATCTATCTATCTATCTATCTATCTATCTATCTATCTATCTATCTCTATCTCTCTATTGTTCACTATCTCTCTCACACACAAACACACAAACTCTCTCTCTCTCTATTGTTCAGTATCTATCTCTCACACAAAAATACACACAAAATTCCTCTCTGACACACACACACACACACAGACTCAGAGCCTCTCTTTGTCAATCAGCCAGTCTCTCGCTCCCCCTTTAGCCTCTGTAGGTGTGTTAGTGAGGTTTGTGTGAGCGTACGTGTATGTGAGTGTGTATCTGCCTTTTCTTTTTATGGTTTCTGCCTTGCCTTAAAATTGTGATTTCTTTTAGCCAAAGTGCTCATCCCAGGCGGTCCAGGGTGTCGTCAATCAAAGTGGTCAAGGGGGGTCTGAGATTGAGGTGTTGAGCACCAAAAGGCACGGTGCCTGGCATGGGTGAGCTGATATAAGGTGGTCCGGGTGTGCTTCTCTGAAGAGACATAGGACCTGGATCCAGATGCGAGGACGTCCCTGAGTTGTGCTTGGGGGCTTGGGCTTGGGCACGGTGGTGTCGGGAGGCCGGCTCCCGCTCTGGTCCCTCTATCCCAGCCCCACCCAACCCCTGGCCTCCTGCTTGCCTGGGGACGTGCGGCAGGAGAGGGTCGCGAGGGTGGGTGGGGGGTGCGGGAGAGATCTCGCTGTGTCCTCCATTGCGTGTCACCGGGTGTGTGGCCACCTGTCTGTCCCTAGCAAGGTGTCCAGGTCCAGGGCACCCACTCGCCCATCCCCGAACACGTCCTCGCACCCATGCAGCCAGTATCTGTCGCGTGGAAATTCCGAAGCCGCGGGTGTCCGGGGAAACTCCCCGACGGGGAACGTGGTGCTCCCGCCGAGCCTGCGGGCTCGCTGGGGGAGGTGTGGAGAAGAGTGAGGTTCAGTGGTGGGCGGGTGTGCGGTGAGAGGTGGGAGGGGGCAAGGGCTTGAGCTCGGGGTGGGCAGGTGGAGGGCGGGCACCGGTGGAGAAGAAGGCCAGCGGCAGTTGAGAGTTAGTTTGAGGTCTTGGTTTTGCTGTGGGCCAGTTCGAAGCAGTGGGGAAGGGCGAAGCTCGCGGTGCGTGAGCGCGCACTAGGGAGGCTGCCTGGCCGGGGTGCGGGGTGCGGGGTCCGTGGGGCGCTTCCCGAGCTGAGCTGTGTGGTGCGGCTGTGTGCGAAGCGAGTACGGAGGGCGACGGGGCCGGAGCAGGGGGAGCAGCGAGCAGAGAGAGAGGGTTGGGACCCGAGTGGACTGTAGGAGGAGAGTGAAAGGAGGCCAGTGTGCAAGCGACGGACGGGCGGGCAGTGAGCGGCGCTGAGTGTGTGTTCCCGGGCCGACCGGCAGGGGTCGTGTTGGCCCCGGAGTCGCGGGCAACGCAGTGAGTGGAGAGGAAAGAGGATTCTCCGGGTGTAGGGCGCTGGGCTTGGGGCGTCAGAGGTCGGGCGTGAGGGTGTGTTGGATTGGGTGGGAGGTGTGAGTGTGTCGGTGGTTTCGTTGTTTGTGTTGGGTTGGTTGCGTGCGTTTGTGTGCGTGAGTGTGTGTGTGTGTGTGAGCGTGGATTGTTGTTTGTCGTGAGTCCGTGTTGAGGGTTTGTGTGTGCGTGTGCGTGCGTGTATGTATGTGTGTGTGTAGGTTGTGGCGATGTGGCGAGTGTCCGGGGCGCGAGAGCAGGGCGGGCCGACTTGGTTGCGGCCAGGCAGGAGGCGTGGCTTGTAGGGTGACGTCAGATCGGGGCAGGTTCGAGTATCTGTGCTTCGCGCCGTTCTCTCGCCGGTAGTGGTGGCGCACGCCGGTAGGATTTGCTGAAGGAGGCAGAGGCAGGAGGATCACGAGTTCGAGGCCAGCCTGGGCTACACATTTTTTTCTTTTTGCGCTCCCCTCCACTTGCACTGCTCGCCCGCCCGACCCACACACGACGCGGCTCCACAAAATTCACACACACTCACCGCTTCCAACACACCTCACCCCACACAACAACAACAACAACGCCTCCACACACACTTACACAATACAAAACATACTCTCGCCTCGCCACCCATACACCTCCAGTGCTACACCCCGCCTGCACTCGGGATACCCCGCACTCGCTCACTCATCCACCCAGCCACCCAGCCACCCAGCCACCCAGCCACTCACTCACTCACTCACTCACTCACTCACTCACTCACTCACTCACTCACTCACTCACTCACACTCACTCGCCCGGATAAACTCACAGATAAAATCTAGGGAATCCAACAACTTTAAGCAGAAAGGCAGGGTGGCTTCTTTAACTGAGGAGATGGATCCCATTTAACCCCTACCACTACCCCCACCCCCACCCCACCCCCCACAAAAATCTGGGAAGGGATGTAGCTAAAAGACCTAAAAGATTGCCTGAACTAAATCGAGGGCCTGGCTCAGCTTCAATCTCCCGACTATTTCGTGTCTTCCAGACTCTCAGGCCCAAGACCTTTGTCTTGAGCACTGACTGCTTCTCAGTCAGACCCCATCCTTTGGGGAAGACGTCACCTGTACTCCACACAGGCAGCAGAGCCTAGGTGACCTCTCCTGCCGGGGCTCCCTGCAGGGCCTGGCCACACCTGACTCCTTCAGACCTTTCCGTGGAACTAACTCAGTGGCTACGGTCACGGATGTTCAAGTCAATTCCTGTGTTTTCCTGTGAGGGTCCTGGGCGCCAGATGAGAAGGGTTCCATCGACCCCACACCCCACCCAGGATGAGTGAGGCCGCCCTGGGCGCATGAGCAGTGTTTCTCAGCCAGGGGAACCCATCTTGCACTTTGCAAAGAGTTTTAACGGAAACACATCTTAAGCTTTGTGGTACACGCGCAACTGATGTAATTATCTATCGCCAGGAAGTCTTTTCCCGAGATGGGTGGATGGTGGTGTGCTTCCATAGGCCTAAATAAATGGCCCGGCGTGTGTCAGACTCTCGTCGTTGAAACGACACCGAAAACTGAGGCGTGCTGAACCAGGTTTCCTTCTTGCCTCGCTCTGATCGTCACTCTGCGGGTCCCCGTGTGTGCGGAGCACCCCCAGCCCGGTCGAGTCTCTGTCAAGTCTGAGTCCCCATGGGTGTGTGGGCGGGGGCTCTGGCGGTCAAAGCGGAGGTGCTACCTACCTCCTGGTACTGGACACTTAGTGGTGGAAGACAAGGCGGCCTTGTGACCGGTCCCCGGTTTCCAGAAGAAGAGGACCCAGAAGGCAGGAAAAGCAGAGCTGACGGGTGTTTTCCGGCTTCTTGCTCCGAGCAGGAGCACGAGAGGGAAGAGGCCTGGAGTGGCAGGAGACCGTGCTCTCTTCCTAGTGACCGCCCTCTCTCTTCCTTTTCCCTGTACCCCTGTCTCCAGCCTCTGAAATCCAGCCATCAGCTCCGGGCAGTCCCCGACCCCCATCCCCACCTCTCCCCCGGGCCCCAGCTCTCCTCTGCTTCTTGGCCTTTCATGATCGCTCTTTTTTAGTTGTTCTTTGGGCCTTTTGTTTTGTTTTTTACTTTTGTTTGGTATGGTTTAAATTTATCGCCTTGATACATGTTGCTTTTGCCAGCCAGGATCTTGCTGTGACACTGGGTAGGCCCAGACGGCATGGAATTTTAGTTGATCCTCCAGCCTCGGTTTCCACCCGTGTGCAGGGATTAGGGGTGTAAGACCCCACTCCACCCACTCTCCAATTCTCTCTTTGGTCAGTCACTCTAACTATTGCTCTCTTTGTGTGTTTGTGTGTGTGTGTGTGTGTATGTGTCTCTGTTACTCTCTCTGTCTGTCTTTTTTGCCTGCTGGTCTGCTTATCTCTCTCTCTCTCTAAAGCTTTCTATCTATCTATCTATCTATCTATCTATCTATCTATCTATCTCTTTCTCTCTATTGTTCACTCTCTTTCTCTCTATATCTATCTATCTATCTATCTATCTATCTATCTATCTATCTATCTCTATCTCTCTATTGTTCACTATCTCTCTCACACACAAACACACAAACTCTCTCTCTCTCTATTGTTCAGTATCTATCTCTCACACAAAAATACACACAAAATTCCTCTCTGACACACACACACACAGACTCAGAGCCTCTCTTTGTCAATCAGCCAGTCTCTCGCTCCCCCTTTAGCCTCTGTAGGTGTGTTAGTGAGGTTTGTGTGAGCGTACGTGTATGTGAGTGTGTATCTGCCTTTTCTTTTTATGGTTTCTGCCTTGCCTTAAAATTGTGATTTCTTTTAGCCAAAGTGCTCATCCCAGGCGGTCCAGGGTGTCGTCAATCAAAGTGGTCAAGGGGGGTCTGAGATTGAGGTGTTGAGCACCAAAAGGCACGGTGCCTGGCATGGGTGAGCTGATATAAGGTGGTCCGGGTGTGCTTCTCTGAAGAGACATAGGACCTGGATCCAGATGCGAGGACGTCCCTGAGTTGTGCTTGGGGGCTTGGGCTTGGGCACGGTGGTGTCGGGAGGCCGGCTCCCGCTCTGGTCCCTCTATCCCAGCCCCACCCAACCCCTGGCCTCCTGCTTGCCTGGGGACGTGCGGCAGGAGAGGGTCGCGAGGGTGGGTGGGGGGTGCGGGAGAGATCTCGCTGTGTCCTCCATTGCGTGTCACCGGGTGTGTGGCCACCTGTCTGTCCCTAGCAAGGTGTCCAGGTCCAGGGCACCCACTCGCCCATCCCCGAACACGTCCTCGCACCCATGCAGCCAGTATCTGTCGCGTGGAAATTCCGAAGCCGCGGGTGTCCGGGGAAACTCCCCGACGGGGAACGTGGTGCTCCCGCCGAGCCTGCGGGCTCGCTGGGGGAGGTGTGGAGAAGAGTGAGGTTCAGTGGTGGGCGGGTGTGCGGTGAGAGGTGGGAGGGGGCAAGGGCTTGAGCTCGGGGTGGGCAGGTGGAGGGCGGGCACCGGTGGAGAAGAAGGCCAGCGGCAGTTGAGAGTTAGTTTGAGGTCTTGGTTTTGCTGTGGGCCAGTTCGAAGCAGTGGGGAAGGGCGAAGCTCGCGGTGCGTGAGCGCGCACTAGGGAGGCTGCCTGGCCGGGGTGCGGGGTGCGGGGTCCGTGGGGCGCTTCCCGAGCTGAGCTGTGTGGTGCGGCTGTGTGCGAAGCGAGTACGGAGGGCGACGGGGCCGGAGCAGGGGGAGCAGCGAGCAGAGAGAGAGGGTTGGGACCCGAGTGGACTGTAGGAGGAGAGTGAAAGGAGGCCAGTGTGCAAGCGACGGACGGGCGGGCAGTGAGCGGCGCTGAGTGTGTGTTCCCGGGCCGACCGGCAGGGGTCGTGTTGGCCCCGGAGTCGCGGGCAACGCAGTGAGTGGAGAGGAAAGAGGATTCTCCGGGTGTAGGGCGCTGGGCTTGGGGCGTC
This sequence comes from Chionomys nivalis, assembly GCF_950005125.1. Taxonomy (NCBI): domain Eukaryota; kingdom Metazoa; phylum Chordata; class Mammalia; order Rodentia; family Cricetidae; genus Chionomys; species Chionomys nivalis. The sequence goes on along the minus strand of NC_080086.1, from coordinate 155,576,071 downwards.
AGAGGTCGGGCGTGAGGGTGTGTTGGATTGGGTGGGAGGTGTGAGTGTGTCGGTGGTTTCGTTGTTTGTGTTGGGTTGGTTGCGTGCGTTTGTGTGCGTGAGTGTGTGTGTGTGTGTGAGCGTGGATTGTTGTTTGTCGTGAGTCCGTGTTGAGGGTTTGTGTGTGCGTGTGCGTGCGTGTATGTATGTGTGTGTGTAGGTTGTGGCGATGTGGCGAGTGTCCGGGGCGCGAGAGCAGGGCGGGCCGACTTGGTTGCGGCCAGGCAGGAGGCGTGGCTTGTAGGGTGACGTCAGATCGGGGCAGGTTCGAGTATCTGTGCTTCGCGCCGTTCTCTCGCCGGTAGTGGTGGCGCACGCCGGTAGGATTTGCTGAAGGAGGCAGAGGCAGGAGGATCACGAGTTCGAGGCCAGCCTGGGCTACACATTTTTTTCTTTTTGCGCTCCCCTCCACTTGCACTGCTCGCCCGCCCGACCCACACACGACGCGGCTCCACAAAATTCACACACACTCACCGCTTCCAACACACCTCACCCCACACAACAACAACAACAACGCCTCCACACACACTTACACAATACAAAACATACTCTCGCCTCGCCACCCATACACCTCCAGTGCTACACCCCGCCTGCACTCGGGATACCCCGCACTCGCTCACTCATCCACCCAGCCACCCAGCCACCCAGCCACTCACTCACTCACTCACTCACTCACTCACTCACTCACTCACTCACTCACTCACTCACTCACTCACACTCACTCGCCCGGATAAACTCACAGATAAAATCTAGGGAATCCAACAACTTTAAGCAGAAAGGCAGGGTGGCTTCTTTAACTGAGGAGATGGATCCCATTTAACCCCTACCACTACCCCCACCCCCACCCCACCCCCCACAAAAATCTGGGAAGGGATGTAGCTAAAAGACCTAAAAGATTGCCTGAACTAAATCGAGGGCCTGGCTCAGCTTCAATCTCCCGACTATTTCGTGTCTTCCAGACTCTCAGGCCCAAGACCTTTGTCTTGAGCACTGACTGCTTCTCAGTCAGACCCCATCCTTTGGGGAAGACGTCACCTGTACTCCACACAGGCAGCAGAGCCTAGGTGACCTCTCCTGCCGGGGCTCCCTGCAGGGCCTGGCCACACCTGACTCCTTCAGACCTTTCCGTGGAACTAACTCAGTGGCTACGGTCACGGATGTTCAAGTCAATTCCTGTGTTTTCCTGTGAGGGTCCTGGGCGCCAGATGAGAAGGGTTCCATCGACCCCACACCCCACCCAGGATGAGTGAGGCCGCCCTGGGCGCATGAGCAGTGTTTCTCAGCCAGGGGAACCCATCTTGCACTTTGCAAAGAGTTTTAACGGAAACACATCTTAAGCTTTGTGGTACACGCGCAACTGATGTAATTATCTATCGCCAGGAAGTCTTTTCCCGAGATGGGTGGATGGTGGTGTGCTTCCATAGGCCTAAATAAATGGCCCGGCGTGTGTCAGACTCTCGTCGTTGAAACGACACCGAAAACTGAGGCGTGCTGAACCAGGTTTCCTTCTTGCCTCGCTCTGATCGTCACTCTGCGGGTCCCCGTGTGTGCGGAGCACCCCCAGCCCGGTCGAGTCTCTGTCAAGTCTGAGTCCCCATGGGTGTGTGGGCGGGGGCTCTGGCGGTCAAAGCGGAGGTGCTACCTACCTCCTGGTACTGGACACTTAGTGGTGGAAGACAAGGCGGCCTTGTGACCGGTCCCCGGTTTCCAGAAGAAGAGGACCCAGAAGGCAGGAAAAGCAGAGCTGACGGGTGTTTTCCGGCTTCTTGCTCCGAGCAGGAGCACGAGAGGGAAGAGGCCTGGAGTGGCAGGAGACCGTGCTCTCTTCCTAGTGACCGCCCTCTCTCTTCCTTTTCCCTGTACCCCTGTCTCCAGCCTCTGAAATCCAGCCATCAGCTCCGGGCAGTCCCCGACCCCCATCCCCACCTCTCCCCCGGGCCCCAGCTCTCCTCTGCTTCTTGGCCTTTCATGATCGCTCTTTTTTAGTTGTTCTTTGGGCCTTTTGTTTTGTTTTTTACTTTTGTTTGGTATGGTTTAAATTTATCGCCTTGATACATGTTGCTTTTGCCAGCCAGGATCTTGCTGTGACACTGGGTAGGCCCAGACGGCATGGAATTTTAGTTGATCCTCCAGCCTCGGTTTCCACCCGTGTGCAGGGATTAGGGGTGTAAGACCCCACTCCACCCACTCTCCAATTCTCTCTTTGGTCAGTCACTCTAACTATTGCTCTCTTTGTGTGTTTGTGTGTGTGTGTGTGTGTGTGTATGTGTCTCTGTTACTCTCTCTGTCTGTCTTTTTTGCCTGCTGGTCTGCTTATCTCTCTCTCTCTCTAAAGCTTTCTATCTATCTATCTATCTTTCTATCTATCTATCTATCTATCTATCTATCTATCTATCTATCTATCTCTTTCTCTCTATTGTTCACTCTCTTTCTCTCTATATCTATCTATCTATCTATCTATCTATCTATCTATCTATCTATCTCTCTATTGTTCACTATCTCTCTCACACACAAACACACAAACTCTCTCTCTCTCTATTGTTCAGTATCTATCTCTCACACAAAAATACACACAAAATTCCTCTCTGACACACACACACACACACAGACTCAGAGCCTCTCTTTGTCAATCAGCCAGTCTCTCGCTCCCCCTTTAGCCTCTGTAGGTGTGTTAGTGAGGTTTGTGTGAGCGTACGTGTATGTGAGTGTGTATCTGCCTTTTCTTTTTATGGTTTCTGCCTTGCCTTAAAATTGTGATTTCTTTTAGCCAAAGTGCTCATCCCAGGCGGTCCAGGGTGTCGTCAATCAAAGTGGTCAAGGGGGGTCTGAGATTGAGGTGTTGAGCACCAAAAGGCACGGTGCCTGGCATGGGTGAGCTGATATAAGGTGGTCCGGGTGTGCTTCTCTGAAGAGACATAGGACCTGGATCCAGATGCGAGGACGTCCCTGAGTTGTGCTTGGGGGCTTGGGCTTGGGCACGGTGGTGTCGGGAGGCCGGCTCCCGCTCTGGTCCCTCTATCCCAGCCCCACCCAACCCCTGGCCTCCTGCTTGCCTGGGGACGTGCGGCAGGAGAGGGTCGCGAGGGTGGGTGGGGGGTGCGGGAGAGATCTCGCTGTGTCCTCCATTGCGTGTCACCGGGTGTGTGGCCACCTGTCTGTCCCTAGCAAGGTGTCCAGGTCCAGGGCACCCACTCGCCCATCCCCGAACACGTCCTCGCACCTATGCAGCCAGTATCTGTCGCGTGGAAATTCCGAAGCCGCGGGTGTCCGGGGAAACTCCCCGACGGGGAACGTGGTGCTCCCGCCGAGCCTGCGGGCTCGCTGGGGGAGGTGTGGAGAAGAGTGAGGTTCAGTGGTGGGCGGGTGTGCGGTGAGAGGTGGGAGGGGGCAAGGGCTTGAGCTCGGGGTGGGCAGGTGGAGGGCGGGCACCGGTGGAGAAGAAGGCCAGCGGCAGTTGAGAGTTAGTTTGAGGTCTTGGTTTTGCTGTGGGCCAGTTCGAAGCAGTGGGGAAGGGCGAAGCTCGCGGTGCGTGAGCGCGCACTAGGGAGGCTGCCTGGCCGGGGTGCGGGGTGCGGGGTCCGTGGGGCGCTTCCCGAGCTGAGCTGTGTGGTGCGGCTGTGTGCGAAGCGAGTACGGAGGGCGACGGGGCCGGAGCAGGGGGAGCAGCGAGCAGAGAGAGAGGGTTGGGACCCGAGTGGACTGTAGGAGGAGAGTGAAAGGAGGCCAGTGTGCAAGCGACGGACGGGCGGGCAGTGAGCGGCGCTGAGTGTGTGTTCCCGGGCCGACCGGCAGGGGTCGTGTTGGCCCCGGAGTCGCGGGCAACGCAGTGAGTGGAGAGGAAAGAGGATTCTCCGGGTGTAGGGCGCTGGGCTTGGGGCGTCAGAGGTCGGGCGTGAGGGTGTGTTGGATTGGGTGGGAGGTGTGAGTGTGTCGGTGGTTTCGTTGTTTGTGTTGGGTTGGTTGCGTGCGTTTGTGTGCGTGAGTGTGTGTGTGTGTGTGAGCGTGGAGTGTTGTTTGTCGTGAGTCCGTGTTGAGGGTTTGTGTGTGCGTGTGCGTGCGTGTATGTATGTGTGTGTGTAGGTTGTGGCGATGTGGCGAGTGTCCGGGGCGCGAGAGCAGGGCGGGCCGACTTGGTTGCGGCCAGGCAGGAGGCGTGGCTTGTAGGGTGACGTCAGATCGGGGCAGGTTCGAGTATCTGTGCTTCGCGCCGTTCTCTCGCCGGTAGTGGTGGCGCACGCCGGTAGGATTTGCTGAAGGAGGCAGAGGCAGGAGGATCACGAGTTCGAGGCCAGCCTGGGCTACACATTTTTTTCTTTTTGCGCTCCCCTCCACTTGCACTGCTCGCCCGCCCGACCCACACACGACGCGGCTCCACAAAATTCACACACACTCACCGCTTCCAACACACCTCACCCCACACAACAACAACAACAACGCCTCCACACACACTTACACAATACAAAACATACTCTCGCCTCGCCACCCATACACCTCCAGTGCTACACCCCGCCTGCACTCGGGATACCCCGCACTCGCTCACTCATCCACCCAGCCACCCAGCCACCCAGCCACCCAGCCACTCACTCACTCACTCACTCACTCACTCACTCACTCACTCACTCACTCACTCACTCACACTCACTCGCCCGGATAAACTCACAGATAAAATCTAGGGAATCCAACAACTTTAAGCAGAAAGGCAGGGTGGCTTCTTTAACTGAGGAGATGGATCCCATTTAACCCCTACCACTACCCCCACCCCCACCCCACCCCCCACAAAAATCTGGGAAGGGATGTAGCTAAAAGACCTAAAAGATTGCCTGAACTAAATCGAGGGCCTGGCTCAGCTTCAATCTCCCGACTATTTCGTGTCTTCCAGACTCTCAGGCCCAAGACCTTTGTCTTGAGCACTGACTGCTTCTCAGTCAGACCCCATCCTTTGGGGAAGACGTCACCTGTACTCCACACAGGCAGCAGAGCCTAGGTGACCTCTCCTGCCGGGGCTCCCTGCAGGGCCTGGCCACACCTGACTCCTTCAGACCTTTCCGTGGAACTAACTCAGTGGCTACGGTCACGGATGTTCAAGTCAATTCCTGTGTTTTCCTGTGAGGGTCCTGGGCGCCAGATGAGAAGGGTTCCATCGACCCCACACCCCACCCAGGATGAGTGAGGCCGCCCTGGGCGCATGAGCAGTGTTTCTCAGCCAGGGGAACCCATCTTGCACTTTGCAAAGAGTTTTAACGGAAACACATCTTAAGCTTTGTGGTACACGCGCAACTGATGTAATTATCTATCGCCAGGAAGTCTTTTCCCGAGATGGGTGGATGGTGGTGTGCTTCCATAGGCCTAAATAAATGGCCCGGCGTGTGTCAGACTCTCGTCGTTGAAACGACACCGAAAACTGAGTCGTGCTGAACCAGGTTTCCTTCTTGCCTCGCTCTGATCGTCACTCTGCGGGTCCCCGTGTGTGCGGAGCACCCCCAGCCCGGTCGAGTCTCTGTCAAGTCTGAGTCCCCATGGGTGTGTGGGCGGGGGCTCTGGCGGTCAAAGCGGAGGTGCTACCTACCTCCTGGTACTGGACACTTAGTGGTGGAAGACAAGGCGGCCTTGTGACCGGTCCCCGGTTTCCAGAAGAAGAGGACCCAGAAGGCAGGAAAAGCAGAGCTGACGGGTGTTTTCCGGCTTCTTGCTCCGAGCAGGAGCACGAGAGGGAAGAGGCCTGGAGTGGCAGGAGACCGTGCTCTCTTCCTAGTGACCGCCCTCTCTCTTCCTTTTCCCTGTACCCCTGTCTCCAGCCTCTGAAATCCAGCCATCAGCTCCGGGCAGTCCCCGACCCCCATCCCCACCTCTCCCCCGGGCCCCAGCTCTCCTCTGCTTCTTGGCCTTTCATGATCGCTCTTTTTTAGTTGTTCTTTGGGCCTTTTGTTTTGTTTTTTACTTTTGTTTGGTATGGTTTAAATTTATCGCCTTGATACATGTTGCTTTTGCCAGCCAGGATCTTGCTGTGACACTGGGTAGGCCCAGACGGCATGGAATTTTAGTTGATCCTCCAGCCTCGGTTTCCACCCGTGTGCAGGGATTAGGGGTGTAAGACCCCACTCCACCCACTCTCCAATTCTCTCTTTGGTCAGTCACTCTAACTATTGCTCTCTTTGTGTGTTTGTGTGTGTGTGTGTGTGTGTGTATGTGTCTCTGTTACTCTCTCTGTCTGTCTTTTTTGCCTGCTGGTCTGCTTATCTCTCTCTCTCTCTAAAGCTTTCTATCTATCTATCTATCTTTCTATCTATCTATCTATCTATCTATCTATCTATCTATCTATCTATCTCTTTCTCTCTATTGTTCACTCTCTTTCTCTCTATATCTATCTATCTATCTATCTATCTATCTATCTATCTATCTATCTCTCTATTGTTCACTATCTCTCTCACACACAAACACACAAACTCTCTCTCTCTCTATTGTTCAGTATCTATCTCTCACACAAAAATACACACAAAATTCCTCTCTGACACACACACACACACACAGACTCAGAGCCTCTCTTTGTCAATCAGCCAGTCTCTCGCTCCCCCTTTAGCCTCTGTAGGTGTGTTAGTGAGGTTTGTGTGAGCGTACGTGTATGTGAGTGTGTATCTGCCTTTTCTTTTTATGGTTTCTGCCTTGCCTTAAAATTGTGATTTCTTTTAGCCAAAGTGCTCATCCCAGGCGGTCCAGGGTGTCGTCAATCAAAGTGGTCAAGGGGGGTCTGAGATTGAGGTGTTGAGCACCAAAAGGCACGGTGCCTGGCATGGGTGAGCTGATATAAGGTGGTCCGGGTGTGCTTCTCTGAAGAGACATAGGACCTGGATCCAGATGCGAGGACGTCCCTGAGTTGTGCTTGGGGGCTTGGGCTTGGGCACGGTGGTGTCGGGAGGCCGGCTCCCGCTCTGGTCCCTCTATCCCAGCCCCACCCAACCCCTGGCCTCCTGCTTGCCTGGGGACGTGCGGCAGGAGAGGGTCGCGAGGGTGGGTGGGGGGTGCGGGAGAGATCTCGCTGTGTCCTCCATTGCGTGTCACCGGGTGTGTGGCCACCTGTCTGTCCCTAGCAAGGTGTCCAGGTCCAGGGCACCCACTCGCCCATCCCCGAACACGTCCTCGCACCTATGCAGCCAGTATCTGTCGCGTGGAAATTCCGAAGCCGCGGGTGTCCGGGGAAACTCCCCGACGGGGAACGTGGTGCTCCCGCCGAGCCTGCGGGCTCGCTGGGGGAGGTGTGGAGAAGAGTGAGGTTCAGGGATGGGTGGGTGTGCGGCGAGAGGTGGGAGGGGGATAGGGCTTGAGCTCGGGGTGGGCAGGTGGAGGGCGGGCACCGGTGGAGAAGAAGGCCAGCGGCAGTTGAGAGTTAGTTTGAGGTCTTGGTTTTGCTGTGGGCCAGTTCCAAGCAGTGGGGAAGGGCGAAGCTCGCGGTGCGTGAGCGCGCACTAGGGAGGCTGCCTGGCCGGGGTGCGGGGTGCGGGGTCCGTGGGGCGCTTCCCGAGCTGAGCTGTGTGGTGCGGCTGTGTGCGAAGCGAGTACGGAGGGCGACGGGGCCGGAGCAGGGGGAGCAGCGAGCAGAGAGAGAGGGTTGGGACCCGAGTGGACTGTAGGAGGAGAGTGAAAGGAGGCCAGTGTGCAAGCGACGGACGGGCGGGCAGTGAGCGGCGCTGAGTGTGTGTTCCCGGGCCGACCGGCAGGGGTCGTGTTGGCCCCGGAGTCGCGGGCAACGCAGTGAGTGGAGAGGAAAGAGGATTCTCCGGGTGTAGGGCGCTGGGCTTGGGGCGTCAGAGGTCGGGCGTGAGGGTGTGTTGGATTGGGTGGGAGGTGTGAGTGTGTCGGTGGTTTCGTTGTTTGTGTTGGGTTGGTTGCGTGCGTTTGTGTGCGTGAGTGTGTGTGTGTGTGTGAGCGTGGAGTGTTGTTTGTCGTGAGTCCGTGTTGAGGGTTTGTGTGTGCGTGTGCGTGCGTGTATGTATGTGTGTGTGTAGGTTGTGGCGATGTGGCGAGTGTCCGGGGCGCGAGAGCAGGGCGGGCCGACTTGGTTGCGGCCAGGCAGGAGGCGTGGCTTGTAGGGTGACGTCAGATCGGGGCAGGTTCGAGTATCTGTGCTTCGCGCCGTTCTCTCGCCGGTAGTGGTGGCGCACGCCGGTAGGATTTGCTGAAGGAGGCAGAGGCAGGAGGATCACGAGTTCGAGGCCAGCCTGGGCTACACATTTTTTTCTTTTTGCGCTCCCCTCCACTTGCACTGCTCGCCCGCCCGACCCACACACGACGCGGCTCCACAAAATTCACACACACTCACCGCTTCCAACACACCTCACCCCACACAACAACAACAACAACGCCTCCACACACACTTACACAATACAAAACATACTCTCGCCTCGCCACCCATACACCTCCAGTGCTACACCCCGCCTGCACTCGGGATACCCCGCACTCGCTCACTCATCCACCCAGCCACCCAGCCACCCAGCCACCCAGCCACTCACTCACTCACTCACTCACTCACTCACTCACTCACTCACTCACTCACTCACTCACACTCACTCGCCCGGATAAACTCACAGATAAAATCTAGGGAATCCAACAACTTTAAGCAGAAAGGCAGGGTGGCTTCTTTAACTGAGGAGATGGATCCCATTTAACCCCTACCACTACCCCCACCCCCACCCCACCCCCCACAAAAATCTGGGAAGGGATGTAGCTAAAAGACCTAAAAGATTGCCTGAACTAAATCGAGGGCCTGGCTCAGCTTCAATCTCCCGACTATTTCGTGTCTTCCAGACTCTCAGGCCCAAGACCTTTGTCTTGAGCACTGACTGCTTCTCAGTCAGACCCCATCCTTTGGGGAAGACGTCACCTGTACTCCACACAGGCAGCAGAGCCTAGGTGACCTCTCCTGCCGGGGCTCCCTGCAGGGCCTGGCCACACCTGACTCCTTCAGACCTTTCCGTGGAACTAACTCAGTGGCTACGGTCACGGATGTTCAAGTCAATTCCTGTGTTTTCCTGTGAGGGTCCTGGGCGCCAGATGAGAAGGGTTCCATCGACCCCACACCCCACCCAGGATGAGTGAGGCCGCCCTGGGCGCATGAGCAGTGTTTCTCAGCCAGGGGAACCCATCTTGCACTTTGCAAAGAGTTTTAACGGAAACACATCTTAAGCTTTGTGGTACACGCGCAACTGATGTAATTATCTATCGCCAGGAAGTCTTTTCCCGAGATGGGTGGATGGTGGTGTGCTTCCATAGGCCTAAATAAATGGCCCGGCGTGTGTCAGACTCTCGTCGTTGAAACGACACCGAAAACTGAGTCGTGCTGAACCAGGTTTCCTTCTTGCCTCGCTCTGATCGTCACTCTGCGGGTCCCCGTGTGTGCGGAGCACCCCCAGCCCGGTCGAGTCTCTGTCAAGTCTGAGTCCCCATGGGTGTGTGGGCGGGGGCTCTGGCGGTCAAAGCGGAGGTGCTACCTACCTCCTGGTACTGGACACTTAGTGGTGGAAGACAAGGCGGCCTTGTGACCGGTCCCCGGTTTCCAGAAGAAGAGGACCCAGAAGGCAGGAAAAGCAGAGCTGACGGGTGTTTTCCGGCTTCTTGCTCCGAGCAGGAGCACGAGAGGGAAGAGGCCTGGAGTGGCAGGAGACCGTGCTCTCTTCCTAGTGACCGCCCTCTCTCTTCCTTTTCCCTGTACCCCTGTCTCCAGCCTCTGAAATCCAGCCATCAGCTCCGGGCAGTCCCCGACCCCCATCCCCACCTCTCCCCCGGGCCCCAGCTCTCCTCTGCTTCTTGGCCTTTCATGATCGCTCTTTTTTAGTTGTTCTTTGGGCCTTTTGTTTTGTTTTTTACTTTTGTTTGGTATGGTTTAAATTTATCGCCTTGATACATGTTGCTTTTGCCAGCCAGGATCTTGCTGTGACACTGGGTAGGCCCAGACGGCATGGAATTTTAGTTGATCCTCCAGCCTCGGTTTCCACCCGTGTGCAGGGATTAGGGGTGTAAGACCCCACTCCACCCACTCTCCAATTCTCTCTTTGGTCAGTCACTCTAACTATTGCTCTCTTTGTGTGTTTGTGTGTGTGTGTGTGTGTATGTGTCTCTGTTACTCTCTCTGTCTGTCTTTTTTGCCTGCTGGTCTGCTTATCTCTCTCTCTCTCTAAAGCTTTCTATCTATCTATCTTTCTATCTATCTATCTATCTATCTATCTATCTATCTATCTATCTATCTCTTTCTCTCTATTGTTCACTCTCTTTCTCTCTATATCTATCTATCTATCTATCTATCTATCTATCTATCTATCTATCTATCTCTCTATTGTTCACTATCTCTCTCACACACAAACACACAAACTCTCTCTCTCTCTATTGTTCAGTATCTATCTCTCACACAAAAATACACACAAAATTCCTCTCTGACACACACACACACACACAGACTCAGAGCCTCTCTTTGTCAATCAGCCAGTCTCTCGCTCCCCCTTTAGCCTCTGTAGGTGTGTTAGTGAGGTTTGTGTGAGCGTACGTGTATGTGAGTGTGTATCTGCCTTTTCTTTTTATGGTTTCTGCCTTGCCTTAAAATTGTGATTTCTTTTAGCCAAAGTGCTCATCCCAGGCGGTCCAGGGTGTCGTCAATCAAAGTGGTCAAGGGGGGTCTGAGATTGAGGTGTTGAGCACCAAAAGGCACGGTGCCTGGCATGGGTGAGCTGATATAAGGTGGTCCGGGTGTGCTTCTCTGAAGAGACATAGGACCTGGATCCAGATGCGAGGACGTCCCTGAGTTGTGCTTGGGGGCTTGGGCTTGGGCACGGTGGTGTCGGGAGGCCGGCTCCCGCTCTGGTCCCTCTATCCCAGCCCCACCCAACCCCTGGCCTCCTGCTTGCCTGGGGACGTGCGGCAGGAGAGGGTCGCGAGGGTGGGTGGGGGGTGCGGGAGAGATCTCGCTGTGTCCTCCATTGCGTGTCACCGGGTGTGTGGCCACCTGTCTGTCCCTAGCAAGGTGTCCAGGTCCAGGGCACCCACTCGCCCATCCCCGAACACGTCCTCGCACCTATGCAGCCAGTATCTGTCGCGTGGAAATTCCGAAGCCGCGGGTGTCCGGGGAAACTCCCCGACGGGGAACGTGGTGCTCCCGCCGAGCCTGCGGGCTCGCTGGGGGAGGTGTGGAGAAGAGTGAGGTTCAGGGATGGGTGGGTGTGCGGCGAGAGGTGGGAGGGGGATAGGGCTTGAGCTCGGGGTGGGCAGGTGGAGGGCGGGCACCGGTGGAGAAGAAGGCCAGCGGCAGTTGAGAGTTAGTTTGAGGTCTTGGTTTTGCTGTGGGCCAGTTCCAAGCAGTGGGGAAGGGCGAAGCTCGCGGTGCGTGAGCGCGCACTAGGGAGGCTGCCTGGCCGGGGTGCGGGGTGCGGGGTCCGTGGGGCGCTTCCCGAGCTGAGCTGTGTGGTGCGGCTGTGTGCGAAGCGAGTACGGAGGGCGACGGGGCCGGAGCAGGGGGAGCAGCGAGCAGAGAGAGAGGGTTGGGACCCGAGTGGACTGTAGGAGGAGAGTGAAAGGAGGCCAGTGTGCAAGCGACGGACGGGCGGGCAGTGAGCGGCGCTGAGTGTGTGTTCCCGGGCCGACCGGCAGGGGTCGTGTTGGCCCCGGAGTCGCGGGCAACGCAGTGAGTGGAGAGGAAAGAGGATTCTCCGGGTGTAGGGCGCTGGGCTTGGGGCGTCAGAGGTCGGGCGTGAGGGTGTGTTGGATTGGGTGGGAGGTGTGAGTGTGTCGGTGGTTTCGTTGTTTGTGTTGGGTTGGTTGCGTGCGTTTGTGTGCGTGAGTGTGTGTGTGTGTGTGGAGTGTTGTTTGTCGTGAGTCCGTGTTGAGGGTTTGTGTGTGCGTGTGCGTGCGTGTATGTATGTGTGTGTGTAGGTTGTGGCGATGTGGCGAGTGTCCGGGGCGCGAGAGCAGGGCGGGCCGACTTGGTTGCGGCCAGGCAGGAGGCGTGGCTTGTAGGGTGACGTCAGATCGGGGCAGGTTCGAGTATCTGTGCTTCGCGCCGTTCTCTCGCCGGTAGTGGTGGCGCACGCCGGTAGGATTTGCTGAAGGAGGCAGAGGCAGGAGGATCACGAGTTCGAGGCCAGCCTGGGCTACACATTTTTTTCTTTTTGCGCTCCCCTCCACTTGCACTGCTCGCCCGCCCGACCCACACACGACGCGGCTCCACAAAATTCACACACACTCACCGCTTCCAACACACCTCACCCCACACAACAACAACAACAACGCCTCCACACACACTTACACAATACAAAACATACTCTCGCCTCGCCACCCATACACCTCCAGTGCTACACCCCGCCTGCACTCGGGATACCCCGCACTCGCTCACTCATCCACCCAGCCACCCAGCCACCCAGCCACCCAGCCACTCACTCACTCACTCACTCACTCACTCACTCACTCACTCACTCACACTCACTCGCCCGGATAAACTCACAGATAAAATCTAGGGAATCCAACAACTTTAAGCAGAAAGGCAGGGTGGCTTCTTTAACTGAGGAGATGGATCCCATTTAACCCCTACCACTACCCCCACCCCCACCCCACCCCCCACAAAAATCTGGGAAGGGATGTAGCTAAAAGACCTAAAAGATTGCCTGAACTAAATCGAGGGCCTGGCTCAGCTTCAATCTCCCGACTATTTCGTGTCTTCCAGACTCTCAGGCCCAAGACCTTTGTCTTGAGCACTGACTGCTTCTCAGTCAGACCCCATCCTTTGGGGAAGACGTCACCTGTACTCCACACAGGCAGCAGAGCCTAGGTGACCTCTCCTGCCGGGGCTCCCTGCAGGGCCTGGCCACACCTGACTCCTTCAGACCTTTCCGTGGAACTAACTCAGTGGCTACGGTCACGGATGTTCAAGTCAATTCCTGTGTTTTCCTGTGAGGGTCCTGGGCGCCAGATGAGAAGGGTTCCATCGACCCCACACCCCACCCAGGATGAGTGAGGCCGCCCTGGGCGCATGAGCAGTGTTTCTCAGCCAGGGGAACCCATCTTGCACTTTGCAAAGAGTTTTAACGGAAACACATCTTAAGCTTTGTGGTACACGCGCAACTGATGTAATTATCTATCGCCAGGAAGTCTTTTCCCGAGATGGGTGGATGGTGGTGTGCTTCCATAGGCCTAAATAAATGGCCCGGCGTGTGTCAGACTCTCGTCGTTGAAACGACACCGAAAACTGAGTCGTGCTGAACCAGGTTTCCTTCTTGCCTCGCTCTGATCGTCACTCTGCGGGTCCCCGTGTGTGCGGAGCACCCCCAGCCCGGTCGAGTCTCTGTCAAGTCTGAGTCCCCATGGGTGTGTGGGCGGGGGCTCTGGCGGTCAAAGCGGAGGTGCTACCTACCTCCTGGTACTGGACACTTAGTGGTGGAAGACAAGGCGGCCTTGTGACCGGTCCCCGGTTTCCAGAAGAAGAGGACCCAGAAGGCAGGAAAAGCAGAGCTGACGGGTGTTTTCCGGCTTCTTGCTCCGAGCAGGAGCACGAGAGGGAAGAGGCCTGGAGTGGCAGGAGACCGTGCTCTCTTCCTAGTGACCGCCCTCTCTCTTCCTTTTCCCTGTACCCCTGTCTCCAGCCTCTGAAATCCAGCCATCAGCTCCGGGCAGTCCCCGACCCCCATCCCCACCTCTCCCCCGGGCCCCAGCTCTCCTCTGCTTCTTGGCCTTTCATGATCGCTCTTTTTTAGTTGTTCTTTGGGCCTTTTGTTTTGTTTTTTACTTTTGTTTGGTATGGTTTAAATTTATCGCCTTGATACATGTTGCTTTTGCCAGCCAGGATCTTGCTGTGACACTGGGTAGGCCCAGACGGCATGGAATTTTAGTTGATCCTCCAGCCTCGGTTTCCACCCGTGTGCAGGGATTAGGGGTGTAAGACCCCACTCCACCCACTCTCCAATTCTCTCTTTGGTCAGTCACTCTAACTATTGCTCTCTTTGTGTGTTTGTGTGTGTGTGTGTGTGTGTGTATGTGTCTCTGTTACTCTCTCTGTCTGTCTTTTTTGCCTGCTGGTCTGCTTATCTCTCTCTCTCTCTAAAGCTTTCTATCTATCTATCTTTCTATCTATCTATCTATCTATCTATCTATCTATCTATCTATCTCTTTCTCTCTATTGTTCACTCTCTTTCTCTCTATATCTATCTATCTATCTATCTATCTCTCTATTGTTCACTATCTCTCTCACACACAAACACACAAACTCTCTCTCTCTCTATTGTTCAGTATCTATCTCTCACACAAAAATACACACAAAATTCCTCTCTGACACACACACACACACACAGACTCAGAGCCTCTCTTTGTCAATCAGCCAGTCTCTCGCTCCCCCTTTAGCCTCTGTAGGTGTGTTAGTGAGGTTTGTGTGAGCGTACGTGTATGTGAGTGTGTATCTGCCTTTTCTTTTTATGGTTTCTGCCTTGCCTTAAAATTGTGATTTCTTTTAGCCAAAGTGCTCATCCCAGGCGGTCCAGGGTGTCGTCAATCAAAGTGGTCAAGGGGGGTCTGAGATTGAGGTGTTGAGCACCAAAAGGCACGGTGCCTGGCATGGGTGAGCTGATATAAGGTGGTCCGGGTGTGCTTCTCTGAAGAGACATAGGACCTGGATCCAGATGCGAGGACGTCCCTGAGTTGTGCTTGGGGGCTTGGGCTTGGGCACGGTGGTGTCGGGAGGCCGGCTCCCGCTCTGGTCCCTCTATCCCAGCCCCACCCAACCCCTGGCCTCCTGCTTGCCTGGGGACGTGCGGCAGGAGAGGGTCGCGAGGGTGGGTGGGGGGTGCGGGAGAGATCTCGCTGTGTCCTCCATTGCGTGTCACCGGGTGTGTGGCCACCTGTCTGTCCCTAGCAAGGTGTCCAGGTCCAGGGCACCCACTCGCCCATCCCCGAACACGTCCTCGCACCTATGCAGCCAGTATCTGTCGCGTGGAAATTCCGAAGCCGCGGGTGTCCGGGGAAACTCCCCGACGGGGAACGTGGTGCTCCCGCCGAGCCTGCGGGCTCGCTGGGGGAGGTGTGGAGAAGAGTGAGGTTCAGGGATGGGTGGGTGTGCGGCGAGAGGTGGGAGGGGGATAGGGCTTGAGCTCGGGGTGGGCAGGTGGAGGGCGGGCACCGGTGGAGAAGAAGGCCAGCGGCAGTTGAGAGTTAGTTTGAGGTCTTGGTTTTGCTGTGGGCCAGTTCCAAGCAGTGGGGAAGGGCGAAGCTCGCGGTGCGTGAGCGCGCACTAGGGAGGCTGCCTGGCCGGGGTGCGGGGTGCGGGGTCCGTGGGGCGCTTCCCGAGCTGAGCTGTGTGGTGCGGCTGTGTGCGAAGCGAGTACGGAGGGCGACGGGGCCGGAGCAGGGGGAGCAGCGAGCAGAGAGAGAGGGTTGGGACCCGAGTGGACTGTAGGAGGAGAGTGAAAGGAGGCCAGTGTGCAAGCGACGGACGGGCGGGCAGTGAGCGGCGCTGAGTGTGTGTTCCCGGGCCGACCGGCAGGGGTCGTGTTGGCCCCGGAGTCGCGGGCAACGCAGTGAGTGGAGAGGAAAGAGGATTCTCCGGGTGTAGGGCGCTGGGCTTGGGGCGTCAGAGGTCGGGCGTGAGGGTGTGTTGGATTGGGTGGGAGGTGTGAGTGTGTCGGTGGTTTCGTTGTTTGTGTTGGGTTGGTTGCGTGCGTTTGTGTGCGTGAGTGTGTGTGTGTGTGTGAGCGTGGATTGTTGTTTGTCGTGAGTCCGTGTTGAGGGTTTGTGTGTGCGTGTGCGTGCGTGTATGTATGTGTGTGTGTAGGTTGTGGCGATGTGGCGAGTGTCCGGGGCGCGAGAGCAGGGCGGGCCGACTTGGTTGCGGCCAGGCAGGAGGCGTGGCTTGTAGGGTGACGTCAGATCGGGGCAGGTTCGAGTATCTGTGCTTCGCGCCGTTCTCTCGCCGGTAGTGGTGGCGCACGCCGGTAGGATTTGCTGAAGGAGGCAGAGGCAGGAGGATCACGAGTTCGAGGCCAGCCTGGGCTACACATTTTTTTCTTTTTGCGCTCCCCTCCACTTGCACTGCTCGCCCGCCCGACCCACACACGACGCGGCTCCACAAAATTCACACACACTCACCGCTTCCAACACACCTCACCCCACACAACAACAACAACAACGCCTCCACACACACTTACACAATACAAAACATACTCTCGCCTCGCCACCCATACACCTCCAGTGCTACACCCCGCCTGCACTCGGGATACCCCGCACTCGCTCACTCATCCACCCAGCCACCCAGCCACCCAGCCACCCAGCCACTCACTCACTCACTCACTCACTCACTCACTCACTCACTCACTCACTCACTCACACTCACTCGCCCGGATAAACTCACAGATAAAATCTAGGGAATCCAACAACTTTAAGCAGAAAGGCAGGGTGGCTTCTTTAACTGAGGAGATGGATCCCATTTAACCCCTACCACTACCCCCACCCCCACCCCACCCCCCACAAAAATCTGGGAAGGGATGTAGCTAAAAGACCTAAAAGATTGCCTGAACTAAATCGAGGGCCTGGCTCAGCTTCAATCTCCCGACTATTTCGTGTCTTCCAGACTCTCAGGCCCAAGACCTTTGTCTTGAGCACTGACTGCTTCTCAGTCAGACCCCATCCTTTGGGGAAGACGTCACCTGTACTCCACACAGGCAGCAGAGCCTAGGTGACCTCTCCTGCCGGGGCTCCCTGCAGGGCCTGGCCACACCTGACTCCTTCAGACCTTTCCGTGGAACTAACTCAGTGGCTACGGTCACGGATGTTCAAGTCAATTCCTGTGTTTTCCTGTGAGGGTCCTGGGCGCCAGATGAGAAGGGTTCCATCGACCCCACACCCCACCCAGGATGAGTGAGGCCGCCCTGGGCGCATGAGCAGTGTTTCTCAGCCAGGGGAACCCATCTTGCACTTTGCAAAGAGTTTTAACGGAAACACATCTTAAGCTTTGTGGTACACGCGCAACTGATGTAATTATCTATCGCCAGGAAGTCTTTTCCCGAGATGGGTGGATGGTGGTGTGCTTCCATAGGCCTAAATAAATGGCCCGGCGTGTGTCAGACTCTCGTCGTTGAAACGACACCGAAAACTGAGTCGTGCTGAACCAGGTTTCCTTCTTGCCTCGCTCTGATCGTCACTCTGCGGGTCCCCGTGTGTGCGGAGCACCCCCAGCCCGGTCGAGTCTCTGTCAAGTCTGAGTCCCCATGGGTGTGTGGGCGGGGGCTCTGGCGGTCAAAGCGGAGGTGCTACCTACCTCCTGGTACTGGACACTTAGTGGTGGAAGACAAGGCGGCCTTGTGACCGGTCCCCGGTTTCCAGAAGAAGAGGACCCAGAAGGCAGGAAAAGCAGAGCTGACGGGTGTTTTCCGGCTTCTTGCTCCGAGCAGGAGCACGAGAGGGAAGAGGCCTGGAGTGGCAGGAGACCGTGCTCTCTTCCTAGTGACCGCCCTCTCTCTTCCTTTTCCCTGTACCCCTGTCTCCAGCCTCTGAAATCCAGCCATCAGCTCCGGGCAGTCCCCGACCCCCATCCCCACCTCTCCCCCGGGCCCCAGCTCTCCTCTGCTTCTTGGCCTTTCATGATCGCTCTTTTTTAGTTGTTCTTTGGGCCTTTTGTTTTGTTTTTTACTTTTGTTTGGTATGGTTTAAATTTATCGCCTTGATACATGTTGCTTTTGCCAGCCAGGATCTTGCTGTGACACTGGGTAGGCCCAGACGGCATGGAATTTTAGTTGATCCTCCAGCCTCGGTTTCCACCCGTGTGCAGGGATTAGGGGTGTAAGACCCCACTCCACCCACTCTCCAATTCTCTCTTTGGTCAGTCACTCTAACTATTGCTCTCTTTGTGTGTTTGTGTGTGTGTGTGTGTGTGTGTGTGTATGTGTCTCTGTTACTCTCTCTGTCTGTCTTTTTTGCCTGCTGGTCTGCTTATCTCTCTCTCTCTCTAAAGCTTTCTATCTATCTATCTTTCTATCTATCTATCTATCTATCTATCTATCTATCTATCTATCTATCTCTTTCTCTCTATTGTTCACTCTCTTTCTCTCTATATCTATCTATCTATCTATCTATCTATCTATCTCTCTATTGTTCACTATCTCTCTCACACACAAACACACAAACTCTCTCTCTCTCTATTGTTCAGTATCTATCTCTCACACAAAAATACACACAAAATTCCTCTCTGACACACACACACACACACAGACTCAGAGCCTCTCTTTGTCAATCAGCCAGTCTCTCGCTCCCCCTTTAGCCTCTGTAGGTGTGTTAGTGAGGTTTGTGTGAGCGTACGTGTATGTGAGTGTGTATCTGCCTTTTCTTTTTATGGTTTCTGCCTTGCCTTAAAATTGTGATTTCTTTTAGCCAAAGTGCTCATCCCAGGCGGTCCAGGGTGTCGTCAATCAAAGTGGTCAAGGGGGGTCTGAGATTGAGGTGTTGAGCACCAAAAGGCACGGTGCCTGGCATGGGTGAGCTGATATAAGGTGGTCCGGGTGTGCTTCTCTGAAGAGACATAGGACCTGGATCCAGATGCGAGGACGTCCCTGAGTTGTGCTTGGGGGCTTGGGCTTGGGCACGGTGGTGTCGGGAGGCCGGCTCCCGCTCTGGTCCCTCTATCCCAGCCCCACCCAACCCCTGGCCTCCTGCTTGCCTGGGGACGTGCGGCAGGAGAGGGTCGCGAGGGTGGGTGGGGGGTGCGGGAGAGATCTCGCTGTGTCCTCCATTGCGTGTCACCGGGTGTGTGGCCACCTGTCTGTCCCTAGCAAGGTGTCCAGGTCCAGGGCACCCACTCGCCCATCCCCGAACACGTCCTCGCACCTATGCAGCCAGTATCTGTCGCGTGGAAATTCCGAAGCCGCGGGTGTCCGGGGAAACTCCCCGACGGGGAACGTGGTGCTCCCGCCGAGCCTGCGGGCTCGCTGGGGGAGGTGTGGAGAAGAGTGAGGTTCAGGGATGGGTGGGTGTGCGGCGAGAGGTGGGAGGGGGATAGGGCTTGAGCTCGGGGTGGGCAGGTGGAGGGCGGGCACCGGTGGAGAAGAAGGCCAGCGGCAGTTGAGAGTTAGTTTGAGGTCTTGGTTTTGCTGTGGGCCAGTTCCAAGCAGTGGGGAAGGGCGAAGCTCGCGGTGCGTGAGCGCGCACTAGGGAGGCTGCCTGGCCGGGGTGCGGGGTGCGGGGTCCGTGGGGCGCTTCCCGAGCTGAGCTGTGTGGTGCGGCTGTGTGCGAAGCGAGTACGGAGGGCGACGGGGCCGGAGCAGGGGGAGCAGCGAGCAGAGAGAGAGGGTTGGGACCCGAGTGGACTGTAGGAGGAGAGTGAAAGGAGGCCAGTGTGCAAGCGACGGACGGGCGGGCAGTGAGCGGCGCTGAGTGTGTGTTCCCGGGCCGACCGGCAGGGGTCGTGTTGGCCCCGGAGTCGCGGGCAACGCAGTGAGTGGAGAGGAAAGAGGATTCTCCGGGTGTAGGGCGCTGGGCTTGGGGCGTCAGAGGTCGGGCGTGAGGGTGTGTTGGATTGGGTGGGAGGTGTGAGTGTGTCGGTGGTTTCGTTGTTTGTGTTGGGTTGGTTGCGTGCGTTTGTGTGCGTGAGTGTGTGTGTGTGTGTGGAGTGTTGTTTGTCGTGAGTCCGTGTTGAGGGTTTGTGTGTGCGTGTGCGTGCGTGTATGTATGTGTGTGTGTAGGTTGTGGCGATGTGGCGAGTGTCCGGGGCGCGAGAGCAGGGCGGGCCGACTTGGTTGCGGCCAGGCAGGAGGCGTGGCTTGTAGGGTGACGTCAGATCGGGGCAGGTTCGAGTATCTGTGCTTCGCGCCGTTCTCTCGCCGGTAGTGGTGGCGCACGCCGGTAGGATTTGCTGAAGGAGGCAGAGGCAGGAGGATCACGAGTTCGAGGCCAGCCTGGGCTACGCATTTTTTTCTTTTTGCGCTCCCCTCCACTTGCACTGCTCGCCCGCCCGACCCACACACGACGCGGCTCCACAAAATTCACACACACTCACCGCTTCCAACACACCTCACCCCACACAACAACAACAACAACGCCTCCACACACACTTACACAATACAAAACATACTCTCGCCTCGCCACCCATACACCTCCAGTGCTACACCCCGCCTGCACTCGGGATACCCCGCACTCGCTCACTCATCCACCCAGCCACCCAGCCACCCAGCCACCCAGCCACTCACTCACTCACTCACTCACTCACTCACTCACTCACTCACTCACTCACTCACTCACACTCACTCGCCCGGATAAACTCACAGATAAAATCTAGGGAATCCAACAACTTTAAGCAGAAAGGCAGGGTGGCTTCTTTAACTGAGGAGATGGATCCCATTTAACCCCTACCACTACCCCCACCCCCACCCCACCCCCCACAAAAATCTGGGAAGGGATGTAGCTAAAAGACCTAAAAGATTGCCTGAACTAAATCGAGGGCCTGGCTCAGCTTCAATCTCCCGACTATTTCGTGTGTTCCAGACTCTCAGGCCCAAGACCTTTGTCTTGAGCACTGACTGCTTCTCAGTCAGACCCCATCCTTTGGGGAAGACGTCACCTGTACTCCACACAGGCAGCAGAGCCTAGGTGACCTCTCCTGCCGGGGCTCCCTGCAGGGCCTGGCCACACCTGACTCCTTCAGACCTTTCCGTGGAACTAACTCAGTGGCTACGGTCACGGATGTTCAAGTCAATTCCTGTGTTTTCCTGTGAGGGTCCTGGGCGCCAGATGAGAAGGGTTCCATCGACCCCACACCCCACCCAGGATGAGTGAGGCCGCCCTGGGCGCATGAGCAGTGTTTCTCAGCCAGGGGAACCCATCTTGCACTTTGCAAAGAGTTTTAACGGAAACACATCTTAAGCTTTGTGGTACACGCGCAACTGATGTAATTATCTATCGCCAGGAAGTCTTTTCCCGAGATGGGTGGATGGTGGTGTGCTTCCATAGGCCTAAATAAATGGCCCGGCGTGTGTCAGACTCTCGTCGTTGAAACGACACCGAAAACTGAGTCGTGCTGAACCAGGTTTCCTTCTTGCCTCGCTCTGATCGTCACTCTGCGGGTCCCCGTGTGTGCGGAGCACCCCCAGCCCGGTCGAGTCTCTGTCAAGTCTGAGTCCCCATGGGTGTGTGGGCGGGGGCTCTGGCGGTCAAAGCGGAGGTGCTACCTACCTCCTGGTACTGGACACTTAGTGGTGGAAGACAAGGCGGCCTTGTGACCGGTCCCCGGTTTCCAGAAGAAGAGGACCCAGAAGGCAGGAAAAGCAGAGCTGACGGGTGTTTTCCGGCTTCTTGCTCCGAGCAGGAGCACGAGAGGGAAGAGGCCTGGAGTGGCAGGAGACCGTGCTCTCTTCCTAGTGACCGCCCTCTCTCTTCCTTTTCCCTGTACCCCTGTCTCCAGCCTCTGAAATCCAGCCATCAGCTCCGGGCAGTCCCCGACCCCCATCCCCACCTCTCCCCCGGGCCCCAGCTCTCCTCTGCTTCTTGGCCTTTCATGATCGCTCTTTTTTAGTTGTTCTTTGGGCCTTTTGTTTTGTTTTTTACTTTTGTTTGGTATGGTTTAAATTTATCGCCTTGATACATGTTGCTTTTGCCAGCCAGGATCTTGCTGTGACACTGGGTAGGCCCAGACGGCATGGAATTTTAGTTGATCCTCCAGCCTCGGTTTCCACCCGTGTGCAGGGATTAGGGGTGTAAGACCCCACTCCACCCACTCTCCAATTCTCTCTTTGGTCAGTCACTCTAACTATTGCTCTCTTTGTGTGTTTGTGTGTGTGTGTGTGTGTGTGTATGTGTCTCTGTTACTCTCTCTGTCTGTCTTTTTTGCCTGCTGGTCTGCTTATCTCTCTCTCTCTCTAAAGCTTTCTATCTATCTATCTTTCTATCTATCTATCTATCTATCTATCTATCTATCTATCTATCTATCTCTTTCTCTCTATTGTTCACTCTCTTTCTCTCTATATCTATCTATCTATCTATCTATCTATCTATCTCTCTATTGTTCACTATCTCTCTCACACACAAACACACAAACTCTCTCTCTCTCTATTGTTCAGTATCTATCTCTCACACAAAAATACACACAAAATTCCTCTCTGACACACACACACACACACACACAGACTCAGAGCCTCTCTTTGTCAATCAGCCAGTCTCTCGCTCCCCCTTTAGCCTCTGTAGGTGTGTTAGTGAGGTTTGTGTGAGCGTACGTGTATGTGAGTGTGTATCTGCCTTTTCTTTTTATGGTTTCTGCCTTGCCTTAAAATTGTGATTTCTTTTAGCCAAAGTGCTCATCCCAGGCGGTCCAGGGTGTCGTCAATCAAAGTGGTCAAGGGGGGTCTGAGATTGAGGTGTTGAGCACCAAAAGGCACGGTGCCTGGCATGGGTGAGCTGATATAAGGTGGTCCGGGTGTGCTTCTCTGAAGAGACATAGGACCTGGATCCAGATGCGAGGACGTCCCTGAGTTGTGCTTGGGGGCTTGGGCTTGGGCACGGTGGTGTCGGGAGGCCGGCTCCCGCTCTGGTCCCTCTATCCCAGCCCCACCCAACCCCTGGCCTCCTGCTTGCCTGGGGACGTGCGGCAGGAGAGGGTCGCGAGGGTGGGTGGGGGGTGCGGGAGAGATCTCGCTGTGTCCTCCATTGCGTGTCACCGGGTGTGTGGCCACCTGTCTGTCCCTAGCAAGGTGTCCAGGTCCAGGGCACCCACTCGCCCATCCCCGAACACGTCCTCGCACCCATGCAGCCAGTATCTGTCGCGTGGAAATTCCGAAGCCGCGGGTGTCCGGGGAAACTCCCCGACGGGGAACGTGGTGCTCCCGCCGAGCCTGCGGGCTCGCTGGGGGAGGTGTGGAGAAGAGTGAGGTTCAGTGGTGGGCGGGTGTGCGGTGAGAGGTGGGAGGGGGCAAGGGCTTGAGCTCGGGGTGGGCAGGTGGAGGGCGGGCACCGGTGGAGAAGAAGGCCAGCGGCAGTTGAGAGTTAGTTTGAGGTCTTGGTTTTGCTGTGGGCCAGTTCCAAGCAGTGGGGAAGGGCGAAGCTCGCGGTGCGTGAGCGCGCACTAGGGAGGCTGCCTGGCCGGGGTGCGGGGTGCGGGGTCCGTGGGGCGCTTCCCGAGCTGAGCTGTGTGGTGCGGCTGTGTGCGAAGCGAGTACGGAGGGCGACGGGGCCGGAGCAGGGGGAGCAGCGAGCAGAGAGAGAGGGTTGGGACCCGAGTGGACTGTAGGAGGAGAGTGAAAGGAGGCCAGTGTGCAAGCGACGGACGGGCGGGCAGTGAGCGGCGCTGAGTGTGTGTTCCCGGGCCGACCGGCAGGGGTCGTGTTGGCCCCGGAGTCGCGGGCAACGCAGTGAGTGGAGAGGAAAGAGGATTCTCCGGGTGTAGGGCGCTGGGCTTGGGGCGTCAGAGGTCGGGCGTGAGGGTGTGTTGGATTGGGTGGGAGGTGTGAGTGTGTCGGTGGTTTCGTTGTTTGTGTTGGGTTGGTTGCGTGCGTTTGTGTGCGTGAGTGTGTGTGTGTGTGTGAGCGTGGATTGTTGTTTGTCGTGAGTCCGTGTTGAGGGTTTGTGTGTGCGTGTGCGTGCGTGTATGTATGTGTGTGTGTAGGTTGTGGCGATGTGGCGAGTGTCCGGGGCGCGAGAGCAGGGCGGGCCGACTTGGTTGCGGCCAGGCAGGAGGCGTGGCTTGTAGGGTGACGTCAGATCGGGGCAGGTTCGAGTATCTGTGCTTCGCGCCGTTCTCTCGCCGGTAGTGGTGGCGCACGCCGGTAGGATTTGCTGAAGGAGGCAGAGGCAGGAGGATCACGAGTTCGAGGCCAGCCTGGGCTACACATTTTTTTCTTTTTGCGCTCCCCTCCACTTGCACTGCTCGCCCGCCCGACCCACACACGACGCGGCTCCACAAAATTCACACACACTCACCGCTTCCAACACACCTCACCCCACACAACAACAACAACAACGCCTCCACACACACTTACACAATACAAAACATACTCTCGCCTCGCCACCCATACACCTCCAGTGCTACACCCCGCCTGCACTCGGGATACCCCGCACTCGCTCACTCATCCACCCAGCCACCCAGCCACCCAGCCACCCAGCCACTCACTCACTCACTCACTCACTCACTCACTCACTCACTCACTCACTCACTCACTCACTCACACTCACTCGCCCGGATAAACTCACAGATAAAATCTAGGGAATCCAACAACTTTAAGCAGAAAGGCAGGGTGGCTTCTTTAACTGAGGAGATGGATCCCATTTAACCCCTACCACTACCCCCACCCCCACCCCACCCCCCACAAAAATCTGGGAAGGGATGTAGCTAAAAGACCTAAAAGATTGCCTGAACTAAATCGAGGGCCTGGCTCAGCTTCAATCTCCCGACTATTTCGTGTCTTCCAGACTCTCAGGCCCAAGACCTTTGTCTTGAGCACTGACTGCTTCTCAGTCAGACCCCATCCTTTGGGGAAGACGTCACCTGTACTCCACACAGGCAGCAGAGCCTAGGTGACCTCTCCTGCCGGGGCTCCCTGCAGGGCCTGGCCACACCTGACTCCTTCAGACCTTTCCGTGGAACTAACTCAGTGGCTACGGTCACGGATGTTCAAGTCAATTCCTGTGTTTTCCTGTGAGGGTCCTGGGCGCCAGATGAGAAGGGTTCCATCGACCCCACACCCCACCCAGGATGAGTGAGGCCGCCCTGGGCGCATGAGCAGTGTTTCTCAGCCAGGGGAACCCATCTTGCACTTTGCAAAGAGTTTTAACGGAAACACATCTTAAGCTTTGTGGTACACGCGCAACTGATGTAATTATCTATCGCCAGGAAGTCTTTTCCCGAGATGGGTGGATGGTGGTGTGCTTCCATAGGCCTAAATAAATGGCCCGGCGTGTGTCAGACTCTCGTCGTTGAAACGACACCGAAAACTGAGTCGTGCTGAACCAGGTTTCCTTCTTGCCTCGCTCTGATCGTCACTCTGCGGGTCCCCGTGTGTGCGGAGCACCCCCAGCCCGGTCGAGTCTCTGTCAAGTCTGAGTCCCCATGGGTGTGTGGGCGGGGGCTCTGGCGGTCAAAGCGGAGGTGCTACCTACCTCCTGGTACTGGACACTTAGTGGTGGAAGACAAGGCGGCCTTGTGACCGGTCCCCGGTTTCCAGAAGAAGAGGACCCAGAAGGCAGGAAAAGCAGAGCTGACGGGTGTTTTCCGGCTTCTTGCTCCGAGCAGGAGCACGAGAGGGAAGAGGCCTGGAGTGGCAGGAGACCGTGCTCTCTTCCTAGTGACCGCCCTCTCTCTTCCTTTTCCCTGTACCCCTGTCTCCAGCCTCTGAAATCCAGCCATCAGCTCCGGGCAGTCCCCGACCCCCATCCCCACCTCTCCCCCGGGCCCCAGCTCTCCTCTGCTTCTTGGCCTTTCATGATCGCTCTTTTTTAGTTGTTCTTTGGGCCTTTTGTTTTGTTTTTTACTTTTGTTTGGTATGGTTTAAATTTATCGCCTTGATACATGTTGCTTTTGCCAGCCAGGATCTTGCTGTGACACTGGGTAGGCCCAGACGGCATGGAATTTTAGTTGATCCTCCAGCCTCGGTTTCCACCCGTGTGCAGGGATTAGGGGTGTAAGACCCCACTCCACCCACTCTCCAATTCTCTCTTTGGTCAGTCACTCTAACTATTGCTCTCTTTGTGTGTTTGTGTGTGTGTGTGTGTGTGTGTATGTGTCTCTGTTACTCTCTCTGTCTGTCTTTTTTGCCTGCTGGTCTGCTTATCTCTCTCTCTCTCTAAAGCTTTCTATCTATCTATCTTTCTATCTATCTATCTATCTATCTATCTATCTATCTATCTCTTTCTCTCTATTGTTCACTCTCTTTCTCTCTATATCTATCTATCTATCTATCTATCTATCTCTCTATTGTTCACTATCTCTCTCACACACAAACACACAAACTCTCTCTCTCTCTATTGTTCAGTATCTATCTCTCACACAAAAATACACACAAAATTCCTCTCTGACACACACACACACACACAGACTCAGAGCCTCTCTTTGTCAATCAGCCAGTCTCTCGCTCCCCCTTTAGCCTCTGTAGGTGTGTTAGTGAGGTTTGTGTGAGCGTACGTGTATGTGAGTGTGTATCTGCCTTTTCTTTTTATGGTTTCTGCCTTGCCTTAAAATTGTGATTTCTTTTAGCCAAAGTGCTCATCCCAGGCGGTCCAGGGTGTCGTCAATCAAAGTGGTCAAGGGGGGTCTGAGATTGAGGTGTTGAGCACCAAAAGGCACGGTGCCTGGCATGGGTGAGCTGATATAAGGTGGTCCGGGTGTGCTTCTCTGAAGAGACATAGGACCTGGATCCAGATGCGAGGACGTCCCTGAGTTGTGCTTGGGGGCTTGGGCTTGGGCACGGTGGTGTCGGGAGGCCGGCTCCCGCTCTGGTCCCTCTATCCCAGCCCCACCCAACCCCTGGCCTCCTGCTTGCCTGGGGACGTGCGGCAGGAGAGGGTCGCGAGGGTGGGTGGGGGGTGCGGGAGAGATCTCGCTGTGTCCTCCATTGCGTGTCACCGGGTGTGTGGCCACCTGTCTGTCCCTAGCAAGGTGTCCAGGTCCAGGGCACCCACTCGCCCATCCCCGAACACGTCCTCGCACCTATGCAGCCAGTATCTGTCGCGTGGAAATTCCGAAGCCGCGGGTGTCCGGGGAAACTCCCCGACGGGGAACGTGGTGCTCCCGCCGAGCCTGCGGGCTCGCTGGGGGAGGTGTGGAGAAGAGTGAGGTTCAGGGATGGGTGGGTGTGCGGCGAGAGGTGGGAGGGGGATAGGGCTTGAGCTCGGGGTGGGCAGGTGGAGGGCGGGCACCGGTGGAGAAGAAGGCCAGCGGCAGTTGAGAGTTAGTTTGAGGTCTTGGTTTTGCTGTGGGCCAGTTCCAAGCAGTGGGGAAGGGCGAAGCTCGCGGTGCGTGAGCGCGCACTAGGGAGGCTGCCTGGCCGGGGTGCGGGGTGCGGGGTCCGTGGGGCGCTTCCCGAGCTGAGCTGTGTGGTGCGGCTGTGTGCGAAGCGAGTACGGAGGGCGACGGGGCCGGAGCAGGGGGAGCAGCGAGCAGAGAGAGAGGGTTGGGACCCGAGTGGACTGTAGGAGGAGAGTGAAAGGAGGCCAGTGTGCAAGCGACGGACGGGCGGGCAGTGAGCGGCGCTGAGTGTGTGTTCCCGGGCCGACCGGCAGGGGTCGTGTTGGCCCCGGAGTCGCGGGCAACGCAGTGAGTGGAGAGGAAAGAGGATTCTCCGGGTGTAGGGCGCTGGGCTTGGGGCGTCAGAGGTCGGGCGTGAGGGTGTGTTGGATTGGGTGGGAGGTGTGAGTGTGTCGGTGGTTTCGTTGTTTGTGTTGGGTTGGTTGCGTGCGTTTGTGTGCGTGAGTGTGTGTGTGTGTGTGGAGTGTTGTTTGTCGTGAGTCCGTGTTGAGGGTTTGTGTGTGCGTGTGCGTGCGTGTATGTATGTGTGTGTGTAGGTTGTGGCGATGTGGCGAGTGTCCGGGGCGCGAGAGCAGGGCGGGCCGACTTGGTTGCGGCCAGGCAGGAGGCGTGGCTTGTAGGGTGACGTCAGATCGGGGCAGGTTCGAGTATCTGTGCTTCGCGCCGTTCTCTCGCCGGTAGTGGTGGCGCACGCCGGTAGGATTTGCTGAAGGAGGCAGAGGCAGGAGGATCACGAGTTCGAGGCCAGCCTGGGCTACGCATTTTTTTCTTTTTGCGCTCCCCTCCACTTGCACTGCTCGCCCGCCCGACCCACACACGACGCGGCTCCACAAAATTCACACACACTCACCGCTTCCAACACACCTCACCCCACACAACAACAACAACAACGCCTCCACACACACTTACACAATACAAAACATACTCTCGCCTCGCCACCCATACACCTCCAGTGCTACACCCCGCCTGCACTCGGGATACCCCGCACTCGCTCACTCATCCACCCAGCCACCCAGCCACCCAGCCACCCAGCCACTCACTCACTCACTCACTCACTCACTCACTCACTCACTCACTCACTCACACTCACTCGCCCGGATAAACTCACAGATAAAATCTAGGGAATCCAACAACTTTAAGCAGAAAGGCAGGGTGGCTTCTTTAACTGAGGAGATGGATCCCATTTAACCCCTACCACTACCCCCACCCCCACCCCACCCCCCACAAAAATCTGGGAAGGGATGTAGCTAAAAGACCTAAAAGATTGCCTGAACTAAATCGAGGGCCTGGCTCAGCTTCAATCTCCCGACTATTTCGTGTGTTCCAGACTCTCAGGCCCAAGACCTTTGTCTTGAGCACTGACTGCTTCTCAGTCAGACCCCATCCTTTGGGGAAGACGTCACCTGTACTCCACACAGGCAGCAGAGCCTAGGTGACCTCTCCTGCCGGGGCTCCCTGCAGGGCCTGGCCACACCTGACTCCTTCAGACCTTTCCGTGGAACTAACTCAGTGGCTACGGTCACGGATGTTCAAGTCAATTCCTGTGTTTTCCTGTGAGGGTCCTGGGCGCCAGATGAGAAGGGTTCCATCGACCCCACACCCCACCCAGGATGAGTGAGGCCGCCCTGGGCGCATGAGCAGTGTTTCTCAGCCAGGGGAACCCATCTTGCACTTTGCAAAGAGTTTTAACGGAAACACATCTTAAGCTTTGTGGTACACGCGCAACTGATGTAATTATCTATCGCCAGGAAGTCTTTTCCCGAGATGGGTGGATGGTGGTGTGCTTCCATAGGCCTAAATAAATGGCCCGGCGTGTGTCAGACTCTCGTCGTTGAAACGACACCGAAAACTGAGTCGTGCTGAACCAGGTTTCCTTCTTGCCTCGCTCTGATCGTCACTCTGCGGGTCCCCGTGTGTGCGGAGCACCCCCAGCCCGGTCGAGTCTCTGTCAAGTCTGAGTCCCCATGGGTGTGTGGGCGGGGGCTCTGGCGGTCAAAGCGGAGGTGCTACCTACCTCCTGGTACTGGACACTTAGTGGTGGAAGACAAGGCGGCCTTGTGACCGGTCCCCGGTTTCCAGAAGAAGAGGACCCAGAAGGCAGGAAAAGCAGAGCTGACGGGTGTTTTCCGGCTTCTTGCTCCGAGCAGGAGCACGAGAGGGAAGAGGCCTGGAGTGGCAGGAGACCGTGCTCTCTTCCTAGTGACCGCCCTCTCTCTTCCTTTTCCCTGTACCCCTGTCTCCAGCCTCTGAAATCCAGCCATCAGCTCCGGGCAGTCCCCGACCCCCATCCCCACCTCTCCCCCGGGCCCCAGCTCTCCTCTGCTTCTTGGCCTTTCATGATCGCTCTTTTTTAGTTGTTCTTTGGGCCTTTTGTTTTGTTTTTTACTTTTGTTTGGTATGGTTTAAATTTATCGCCTTGATACATGTTGCTTTTGCCAGCCAGGATCTTGCTGTGACACTGGGTAGGCCCAGACGGCATGGAATTTTAGTTGATCCTCCAGCCTCGGTTTCCACCCGTGTGCAGGGATTAGGGGTGTAAGACCCCACTCCACCCACTCTCCAATTCTCTCTTTGGTCAGTCACTCTAACTATTGCTCTCTTTGTGTGTTTGTGTGTGTGTGTGTGTGTGTGTATGTGTCTCTGTTACTCTCTCTGTCTGTCTTTTTTGCCTGCTGGTCTGCTTATCTCTCTCTCTCTCTAAAGCTTTCTATCTATCTATCTTTCTATCTATCTATCTATCTATCTATCTATCTATCTATCTATCTATCTATCTCTTTCTCTCTATTGTTCACTCTCTTTCTCTCTATATCTATCTATCTATCTATCTATCTATCTCTCTATTGTTCACTATCTCTCTCACACACAAACACACAAACTCTCTCTCTCTCTATTGTTCAGTATCTATCTCTCACACAAAAATACACACAAAATTCCTCTCTGACACACACACACACACACACACAGACTCAGAGCCTCTCTTTGTCAATCAGCCAGTCTCTCGCTCCCCCTTTAGCCTCTGTAGGTGTGTTAGTGAGGTTTGTGTGAGCGTACGTGTATGTGAGTGTGTATCTGCCTTTTCTTTTTATGGTTTCTGCCTTGCCTTAAAATTGTGATTTCTTTTAGCCAAAGTGCTCATCCCAGGCGGTCCAGGGTGTCGTCAATCAAAGTGGTCAAGGGGGGTCTGAGATTGAGGTGTTGAGCACCAAAAGGCACGGTGCCTGGCATGGGTGAGCTGATATAAGGTGGTCCGGGTGTGCTTCTCTGAAGAGACATAGGACCTGGATCCAGATGCGAGGACGTCCCTGAGTTGTGCTTGGGGGCTTGGGCTTGGGCACGGTGGTGTCGGGAGGCCGGCTCCCGCTCTGGTCCCTCTATCCCAGCCCCACCCAACCCCTGGCCTCCTGCTTGCCTGGGGACGTGCGGCAGGAGAGGGTCGCGAGGGTGGGTGGGGGGTGCGGGAGAGATCTCGCTGTGTCCTCCATTGCGTGTCACCGGGTGTGTGGCCACCTGTCTGTCCCTAGCAAGGTGTCCAGGTCCAGGGCACCCACTCGCCCATCCCCGAACACGTCCTCGCACCCATGCAGCCAGTATCTGTCGCGTGGAAATTCCGAAGCCGCGGGTGTCCGGGGAAACTCCCCGACGGGGAACGTGGTGCTCCCGCCGAGCCTGCGGGCTCGCTGGGGGAGGTGTGGAGAAGAGTGAGGTTCAGTGGTGGGCGGGTGTGCGGTGAGAGGTGGGAGGGGGCAAGGGCTTGAGCTCGGGGTGGGCAGGTGGAGGGCGGGCACCGGTGGAGAAGAAGGCCAGCGGCAGTTGAGAGTTAGTTTGAGGTCTTGGTTTTGCTGTGGGCCAGTTCCAAGCAGTGGGGAAGGGCGAAGCTCGCGGTGCGTGAGCGCGCACTAGGGAGGCTGCCTGGCCGGGGTGCGGGGTGCGGGGTCCGTGGGGCGCTTCCCGAGCTGAGCTGTGTGGTGCGGCTGTGTGCGAAGCGAGTACGGAGGGCGACGGGGCCGGAGCAGGGGGAGCAGCGAGCAGAGAGAGAGGGTTGGGACCCGAGTGGACTGTAGGAGGAGAGTGAAAGGAGGCCAGTGTGCAAGCGACGGACGGGCGGGCAGTGAGCGGCGCTGAGTGTGTGTTCCCGGGCCGACCGGCAGGGGTCGTGTTGGCCCCGGAGTCGCGGGCAACGCAGTGAGTGGAGAGGAAAGAGGATTCTCCGGGTGTAGGGCGCTGGGCTTGGGGCGTCAGAGGTCGGGCGTGAGGGTGTGTTGGATTGGGTGGGAGGTGTGAGTGTGTCGGTGGTTTCGTTGTTTGTGTTGGGTTGGTTGCGTGCGTTTGTGTGCGTGAGTGTGTGTGTGTGTGTGAGCGTGGATTGTTGTTTGTCGTGAGTCCGTGTTGAGGGTTTGTGTGTGCGTGTGCGTGCGTGTATGTATGTGTGTGTGTAGGTTGTGGCGATGTGGCGAGTGTCCGGGGCGCGAGAGCAGGGCGGGCCGACTTGGTTGCGGCCAGGCAGGAGGCGTGGCTTGTAGGGTGACGTCAGATCGGGGCAGGTTCGAGTATCTGTGCTTCGCGCCGTTCTCTCGCCGGTGGTGGTGGCGCACGCCGGTAGGATTTGCTGAAGGAGGCAGAGGCAGGAGGATCACGAGTTCGAGGCCAGCCTGGGCTACACATTTTTTTCTTTTTGCGCTCCCCTCCACTTGCACTGCTCGCCCGCCCGACCCACACACGACGCGGCTCCACAAAATTCACACACACTCACCGCTTCCAACACACCTCACCCCACACAACAACAACAACAACGCCTCCACACACACTTACACAATACAAAACATACTCTCGCCTCGCCACCCATACACCTCCAGTGCTACACCCCGCCTGCACTCGGGATACCCCGCACTCGCTCACTCATCCACCCAGCCACCCAGCCACCCAGCCACCCAGCCACTCACTCACTCACTCACTCACTCACTCACTCACTCACTCACTCACTCACACTCACTCGCCCGGATAAACTCACAGATAAAATCTAGGGAATCCAACAACTTTAAGCAGAAAGGCAGGGTGGCTTCTTTAACTGAGGAGATGGATCCCATTTAACCCCTACCACTACCCCCACCCCCACCCCACCCCCCACAAAAATCTGGGAAGGGATGTAGCTAAAAGACCTAAAAGATTGCCTGAACTAAATCGAGGGCCTGGCTCAGCTTCAATCTCCCGACTATTTCGTGTGTTCCAGACTCTCAGGCCCAAGACCTTTGTCTTGAGCACTGACTGCTTCTCAGTCAGACCCCATCCTTTGGGGAAGACGTCACCTGTACTCCACACAGGCAGCAGAGCCTAGGTGACCTCTCCTGCCGGGGCTCCCTGCAGGGCCTGGCCACACCTGACTCCTTCAGACCTTTCCGTGGAACTAACTCAGTGGCTACGGTCACGGATGTTCAAGTCAATTCCTGTGTTTTCCTGTGAGGGTCCTGGGCGCCAGATGAGAAGGGTTCCATCGACCCCACACCCCACCCAGGATGAGTGAGGCCGCCCTGGGCGCATGAGCAGTGTTTCTCAGCCAGGGGAACCCATCTTGCACTTTGCAAAGAGTTTTAACGGAAACACATCTTAAGCTTTGTGGTACACGCGCAACTGATGTAATTATCTATCGCCAGGAAGTCTTTTCCCGAGATGGGTGGATGGTGGTGTGCTTCCATAGGCCTAAATAAATGGCCCGGCGTGTGTCAGACTCTCGTCGTTGAAACGACACCGAAAACTGAGTCGTGCTGAACCAGGTTTCCTTCTTGCCTCGCTCTGATCGTCACTCTGCGGGTCCCCGTGTGTGCGGAGCACCCCCAGCCCGGTCGAGTCTCTGTCAAGTCTGAGTCCCCATGGGTGTGTGGGCGGGGGCTCTGGCGGTCAAAGCGGAGGTGCTACCTACCTCCTGGTACTGGACACTTAGTGGTGGAAGACAAGGCGGCCTTGTGACCGGTCCCCGGTTTCCAGAAGAAGAGGACCCAGAAGGCAGGAAAAGCAGAGCTGACGGGTGTTTTCCGGCTTCTTGCTCCGAGCAGGAGCACGAGAGGGAAGAGGCCTGGAGTGGCAGGAGACCGTGCTCTCTTCCTAGTGACCGCCCTCTCTCTTCCTTTTCCCTGTACCCCTGTCTCCAGCCTCTGAAATCCAGCCATCAGCTCCGGGCAGTCCCCGACCCCCATCCCCACCTCTCCCCCGGGCCCCAGCTCTCCTCTGCTTCTTGGCCTTTCATGATCGCTCTTTTTTAGTTGTTCTTTGGGCCTTTTGTTTTGTTTTTTACTTTTGTTTGGTATGGTTTAAATTTATCGCCTTGATACATGTTGCTTTTGCCAGCCAGGATCTTGCTGTGACACTGGGTAGGCCCAGACGGCATGGAATTTTAGTTGATCCTCCAGCCTCGGTTTCCACCCGTGTGCAGGGATTAGGGGTGTAAGACCCCACTCCACCCACTCTCCAATTCTCTCTTTGGTCAGTCACTCTAACTATTGCTCTCTTTGTGTGTTTGTGTGTGTGTGTGTGTGTGTGTATGT
This sequence comes from Chionomys nivalis, assembly GCF_950005125.1. Lineage (NCBI taxonomy): Eukaryota > Metazoa > Chordata > Mammalia > Rodentia > Cricetidae > Chionomys > Chionomys nivalis. The sequence continues at coordinate 155,542,546 of NC_080086.1, read as the reverse complement.
GTCTCTGTTACTCTCTCTGTCTGTCTTTTTTGCCTGCTGGTCTGCTTATCTCTCTCTCTCTCTAAAGCTTTCTATCTATCTATCTTTCTATCTATCTATCTATCTATCTATCTATCTATCTATCTATCTATCTCTTTCTCTCTATTGTTCACTCTCTTTCTCTCTATATCTATCTATCTATCTATCTATCTATCTCTCTATTGTTCACTATCTCTCTCACACACAAACACACAAACTCTCTCTCTCTCTATTGTTCAGTATCTATCTCTCACACAAAAATACACACAAAATTCCTCTCTGACACACACACACACACACAGACTCAGAGCCTCTCTTTGTCAATCAGCCAGTCTCTCGCTCCCCCTTTAGCCTCTGTAGGTGTGTTAGTGAGGTTTGTGTGAGCGTACGTGTATGTGAGTGTGTATCTGCCTTTTCTTTTTATGGTTTCTGCCTTGCCTTAAAATTGTGATTTCTTTTAGCCAAAGTGCTCATCCCAGGCGGTCCAGGGTGTCGTCAATCAAAGTGGTCAAGGGGGGTCTGAGATTGAGGTGTTGAGCACCAAAAGGCACGGTGCCTGGCATGGGTGAGCTGATATAAGGTGGTCCGGGTGTGCTTCTCTGAAGAGACATAGGACCTGGATCCAGATGCGAGGACGTCCCTGAGTTGTGCTTGGGGGCTTGGGCTTGGGCACGGTGGTGTCGGGAGGCCGGCTCCCGCTCTGGTCCCTCTATCCCAGCCCCACCCAACCCCTGGCCTCCTGCTTGCCTGGGGACGTGCGGCAGGAGAGGGTCGCGAGGGTGGGTGGGGGGTGCGGGAGAGATCTCGCTGTGTCCTCCATTGCGTGTCACCGGGTGTGTGGCCACCTGTCTGTCCCTAGCAAGGTGTCCAGGTCCAGGGCACCCACTCGCCCATCCCCGAACACGTCCTCGCACCTATGCAGCCAGTATCTGTCGCGTGGAAATTCCGAAGCCGCGGGTGTCCGGGGAAACTCCCCGACGGGGAACGTGGTGCTCCCGCCGAGCCTGCGGGCTCGCTGGGGGAGGTGTGGAGAAGAGTGAGGTTCAGGGATGGGTGGGTGTGCGGCGAGAGGTGGGAGGGGGATAGGGCTTGAGCTCGGGGTGGGCAGGTGGAGGGCGGGCACCGGTGGAGAAGAAGGCCAGCGGCAGTTGAGAGTTAGTTTGAGGTCTTGGTTTTGCTGTGGGCCAGTTCCAAGCAGTGGGGAAGGGCGAAGCTCGCGGTGCGTGAGCGCGCACTAGGGAGGCTGCCTGGCCGGGGTGCGGGGTGCGGGGTCCGTGGGGCGCTTCCCGAGCTGAGCTGTGTGGTGCGGCTGTGTGCGAAGCGAGTACGGAGGGCGACGGGGCCGGAGCAGGGGGAGCAGCGAGCAGAGAGAGAGGGTTGGGACCCGAGTGGACTGTAGGAGGAGAGTGAAAGGAGGCCAGTGTGCAAGCGACGGACGGGCGGGCAGTGAGCGGCGCTGAGTGTGTGTTCCCGGGCCGACCGGCAGGGGTCGTGTTGGCCCCGGAGTCGCGGGCAACGCAGTGAGTGGAGAGGAAAGAGGATTCTCCGGGTGTAGGGCGCTGGGCTTGGGGCGTCAGAGGTCGGGCGTGAGGGTGTGTTGGATTGGGTGGGAGGTGTGAGTGTGTCGGTGGTTTCGTTGTTTGTGTTGGGTTGGTTGCGTGCGTTTGTGTGCGTGAGTGTGTGTGTGTGTGTGAGCGTGGATTGTTGTTTGTCGTGAGTCCGTGTTGAGGGTTTGTGTGTGCGTGTGCGTGCGTGTATGTATGTGTGTGTGTAGGTTGTGGCGATGTGGCGAGTGTCCGGGGCGCGAGAGCAGGGCGGGCCGACTTGGTTGCGGCCAGGCAGGAGGCGTGGCTTGTAGGGTGACGTCAGATCGGGGCAGGTTCGAGTATCTGTGCTTCGCGCCGTTCTCTCGCCGGTAGTGGTGGCGCACGCCGGTAGGATTTGCTGAAGGAGGCAGAGGCAGGAGGATCACGAGTTCGAGGCCAGCCTGGGCTACACATTTTTTTCTTTTTGCGCTCCCCTCCACTTGCACTGCTCGCCCGCCCGACCCACACACGACGCGGCTCCACAAAATTCACACACACTCACCGCTTCCAACACACCTCACCCCACACAACAACAACAACAACGCCTCCACACACACTTACACAATACAAAACATACTCTCGCCTCGCCACCCATACACCTCCAGTGCTACACCCCGCCTGCACTCGGGATACCCCGCACTCGCTCACTCATCCACCCAGCCACCCAGCCACCCAGCCACCCAGCCACTCACTCACTCACTCACTCACTCACTCACTCACTCACTCACTCACTCACTCACACTCACTCGCCCGGATAAACTCACAGATAAAATCTAGGGAATCCAACAACTTTAAGCAGAAAGGCAGGGTGGCTTCTTTAACTGAGGAGATGGATCCCATTTAACCCCTACCACTACCCCCACCCCCACCCCACCCCCCACAAAAATCTGGGAAGGGATGTAGCTAAAAGACCTAAAAGATTGCCTGAACTAAATCGAGGGCCTGGCTCAGCTTCAATCTCCCGACTATTTCGTGTGTTCCAGACTCTCAGGCCCAAGACCTTTGTCTTGAGCACTGACTGCTTCTCAGTCAGACCCCATCCTTTGGGGAAGACGTCACCTGTACTCCACACAGGCAGCAGAGCCTAGGTGACCTCTCCTGCCGGGGCTCCCTGCAGGGCCTGGCCACACCTGACTCCTTCAGACCTTTCCGTGGAACTAACTCAGTGGCTACGGTCACGGATGTTCAAGTCAATTCCTGTGTTTTCCTGTGAGGGTCCTGGGCGCCAGATGAGAAGGGTTCCATCGACCCCACACCCCACCCAGGATGAGTGAGGCCGCCCTGGGCGCATGAGCAGTGTTTCTCAGCCAGGGGAACCCATCTTGCACTTTGCAAAGAGTTTTAACGGAAACACATCTTAAGCTTTGTGGTACACGCGCAACTGATGTAATTATCTATCGCCAGGAAGTCTTTTCCCGAGATGGGTGGATGGTGGTGTGCTTCCATAGGCCTAAATAAATGGCCCGGCGTGTGTCAGACTCTCGTCGTTGAAACGACACCGAAAACTGAGTCGTGCTGAACCAGGTTTCCTTCTTGCCTCGCTCTGATCGTCACTCTGCGGGTCCCCGTGTGTGCGGAGCACCCCCAGCCCGGTCGAGTCTCTGTCAAGTCTGAGTCCCCATGGGTGTGTGGGCGGGGGCTCTGGCGGTCAAAGCGGAGGTGCTACCTACCTCCTGGTACTGGACACTTAGTGGTGGAAGACAAGGCGGCCTTGTGACCGGTCCCCGGTTTCCAGAAGAAGAGGACCCAGAAGGCAGGAAAAGCAGAGCTGACGGGTGTTTTCCGGCTTCTTGCTCCGAGCAGGAGCACGAGAGGGAAGAGGCCTGGAGTGGCAGGAGACCGTGCTCTCTTCCTAGTGACCGCCCTCTCTCTTCCTTTTCCCTGTACCCCTGTCTCCAGCCTCTGAAATCCAGCCATCAGCTCCGGGCAGTCCCCGACCCCCATCCCCACCTCTCCCCCGGGCCCCAGCTCTCCTCTGCTTCTTGGCCTTTCATGATCGCTCTTTTTTAGTTGTTCTTTGGGCCTTTTGTTTTGTTTTTTACTTTTGTTTGGTATGGTTTAAATTTATCGCCTTGATACATGTTGCTTTTGCCAGCCAGGATCTTGCTGTGACACTGGGTAGGCCCAGACGGCATGGAATTTTAGTTGATCCTCCAGCCTCGGTTTCCACCCGTGTGCAGGGATTAGGGGTGTAAGACCCCACTCCACCCACTCTCCAATTCTCTCTTTGGTCAGTCACTCTAACTATTGCTCTCTTTGTGTGTTTGTGTGTGTGTGTGTGTGTGTATGTGTCTCTGTTACTCTGTCTGTCTTTTTTGCCTGCTGGTCTGCTTATCTCTCTCTCTCTCTAAAGCTTTCTATCTATCTATCTTTCTATCTATCTATCTATCTATCTATCTATCTATCTATCTATCTCTTTCTCTCTATTGTTCACTCTCTTTCTCTCTATATCTATCTATCTATCTATCTATCTATCTATCTATCTATCTATCTCTATCTCTCTATTGTTCACTATCTCTCTCACACACAAACACACAAACTCTCTCTCTCTATTGTTCAGTATCTATCTCTCACACAAAAATACACACAAAATTCCTCTCTGACACACACACACACAGACTCAGAGCCTCTCTTTGTCAATCAGCCAGTCTCTCGCTCCCCCTTTAGCCTCTGTAGGTGTGTTAGTGAGGTTTGTGTGAGCGTACGTGTATGTGAGTGTGTATCTGCCTTTTCTTTTTATGGTTTCTGCCTTGCCTTAAAATTGTGATTTCTTTTAGCCAAAGTGCTCATCCCAGGCGGTCCAGGGTGTCGTCAATCAAAGTGGTCAAGGGGGGTCTGAGATTGAGGTGTTGAGCACCAAAAGGCACGGTGCCTGGCATGGGTGAGCTGATATAAGGTGGTCCGGGTGTGCTTCTCTGAAGAGACATAGGACCTGGATCCAGATGCGAGGACGTCCCTGAGTTGTGCTTGGGGGCTTGGGCTTGGGCACGGTGGTGTCGGGAGGCCGGCTCCCGCTCTGGTCCCTCTATCCCAGCCCCACCCAACCCCTGGCCTCCTGCTTGCCTGGGGACGTGCGGCAGGAGAGGGTCGCGAGGGTGGGTGGGGGGTGCGGGAGAGATCTCGCTGTGTCCTCCATTGCGTGTCACCGGGTGTGTGGCCACCTGTCTGTCCCTAGCAAGGTGTCCAGGTCCAGGGCACCCACTCGCCCATCCCCGAACACGTCCTCGCACCCATGCAGCCAGTATCTGTCGCGTGGAAATTCCGAAGCCGCGGGTGTCCGGGGAAACTCCCCGACGGGGAACGTGGTGCTCCCGCCGAGCCTGCGGGCTCGCTGGGGGAGGTGTGGAGAAGAGTGAGGTTCAGTGGTGGGCGGGTGTGCGGTGAGAGGTGGGAGGGGGCAAGGGCTTGAGCTCGGGGTGGGCAGGTGGAGGGCGGGCACCGGTGGAGAAGAAGGCCAGCGGCAGTTGAGAGTTAGTTTGAGGTCTTGGTTTTGCTGTGGGCCAGTTCGAAGCAGTGGGGAAGGGCGAAGCTCGCGGTGCGTGAGCGCGCACTAGGGAGGCTGCCTGGCCGGGGTGCGGGGTGCGGGGTCCGTGGGGCGCTTCCCGAGCTGAGCTGTGTGGTGCGGCTGTGTGCGAAGCGAGTACGGAGGGCGACGGGGCCGGAGCAGGGGGAGCAGCGAGCAGAGAGAGAGGGTTGGGACCCGAGTGGACTGTAGGAGGAGAGTGAAAGGAGGCCAGTGTGCAAGCGACGGACGGGCGGGCAGTGAGCGGCGCTGAGTGTGTGTTCCCGGGCCGACCGGCAGGGGTCGTGTTGGCCCCGGAGTCGCGGGCAACGCAGTGAGTGGAGAGGAAAGAGGATTCTCCGGGTGTAGGGCGCTGGGCTTGGGGCGTCAGAGGTCGGGCGTGAGGGTGTGTTGGATTGGGTGGGAGGTGTGAGTGTGTCGGTGGTTTCGTTGTTTGTGTTGGGATGGTTGCGTGCGTTTGTGTGCGTGAGTGTGTGTGTGTGTGTGAGCGTGGAGTGTTGTTTGTCGTGAGTCCGTGTTGAGGGTTTGTGTGTGCGTGTGCGTGCGTGTATGTATGTGTGCGTGTAGGTTGTGGCGATGTGGCGAGTGTCCGGGGCGCGAGAGCAGGGCGGGCCGACTTGGTTGCGGCCAGGCAGGAGGCGTGGCTTGTAGGGTGACGTCAGATCGGGGCAGGTTCGAGTATCTGTGCTTCGCGCCGTTCTCTCGCCGGTAGTGGTGGCGCACGCCGGTAGGATTTGCTGAAGGAGGCAGAGGCAGGAGGATCACGAGTTCGAGGCCAGCCTGGGCTACACATTTTTTTCTTTTTGCGCTCCCCTCCACTTGCACTGCTCGCCCGCCCGACCCACACACGACGCGGCTCCACAAAATTCACACACACTCACCGCTTCCAACACACCTCACCCCACACAACAACAACAACAACGCCTCCACACACACTTACACAATACAAAACATACTCTCGCCTCGCCACCCATACACCTCCAGTGCTACACCCCGCCTGCACTCGGGATACCCCGCACTCGCTCACTCATCCACCCAGCCACCCAGCCACCCAGCCACCCAGCCACTCACTCACTCACTCACTCACTCACTCACTCACTCACTCACACTCACTCGCCCGGATAAACTCACAGATAAAATCTAGGGAATCCAACAACTTTAAGCAGAAAGGCAGGGTGGCTTCTTTAACTGAGGAGATGGATCCCATTTAACCCCTACCACTACCCCCACCCCCACCCCACCCCCCACAAAAATCTGGGAAGGGATGTAGCTAAAAGACCTAAAAGATTGCCTGAACTAAATCGAGGGCCTGGCTCAGCTTCAATCTCCCGACTATTTCGTGTGTTCCAGACTCTCAGGCCCAAGACCTTTGTCTTGAGCACTGACTGCTTCTCAGTCAGACCCCATCCTTTGGGGAAGACGTCACCTGTACTCCACACAGGCAGCAGAGCCTAGGTGACCTCTCCTGCCGGGGCTCCCTGCAGGGCCTGGCCACACCTGACTCCTTCAGACCTTTCCGTGGAACTAACTCAGTGGCTACGGTCACGGATGTTCAAGTCAATTCCTGTGTTTTCCTGTGAGGGTCCTGGGCGCCAGATGAGAAGGGTTCCATCGACCCCACACCCCACCCAGGATGAGTGAGGCCGCCCTGGGCGCATGAGCAGTGTTTCTCAGCCAGGGGAACCCATCTTGCACTTTGCAAAGAGTTTTAACGGAAACACATCTTAAGCTTTGTGGTACACGCGCAACTGATGTAATTATCTATCGCCAGGAAGTCTTTTCCCGAGATGGGTGGATGGTGGTGTGCTTCCATAGGCCTAAATAAATGGCCCGGCGTGTGTCAGACTCTCGTCGTTGAAACGACACCGAAAACTGAGTCGTGCTGAACCAGGTTTCCTTCTTGCCTCGCTCTGATCGTCACTCTGCGGGTCCCCGTGTGTGCGGAGCACCCCCAGCCCGGTCGAGTCTCTGTCAAGTCTGAGTCCCCATGGGTGTGTGGGCGGGGGCTCTGGCGGTCAAAGCGGAGGTGCTACCTACCTCCTGGTACTGGACACTTAGTGGTGGAAGACAAGGCGGCCTTGTGACCGGTCCCCGGTTTCCAGAAGAAGAGGACCCAGAAGGCAGGAAAAGCAGAGCTGACGGGTGTTTTCCGGCTTCTTGCTCCGAGCAGGAGCACGAGAGGGAAGAGGCCTGGAGTGGCAGGAGACCGTGCTCTCTTCCTAGTGACCGCCCTCTCTCTTCCTTTTCCCTGTACCCCTGTCTCCAGCCTCTGAAATCCAGCCATCAGCTCCGGGCAGTCCCCGACCCCCATCCCCACCTCTCCCCCGGGCCCCAGCTCTCCTCTGCTTCTTGGCCTTTCATGATCGCTCTTTTTTAGTTGTTCTTTGGGCCTTTTGTTTTGTTTTTTACTTTTGTTTGGTATGGTTTAAATTTATCGCCTTGATACATGTTGCTTTTGCCAGCCAGGATCTTGCTGTGACACTGGGTAGGCCCAGACGGCATGGAATTTTAGTTGATCCTCCAGCCTCGGTTTCCACCCGTGTGCAGGGATTAGGGGTGTAAGACCCCACTCCACCCACTCTCCAATTCTCTCTTTGGTCAGTCACTCTAACTATTGCTCTCTTTGTGTGTTTGTGTGTGTGTGTGTGTGTGTGTATGTGTCTCTGTTACTCTCTCTGTCTGTCTTTTTTGCCTGCTGGTCTGCTTATCTCTCTCTCTCTCTAAAGCTTTCTATCTATCTATCTCTATCTATCTATCTATCTATCTATCTATCTATCTATCTATCTATCTCTTTCTCTCTATTGTTCACTCTCTTTCTCTCTATATCTATCTATCTATCTATCTATCTATCTATCTCTCTATTGTTCACTATCTCTCTCACACACAAACACACAAACTCTCTCTCTCTCTATTGTTCAGTATCTATCTCTCACACAAAAATACACACAAAATTCCTCTCTGACACACACACACACACACAGACTCAGAGCCTCTCTTTGTCAATCAGCCAGTCTCTCGCTCCCCCTTTAGCCTCTGTAGGTGTGTTAGTGAGGTTTGTGTGAGCGTACGTGTATGTGAGTGTGTATCTGCCTTTTCTTTTTATGGTTTCTGCCTTGCCTTAAAATTGTGATTTCTTTTAGCCAAAGTGCTCATCCCAGGCGGTCCAGGGTGTCGTCAATCAAAGTGGTCAAGGGGGGTCTGAGATTGAGGTGTTGAGCACCAAAAGGCACGGTGCCTGGCATGGGTGAGCTGATATAAGGTGGTCCGGGTGTGCTTCTCTGAAGAGACATAGGACCTGGATCCAGATGCGAGGACGTCCCTGAGTTGTGCTTGGGGGCTTGGGCTTGGGCACGGTGGTGTCGGGAGGCCGGCTCCCGCTCTGGTCCCTCTATCCCAGCCCCACCCAACCCCTGGCCTCCTGCTTGCCTGGGGACGTGCGGCAGGAGAGGGTCGCGAGGGTGGGTGGGGGGTGCGGGAGAGATCTCGCTGTGTCCTCCATTGCGTGTCACCGGGTGTGTGGCCACCTGTCTGTCCCTAGCAAGGTGTCCAGGTCCAGGGCACCCACTCGCCCATCCCCGAACACGTCCTCGCACCTATGCAGCCAGTATCTGTCGCGTGGAAATTCCGAAGCCGCGGGTGTCCGGGGAAACTCCCCGACGGGGAACGTGGTGCTCCCGCCGAGCCTGCGGGCTCGCTGGGGGAGGTGTGGAGAAGAGTGAGGTTCAGGGATGGGTGGGTGTGCGGCGAGAGGTGGGAGGGGGATAGGGCTTGAGCTCGGGGTGGGCAGGTGGAGGGCGGGCACCGGTGGAGAAGAAGGCCAGCGGCAGTTGAGAGTTAGTTTGAGGTCTTGGTTTTGCTGTGGGCCAGTTCCAAGCAGTGGGGAAGGGCGAAGCTCGCGGTGCGTGAGCGCGCACTAGGGAGGCTGCCTGGCCGGGGTGCGGGGTGCGGGGTCCGTGGGGCGCTTCCCGAGCTGAGCTGTGTGGTGCGGCTGTGTGCGAAGCGAGTACGGAGGGCGACGGGGCCGGAGCAGGGGGAGCAGCGAGCAGAGAGAGAGGGTTGGGACCCGAGTGGACTGTAGGAGGAGAGTGAAAGGAGGCCAGTGTGCAAGCGACGGACGGGCGGGCAGTGAGCGGCGCTGAGTGTGTGTTCCCGGGCCGACCGGCAGGGGTCGTGTTGGCCCCGGAGTCGCGGGCAACGCAGTGAGTGGAGAGGAAAGAGGATTCTCCGGGTGTAGGGCGCTGGGCTTGGGGCGTCAGAGGTCGGGCGTGAGGGTGTGTTGGATTGGGTGGGAGGTGTGAGTGTGTCGGTGGTTTCGTTGTTTGTGTTGGGTTGGTTGCGTGCGTTTGTGTGCGTGAGTGTGTGTGTGTGTGTGAGCGTGGATTGTTGTTTGTCGTGAGTCCGTGTTGAGGGTTTGTGTGTGCGTGTGCGTGCGTGTATGTATGTGTGTGTGTAGGTTGTGGCGATGTGGCGAGTGTCCGGGGCGCGAGAGCAGGGCGGGCCGACTTGGTTGCGGCCAGGCAGGAGGCGTGGCTTGTAGGGTGACGTCAGATCGGGGCAGGTTCGAGTATCTGTGCTTCGCGCCGTTCTCTCGCCGGTAGTGGTGGCGCACGCCGGTAGGATTTGCTGAAGGAGGCAGAGGCAGGAGGATCACGAGTTCGAGGCCAGCCTGGGCTACACATTTTTTTCTTTTTGCGCTCCCCTCCACTTGCACTGCTCGCCCGCCCGACCCACACACGACGCGGCTCCACAAAATTCACACACACTCACCGCTTCCAACACACCTCACCCCACACAACAACAACAACAACGCCTCCACACACACTTACACAATACAAAACATACTCTCGCCTCGCCACCCATACACCTCCAGTGCTACACCCCGCCTGCACTCGGGATACCCCGCACTCGCTCACTCATCCACCCAGCCACCCAGCCACCCAGCCACCCAGCCACTCACTCACTCACTCACTCACTCACTCACTCACTCACTCACTCACTCACTCACACTCACTCGCCCGGATAAACTCACAGATAAAATCTAGGGAATCCAACAACTTTAAGCAGAAAGGCAGGGTGGCTTCTTTAACTGAGGAGATGGATCCCATTTAACCCCTACCACTACCCCCACCCCCACCCCACCCCCCACAAAAATCTGGGAAGGGATGTAGCTAAAAGACCTAAAAGATTGCCTGAACTAAATCGAGGGCCTGGCTCAGCTTCAATCTCCCGACTATTTCGTGTGTTCCAGACTCTCAGGCCCAAGACCTTTGTCTTGAGCACTGACTGCTTCTCAGTCAGACCCCATCCTTTGGGGAAGACGTCACCTGTACTCCACACAGGCAGCAGAGCCTAGGTGACCTCTCCTGCCGGGGCTCCCTGCAGGGCCTGGCCACACCTGACTCCTTCAGACCTTTCCGTGGAACTAACTCAGTGGCTACGGTCACGGATGTTCAAGTCAATTCCTGTGTTTTCCTGTGAGGGTCCTGGGCGCCAGATGAGAAGGGTTCCATCGACCCCACACCCCACCCAGGATGAGTGAGGCCGCCCTGGGCGCATGAGCAGTGTTTCTCAGCCAGGGGAACCCATCTTGCACTTTGCAAAGAGTTTTAACGGAAACACATCTTAAGCTTTGTGGTACACGCGCAACTGATGTAATTATCTATCGCCAGGAAGTCTTTTCCCGAGATGGGTGGATGGTGGTGTGCTTCCATAGGCCTAAATAAATGGCCCGGCGTGTGTCAGACTCTCGTCGTTGAAACGACACCGAAAACTGAGTCGTGCTGAACCAGGTTTCCTTCTTGCCTCGCTCTGATCGTCACTCTGCGGGTCCCCGTGTGTGCGGAGCACCCCCAGCCCGGTCGAGTCTCTGTCAAGTCTGAGTCCCCATGGGTGTGTGGGCGGGGGCTCTGGCGGTCAAAGCGGAGGTGCTACCTACCTCCTGGTACTGGACACTTAGTGGTGGAAGACAAGGCGGCCTTGTGACCGGTCCCCGGTTTCCAGAAGAAGAGGACCCAGAAGGCAGGAAAAGCAGAGCTGACGGGTGTTTTCCGGCTTCTTGCTCCGAGCAGGAGCACGAGAGGGAAGAGGCCTGGAGTGGCAGGAGACCGTGCTCTCTTCCTAGTGACCGCCCTCTCTCTTCCTTTTCCCTGTACCCCTGTCTCCAGCCTCTGAAATCCAGCCATCAGCTCCGGGCAGTCCCCGACCCCCATCCCCACCTCTCCCCCGGGCCCCAGCTCTCCTCTGCTTCTTGGCCTTTCATGATCGCTCTTTTTTAGTTGTTCTTTGGGCCTTTTGTTTTGTTTTTTACTTTTGTTTGGTATGGTTTAAATTTATCGCCTTGATACATGTTGCTTTTGCCAGCCAGGATCTTGCTGTGACACTGGGTAGGCCCAGACGGCATGGAATTTTAGTTGATCCTCCAGCCTCGGTTTCCACCCGTGTGCAGGGATTAGGGGTGTAAGACCCCACTCCACCCACTCTCCAATTCTCTCTTTGGTCAGTCACTCTAACTATTGCTCTCTTTGTGTGTTTGTGTGTGTGTGTGTGTGTGTATGTGTCTCTGTTACTCTGTCTGTCTTTTTTGCCTGCTGGTCTGCTTATCTCTCTCTCTCTCTAAAGCTTTCTATCTATCTATCTTTCTATCTATCTATCTATCTATCTATCTATCTATCTATCTCTTTCTCTCTATTGTTCACTCTCTTTCTCTCTATATCTATCTATCTATCTATCTATCTATCTATCTATCTATCTATCTCTATCTCTCTATTGTTCACTATCTCTCTCACACACAAACACACAAACTCTCTCTCTCTATTGTTCAGTATCTATCTCTCACACAAAAATACACACAAAATTCCTCTCTGACACACACACACACAGACTCAGAGCCTCTCTTTGTCAATCAGCCAGTCTCTCGCTCCCCCTTTAGCCTCTGTAGGTGTGTTAGTGAGGTTTGTGTGAGCGTACGTGTATGTGAGTGTGTATCTGCCTTTTCTTTTTATGGTTTCTGCCTTGCCTTAAAATTGTGATTTCTTTTAGCCAAAGTGCTCATCCCAGGCGGTCCAGGGTGTCGTCAATCAAAGTGGTCAAGGGGGGTCTGAGATTGAGGTGTTGAGCACCAAAAGGCACGGTGCCTGGCATGGGTGAGCTGATATAAGGTGGTCCGGGTGTGCTTCTCTGAAGAGACATAGGACCTGGATCCAGATGCGAGGACGTCCCTGAGTTGTGCTTGGGGGCTTGGGCTTGGGCACGGTGGTGTCGGGAGGCCGGCTCCCGCTCTGGTCCCTCTATCCCAGCCCCACCCAACCCCTGGCCTCCTGCTTGCCTGGGGACGTGCGGCAGGAGAGGGTCGCGAGGGTGGGTGGGGGGTGCGGGAGAGATCTCGCTGTGTCCTCCATTGCGTGTCACCGGGTGTGTGGCCACCTGTCTGTCCCTAGCAAGGTGTCCAGGTCCAGGGCACCCACTCGCCCATCCCCGAACACGTCCTCGCACCCATGCAGCCAGTATCTGTCGCGTGGAAATTCCGAAGCCGCGGGTGTCCGGGGAAACTCCCCGACGGGGAACGTGGTGCTCCCGCCGAGCCTGCGGGCTCGCTGGGGGAGGTGTGGAGAAGAGTGAGGTTCAGTGGTGGGCGGGTGTGCGGTGAGAGGTGGGAGGGGGCAAGGGCTTGAGCTCGGGGTGGGCAGGTGGAGGGCGGGCACCGGTGGAGAAGAAGGCCAGCGGCAGTTGAGAGTTAGTTTGAGGTCTTGGTTTTGCTGTGGGCCAGTTCGAAGCAGTGGGGAAGGGCGAAGCTCGCGGTGCGTGAGCGCGCACTAGGGAGGCTGCCTGGCCGGGGTGCGGGGTGCGGGGTCCGTGGGGCGCTTCCCGAGCTGAGCTGTGTGGTGCGGCTGTGTGCGAAGCGAGTACGGAGGGCGACGGGGCCGGAGCAGGGGGAGCAGCGAGCAGAGAGAGAGGGTTGGGACCCGAGTGGACTGTAGGAGGAGAGTGAAAGGAGGCCAGTGTGCAAGCGACGGACGGGCGGGCAGTGAGCGGCGCTGAGTGTGTGTTCCCGGGCCGACCGGCAGGGGTCGTGTTGGCCCCGGAGTCGCGGGCAACGCAGTGAGTGGAGAGGAAAGAGGATTCTCCGGGTGTAGGGCGCTGGGCTTGGGGCGTCAGAGGTCGGGCGTGAGGGTGTGTTGGATTGGGTGGGAGGTGTGAGTGTGTCGGTGGTTTCGTTGTTTGTGTTGGGATGGTTGCGTGCGTTTGTGTGCGTGAGTGTGTGTGTGTGTGTGAGCGTGGAGTGTTGTTTGTCGTGAGTCCGTGTTGAGGGTTTGTGTGTGCGTGTGCGTGCGTGTATGTATGTGTGCGTGTAGGTTGTGGCGATGTGGCGAGTGTCCGGGGCGCGAGAGCAGGGCGGGCCGACTTGGTTGCGGCCAGGCAGGAGGCGTGGCTTGTAGGGTGACGTCAGATCGGGGCAGGTTCGAGTATCTGTGCTTCGCGCCGTTCTCTCGCCGGTAGTGGTGGCGCACGCCGGTAGGATTTGCTGAAGGAGGCAGAGGCAGGAGGATCACGAGTTCGAGGCCAGCCTGGGCTACACATTTTTTTCTTTTTGCGCTCCCCTCCACTTGCACTGCTCGCCCGCCCGACCCACACACGACGCGGCTCCACAAAATTCACACACACTCACCGCTTCCAACACACCTCACCCCACACAACAACAACAACAACGCCTCCACACACACTTACACAATACAAAACATACTCTCGCCTCGCCACCCATACACCTCCAGTGCTACACCCCGCCTGCACTCGGGATACCCCGCACTCGCTCACTCATCCACCCAGCCACCCAGCCACCCAGCCACCCAGCCACTCACTCACTCACTCACTCACTCACTCACTCACTCACTCACTCACTCACTCACACTCACTCGCCCGGATAAACTCACAGATAAAATCTAGGGAATCCAACAACTTTAAGCAGAAAGGCAGGGTGGCTTCTTTAACTGAGGAGATGGATCCCATTTAACCCCTACCACTACCCCCACCCCCACCCCACCCCCCACAAAAATCTGGGAAGGGATGTAGCTAAAAGACCTAAAAGATTGCCTGAACTAAATCGAGGGCCTGGCTCAGCTTCAATCTCCCGACTATTTCGTGTGTTCCAGACTCTCAGGCCCAAGACCTTTGTCTTGAGCACTGACTGCTTCTCAGTCAGACCCCATCCTTTGGGGAAGACGTCACCTGTACTCCACACAGGCAGCAGAGCCTAGGTGACCTCTCCTGCCGGGGCTCCCTGCAGGGCCTGGCCACACCTGACTCCTTCAGACCTTTCCGTGGAACTAACTCAGTGGCTACGGTCACGGATGTTCAAGTCAATTCCTGTGTTTTCCTGTGAGGGTCCTGGGCGCCAGATGAGAAGGGTTCCATCGACCCCACACCCCACCCAGGATGAGTGAGGCCGCCCTGGGCGCATGAGCAGTGTTTCTCAGCCAGGGGAACCCATCTTGCACTTTGCAAAGAGTTTTAACGGAAACACATCTTAAGCTTTGTGGTACACGCGCAACTGATGTAATTATCTATCGCCAGGAAGTCTTTTCCCGAGATGGGTGGATGGTGGTGTGCTTCCATAGGCCTAAATAAATGGCCCGGCGTGTGTCAGACTCTCGTCGTTGAAACGACACCGAAAACTGAGTCGTGCTGAACCAGGTTTCCTTCTTGCCTCGCTCTGATCGTCACTCTGCGGGTCCCCGTGTGTGCGGAGCACCCCCAGCCCGGTCGAGTCTCTGTCAAGTCTGAGTCCCCATGGGTGTGTGGGCGGGGGCTCTGGCGGTCAAAGCGGAGGTGCTACCTACCTCCTGGTACTGGACACTTAGTGGTGGAAGACAAGGCGGCCTTGTGACCGGTCCCCGGTTTCCAGAAGAAGAGGACCCAGAAGGCAGGAAAAGCAGAGCTGACGGGTGTTTTCCGGCTTCTTGCTCCGAGCAGGAGCACGAGAGGGAAGAGGCCTGGAGTGGCAGGAGACCGTGCTCTCTTCCTAGTGACCGCCCTCTCTCTTCCTTTTCCCTGTACCCCTGTCTCCAGCCTCTGAAATCCAGCCATCAGCTCCGGGCAGTCCCCGACCCCCATCCCCACCTCTCCCCCGGGCCCCAGCTCTCCTCTGCTTCTTGGCCTTTCATGATCGCTCTTTTTTAGTTGTTCTTTGGGCCTTTTGTTTTGTTTTTTACTTTTGTTTGGTATGGTTTAAATTTATCGCCTTGATACATGTTGCTTTTGCCAGCCAGGATCTTGCTGTGACACTGGGTAGGCCCAGACGGCATGGAATTTTAGTTGATCCTCCAGCCTCGGTTTCCACCCGTGTGCAGGGATTAGGGGTGTAAGACCCCACTCCACCCACTCTCCAATTCTCTCTTTGGTCAGTCACTCTAACTATTGCTCTCTTTGTGTGTTTGTGTGTGTGTGTGTGTGTGTATGTGTCTCTGTTACTCTGTCTGTCTTTTTTGCCTGCTGGTCTGCTTATCTCTCTCTCTCTCTAAAGCTTTCTATCTATCTATCTTTCTATCTATCTATCTATCTATCTATCTATCTATCTCTTTCTCTCTATTGTTCACTCTCTTTCTCTCTATATCTATCTATCTATCTATCTATCTATCTATCTATCTATCTCTATCTCTCTATTGTTCACTATCTCTCTCACACACAAACACACAAACTCTCTCTCTCTATTGTTCAGTATCTATCTCTCACACAAAAATACACACAAAATTCCTCTCTGACACACACACACACAGACTCAGAGCCTCTCTTTGTCAATCAGCCAGTCTCTCGCTCCCCCTTTAGCCTCTGTAGGTGTGTTAGTGAGGTTTGTGTGAGCGTACGTGTATGTGAGTGTGTATCTGCCTTTTCTTTTTATGGTTTCTGCCTTGCCTTAAAATTGTGATTTCTTTTAGCCAAAGTGCTCATCCCAGGCGGTCCAGGGTGTCGTCAATCAAAGTGGTCAAGGGGGGTCTGAGATTGAGGTGTTGAGCACCAAAAGGCACGGTGCCTGGCATGGGTGAGCTGATATAAGGTGGTCCGGGTGTGCTTCTCTGAAGAGACATAGGACCTGGATCCAGATGCGAGGACGTCCCTGAGTTGTGCTTGGGGGCTTGGGCTTGGGCACGGTGGTGTCGGGAGGCCGGCTCCCGCTCTGGTCCCTCTATCCCAGCCCCACCCAACCCCTGGCCTCCTGCTTGCCTGGGGACGTGCGGCAGGAGAGGGTCGCGAGGGTGGGTGGGGGGTGCGGGAGAGATCTCGCTGTGTCCTCCATTGCGTGTCACCGGGTGTGTGGCCACCTGTCTGTCCCTAGCAAGGTGTCCAGGTCCAGGGCACCCACTCGCCCATCCCCGAACACGTCCTCGCACCCATGCAGCCAGTATCTGTCGCGTGGAAATTCCGAAGCCGCGGGTGTCCGGGGAAACTCCCCGACGGGGAACGTGGTGCTCCCGCCGAGCCTGCGGGCTCGCTGGGGGAGGTGTGGAGAAGAGTGAGGTTCAGTGGTGGGCGGGTGTGCGGTGAGAGGTGGGAGGGGGCAAGGGCTTGAGCTCGGGGTGGGCAGGTGGAGGGCGGGCACCGGTGGAGAAGAAGGCCAGCGGCAGTTGAGAGTTAGTTTGAGGTCTTGGTTTTGCTGTGGGCCAGTTCGAAGCAGTGGGGAAGGGCGAAGCTCGCGGTGCGTGAGCGCGCACTAGGGAGGCTGCCTGGCCGGGGTGCGGGGTGCGGGGTCCGTGGGGCGCTTCCCGAGCTGAGCTGTGTGGTGCGGCTGTGTGCGAAGCGAGTACGGAGGGCGACGGGGCCGGAGCAGGGGGAGCAGCGAGCAGAGAGAGAGGGTTGGGACCCGAGTGGACTGTAGGAGGAGAGTGAAAGGAGGCCAGTGTGCAAGCGACGGACGGGCGGGCAGTGAGCGGCGCTGAGTGTGTGTTCCCGGGCCGACCGGCAGGGGTCGTGTTGGCCCCGGAGTCGCGGGCAACGCAGTGAGTGGAGAGGAAAGAGGATTCTCCGGGTGTAGGGCGCTGGGCTTGGGGCGTCAGAGGTCGGGCGTGAGGGTGTGTTGGATTGGGTGGGAGGTGTGAGTGTGTCGGTGGTTTCGTTGTTTGTGTTGGGATGGTTGCGTGCGTTTGTGTGCGTGAGTGTGTGTGTGTGTGTGAGCGTGGAGTGTTGTTTGTCGTGAGTCCGTGTTGAGGGTTTGTGTGTGCGTGTGCGTGCGTGTATGTATGTGTGCGTGTAGGTTGTGGCGATGTGGCGAGTGTCCGGGGCGCGAGAGCAGGGCGGGCCGACTTGGTTGCGGCCAGGCAGGAGGCGTGGCTTGTAGGGTGACGTCAGATCGGGGCAGGTTCGAGTATCTGTGCTTCGCGCCGTTCTCTCGCCGGTAGTGGTGGCGCACGCCGGTAGGATTTGCTGAAGGAGGCAGAGGCAGGAGGATCACGAGTTCGAGGCCAGCCTGGGCTACACATTTTTTTCTTTTTGCGCTCCCCTCCACTTGCACTGCTCGCCCGCCCGACCCACACACGACGCGGCTCCACAAAATTCACACACACTCACCGCTTCCAACACACCTCACCCCACACAACAACAACAACAACGCCTCCACACACACTTACACAATACAAAACATACTCTCGCCTCGCCACCCATACACCTCCAGTGCTACACCCCGCCTGCACTCGGGATACCCCGCACTCGCTCACTCATCCACCCAGCCACCCAGCCACCCAGCCACCCAGCCACTCACTCACTCACTCACTCACTCACTCACTCACTCACTCACTCACTCACTCACTCACACTCACTCGCCCGGATAAACTCACAGATAAAATCTAGGGAATCCAACAACTTTAAGCAGAAAGGCAGGGTGGCTTCTTTAACTGAGGAGATGGATCCCATTTAACCCCTACCACTACCCCCACCCCCACCCCACCCCCCACAAAAATCTGGGAAGGGATGTAGCTAAAAGACCTAAAAGATTGCCTGAACTAAATCGAGGGCCTGGCTCAGCTTCAATCTCCCGACTATTTCGTGTGTTCCAGACTCTCAGGCCCAAGACCTTTGTCTTGAGCACTGACTGCTTCTCAGTCAGACCCCATCCTTTGGGGAAGACGTCACCTGTACTCCACACAGGCAGCAGAGCCTAGGTGACCTCTCCTGCCGGGGCTCCCTGCAGGGCCTGGCCACACCTGACTCCTTCAGACCTTTCCGTGGAACTAACTCAGTGGCTACGGTCACGGATGTTCAAGTCAATTCCTGTGTTTTCCTGTGAGGGTCCTGGGCGCCAGATGAGAAGGGTTCCATCGACCCCACACCCCACCCAGGATGAGTGAGGCCGCCCTGGGCGCATGAGCAGTGTTTCTCAGCCAGGGGAACCCATCTTGCACTTTGCAAAGAGTTTTAACGGAAACACATCTTAAGCTTTGTGGTACACGCGCAACTGATGTAATTATCTATCGCCAGGAAGTCTTTTCCCGAGATGGGTGGATGGTGGTGTGCTTCCATAGGCCTAAATAAATGGCCCGGCGTGTGTCAGACTCTCGTCGTTGAAACGACACCGAAAACTGAGTCGTGCTGAACCAGGTTTCCTTCTTGCCTCGCTCTGATCGTCACTCTGCGGGTCCCCGTGTGTGCGGAGCACCCCCAGCCCGGTCGAGTCTCTGTCAAGTCTGAGTCCCCATGGGTGTGTGGGCGGGGGCTCTGGCGGTCAAAGCGGAGGTGCTACCTACCTCCTGGTACTGGACACTTAGTGGTGGAAGACAAGGCGGCCTTGTGACCGGTCCCCGGTTTCCAGAAGAAGAGGACCCAGAAGGCAGGAAAAGCAGAGCTGACGGGTGTTTTCCGGCTTCTTGCTCCGAGCAGGAGCACGAGAGGGAAGAGGCCTGGAGTGGCAGGAGACCGTGCTCTCTTCCTAGTGACCGCCCTCTCTCTTCCTTTTCCCTGTACCCCTGTCTCCAGCCTCTGAAATCCAGCCATCAGCTCCGGGCAGTCCCCGACCCCCATCCCCACCTCTCCCCCGGGCCCCAGCTCTCCTCTGCTTCTTGGCCTTTCATGATCGCTCTTTTTTAGTTGTTCTTTGGGCCTTTTGTTTTGTTTTTTACTTTTGTTTGGTATGGTTTAAATTTATCGCCTTGATACATGTTGCTTTTGCCAGCCAGGATCTTGCTGTGACACTGGGTAGGCCCAGACGGCATGGAATTTTAGTTGATCCTCCAGCCTCGGTTTCCACCCGTGTGCAGGGATTAGGGGTGTAAGACCCCACTCCACCCACTCTCCAATTCTCTCTTTGGTCAGTCACTCTAACTATTGCTCTCTTTGTGTGTTTGTGTGTGTGTGTGTGTGTGTATGTGTCTCTGTTACTCTGTCTGTCTTTTTTGCCTGCTGGTCTGCTTATCTCTCTCTCTCTCTAAAGCTTTCTATCTATCTATCTTTCTATCTATCTATCTATCTATCTATCTATCTATCTATCTCTTTCTCTCTATTGTTCACTCTCTTTCTCTCTATATCTATCTATCTATCTATCTATCTATCTATCTATCTATCTATCTCTATCTCTCTATTGTTCACTATCTCTCTCACACACAAACACACAAACTCTCTCTCTCTATTGTTCAGTATCTATCTCTCACACAAAAATACACACAAAATTCCTCTCTGACACACACACACACAGACTCAGAGCCTCTCTTTGTCAATCAGCCAGTCTCTCGCTCCCCCTTTAGCCTCTGTAGGTGTGTTAGTGAGGTTTGTGTGAGCGTACGTGTATGTGAGTGTGTATCTGCCTTTTCTTTTTATGGTTTCTGCCTTGCCTTAAAATTGTGATTTCTTTTAGCCAAAGTGCTCATCCCAGGCGGTCCAGGGTGTCGTCAATCAAAGTGGTCAAGGGGGGTCTGAGATTGAGGTGTTGAGCACCAAAAGGCACGGTGCCTGGCATGGGTGAGCTGATATAAGGTGGTCCGGGTGTGCTTCTCTGAAGAGACATAGGACCTGGATCCAGATGCGAGGACGTCCCTGAGTTGTGCTTGGGGGCTTGGGCTTGGGCACGGTGGTGTCGGGAGGCCGGCTCCCGCTCTGGTCCCTCTATCCCAGCCCCACCCAACCCCTGGCCTCCTGCTTGCCTGGGGACGTGCGGCAGGAGAGGGTCGCGAGGGTGGGTGGGGGGTGCGGGAGAGATCTCGCTGTGTCCTCCATTGCGTGTCACCGGGTGTGTGGCCACCTGTCTGTCCCTAGCAAGGTGTCCAGGTCCAGGGCACCCACTCGCCCATCCCCGAACACGTCCTCGCACCCATGCAGCCAGTATCTGTCGCGTGGAAATTCCGAAGCCGCGGGTGTCCGGGGAAACTCCCCGACGGGGAACGTGGTGCTCCCGCCGAGCCTGCGGGCTCGCTGGGGGAGGTGTGGAGAAGAGTGAGGTTCAGTGGTGGGCGGGTGTGCGGTGAGAGGTGGGAGGGGGCAAGGGCTTGAGCTCGGGGTGGGCAGGTGGAGGGCGGGCACCGGTGGAGAAGAAGGCCAGCGGCAGTTGAGAGTTAGTTTGAGGTCTTGGTTTTGCTGTGGGCCAGTTCGAAGCAGTGGGGAAGGGCGAAGCTCGCGGTGCGTGAGCGCGCACTAGGGAGGCTGCCTGGCCGGGGTGCGGGGTGCGGGGTCCGTGGGGCGCTTCCCGAGCTGAGCTGTGTGGTGCGGCTGTGTGCGAAGCGAGTACGGAGGGCGACGGGGCCGGAGCAGGGGGAGCAGCGAGCAGAGAGAGAGGGTTGGGACCCGAGTGGACTGTAGGAGGAGAGTGAAAGGAGGCCAGTGTGCAAGCGACGGACGGGCGGGCAGTGAGCGGCGCTGAGTGTGTGTTCCCGGGCCGACCGGCAGGGGTCGTGTTGGCCCCGGAGTCGCGGGCAACGCAGTGAGTGGAGAGGAAAGAGGATTCTCCGGGTGTAGGGCGCTGGGCTTGGGGCGTCAGAGGTCGGGCGTGAGGGTGTGTTGGATTGGGTGGGAGGTGTGAGTGTGTCGGTGGTTTCGTTGTTTGTGTTGGGATGGTTGCGTGCGTTTGTGTGCGTGAGTGTGTGTGTGTGTGTGAGCGTGGAGTGTTGTTTGTCGTGAGTCCGTGTTGAGGGTTTGTGTGTGCGTGTGCGTGCGTGTATGTATGTGTGCGTGTAGGTTGTGGCGATGTGGCGAGTGTCCGGGGCGCGAGAGCAGGGCGGGCCGACTTGGTTGCGGCCAGGCAGGAGGCGTGGCTTGTAGGGTGACGTCAGATCGGGGCAGGTTCGAGTATCTGTGCTTCGCGCCGTTCTCTCGCCGGTAGTGGTGGCGCACGCCGGTAGGATTTGCTGAAGGAGGCAGAGGCAGGAGGATCACGAGTTCGAGGCCAGCCTGGGCTACACATTTTTTTCTTTTTGCGCTCCCCTCCACTTGCACTGCTCGCCCGCCCGACCCACACACGACGCGGCTCCACAAAATTCACACACACTCACCGCTTCCAACACACCTCACCCCACACAACAACAACAACAACGCCTCCACACACACTTACACAATACAAAACATACTCTCGCCTCGCCACCCATACACCTCCAGTGCTACACCCCGCCTGCACTCGGGATACCCCGCACTCGCTCACTCATCCACCCAGCCACCCAGCCACCCAGCCACCCAGCCACTCACTCACTCACTCACTCACTCACTCACTCACTCACTCACTCACTCACACTCACTCGCCCGGATAAACTCACAGATAAAATCTAGGGAATCCAACAACTTTAAGCAGAAAGGCAGGGTGGCTTCTTTAACTGAGGAGATGGATCCCATTTAACCCCTACCACTACCCCCACCCCCACCCCACCCCCCACAAAAATCTGGGAAGGGATGTAGCTAAAAGACCTAAAAGATTGCCTGAACTAAATCGAGGGCCTGGCTCAGCTTCAATCTCCCGACTATTTCGTGTGTTCCAGACTCTCAGGCCCAAGACCTTTGTCTTGAGCACTGACTGCTTCTCAGTCAGACCCCATCCTTTGGGGAAGACGTCACCTGTACTCCACACAGGCAGCAGAGCCTAGGTGACCTCTCCTGCCGGGGCTCCCTGCAGGGCCTGGCCACACCTGACTCCTTCAGACCTTTCCGTGGAACTAACTCAGTGGCTACGGTCACGGATGTTCAAGTCAATTCCTGTGTTTTCCTGTGAGGGTCCTGGGCGCCAGATGAGAAGGGTTCCATCGACCCCACACCCCACCCAGGATGAGTGAGGCCGCCCTGGGCGCATGAGCAGTGTTTCTCAGCCAGGGGAACCCATCTTGCACTTTGCAAAGAGTTTTAACGGAAACACATCTTAAGCTTTGTGGTACACGCGCAACTGATGTAATTATCTATCGCCAGGAAGTCTTTTCCCGAGATGGGTGGATGGTGGTGTGCTTCCATAGGCCTAAATAAATGGCCCGGCGTGTGTCAGACTCTCGTCGTTGAAACGACACCGAAAACTGAGTCGTGCTGAACCAGGTTTCCTTCTTGCCTCGCTCTGATCGTCACTCTGCGGGTCCCCGTGTGTGCGGAGCACCCCCAGCCCGGTCGAGTCTCTGTCAAGTCTGAGTCCCCATGGGTGTGTGGGCGGGGGCTCTGGCGGTCAAAGCGGAGGTGCTACCTACCTCCTGGTACTGGACACTTAGTGGTGGAAGACAAGGCGGCCTTGTGACCGGTCCCCGGTTTCCAGAAGAAGAGGACCCAGAAGGCAGGAAAAGCAGAGCTGACGGGTGTTTTCCGGCTTCTTGCTCCGAGCAGGAGCACGAGAGGGAAGAGGCCTGGAGTGGCAGGAGACCGTGCTCTCTTCCTAGTGACCGCCCTCTCTCTTCCTTTTCCCTGTACCCCTGTCTCCAGCCTCTGAAATCCAGCCATCAGCTCCGGGCAGTCCCCGACCCCCATCCCCACCTCTCCCCCGGGCCCCAGCTCTCCTCTGCTTCTTGGCCTTTCATGATCGCTCTTTTTTAGTTGTTCTTTGGGCCTTTTGTTTTGTTTTTTACTTTTGTTTGGTATGGTTTAAATTTATCGCCTTGATACATGTTGCTTTTGCCAGCCAGGATCTTGCTGTGACACTGGGTAGGCCCAGACGGCATGGAATTTTAGTTGATCCTCCAGCCTCGGTTTCCACCCGTGTGCAGGGATTAGGGGTGTAAGACCCCACTCCACCCACTCTCCAATTCTCTCTTTGGTCAGTCACTCTAACTATTGCTCTCTTTGTGTGTTTGTGTGTGTGTGTGTGTGTGTATGTGTCTCTGTTACTCTGTCTGTCTTTTTTGCCTGCTGGTCTGCTTATCTCTCTCTCTCTCTAAAGCTTTCTATCTATCTATCTTTCTATCTATCTATCTATCTATCTATCTATCTATCTATCTATCTCTTTCTCTCTATTGTTCACTCTCTTTCTCTCTATATCTATCTATCTATCTATCTATCTATCTATCTATCTCTATCTCTCTATTGTTCACTATCTCTCTCACACACAAACACACAAACTCTCTCTCTCTATTGTTCAGTATCTATCTCTCACACAAAAATACACACAAAATTCCTCTCTGACACACACACACACAGACTCAGAGCCTCTCTTTGTCAATCAGCCAGTCTCTCGCTCCCCCTTTAGCCTCTGTAGGTGTGTTAGTGAGGTTTGTGTGAGCGTACGTGTATGTGAGTGTGTATCTGCCTTTTCTTTTTATGGTTTCTGCCTTGCCTTAAAATTGTGATTTCTTTTAGCCAAAGTGCTCATCCCAGGCGGTCCAGGGTGTCGTCAATCAAAGTGGTCAAGGGGGGTCTGAGATTGAGGTGTTGAGCACCAAAAGGCACGGTGCCTGGCATGGGTGAGCTGATATAAGGTGGTCCGGGTGTGCTTCTCTGAAGAGACATAGGACCTGGATCCAGATGCGAGGACGTCCCTGAGTTGTGCTTGGGGGCTTGGGCTTGGGCACGGTGGTGTCGGGAGGCCGGCTCCCGCTCTGGTCCCTCTATCCCAGCCCCACCCAACCCCTGGCCTCCTGCTTGCCTGGGGACGTGCGGCAGGAGAGGGTCGCGAGGGTGGGTGGGGGGTGCGGGAGAGATCTCGCTGTGTCCTCCATTGCGTGTCACCGGGTGTGTGGCCACCTGTCTGTCCCTAGCAAGGTGTCCAGGTCCAGGGCACCCACTCGCCCATCCCCGAACACGTCCTCGCACCCATGCAGCCAGTATCTGTCGCGTGGAAATTCCGAAGCCGCGGGTGTCCGGGGAAACTCCCCGACGGGGAACGTGGTGCTCCCGCCGAGCCTGCGGGCTCGCTGGGGGAGGTGTGGAGAAGAGTGAGGTTCAGTGGTGGGCGGGTGTGCGGTGAGAGGTGGGAGGGGGCAAGGGCTTGAGCTCGGGGTGGGCAGGTGGAGGGCGGGCACCGGTGGAGAAGAAGGCCAGCGGCAGTTGAGAGTTAGTTTGAGGTCTTGGTTTTGCTGTGGGCCAGTTCGAAGCAGTGGGGAAGGGCGAAGCTCGCGGTGCGTGAGCGCGCACTAGGGAGGCTGCCTGCCGGGGTGCGGGGTGCGGGGTCCGTGGGGCGCTTCCCGAGCTGAGCTGTGTGGTGCGGCTGTGTGCGAAGCGAGTACGGAGGGCGACGGGGCCGGAGCAGGGGGAGCAGCGA